>NC_082661.1:74674663-75354663 GCF_025265405.1 Mesoplodon densirostris
CAGCAATCAATGAATAAAAAAATTCAGAGATAAGTTAGAATGACAGGTTAATCTGGTTTAGAAGGTGCCTGTGGAAAAGAAGTATGAACTGGGATATAACTTGATTTCTGGAAACTCTAGAATTAGAAGATGTAAAAGATTTAGTGAGTGAAAAACATCCTGGGGCCCAATCCTCTATCAAATATTCATCTTCAATCCTACTTACCAAGAACTCCATACCCATGAGAGAGATATACAGGAAGCAGGAAATGAGACTATTATGATCATTTTGGGTTGATTTACTCTTATTGCATATTCCCATCTAAAGGGTCTGTGCTTCTTTAGAATATGCCATGAAAAATAGGCGGAGAATACAGAAACTGAAAATGCAATCTACAGACAGAACCGTTTTAAAAGGAAATGTTTGCTTAATCCTTCTCTAAGGAGTCCATAGACCTTCAGTACCATGTGATAAAATTCAAAAGGAAAAACTGCATCCCCCATAGGTATATGAACATGTGTCATCAGCCTATTATGTCACTGTCTTCCACATTGCAAAAGGATCCATTTTCCCATTAGCTCTCTTTCAACAAATATTTGTTCCATGCCTGCTACGTTAACAGGAACTGTTCTACTCACTAAGAACACAGCAGCAAATAGAAGGAGGTAAACACGAAAAGATCACAGACAAGAGCATTCCATACACAATGGACAGGTAATACAAGGCCCTAAAGTGGGAACACGTTTGGTCTGTTCAATGGGGCTGGAGAGTAAGTAACAAGGAAAGAATAGTATAAAATAAAGTAGGAAGAATAGGCAAGGATCAGAACATGTGGTACTTTATAAGTCAGGGCAAGAAATTTGGGTTTCATTTAACTGTGATATTTGGTGACTTTAAGAGATCATTCTGGGGGCTTCTCTGGTGGCGCAGTGGTTGAGAATCTGCCTGCCAATGCAGGGGACGCGGGTTCGAGCCCTGGTCTGGGAGGATCCCACATGCCGTGGAGCAACTAAGCCCGTGCGCCACAATTACTGAGCCTGTGCGTCTGGAGCTTGTGCTCCACAACAAGAGAGGCCCGCGCACCGCGATGAAGAGTGGCTCCCACTTGCCTCAACTGGAGAGAGCCCTCGCACAGAAATGAAGACCCAACACAGCAAAAAATAAATTAATTAATTAATTTTAAAAAAAAGATCATTCTGGGTACTGTATGAATAATGAATTACAGAGAACAAGAATAGAAATCAGTGAAACCTGCTATTGGAGGTCAATTAAAAATGATGTTTGGTTTATAATAGAGCTAGAAATGAGTAGATGAATTTAAAATATATTTGGGAGGTAGGAGCTATAGGACTAAAATGAAGTCTTGGGGAAAAAAGGAATAAGGAATGGAAAGTAAACAAGGATAACTCCTGGATTTTGTCTTGAGTAATCAGGTGGAAAATGGTGTTCTTTTCTGAGAGAAGGAAGTCTGGGAATGAAAGACTGATTGTTCATAGATGAAATAAAATAGTCTGCTAAAAGGAAGCACTTCCTCCATTCTTCTAAGTACCTTATGAGACTAAGTTATGGAGAATAACATTGCAAAATGTTATACATTAAACTTTTTTCATTTTCTTTTTCAGAACTTCAAGACCTCCACCCCAAGTTCACAAATTTATTTGCTATAATCCTGTCGATATATATGACAAATAGAGAATGAATCTTCCCTTCTCAGATGGGAGCACCAAAGAGTTCATGCTGAGTTGAATGGAATCTGAAGGAAGGATTATATTGGATTTTACTAACCAGCATATAATAATGTTTCTTTCTAGATTGTTTCAACTTTACTTAATCTATGTATTATATCCAATATAACATTAAAAACATTACAGAACATCTATATGACTTTTGCTAAATAAAGTAATAAAATAATATTGGTTGTCTCCAAAAAGCAGCCTCCATTTTATATAAACAGCCATGTTACAGGGCTGACATCACAATACTGAGCACAAATTAATTTTCCTAATAAAAGGGATACTAACACATCAAAGAGTTACCTTTCTTCTTGAGATCTCAAGATAATTTGAAAATAGGTATTTACAGAAAAAATATAGCTCAGAAATAAGTAAAGCTCTTACCCACAGATGCTGAATACTGAACAGGGGTCAATGAAGTCTGAACAACATATCACTACCAGGACACTTAAGGCATCTCAAGAGCTTGCACTGTTGGCCATTTTGTCAGAGAAACTTGCAAAATAGATTCTCTTTTAATCTATATCAGATGAAGCAGTAGAGATCCTCATTAATCTATGTCCAATAACTTTAGATATGATCTTTGCCCAAGTAAACTTCAACTGAATTTTCAATCTAAACAACATGTAACTACTATGTGATCGATGTATATGCCAACTGAAGTACCAAATTTCCAAAAAAAAGGAAAAGGTTTGGGCAGAAAGGAGCCTGTTGTTCTTCTGGGAAAAGAAAAAGAAGTCCTTCCGATTGTCATGGAGGTCTTTATAAATCAGGGAGAATCAGAGGCCAAACTTTCATTTTGTCTTAATGCGATTTCTATCTGTATGCTCTTACCTCACCCACCAGAATACACCCTCTAGATTGTAGGGACTCTAGTTATTAGCTACTTGTCAATACTAACCCTTGCACTTTTTGTTCTTCCCCCTAGAAACAATCTTTTAGATGCACATATGGCTGCTTTAGTTTCTTTTGTCTGATTTCAGCTCAAATATTCTCCCCTCACAGAAACCTTTCTAGATCACCTGTGTTCATTTGATAACCAAAATTGATGAATAAACCCAATATGCAATGGCTCAAACACAATATGATCTTATTTCACTTCCATTAAACAGTCCAGACAAATTTTGTAGGTTGCAGCCAGGGAAGGAGTCTTTGCTCCACAGTGTCATTCAGGGACCCAGGCTGACATGAGCTCTGCCATTTTTTTTTTTTTTTTTTTTTTTTTTTGCGGTATGCGGGCCTCTCACTGTTGTGGCCTCCCCCGTTGCGGAGCACAGGCTCCGGACGCGCAGGCTCCGGACGCGCAGGCTCAGCGGCCATGGCTCACGGGCCCAGCCGCTCCGCGGCATATGGGATCCTCCCAGACCGGGGCACGAACCCATATCCCCTGCATCGGCAGGCGGACTCTCAACCACTCGCGCCACCAGGGAGGCCCAAGCTCTGCCATTTTTAATACATGATTTCCAAGATTGTTCCAGTCACTCTGATAATTGTTGTGACCTTCCTCACAATAAGAAACAAAAATCATTAAACACCATTTGAAGAAGGTTTTATGGGCCAGGCCTGGAAGTAGCAGACTTCACTTCTGTTTTTGGACTAATAGAAATCACTTACTCATATGGCCACTATACTGTTTAGTGTAGAGTTTCAAATTTAGAAACAGTGTAGCTGGGAAGCCATGGGCCAGCTTTGGTGGAAGAAGGGGAGAATGAACTTCGATGACTAGTTAGTAGTGTCTGACATACCACACTAATTTGAAGTCACATCTATTAATTTCCTGCCTTCCTCATTAATATGTAAGTTCTTCAGAAATTTTGTCTGTTTTGCTCATGTCTCAATACTCAACATTAGAATAGAGCTTGGCACCTAATAGATGCTAAAATAGTATTTATTGACTAATTGATTCACCCAGCCAATGCCTCTAAAGACTCCTGTACAGTGAGTCCCAGATATTTGGTTGCCAAAACTCTCTAATGCCCGAGAGTCTATTTTCATAAATAACTATGTTCATCTCCTCTTTTTTTTTGTGCCCTTTTATAACTATCTAATGATAGTAAGAACAAGTTCTAGTATTAGCTGCTGTGTGCCATACACTACACTAAATCTTTCACAGGTGTTGTCTCATTTAGTCTTCACAATTACCCCAGAAGGTAGGCAATCTTATTAGTCCCATTTTACAAATGAAGAAAGTGATGCTTAGAAAAGTTAAGAGATTTGCTCAAGGCCCACAGTGGAAAAGGTAACAGAACTGGGACTCGAATCTTGTTCTAGAACTCGGTCTTCAGAGCCCAAGCTTTTAACCATTAGACTATACAACCTCTGACAAATTACTTCTTCTTTTAAAGCATTGGTTCTCAAGTGGGGGCAATTTTGGCAATGTCTGGAAACATTTTCGATTGTCATGACTTGGGTAGGGGAGGTTATTAGCTTCTAATGGGTAGAGATCAAGGATGCTGCTAAACATCCTACAGTCACATGACCCACACATACAACAAAGAATTATCCAACTCAAAATGTCAGAGCTGATGTTGAGAAACCCTGACTCAGAGGGACACTCTGGTAGTCAATGCCATGCTGCTTTGAACAAACTGTAAGCAATTATTCTCTTATTCTGATCTTCTCAAAGATTATTTTTACTCCACTGAAAAACCCTTTTCAAGATTGTCCCTGTCTATGTTATTACTTACTACCTCTTTTCACACTTCAGCTTCTAATTTCAATTTGTCCCTGGATATTTCATTTATTTTCTTTTTCAAGCTTGAGTTCTTTTGCAACAGCTCAGCAAAGTCTCTACTGTTTTCCATTCTAACATCTTCTAATGTTCTACCCCCTATGACACCTCCCTCTACAGGTTAACAGCCTTTTTAATAACCTCCCCAACCCAGATCTAAACCAAATGTTCACATAGCTCCCCCCGCCCTCATTAACTTACCAAACGTACTTAACCTCATTTGAGGCCACTGAGTTCTCTTTAATCCAGCCAGGAGTTTAATGGCCTCATTTACCTAATGTAAATTCCTCCTTCTTACTTTTAAAAACTGAAAAGAGCAAACTAATAGCAAAGCCAAGATGAAACACAAGGCCCCCTGACTCCCAGTCGACCATTATTTTTAAGATAACACACTGCCTCAAACCTGACAGAATGCTCATATGCATTTACATCTGCTCATATTAATGCTTTTAACCTAGCTAGAGCTAAGAATAAAGTTAGAGAGGAACATGCTAATTTCTAAATAAGCTGTTTGGTGTAATTTGCTCTGTATATTTATATACTTACTCAAATGTTAAATATATTCTAAGGTATTACCTACAGAAATTAATACTACTGATTTTTACATGTCAGATTGCCTCTTCATTGTCTTTGCAACCAAGCAGTATGAATCTAGCCTCTATAAATTATAGTTGGAATGTTTTATTTTAAAGATAGTAGCAATGACTAAGCTACAGAGAAAATAAAGAAACTCCAGTATCCAAGAGAAAGGACCATGAGAATTCTCATCTCTGACCTGCTACCCAGTTTTGATTTTAACTTAAATTGATTCTAGTGGAGAATGACAGGATGGAAACAAGAGATGGGTATTGAGGATGTTTGAGGATGATGGAAGGAGAAAAATTGCAGATGGAAAGATCTATTTAAAGGAAAACAGAGGAGAACCAATATAAGCAAATGGCCCCAAAATGTGAACTTATCACCACCAATGCCAGGGTTTCCAGGTGTTTTCTTTTCTTTTCCTACCGAGACAAGATTGTCAGGATGTCAAGCACCTGACTGAACTCCGCCGCACTGCGCTGTGAATTCCAAGGCTATGTGTATAATTCTGTCCATGTGTTTCCAATTTAACATTCTCTTTCTCTCCAGATAGCTTTACAAATAGCTAAGCACACTTAATGTGGTGACCCAACCAGGAAGGATGTGTCAAACTACTAACTCTGGTGCTCCTTTCAAATGATTGTCTGGACAGGCAAAACATGACCAGGAGCTATTCCTTGCCAGGGATTTTCATGGCAGTGAGCCGTCTAATCTGAATATGATCTTTCTTATGACCTTGGCTGCTGTTTCACTGTAATTATCTTAGACCTACAGGTAAAATCTAGGCATTCTCATGAATATGGAATTTTTATGGAAATGAGCATCAAATATGGAACGTAAGCTTTTGTAGAATGATGAAGAAGTAACAGATGTGAAGAAGTGAGGAGGGAAAAACAAGAGGAACCAGATGGTTAACACCCTTATGAAAAATGGATATGTGATGCAGCACAATAACCCTCTTGGTAGACATAGAAACACTGTAGTCTTAAAGAGAATTCAGTGCCCAGATTAATCTTTTCATATTTACCTTTATTCTAGCTCCTTGTCACTCTATTGTACTGCCAACTCTGGGAATTTTACAATGCCAGAGTGTCATATTTGGCATGGAACACACAATTAAAGAATAGAACTGACCATGAAGTCAATTAGATCTGAAGTCAGTTAGATCATTAGACCTGAATGATTGTTTGAGTGTGGTAAGACTAGGGACAAAGAAAAAGAGAAAGAAAAACCTCTTAAGATGTTCCCAATAAAAAGAGTGGCAAAAGTAAGAAAAATTAATTCATAGAATGGAAATTAGATACAAAAATATCCCTTAGAGGTGAAAACAGTTCAATTCATCTATAAATTAACATTAAAAGGTCCACTTATAATTAAATCCATGTTTCCTCCCCTCAAATTTTTAAGTTACACCTCCACCAATAAATGCAAACACAAATGCATTATGGATATTAAACCATGATATACAAATTCCAAACATACAGTACATAAGTTAACATATGATTTTTTTGTACTATAAAACCATTCAACGCAGTTTATCATAATCCAGGCTAAGAGACATTACATCTTGTGCCTATAATCAAGGTTCTCAGAAACATCCCACATATGCAACAGTTCCATAGAGACCTAAATAAAGAGTAACTGAAAGGAGGACTAGAAAGAACAAAGGCAAAATAACTTAGCAGTTACTTGTGGTTTTTTCCCCAAGCCAGTTTCTTTAATGTGAAGAGAGAATTTATGTTTTGTAAAAGGAAGAGAAATAAATGAAGAGGGGTGAATTGGATTTTACTCCAGTTCTAACTGATCCTAAACTAAAGGACATGATGAGGTATTAATTTGTATGACAGTTCTAGTGAAGAGATGATTTGATGTATTGGTATTTCTAGGTTATCATTTTTGGTAAACTTAAATATATCTGCAACCAATTTATTGTCTGTAAAATGAATGTAAATAACCTTCATCACTTGTTTTAGTGAATTTTATACTACGGTTATTAAAACACTTAAAAATTCTTTGAATACAACTATTCCACAGAAATACAAAGGATCATAAAAGACTACTATGAACTATATGCCAACAAATTGGATAACCTAGAAGAAATGGATAAATTTCTAGAAACACAATCTTCCAAGACTAAATCATGAAGAAATAGACTGATTACTGACAAGGAGATTGAAACAGAAATCAAAAAAAGCTGCCAACAAAGAAAAGCCATCTGGCTTCCCTGGCAAATTACACAAAGATTTAATACCTATATTTTCAAATTCTTCCCAAAAATTGAAGAGGAGGGATACCTTCCCCACACATTTTTGAAGCCAGCATTACTCTGACATCAAAACCAGATAAGGACACCACAAAAGAAGAAAATTACAGGCCAATATCCTTGATAAACACAGATGAAAATTTCCTCAACAAAATACAGTTGACCCTTGAACAACACAGATTTGAACTGCTCAGGTCCATTTTATGCAGATATTTTTCAATAGTAAATACCACAGTACTACATTATCTGTAGTTGGTTTGATCTGCAAATGCAGAACCATGAATACAGAAGAACCATGTATATAGAGGGCCTACTATAAGTTACATGCAGAAATTCAACTGCATGAAGGGTCAGCACCCCTAACCCCTGCATTGTTCAAGAGTAAACTGTATTAGCGAACCAAATCCATTACATTAGAAGGATCATACATTATGATGAAGTGGAATTTATTCCAGGGATGCAAGGATGGTTCAACATCCACAAAATCAATATGATACATCACATTAACAAAATGAAGGATAAAAATCACACAATTATCTCAGTAGATACAGAAAAGGCATTTAACAAAATTCAACATACACTTATGATAAAAACTCTCAACAAAGTGATAACAGAAGAAATGTACTTCAACATAATAAGAGCCATATATGGCAAACCCACAGTTAACATCATGTTCAATGAAGAAAAACTGAAAGCTTTTCCTCTTAGATTGGGAATAAGACAAGGATGCCCACTCTCATTACTTTTATTCAATATATTATTGGAAGTCCTAGCCACAGCAATTAGGCAAGAAAAAGAAATAAAATGAATCCAAATTGGAAAAAAGGAGGTAAATTGTCACTATTTGCAAATGATACTATATACAGGAAATCTTAAAGAATCCACCAAAAAACTTTTAGAACTAACAGATGAATACAGTAAAGTCACAGAATACAAAATCAATATAAAGGAATCTGTGGCATATCTATACACTAATAACAAACTATCAGAAAGAGAAATTGAGGAAAAACTCATCTATAATTGCATCAAAAAGAATAAAATATCTAGGAATAATTTAACCAAGTAGGTGAAAGACCTGTACACTGAAAACTATAAAACACTGCTCTGCACAGACCTACACAGTGAAGAAAACCATTATCCAAATGAAAAGTCAATCTACTGAATGGAGAAGATATTTGCAAATCATATATCCAACAAGAGGTTAACATCCAAAATATATAAAAAACTCATACAACTCAACAACAAAAACACACAAACAACTAGATTAAAAAATGAGCAGAAGGCCTGAACACACACTTTTCCAAAAAGGACATACAGATGCCAGAAGGCACATGAAAAGATGTGCCTAATTATTAAGTGATGTTTATTAGTGATTTTTCACTAATTATTAAGGAAATGCAAATCAAAACCATGTGAGATATCATCTCACACCTGTTAAAATGGATATCATCAAAAAGACAAGAAATAACAAGTGTTGGAGAGGATGTGGAGAAAAGGGAACTCTTGTACACTGTTGGAAAGAGTGTAAATTGGTATAGCCACTATGGAAAACAGCATGGCAGCTCCTCAAAAAAAATAAAAATAGAACTACCATATTACCCAGCTATTTCAGTTCTGGGTATTTGTCCAAAGAATGCTCACTGCAACATTATTTAAAATAGGCAAAATATGGAAACAACCTAAGTGTCCGTTTATGGATGAATGGATAAAGAAGATGTGGTATGTGGGTATGGAAAATTACTCAGCCAAAAAATGAATGAATTCCTGCCATTCACAACAACATAGATGGACCTTGAAGGTATTATGCTGAATGAAATAAGTCAGAGAGAGAAAGACAAATACCATATGATTTCACTCATATGTGAAATCTAAACAACAACAAAACCAACAAACAAAAAATAAAACAAAAACCAACTTAGATACAGAGAATGGATTAGTGGTTACCAGATGAGAAGAGGCTGGAGGAGTGAGTGAAATGGGTGAAGGGGGTCAACTGGACAATGAATGGTAACTAGATTTGGGGTGGTGATCACTCTGTAGAGTATACATATGTTAAACTATAATGTTATACACTAGGAACTTATGTAATTTTAAAAACTCTTTGAAAATAAATACAAGAAATTCTATGGGTTTTGTGATACTACTATACCTTTATAAAGCTGATGAGTTCTTTTTGAAAGTATAAAGCCAATGGAAGATTTCCAGAATTTTGTCTTTAAACAGAGACCTACATAAAGCACCGCAACCTTGGCAATGTGTTAAATTTGCATGTGTAAGTAATTAGAGTATATTTTAAAGCAGTATTCTCTTGGGCAGATCTTTATTCTCCTCTTCCTGCAAATGAAATTAAAGAAAGATATATTGGATTTTGGAGTCTTTTGTTTTCCTTTTAAAAGTACTTTGTAGTAAAGTGTACTTAATTAAAAGGGCAATCACAAAAGACAGGAGGAGCTCTGATGATTCTGGATGTTGACAGCCAATGTGATTAACCCCCAGCAGGTGGATTACAACAAACATAGTTTATCTTCATCAACAAGCACTTTCAGAATTTAGCATTAGAAATGGATTTCAAGTTCAAAATGTTCTCTCCAAAATGAATGTATTTCTTTTACACACCCTGAATTCTTACTATATATGTATATATACATATATATATATACACATATACAATATATAATTTTATTTAAAATAAATTTTTAAAATGCTACTTTTACACCCCTTGAATTCTGTCTATTTTATATACATACATATGTGTGTGTGTGTGTAATTTATGTTTAAAATAAATATTTTAAAAATCAATTTATAATTTATACTGTAGATTCACCTTAGTGGATAAAAATGATCAAATAGAATATTTAAGGATATGTCGGGAGAGAGCTAGAAGTTACACTATTTTAGCCATGAGAGTCTAAGGAAAAATTCTCTGTGCATGTTGTCTGGATGTGACTAGAAGCAAAGAACCCTGAGATTCTATCCTAGGTCAGTCATTAAATCAAGCAAATGATTTAACATCCATATCTTAAGTATCCTAACTATAAAATGGGGAAATTTATTTTCATGTGTCAGTGAAGTAATCAGTATTACACTACTTAAAAATAGTTTTCAAAGAAGTGAAATGAATGTGTGGCATATGTGCCAAGTGCTATGCTTTCCACATATGATTTCATAATCCTACAAGACAGATATAAAATACAAACTTCATAACCTCACATATCCAGCAGTCACTTATCAAAAAATATTTATCAAGATTATACTGTGTGCCAGCAACGAACAAGATAGATATGGTCCTGTCTTCATGGGTCCTATATTCTAGAGGGAGACAAACAACAAACAAGTAAATAAAGAAGAGAAATAATCAAATACTGTTAAAAGAACTATACAGTTCTCTCACACCTTACTCTAATAGAACACTTACCATACAATTATATACGTGCATGTATGTGTATGTATGTTTCTATTAACTGAAGTACTCTTAAGGAGATGGACCACATCTTACATCATCCAAAACTTAGCACAATGATTGAGAGTAGCATTTTACACACCAATTCTTCCACCAAAAACTCTTATAAAAGTTCAGGATAACCCAGCTTTTTGACAGCTTGGAAAGCAACAATGTTAATCAGGATTTAAAAGGACAAGAGTCCCCCCAAAGAGAAATGTATTGATGTGAACCCATGATTCTGTTTCTGGCTCCCAAAAGGCATTTTCAGATTCCTAAGATGAAAAAGGCAAGAAGATAAGAAGTCAGAATGAAGCAGGTAAGAGGTAATAAATATGAGCAGAGGTTACAAATAGTCTTATGATACCAAAGAGGCAAAAATTCTTACCAAAAAGGATGAACCCTGACTAAAAAACAAAGCAAACAAACAAAAAAACCCAGAAAATATAAAACAGGCTTTCCACTGAGACTCTCCAAGGGCTACAATCTAGGAATAAGGGCAAACTAGAAATAATCCAACCATTTGAAATATTGAAACTCAGACTCAAATTCCATAACCCCTGAGTGGATCAAGATGATGGGTCCACATTCTATGCCTGATAGCTTAAAAGTGTAAACACCAGAAAAAGATAACATAATCCAGAGACTCTATATAACTTTTTTTAATGAATATGCAAAGTATTCAATCAAAACTTACCAGATATGCCAGGAGATAGAATTAAATGACTGAAGTCCAAAAAATAAAATAAAATATAGAAGTAGATTCACAGATGACTCAGATAGTGGTATTATCAGTTTAAAATAACTATATTTAGGGGCTTCCCTGGTGGCGCAGTGGTTGGGAGTCCGCCTGCCAATGCAGGGGACGTGGGTTCGTGCCCCGGTCTGGGAGGATCCCATGTGCCGCAGAGCAGCTGGGCCTGTGAGCCATGGCTACTGAGCCTGCGCGTCTGGAGCCTGTGCTCCACAGTGGGAGAGGCCACAACAGTGAGAGGCCCATGTAACAAAAAATAAATAAATAAACAAATAAAATAAAATAAAATAACTATATTTAATATGTTTATGAAATTAAATGAAAATATTTACCAGAGAACTGGTGTCTGTAAAATAATTACCAAATTAAAATTTTGGAACTGATGTATACAATAACCAACATTAAGAAACTCAATAAAGCATATTAGATGCCACAGAAAAGAGTATTAGTGAAATGGAATACAAGTCAGTTAAAAAAAAAAAAACCTACATGAAAGCAGAGATTACAAAAAAAAAGGATATAAAAGACAGAATGTAAGAAATATATGGAACATGGAGAAAAAGTCTATCATATATATAATTGAAATCCCAAAAGAAAAAAGAGAAAGAGATAAGGGAAGAAACCATATTCGAAAGACATGAGCCAAGAATTTCCAAAACAATGAAAGACATCAAGCAACAGAATTAGGAAGTGCTATAAAACCAAAGCAAAATAAAACAAAGAAAACATCTAGATACACTTCCAAAAACCAAAGAAAAAATTCTTAAAAGCAACTAGGGACAAAAACGAAAACAAAAATTCGTTCAAATAAGCAACAATAAGATTGACATCTGATTTCCCAACAGGAATGAAATCAGAGGAGAATGAAATGATATCTTCTAGATTAAGACAACTTCTAGCCAGAATTCTTTACCTAGAAAGATACTTCTAAAAAATAAAGAGCAAACAAAGATTATGTCAGACAAACAAAATTACAGAACATTTATTGGCAGCAGATCCATTCTCCACCCCTCCCCCAAACACTAGAGGTTCTTCAGTCAAAAGAAAATACTTCTAAATATGCAGAAAAGAATGGAGTGCAATAGAATGAGTAAATATGTGGAAAATATAAATGAATTTGATTCTGTAAAACAATACATATTGTGTCTTATGGAAGTTAAAATATATATAGAATTAAAATACATGAATAGAATAGCAACAAGGCATATTTAAAATTGTTCCATTGCCTAGGAAGTGGTAAGATTAATAACCACTATAAAAGCACTAATTTCTAGCATACTTTACTGAGTAAAAGACTTGTGCTCTAATATCTAAAATAGGTAATAGCAAATTATGGCTAAGGACCAAATCCAACCCACCATGCATTTTTGTATCACCTGAAAGCTAAGAATGGTTTTACATTCTTAAATGGCAGAAAAAAAATCAAAAGAAGAATAGAATCTTTATAGAGTACTTTATGTCACGCATTGCTCTAGATCTTTGCATTTATTAGTTCATTTAATATTTGCAACAACCTTGTGAAGTAAGTACTATTACTCATTGGATAGATAAGGAAATTGTAGCTTCTAGATAGGTTAACTAAATAGTCAATGATAACACAGCTAATGATCAGTTCCTCTGACGTTCAAACCCAGGGAGTCTTGCCCCAGAGGCTGTGCTCTTAATGTACTTCCCTCATATGCATGTATATCTAGGCCTTCCATCAGGAGACTATCTTACCTACGCAAAGCCATGACTTCACTATGCGAACCATGACACTCCACTTTTCAATCTCTGTTCTCTCCACACTCAGAATCTTTCTGTACACAGTTTCTGCTTGCTTAGAATGTCTGACTTTTTTTTTCTATCAAAAGCTTTGTGAAGACTTATAACTTCTAAGTTCTTAGAACTTCTAAGTTCTGAAAGCTGCTTTGACAATTACAATCTACAAATGTTTTCCTTGTTCTGTTTCCATGGCACCTAAAAACATAATCTGTTCCCACATCATTACATTCCTTCCTATGTATTACATTAGAAATTCTTTCCAATTCATTATTTGTATGTCTGTCTCCCCAGCAAGAATGTAATTTCATTTGGGTCCAATAAGTTTCATACAATGCCCGCACGCATCAGTGTCTCAATGCTTGGGTCAATAAAGGAATGAATTAGTGGTGGCCATTGGTACAGATGAAAGAAAAAAAAATGCTTTAAGGGCAGTGTCTTTCCATTAATTATATAACTTTTCTTTCCTCATCTGTAAAATGAAGATTTGATTTGATCAGAATCATAATCCACCTAATGGTTACTTTTTATCCATGTAATGTAATATCTCTCTCTCTTCCTCAAGGTAGATGATAAATGATAGGTACGTAGGTAGGTAGATAGATAGAACAACAGATAGAACAGAAAACTCTAAAATCAGATTAGCTTATTACAACTAAACTACTTATAGCTTAATCTATTTTAACTTATCTGCCCCAACAATTGGTCACTCTTTAAATAAATCTATTTTTGTCAAAAAATGAAATACAATGCAACCTTTAAAAATAACAGGACAGTACTACAGGTGTTGATAAGAAATGATCCCAAAATATGGTAAAGAAAGAGAGAGACTTGAAGGATGAAACAAAATGGGTTCTCTTTCTGTTTGAAACAATGTAATATGTGTATATATGTAGAGAAGATTTCAGATGAATACAAAAAGAATTTATTCCAGTGGTTACCTCAGGAGAAAATAACTGGCTTAAGCATTAGCATAGAAGGAAACTAGCATTTTACACTAGATTGTCTTCTGTATATTTAAAATTGAGTATCAATGCATGTATCACCATAGAAACATAAATTAAGAAAATATTTTAAATAAAATCAAATATTAATAGTAATTCCTATGCTTGCTCTTAGAAAGAATGTAGTCAAGGAATGTAGCTTCTAAATGAGAGTAAGAACCATGAGTTGTAACAACCACAAATTCTCAACCTTGAGAAATGAGAAAATCAAACACAGTAGTAAATGACAGAAAGCAAACGTTTACTTGTACTAAATAGGATTGCCCTTAATTAAACATAAATAAATGGTGTCTGGTGCAAAACTAGGCCTGGTAGGTTTCTTTCAAAACTGAATGCAATGGATTTTTGGGGTTTTTTTGGCGGTATGTGGGCCTCTCACTGTTGTGGCCTCTCCCGTTGTGGAGCACAGGCTCCGGATGCGCAGGCTAAGCAGCCATGGCTCACGGGCCCAGCCGCTCCGCGGCACGTGGGATCCTCCTGGACCAGGGCACGAACCCGCGTCCCCTGCATCGGCAGGCGGACTCTCAACCACTGCGCCACCAGGGAAGCCCCAATGCAATGGATTTTGTTCAACATTTTCTCAGTCTCTCATTCCCCATCCCCTCTCCCCTCTCCCCTCTCCCTCTCTCCTTCCTTACTTGCCCTCTAACCTTCTTTGAGTAGTGTTGTAAACACTCAACTGATTTAAAAAATGGCAACAAGGCAGCAAAATTAAATGATAAAAACACCTTTGTTTTGTGTTTTCCTTACTGCAGACATACAAACATGTATCAATTTCTTTAAAACTAATTTTTTTCTAAGAAACAATCTACAAAGAACAAATGTTTGCTGATGGTGATGACTATAATAAGAAAAGTTTGTCACTATTGCTTAGCATCTGTAACTAGGAAACCCATTTTGACTGTATGTCTTGAAACAGGCTTAATTATTTAGCTACAGGAAGTGGGGGAGAGAACCCTTCTGTTTCCAATATTCATGAAAAGTCTTAATTTCAGAGAAAAGATAAATTCAGATACACTGAAATGAGATCCTCTCCCTGCTAAAATGTTCTGGAGACACTCTGCAGACCAGAGCTGCTTCTCTTCTGCTTCCTCCTCCATCTCTCCCCTTGACACATGGCACTGCTTATTTAGAAGATAAATCTAAACTGCATAATTTGGAAGAAAGCATACATAGAAATATCCCACACCCCGAGAGTTTACAAAGGGAGAAACCTCTCTCCACTGGAGATCTGCTTATTTGCTTGAAGGCTCAGAATTTAATCAGATGACTCTGATAAGAGAAATAAGTCAATTTTTCTCAGAAAGTAAAGAAAGCTAAGAATTTATTAGAAACGTGGCTGCTTTAAGAAATCTGACAGTAAGGATTTCTACAAAACTTGCTTTGGCAGTAATTGCACCATTAACAGACCCAAAGGCAGAAGGAATCCCAACTTTCGGAACAGAACTCCTTCACATCTACAACTTTTAATACTGGTCAGCCACTTTCACGGGTCAACTGAACAAGACAGCAAAACCTTATTGTAGCCAGGGGCAAGAGCTGCAAGCAGTTTCCAATGATTCATTTCCCTCACTGTATTTTCTGTCCATTCATATGCAAATCCACATGCATCTCAGGCCCCTTTCTTCCTGTAGCCCAGCCAGGGACTCCCCCTCTAGCTGTAACCTCCACTTCCAATTCCCTCTCGTTTACTTTTCTTAAGTCTGTAAATATGCCTTTCTTCCTAAAGATCTGGATCCCCTCTAATCCTCTTACTAACCCGTGTGTCCATGGTTGAGATTTCCCTCTAGTCATCCCTCTTATTTAATTTGCCATTCATGAATGTCATTCATTTGTTCATTCATTCAATAAGTATTCTTTGACCATGATGTGCCGAGCACTGTTTCAAATACTAAGACTCTTAAGAGTAAACAAAACAGACCAAAAAATTAGCAATGAGAGTATAGATGGTAATAGCCATCTTAACAATAATTGTCCTCCACATAGACCCAATGTTAGGGGTAGAAAAACTGTTTTTTAAAAAATCCTAATAATTAACTCTAGATATTTCAAAATAAGTGAATTCAAGTATTCCTTACATATATATTTGCACATATACATGGGGCTAATTAGTACAAGTAAACAAATAAGTAGTTTTGTGTTTTTTTCATTAGTGCTAAAATGCTTTCAGAAAAGGTCTGGCAGTCACTACCATCATTAGGCTTGCTAGATGAATGTTCCTGCAATAAAATGTAATATGACCCTCACCATTCACTCCAGATGAAAGAGCAGATATTCATCCAGATATTCATCTCCAGATGAAAATTATACCTAAAAGGAATTTCTCATCAGTAAGGAAAGACCAGGGATAATTTACAGCCCTGATAAATCTCTGAATATAGCAATTAAAATAACAAGGTGATGCTTTTATTAACTGAATTATGACAATCAAAATAGCCATGCCCTTCTACCATGTCCTTAATTCAAGATTTTGAACATAAACTTTATTTAGAAAAATTGGCCAAAGATTGTGTTTACCAAATGTTTATAGTCAGTCTTCTGGAATGATATTAAAGCCAACTGTCTTTGAAAATACTACAGAGCATGACTATTCCTGCTTAGCATTAAAGAGAGCAAACAAGGCACAACCGATTTATCTTGTCATTCATCCATTTGCTGGAATCCCAAGGTGACAGGCTGCACTGGTGAAGGAGGTCCCTCTGTCCAGACCAAAGCTCATGCCCAGCATAGCCAGCAGGCAGTAGGGTTTAGTGAAGAATGGTTGGTGTCTTAGTCCATTTGGGATGCTGTAACAAAATACTAGAGACTGGGTAGCTTATAAAGGACAGAAATTTCTCACATTTCTGGAAGCTGGAAGTCTGAAACCATGGTGCCAACATGGTTGGCTGAGGGTTCTCTTCCGGATTGCAGACTTCTCCTTGTGTCCTCACATGGTAGAAGGGGTGAGGGATCTCTGTGGAGTCACTTTTATAAGAGTACTAATCCTACTCATAAGGGGTCCACCCTTAAGAACTTCTCAAAGGCCTTACCTTCTAATGCCATCAGGCTGGGCATTAGAATTTCAACATATGAATTTGGGGGGGGACACAAAATTCAGACCATAGTAGTTGTCTCACTGAACATCCATTCCCAACCCCTTCTACCTTGCCATTTTCCCCCATAAAGGATTGAAAACTAAATACTCATTTTTCCTTACTTCCCTTAGAGTGGCCACAGTCTTACCAATATGTAAGAGAAAAAAACCTGTTAAGGGTACAAAAGAAGGGCTTCTAGGAACGCCCTTTTCTTTCAAATTAAAGAGGCATTTGTGACTGTTCTCCCTTCTTCCTACTTTTAAAGAAAAAATGAGTCCCTGAGCTGTGGAAGACACCAATGCTGTGAAGTTGAGAAGCCAACATGCTAAAGATAGGTTCAAGGGGCCTGAGTCTTCGTTGACGTTACCTAGCCACTGCACCAAGCACAGGACTACTTCCCTCCAGATTTCTTCTGTGAGAATAAAACCCTACTTTCTTCAGCTCTGGTTAGCTGCATTTTTTGATACTTGTAGCTTAAAGCTACTGACACAGTGCATGAGCTTGTGAATAGGGCAAATCCAAGTTAAAATCCAAGCTCAAACATTTGATACCTGAGTGATCTCAGACAAAGTTCATCCCCTTTCCTGGTCTCATTGTCCCCATTGATACCTTTCACATATCTATAGACAGAGATTTCACAATCCCCTCTCTACAGTTATCATTAGACTACATGAGTACCTTTTCATGGGAAATCAATCTATCTTGTCCCTAAATCATACTAATTTTTCAAATAACAAAACTATTTGAAGAGAAAACACATGACAGGAGATAGCAGTATAGGGAGAAAGATGCAAAGAGTATTTTTTCTAGACTTGAAATGATGTAGATGAGAATGTATAGGGAAAATAAATGCTTACAAAGGAGATAAAAATTAACATTCTTTTGCATGCTGATGTGTTGCCCAACTTGAATCCTTTAACATTTTCCAGGTGGCAGCAGGAGACCATTAAAATAGCAGTACCCAGAGAAGTGGGGGAGTTTAGGCCAATAAGGAAGAAGCCAGGTAGAGCCAAACTCCAATCTCTGGCAGGGAAAAAACAACAAAAAAGGCTGAAAATGTGCTTCAGGATTAAGAGACTTGGAAACCTGGAAGATGGATTATAATAATTGAGAAAGAAAAATATCCCAAACTGCAAATAAATCTGTTGTTTAAATCCTTATGATCTCTGCACAGATTTTGAAAATGTCCTACTGCTTTTCAAGATACATATACATTAGCATTGCATAAGCAGGGAAAACAAAACGAAACAAAGCAAAACAAATGAGAGAGAGACTGAAGTGTTGGCCAGAGAATAAGATTTTACAAAACTAAAGCCAAGAGACTGAAAAATTAAAGAGATTAAATATACATGTCTCTGGTGCAAAAGAGCTAAAATCAATACAGAGGCCATTATCAGATTTCAAACGAGCAGAGACAATCTTCCAACTAAACTCTGAAATCAAAACAGAAAATATTGTCCTCTGGAAAACTCCAACTCCATGAGTGAGAAGACCACCAGGAAAATAGTTTTAAATCAACTGGTTTCCTGGTTTTGGAAGGGAATGTTTAATTCAGCTCCCTCATTTTACTGATGGGAGCTCACGGACCAGGGAAGTTACAGAACAAAATAAAGCATAAGCTGTGTTTCCTCTCTGTGACCTGTCTTCCCTGAGACTAACGATATCCTTCCTTTCTGAGAGAAACTAGAAAATCTTCATCTGGAACATAAAGAAAACACTGAAATAAACTTGTATCAAAGATAAAATTCTTACACTGATCAATTTCTTATCAATTTATTTCTTCTTAGCCTATCTCACTGAGATGTAGTTAGAAAACAAGGTGAGAATATTTGTGACATTATAAGGATCTTTGTTAAAAATAATAATAACTAAAAGAAGGAAAAATAGGAGGAAGGGGCAAAATTTGTCCACAGTTTATATTTGCATCCACCTTGACTGACTACAGATATTCTTAACTCCCTGCACTGCACACCCACACACATCAATGCTCAGCCTAAATATCTGTTTAATCAATGCTAAATGAGACCCTCCTTCTGGCCTCCTCTGGCTGCGCAGGCGCCCAGAGTGAACCCAGATGGCAGCACCCACAGATCTGCAGTTGAAGACGTAGAGGAGGGTCTTGAGCACGCAGAGGCTTCTCTTAGAAACCTGAGGGGACTGTGGACAAGAATTTTGAGTGACGCCCAAATCCTGCAGAAGGAAAGAGGCTCCAGGGCCTGGGGAGTGGTTTCACAGATTCCTAAGGCCAGCCTGGGTCTTCTTAGACTAGTGTGGAGGGCGAGTGGCTCTTGCAGGGTAGGAGCCTGCGGGACTCGGTTGAGTTGTCTGTGACCTGTCACTGACCTGTCCCCTCGATCCGAGCTCCAGAGTGTTTTTTTGCACTTGGAGCCTTCAGGGATTCAGTTCCCTGGTAAGACCCAAAGAAAGTATTTCAAAGGGAATCCCTTTGGACAGCTTGCCTGAGCTAAGGCCTCTGGAATTCTTCCGCCTCATTTGTTTTGAAAAACTCCAAATCTAACCTGCTTTTTTAGGCCATTTATTGGATCCCATACCTTGAAATGTTGCAGTATCTACCGTTCAGAAAGTCAGACATTCTCATAGCAATGTTCCTTTCAGGAGTTTGGCCCTCACCCCCACCCCCTTTTTTGAAGACCGTGTCAGAAAGAGAACTAGGTCCAGTAAAGTTGTTTTCAAGTCAGATTGCTATCAGAAGGAATTGGGTTTCTCCCTTTGTTTAAACAATTGCTTATAAATGTGTTATTAGCCTGAAACATCATGCCACCTAAGAGTGGTCAGGATTCTCACACCACTACCAACCCAAAGTCATGTTTTCGGGGATAGGAGAGGGAGGACGGAGATTGCAAACAACCCTAGACTTCATTTAGTTTAAATCTGTACTTTTATAGGAAAGGCAACTGAGTTCCAGAAAAGTCTCAGTCAAAGGTTGGGATCCAGTATTCTCTGTCTTACCCCACACTTTTTGACTGTTAGTTTATGTTTTTCAGAAGAGCAACATATTTCTTCTTAAGACTGCCTTCCAGTCAACCTTTGCACAAGAAACATGACAGCTAAAACTGCTGTTGCTCTTAGTAAATGAAGCTGTTTGTTATTGCTCTGAGGAAGAAAAAATGATAAATGATACTAATGAGCTTAGGTTTCACTGTCAGAGGCATCACCTGAGTCCTTGGGGTAACAGACCATCTTCTCTGGCATCGGCCATTTCCCTACTGGCAAATTAAGGGAAATGACTGAACCTTGCTTCTGACAGCAGAGGACTTGGAAGACAGGAATGCCATGATGGTGCTTGTTACAACTGAGAATGTAGAATGAAGGTGAGAATGACCAAGTAGTTAGAGGTACGTATGGAGACCCCATTGACAAGTGACTACGAGGAGAGTGCTGGCATTAGGGCCAAATAAGGATAACCCCAGGGCTCTCCCCCTGCTCTAATCCACCCATCTCATCCCTCCTGGCAGGCATCTCCTCACATCTAGGACAGAGTCATGGCCCTCAGGACTGATGACTCTAGATAGATCAGCCTCCTGGTCTTGTCAGAACTATGTATCCATCCAGTCACCCATTCATCTATTTATGTATTTATTCTTATCCCTCCTTGTTCTGGAAGGATTGGAGGGAGCTCAAATAAAACATAACAAAACAGTGTAAATTAAAAGCAGTAAGAAAAGAAGGAGGAAAAAAAGTGAAGAACTAAAAGGGATCCAAGCATGAGACTGAAAGTGAACACCTCAAAATGCATTTTGTGATAAATTCCTCCTACTGCACCCATGTGATTTTTGTACTTTCTGTATGGGTATATAATAGATGGCAATTTAAAAATCTACTTTAAAAAAATAATAATAATTACTGACAGAAAAATAGTACTGCATGATCTCACTTATATGTGGAATCCCCCCCAAAAAGAACTCATAGATGCAGAGAACAGATTGACAGTTGCCAGAGGCAGGGGGTGAGCAAAATGAGTGAAGGGGGTCAAAAGGTACAAATTTCCAGTTATAAAATAAGTAAGTCCTGGGGGATGTAATGTATAGCATGGTGACTATAATTAATAAACTGTATTGCATATTTGAAAGTTACTAAGAGAGTAGGTCTTAAAAGTTCTCATCACAAGGAAAATAGTTAACTATGTGTGGTGATAGATTAACTAGACTTCTTGTGGTGATCATTTGGCAACATGTACAAATGTCAAATCATTATGTTATACACTTGAAACTAGCTTAATGTTATATATCAGTTATATCTCAAAAATAATAATAATATTTACATTAGTCATGCTTCTAACCAGTTCACTCACATTATCACAGTATTTAATACTAACAACAACCCTATGAGAGTGATTACTGTTGTTATCGCTTTCTTAGAATTGAGAAATAGAGGATTAGGAACTTAAAGAATTCGTCGAAGATAAAACTTGGAGTCAGTTAAGGCATACATTTAGCCAGGCTGTCAACCACAGAGTCCATACTCTTAAACTACTCTGCTAAGGATGGCTCCATCTTTATGAATATTCCAGGTATTTTTTTTCACTCTTCACTGAGGACAAAACAAATTACATGTAACAATGCATCACAGATGGATATTTTTTATAATGAGTTAACTTTTTAAAAAGTTTCTTATTCTAATAAAAAACAACTTTTGTATAAATATGTGGAATACTGTGCTGACTTGCTCTGAAATTGCCGTATTTTATTAATGAGCTAGGGTCTTAGTCTGCTATTAAGGTCAGAGGTATGATGGCCCTCTCCTGCTAACATGCCAAAGAAAAGGTGAGCATTTGTAGCAAGCAAATCCCCACCTAACATGCAAAGTTTAGTACTGTTTGAGGAGGAGATAAGGAAAACCAAGAATACTTTCTATAGAGTGTCATTTTCTTTTAATCCAAAAAAACTAAAGTTGAGAAGCCCAGATGACAGAACTTTGTATTCCATTATGTCTCATCATAATCTCATTCATTATCTTATTATCATAATGATAATCTCACTCATTATCTCTCCCTTGAACTAGAAAATGAAGTTGATTACCAAGAGTTCAAGTCTGTGATATAATTCTAAATATTCTGCAAGACAGTCACTTGCTATGATACCATAGATTACCAAAAAAAGTTTATTTGCTATAATAAAGCCCTAATATAGGATCAAGGCCATAACACAAGATATCAGTACTTAGAGGAACCCACCAGATGACAATGAAATACACTTTATTTAGACTGCCTTTTAAAACAACATTTAGCTATAATTTAGAGTAGGCAGAGAGTGAGGCAGAAGTAAGGAAGAGAGAAGACACAAGACTTAAAAACAGAAGGGTAGGATGCAAGACATGCTATTTTTGTGTAAGGCACGTGTTGATTTAGAAAGAATTAGTAGTCATGAGCCACTGCAGCTCACTTAAACATGTCTTTGCAAGGGATCTACCAGAGATGATACATAATTTATAATTTGCCACAAAAAATACTTTTGGGGGGGCCTCATGAGTTGCAAACCACCCTGAAAATTCAGAAACTGAACATAAAATAGCTACATAATTTGACAGCAAGTACAGATATGAAACATGTCTTCAAGCTAGCAAAAGAAGCGACAGATTTAAACAGGACATCCAAAAAAGAATTTACCCCATGGAGAACAAAAAGAGAGCAGAAAAATAGAAAGATAACCAATATAATAATTTAAATACGTATGACTTAACTGCACATCTTCCTTTTTTGGTAATGTAAGTTGACAAATGGCTTGGTCAAAATATATTGTAGAGCTGCTTCACATAAAGATCAAGAATCCCTGACATCTGATGTACAGAAATGAAAACCAGAGTGATTATTGTCAAGCCAGAAGTTCACTAACCCTACTATGGAACACTGCTACTTGAAAATCCCAACAGTCTATAAAACATTAATGGTATGCTAAATTAGGTGACTACTTTAAAATTCTCAAATGGGGAATCTCTAAATTAAAACTTCATGTGAAATACTGGCAGATTCTCACGTAAAATGGTTATGCAGAGTTTCAGAGAAAGGAAGAACTGTTACCAAGAAATGTGTGTACGTATGAGTGTAAAAGTATGTGTCTCTATAGGTTTCTTTTTATCTCTTATTAGTCTCACAATCCAATTAAATGAGAATTCATGTTGTGAAACCTAAAGGTCAACCCAAACTTGACTTTTTTTTGTACTCCAGATGGTCTTATTCTCTACCACAATACAAGGAATAATAAAGGGCAGTGTCTTTTTTTTTTCATTACTGAGGTATAATTGACATACAATCATGTAAACATATATAAAGTATACAGCTTGATAAGTTATGACATATACATTTACTTGGACAGCCATTACCACAATCAACATAGTGAACATATCCATCACCCCCAAAAGTTTATTCCTGCCCCTTTGAAATCTCTCCCTTCCCTTCTCCACTCTTTTTGCCTTTCCCCTTCTTCTCAATCCCCAGACAACCACTGATCTGCTTTCTTTCACTGTAGACTAATTTGCATTTTCTAAACTTTTTTTGTAAATGGGATCATGCAGAATGTACTCTTTTTTTGTCTGACTTATTTCACCCAGCATAATTATTTGGAGATTCACCCATGTTGTGTGTGCACCAAAAGTTCAGTCCTCTTCCTTGCTGGGCAGTATTCCATTGCATGGACATTACACAATGCATCTATTCAGTCCCTTGTCACTGGACATCTGAATTTTTTTCAAATTGTTGACTACTACACATAAAGCTGTTATGGGCATTTATGTCCAAGCTTTTGTACTGACCTATACTTTCCATTCTCTTAGATAAATAACTAGGAGTATAGTGAATAGACCATAGGTTAACTGTAGGTTTAACTTTTTAGGAAACTCCCAAATCACTTTGTATAGTGGTTTCAATATTTAAATTCCCACCAACAGTGTATGGGAATTCCAGTTTCTCCTCATCCTTGTAAACATTTGTTATGGTCAATCATCTAATTCGAGCCATTCTAATAGGTGAGTAATACTATCATCTAATTCGAGC
This sequence comes from Mesoplodon densirostris, assembly GCF_025265405.1. Lineage (NCBI taxonomy): Eukaryota > Metazoa > Chordata > Mammalia > Artiodactyla > Ziphiidae > Mesoplodon > Mesoplodon densirostris. Next base: position 74,698,991 of record NC_082661.1, read on the forward strand.
CATTCTAATAGGTGAGTAATACTATCATGCTGTGTTTTTAATTTCAATTTTTATTTTGAGCATCTTTTCATGTGGTTATTTATAGTTAACCTATCTTCTTTGGAGACATGTCTGTTCAAAGAATTTACACAGATATTATTGGTCTGTTCGTTTCATAATCATTAAATTTTAAGAGTTCTTTATACATTCTGGATACAAGGCCTTCATCAGATATAAAGTTTGCAAATATTTTCTCACAAAATATAAATTGTCTTTTCATTCTCTTAACAAATTCCTTAAAAGATCATAAGTTTTAAATTTTAATGAAGTTTAATTTATATATTTTTTATGTAGATTGTGCTTTTTGTATTGTAGTTAATAAATCTTTGCCTAAGGCAAGGTCACAAACATTTCTCCTATGTGTTATGCTGGAATATTTATAGTTTTAGGTTTTACATTTAGATCTTTGATTAATTTTAAGTTAATTAAGGATTGAAGTTGTTTTTGATTTTGCATGTGGATATCTAATTTTTTCAGCACCATTTGTTGGAATGGTCTCAGTGGGCTACAATCAAGGTGTCAGCAGGACTGTGTTCCTTCTGGAGGATCTAGGGGAGAATACTTTTTTTTTTTTTTCCTGCTTTATCTAGTTGACCTAATTTAAAACTTAGTTCCATCTGCATCCTTCATTTCCTTTGCCATGTAACCTAATATACTGAATGTTCCAGAGGTTAACATGTGACATCTTTGGGGTGGGGGGGCTGGGCATTATTTTGCCTACCACACGTTTACAGAAATTCATGTTTTCCTATTCTAAAAACCTCCCTCCATCCCTTATGAAAGGTCTGCTACCATAACCAATTATTTCACCACACTACAGACAGATGTTAATTCCCATTTCCTATCAGTTAGTCTTGTCCTAAAGCAGTTCAATGAACAGTGCCCTCCTTTAATATGTGAAAGTCAATGTCAGTGTCATAACATATAATAAATTATACATTTAATCTAGAAACCTGTGTGTCTATTTCTATTTTTTGAGAAGCATCAATGAAACAGCCATGCAACTGTCACATAAGTACTTGAGCAAAAGTTGTGCAAATATGTTATAGTAATTCCATAATTCCATGTATTTCTTCATTGAGTGGGTTGTCATACACAATAACCTTTAATGTAATTCTCAATTCTAAGCATATATGATTGTGTGCAACCAAAATAATAACTATAGTTACTATTACTCAGTGCTTACTGTGTACCAGGTATCTGTGAAACATTCATTACCTTGCTTAATCCTTACAACAAACTGTGAGGTAGGTTTTTTTCCCCATTACAGAGGAAGCTGGGGTACAGAGTTACAAAAACTTTAAATAATCTGCGAAAGGTCACATCTTTAGTGTGTAGGGGAGCCACTGTTTGATACCTAGTCCATGCTTTTATAACCATGACACCACACTGCTGTGATACTACACACTAAAGGGACCCACACACAGACTGGCAGGGATAACATTAGGAAAAACCCAGAGACCAGAAGTTTTGTTCTTGGGTTTGATATCAAATCAGCCCTTGACCTGCCCATAATCTCATAGTTTGCTCATGTTTCACCTTGTATTAATGAGCTTTGGCTAGATTATGCTGCAGAACAAATGACCCCAGAATCTTTGTGGCTTTCAACAACAAAAATTAACTTCTCAACTCATATTGTGTGTGCACTGCTAACAGCTCCCATCTGGAACAGGCAGATCGTCTGCCAGAGAGAGAACAAACATGGAAACTCTGCAGTGGCTCTTAAAGCTTTGAAAGGGGCATACAACAGTTCTGCTCACTTTTCTTTGGTCAAAGTAAGTCACAAGACCAAGCTTGATGTCTATTAAGCAGAGAAGTATAATCTTAACACAGAAAGCGGCAGTAAATTGGGGGAACAATAGCAAAATCTATTGCAAACCTCTTCATTCATCTTTCCATTTCTCTGGCTTACTCCAAGCCCTCCCATTCAACATCTTTACCCATTGGTTTCTCTAGCTCTCAAACTATCCCTACATCTGTCCTTTGTGGCAACGTACTCCTTTTCTCTCCTTCCTTGTCTTACTGCTTGCCAGGTGCACATCTGTTAAATGAACCCCTTCAGTGATGTCTGGGGATTTTCCCCTATAAATGGCTCTAACAGAGCCCCAGTGTCCAGGGATCCACTCCTCTGGCATTAGTTTACATAGATATTTCCTGAATTTACTGAATGACTTGAGTCTGAGTCTTAAAAAAAAAATTCTTTTAATAAATTTTAAAAAAAGGACATTCCATACTTATTCTAGGAAAGAGGTATTATTTTCATTCCTGTTCATTTGACTCACAGTAAATAGTTCCTTGAGGGAAGTAGTGTTCTATCATTCTCATATTACAGATTAAAAAACTGAGGTTCAATTTAAGTAAGAGACTTGCCAAAGTTCACCCAACTAATGGGTTGTGGAACCAAGTCCAAATCACAATTTTCAAACTCTAAATTGGGATCTCTTTTTACTAAACCAAATTGCTATTGTTAACATTTGGTGCACATTCCAAGCCAGAGAGAGTATGAATTTTGACTTGAGTTGGTGGGACTGAAACATGGAAATGGATTGAAAAGATGAGACTCAGATTTATACGTGGCTGACTCCAAGTCCAGTAATATGAGCTGTGAGGCTATGTTACTTGTACAGCAGACTGGCAGAATCACTGTTAGAGATGGACACACCAGCAGTCAATAGGAAGTGACAGCTAATGACCTGATGAATAATGCAAGGCCTCTACATTTTAGTCTGGTCAAGTAAACTCATCATTGAAACATGCTGTGAATTATTTCTGTGAATGGCTTCTCAGAGAAGGTGGCACCTAGATCTGAAAGTTCAGAGACAAATGATTCAGGTAAGAAGAGTAGCAGATGGTTATTCCAGGCAGAACAAAAACACTGACAAAAAAGTTCATGTCCTGTTCAAGAACTACACAGGAATAGAAAACACTGTGCAAGGAGAGAGAAAGTGAGAGAAAAGACTGGAGAGATGGGCAAGGTCAAGTCATGGTGGTCCTCACATATTTTTTTCTTTTTTAACATCTTTACTGGAGAATAATTGCTTTACAAAGGTGTGTTACTTCTTTATAACAAAGTGAATCAGCTATACATATATATATACCCCCATATCTCCTCCCTCTTGCGTCTCCTTCCCATCCTCCTTATCCCACCCATCTAGGTGGTCACAAAGCACTGAGCTGATCTCTCTAGGTTATGTGGCTGCTTCCCACTACCTATCTATTTTATATTAGGTAGTGTATATATGTCCATGTTACTCTCTCACTTCGTCCCAAGTTGCCTTTCTCTGCCTCGTGTCCTCAAGTCCCTTCTCTATGTATGTGTCTTAATTCCTGTCCTACCCCTTGGTTCTTCAGAACCACTTTTTTTTAGATTCCATGTATATGTGTTAGCATACGGTATTTTTCTCTTTCTGACTTACTTCACTCTGTATGACACACTCATCCACCTCACTACAAATAACTCAATTTCATTTCTTTTATGGCTGAGTAATATTCCATTGTATATATGTGCCACATCTTCTTTATCCATTCATCTGTTGATGGATACTTAGGTTGTTTCCATGTCCTAGCTATTGTAATAGACCTGCAATGAACATTGTGGTACATGACTCTTTTTGAATTATGGTTTTATCAAAGTATATGACCAGTAGTGGGATTGCTGGGTCATATGGTAATTCTATTTTTAGTTTTTTAAGGAACCTCCATACTGTTCTCCATAGTGGCTGTATCAATTTACATTCCCACCAACAGTGCAAGAGGGTTCCTTTTTCTCCACACCCTCTTCAGCATTTATTGTTTGTAGATTTTTTAATGATGGCCATTCTGACTTGTGTGAGGTGATACCTCATTACAGTTTTGATTTGCATTTCTCTAATGACTAGTGATGTTGAACATCCTTTCATGTGTTTGTTAGCAATCTGTGTATCTTCTTTGGAGAAATGTCTATTTAGATCTTCTGCCTATTTTTGGATTGCGTTGTTTTTTTTTTTTTCCTACTATTGAACTGCATGAGCTGCTTGTAAATTTTGGAGATTAATCCTGTCAGGTGCTTCATTTACAAATATTTTCTCCCATCCTGAGGGTTGTCTTTTCATCTTGTTAGGGAAGTTTTCAACTATAATCTCTTCAAATATTTATTCAGTCCCTTTCTTTTTCTCTTCTTCTCTGGGACCCCTATAATTCAAATGTTGGTGCGTTTAATGTTGTCCCAGAGGTCTCTGAGTCTGTCCTCAATTCTTTTCATTGTTTTTCCTTTATTCTGCTCTGCTGTAGTTATTTCCACTATTTTATCTTTCAGGTCACTTATCCATTCTCTGCCTCAGTTATTCTGCTATTAATTCCTTCTAAAGAATTTTTCATTTCATTTATTGTGTTGTTCATCATGGTTTGTTTGCTCTTTAGCTCTTCTAGGCCATTGTTAAACGTTTCTTGTATTTTCTCCATTCTATTTCCAAGATTTTGGATCATCTTTACTATCATTATTCTGAATTCTTTTTCAGGTAACCTATTTCCTCTTCATTTGTTTTGTCTGGGGATTTTTTACCTTGCTCCTTCATCTGCTGTGTGTTTGTCTGTCTTCTCATTTTGTTTAACTTACTGTGTTTGGGGTCTCCTTTTTGCACCTGCAGGTTAGTAGTTTCCATTGTTTTTGGTGTCTGCCCCCAGTGGGTAAGGTTGGTTCAGTGAATTGTGTAGACTTCCTGGTAGAGGGGACTGGTGCCTGTATTCTGGTGGATGAGGCTGGATCTTGTCATTCTGGTGGGCAGGACCACGTGTGGTGGTGTGTTTTGGGGTTACTGTGACCTTATTATGAGTTTAGGCAGCCTCTCTGCTAATGGGTGGGGTTGTGTTCCTGTCTTGCTAGTTTTTTGGCATAGGGTGTCCAGCACTGTATCTTGTTGGTCATTGAGTGGAGCTGGGTCTTAGCATTGAGATGGAGATCTCTGGGAGAGCTTTCACCATTTGATATTACATGGAGCCGGGAGGTCTCTGGTGGACCAATGTCCTGAACTCGGCTCTCCCACCTCAGAGGCATAGGCCTGACACCCAGCCTGAGCACCAAGACCCTGTCAGCCACACGGCTCAGAAGAAAAGGGAGAAAAAAAAGAAAGAAAGAATGGAAAAAATAAAAAGAAATAAAGTTATCTAAATAAAAAATTAATAATTAAAATAAATATTAAAAATTTTTTAAATTAAAAAAAAGAAAGAAGAGAACAGCCAAACCAAAAAACAAATCCACCAATGATAACAAGCGCTAAGAACTATACTAAAAACAAAAAAATGGACAGACAGAACCCTAGGACAAATGGTAAAAACAAAGGTATACAGACAAAATCACACAAAGAAGCACACACATACACACTCACAAAAAGAGAAAAAGGAAATATATATATATACATCTATATATATAAAAAGGAAGAGAGCAACCAAATCAATAAACAAAGCTACCAGTGATAATAAACTCTAAATACTAAACTAAGATAAACATAAAATCAGAAACCAGTCAGTCGCATACAGCAAACCCCAAGTCTACAGTTCTTCCCAAAGTCCACCACCTCAGTTTAGGGATGATTCATTGTCTATTCAGGTATTCCACAGATGCAGGGTACAGTTGATTGTGGAGATTTAACCCACTGTTCCTGAGGCTGCTGGGAGAGATTTCCCTTTCTCTTCTTTGTTCACAGCTCCTGAGGTTCAGCTTTGGATTTGGCCCCACCTCTGCATGTAGGTCGCCTGAGGGCATCTGTTCCCGCCCAGACAGGATGGGGTTAAACTAGCAGCTGATTAGGGGGCTCTGGCTCACTCAGGCTGGGGGGAGGGAGGGGTAAAGAAGTGGGGTGAGCCTGAGGCGGCAGAGGCCAGCGTGACGTTGCAACAGCCTGAGGTGTGCCGTGTGTTCTCCTGGGGAAGTTGTCCCTGGATCACGGGACCCTGGCTGTGGTGGGCTGCACAGGCTCCTATAAGGGGAGGTGTGGATAGTGACCTGTGCTTGCACACAGGCTTAGCGTTTCATGCCCATCTCTGGTGTCCACACTGATAGCTGTGGCTCGTGCCCACCTCTGGAGCTTCTTTAGGAGGTGCTCTGAATCCCCTCTCCTTGCACACCCCAAAACAATGGTCTCTTGCCTCTTAGGCAGTTCCAGATGTTCCCGGACTCCCTCCAAGCTAGCTGTGGCACACTAGCCCCCTTCAGGCTGTGTTCATGCAGCCAACCCTAGTCCTCTCCCTGGGATCTGACCTCTGAAGCCGGAGCCTCAGCTCCCAGCCCCCACGTGTCCCGGCAGGTGAGCAGACAAGCCTCTCAGGCTGGTGAGTGCTGGTTGGCACTGATCCCCTTGTGGGAATCTCTCTGATTTTCCCTCTGCAACCCTACTGCTGTGCTCTCCTTCATGGCTTCTAAGTTTCCCCACCACCACCCCCCATCTCTGCCAGTGAAGGGGCTTCCTAGTGTATGGAAACTTTTCCTCCTTCACAGTTCCCTCCCCGAGGTGCAGGTCCGGTCCCTATTCTTTTGTCTCTGTTTTTTCTTTTTTCTTTGCCCTACCCAGGTACATGGGCAGTTTCTTGTCTTTTGGGAAGTCTGAGGTCTTCTGCCAGCATTCAGTAGGTGTTCTGTAGAAGTTGTTCCACATGTAGATGTATTTCTGATGTATTTGTGGGAAGGAAGGTGATCTCCACATCTGACTCCTCCACCATCTTGAAGGTGTCCCACTAGCAAAATGTCAAGGTTTGTAGTGATCTAGATCAGTGTTGGAGACATCTGCCTAGACTTTTAACCTCTTCTGCCAGCCCCCAAAACTAAAAGTGTATCTGCAGTCAGGCTGTCTTTCAAAGGAATAGGTCAGCCTGGAAATAAGCCAAAATTATCAACCTTTTAGGCTCTGTGACATGAAAGCCTTCAGATGTTTTCCAACAAAGCCCATTAAAAGGATCTTAAGCCCTTGAGACTGAAAACAAATGTGACATTCTGCTGCATTCAATAATTATTTGCTTCTGAGCATTTGTTTGCCATTATTTTTTGTGGCCCCTTTGTAGGATTTGTGTTGAGATCTCCCATATTGGCAGACCAAAATGAATTCAATGAATTCATTGAAAATTCCTTTGGTGGATGATTAATACCTTCCTGAATAAAATTCAAAATAGGGTAAGGGTAAAGATAGGCATAGAAAAAAATAGAGAAATTGCATTCAATTAATCTTTTTTTTTTTTTTTGTCCATATGAAATTGGAAGCACAAGATTACTAAAGCAGCGATGTCCCAGTTAGAAAACAAAGTCAGAAGTATCCTTTTGATTGTCTGGACTTTCAAAAGAATATAGATGTGTCTAGCACAATGTTTTAAAGGTATGAAATCTCTGAATTTATCTTATGAGAAGGTGGGTTACAAACAAGTAATTTTGGCTGGGTTTATATTGCAATTAATATTCAGAAGTGTCCTCATTAACAACATTGACCAACTAAGTATTGCAAACTTGAGCTACTTATCTCCATTTTAGAGATAAATTTCCTCTCCCTGTAACTAGTAACAAAAAGTAGTGGATCAGTTAGCCTTTGCTGCATAACAAATCTAAACTTAGTGTCTTAATACAACAACCATTTACTTAGCTCACGATTCTTTGGGTCATCTGTGTCAACCTTCTGTTCTGATCTTAGACAGTTTGGCTAATCTTTCTTGGGTTTTTTCATAAGTTTATATTTAGCTTATTGATCTACTGATGGCTGTGTGATCAAGGATCTTTCACTCACATGTCTGGCAACTGGCAGGCTGTCATACAGGATACTGGGATAACTGGGCCACATGCTGTTCATACTCTGGCAGGCTAGTCTAGACTTCCACATATAGCAGCCATAGAGTTCCAAGAACAGCAAGAAGTAACAGACCTCACTGCTCAGGTGCTTTTCATGCCATATTTACAAACACCCCTCTGACCAAAGCAAGCACATGGCAAAGCCTAGATTCAACGGGTAGGGAAATAAATGCTACCTTCTTGACAGGAGTTGCAAAGCCACATTGGAAAGAGGTGGGCCTACAGACAGGAAAAGAATCTGTGGCAATCTACAACAAAGACAAAGCCTAACACAATATCTTCAAAACCCACCTACCAGTAAAAGAAACAGAAAATGCTTCAGCAGTGCTCAGCAATTTAACAACAACCACACCTCCCACAACTCATGCTGTTGAAAGATAAAGTCATAAGAATTTTTATTAATGCCCCAGGTCTAGATAGAAGGACATTAGATGTATGTCCTTCTCTTATTCTTTTTCCTAAGACGTAGTGGGATGTGCAGAAGGCTAAACAATGGCTTTGACTTTCTCTTACTGAAGTGAGAGTTCTACTACTATTCCCAGGTGAGAAATAACCTGAAAGTTCAAACTATTTCAGCAGAGAGAACAGAGCCCAGGTGTTCTAACAAAGACTAAATGCTCCCTCTCTTCTGCTTTCCCTCTCTTCCCCCAATAGCATGTAGTTTGGAAAACACAAATAATGTTGGAAGAGAATCAAAAAGTCACTCACTCTATATAACAGCAAACTGAATATCTAGACAAAGCCATTCAAGCATGAACAAAACCCTGTAAAACAGCAGACAAAATACGAGAGAGGGAGGGAGGGAGAGAGAGAGAGAGAGAAAGATAGAGAAAGAGATGACGTAAAAAGACTAAGGATGTGGACTAGAATAACTCAAGAAAAGAAAATTTCTTATTATTTAATAAGAACATAAATTCAATACAATAAAAGCTTAAAGACCAATGATAAACCATTAGAACGGCATGTGACATTGAAAGGGAAATTCAATCATAAAATATTAAGGGCAAAAACAAAATAATTTTAGAATTTATAAATAGATTTCAAAGAGCAACCGATTCAATAGTTACCACACCTAGAAAGCTAATTATTGTCACGGAGGAAAAGCTTGAGATAATCACAGAGGATGCATGTGAAAAAAAAAGAGATAATAGCATTTAGAGAGAAATTAATGAATAAGAAAAGCAAAGATGATCAAATTAAGGATAATTGTTATCCACAAAGTGAAAAATCCAATAAATGGAAAAAAAATTTTATTTAATGATGTAATAAAAGAAAAATTTTCTGGAATGAAGAAAAAATTGAACTTGCCATTGGAAAAATAAGTGCAATATGATCCAGAAATTACAATACTGATACATATATACTAGCTGTATATACATATATATGTATACACACACACACACACACACACACACACACACATACACACTAGCTAAGGTTCTATTCTTTTTTTCTTTTTGTGGCCTCTCACTGTTGTGGCCTCTCCCATTGCGGAACACAGGCTCCGGATGCGCAGGCTCAGTGGCCATGGCTCAGGGGCCCAGCCGTGCCATGGCATGTGGGATCTTCCCGGACCGGGGCACGAACCCGTGTCCCCTGCATCAGCAGGTGGACTCTCAACCACTGCACCACCAGGGAAGCCCTAAAGTTCTATTCTTTAAGAAGGAATAGGGAAAGAATTCTGTAAGCATCCAGGCTTTAAAGTAAATCATTTACAAGGAAAAAAAATGAGGTTGGTCTCAAGCTTTTCCACAGCAGTATTCAACGCCAATAGATAATAGAGTAATATCTATAAAATTTAGAAATAAAGTGTGATCCATGAATATTGTGCTTAATTGAAATGGCATTCAAGTATAAGGCCAATAAGTAGGCAAAAATTTTCAAATATGAAAGAATTTAAGGAATATATAATCCATGAGCCTTTCAAAAATCTATTTGACAAATATATCTACTCAAAAGAAAACTCAAAATAAATAACTCAGGAATAACAAAGTCCTGACAGTAGCTAAAAATACAGAATTAATTTTTAAGATACTATGAGAAATATGGTTATTGAAACAAATGGATATTAAGAGCCTGGACAATGAAGTAAAACTAGGAAAACTGACTATGGGATCAGTTAACACTCATCCCTTTAGAAATGGGGCAGGACCCTGTGGGGCCCTCTCAGGTACAGATCCTTTCCGTGTCCCCTGTTTCTTGTTTGCAGGAAATGGGCTTCATTCATCCTCCTTGACCATCTCTGAATTCCAAAGCTCAGATTGAAACAGTTGCTCATCAGGGAAGGGAGGGAATGCAGAAACAGAGGAGGAGCAGTCAAGAAACAAGGTGGGGGCAGGGTCCTGGTTCCTCCTCAGTGAATATTCATAACAATGCATCCTTTGTTCTTCTGCATATATCATGAGTTCTTCTGCAGGAACTAAGGCCCCCACGCAGGTGGGGGATGGTGACTTCAGGCTGAGCACACGATTCCTGGAACACTGCCCTGTTATCTTACCACCAACCAATCAGAAGAAAGTCTGCACATAGTGGAAGTTAACGAAGACTCTGACCCCCTCCCAAAAGGATTCTCCCTTTAAAAACTTTCTTGGTCAAGCAGAATCTTCAGAGGTGGTTTTGGGACCTGAGTCCACCATCTCCTCAGGTTGCCAGCCTCCTGAATAGAGCAACCTTTCTCTTCCTACCAGCATTTGGCTTTCAAGCAGTGAGCAGCCAAACCTGACTTTGGTAATACTTTAACTGCAGGGAGTCAGTCACTACTATCTAATATTTAAGCAAATAGTTTAAAAAATTTAAAAACAGTGTCTCCAACTTCTTCACATTTTTCCATTATCTATTTTCTTTACCTTGCAGGATATTTTAGGGAAAATACGTTTTGTGATGAAGATTTAGGTAGATATACATATATATTTGTCTATATATATGTAAAAATATATTGTGTATAGATCCATAATATGAAATTTTAATTCCTTTTTATTTCAATTCAGCTTGTCTTATATTTAATTCAATTCAAAGTATATATCAGGGCTTCCCTGGTGGCACAGTGGTTGGGAGTCCACCTGCTGATGCAGGGGACGCGGGTTCGTGCCCCGGTCTGGGAGGATCCCACATGCCACGGAGCGGCTGGGCCCGTGAGCCATAGCCGCTGAGCCTGCACATCCAGAGCCTGCGCTCCGCAACGGGAGAGGCCACAACAGTGAGAGGCCCGCGTACCGCAACAACAACAAAAAGTATATATCAGTTTTTATCAGAAATAGTATCAATAACATGATCTAATTTTTGTAAAAGTGTTTATACCTTCTCCATCTTTTTTCTCTATATTATGTGAATATATAGATGTCTGTAATGATGTTTACTAAATGTTAATGATGTTTGTTTTCAAGTGGTGGGAGTGACTGAATTTTTTTCAATCTTTTTAATTTTACTTTTTCTGCATTGTCTGGAGTCATAGTATGGGCATATAGCAATATCAGTTTTACAAAAATGGTAAAGTGATTTTTCATTAAGACAGAAAATAATGAAAATGGGAAGAAACCGAAGCACAATGTCAATGGTGGTTCATTCTTGCTGGTGGGAAAATGAATGATTATTTTATTACACTTCTTTGGTTGTACTTTCCTGTAAGTTTTTTTAATTTCTAAAACTTAATTTTTCTTTTAATTTGGAGGGAAAATGAATATGAATAACAAAAACTGATGTCTACTGATTTTTTTTTTTTTTTTGGTAATTTTTTTGGTCCTCTGCTTGTGTTGTAGCTCACACTTCCAGAAAGTTGAATTTTCAGAATGCTCCCTCCTCTTTGTTACCAAAAATAAGAAAAGCATAAGTGGATGCTTAGACTAAGCCTCACCAAGAATTAAACTACTTCCTGTAAAAAAATGTGTTAAACATTTGAAATTCAGCCATTGTATAGTCTGGTTAATATGAAAAAGCAGGAGTTTAGCTCTAAACCCTGTAAAGAGATACCTGTGAATGATGAATGCTATATGGCATATTATAGAGAGAGGAAGATGGCAGTGGAAATAAGGAAGAAAACACCAGAGAACTGATTAAGACTTTTGTGAAGTAACCACATGTCTGCATTGTAGTGAAGTCATAAGCACCTTTGGCAAGATGCCAGAAGGGCAGGATTATGTAAAAGAACAATAACGATAAACCCAGCACTACTTGTTCTGCTACTGAAATGCAAGCCATGGGCAATAAGTAAGACTTGGAATGAAATTAAAAACTTGGAGCAATAATGACTAAAATCAGGAGAAAAAGAGAAAGTAATCTGGTAAGAAGCTGCTATTAAACCTCTTTAATTCTTTCCTCCTTCCTGCCTCTGACTCAGTGGTAAGAGTCCTTTCTAGAGAATCTTTGTCTCTAGGAGGCAGAAATGCAAATTCAATCAAGCTCAGAGACTGAGTATGTGATGCCAGGAGTGTTCTGTGATATCTCTGAGGAAGTCAAAGCTTCCTAAGCAAGTCCTGTATTAGGAGACAATAAAAATACCATCACAGTGAGAACCTAAAAAAGCTAATATACAAACAACCAAAAACATCTCTGTATCATCAAGAGAAGCCAAAATAATACTAATTCTATCCTTGGTTTTATGTGATAATAAATAAAAAACTGTGTCTTGATAAATCCTCTCTACCAAGGAACATGCCTTATGTTGGTGGGCTCACATAATCCTTAGAGAGCAATTATTACTAATCCAATTTTAAAGTGAAATTACAGAATTCACAGAGAAACTAAGCAATTTCCTGAAGGCAATGCAGAGTCAGGATTCAAACCCAAGCAGCTCTGACTCCAAAGCTCTTTCTACCACCTAACATTAGGAGTCAGTGTTACTTAACAATGAGCACAGAAATTGAGTTTATTTTATAATGTGATAAAATTGGAAAACCCTAGGGTGGAACCCAAAAGAAATGCCAAGGTTTTTGTTTTTGTTTTTTCTATTATAATTAATCTGGACTTAATTCCATTTTTATGGTAGGGTTTTTCAATAGATGATTCAAAAATAATTAAATTATGGTTTTGAAAAATATTTAATTCAACCAAAGCAGGGGTAGATCTTGATGATAAAGGAATGATGTCGATGAAATGAATTTCTGTATTTGAAAATAACCTTAGTGAGATCTAGACCGATTTTGACAAAAGACCTTTAAACACATCTAATGTCTGTTAAAGTAGAGTTAAGTATCTATTAACACATTCCTTTAAACTTCTTCCAGATAGGCTATTAGAAAAGATGTATTTTCAAAAGAAAAAATATCCATTGTACAGCCAAGTTATAAATGACCACTTTTAGTCAAATCTACCATGGAAATACTAGAAATACTTCCGAAAATCACTCTTTTCTATAGTTGTGAATGCAACTCATCTACAGCGAGACTGTTTCTAAGGCACCATCATATCCTAAAGCAAATTTTCTCAATTTTAAATATTTCATATTTACAAACAGCATCTTTTAGGTATCTGCACAGTTCACAGTGATTTCCCCCGGTCTAGGTATAGTATCTCATACTGTGATGTCCTTTTTCCTATGCTGTTTAATTGGGAATGCTTTGCTTACCACTTAACTCTAACCTTATCTCATATCCTTTATATTCTGTTATGCCCACTGAGACTCAGTCACAAGGAACTTGTGAAATGTAGTAGAAAGACTATCAGGTATAGAGTTAAAAGAACTGGGCTTGAATTTTAAGTCAAACTCATCAGTAGTCAAATCAACAGAGCTGTGTACTTCCATGGGGCAAGGACCATTTGCTACCTTGATCCCAGTGCCTAGAAGAGTAAGTAGGCATTCAGTCAGTATTTGTTGAAAGTGAAAATAACATGCTTTAACCATACCATAGGATTATTGTTAAGATTAATACAGGAAGTACTTTTTAAAATTAGTAAACATAATTTTTAGAGCAATTTTAGGTTCACAGAAAAATTAAGCAGAAAGTACATAGTTCCCATATATTTTCTGTTCCTACACATACAACCTCCTCCACTACTGACATTCTACACTACAGTGGTATATTTGCTATAACTGATGAACCCACATTGACACATCATTAAACCATAGTTTAGACTAGGGTTCACTCTTATGTCACATGTCCTATGGGTTCTGACAAATGTATACTGACATGGAGCCACTACTGTAGTATCTTACAGAATAGTTTTACTGCCCTAAAAATCCTCAGTGCTCCAGCTATTCATCCTCCTGCTTCCCTTATCCCAGCAACCACCAATCTTTTTATTGTCTCCATAGCTTTGCCTTTCCCAGGATGTCATATAGTGGGAAATACACAGTATATAACCTTTTTAGATTGGTTTCTTTCATCTAGTAATATGCATTTAAGTTTCCTCCATGTCTCTTCATGGCTTGATAGTTCATTTCTTTTTAGCACTGAATAATACTTCCTTGTCTGGATGTACCACAGTTTATTTAGAAGTACCTTTAAACTATAAAACATAACACTAGTTATCATTACAATCATTGTGATTGTTGAAGCGACATTTCAACAGTAGCCGGCTTGAGTATGCCCCAACTCTTGGTTTTTGGATCACGGAGACCTACTGATTTCTCATTTTTCAGCAATAAAAAGAGGAAATAAAAAAATGTTCAAGACATTGGCCGCAGCATATCCAAATATCACACCTATAAAGAAGTCAGCTTATAACTGTTTCTCTATAGAATGCTAATGTGGCTTGAACTTGATATCAAATAGTCACACTTCCTTTCACAGAGAGGCTGTGACTAATAATTTATTTCCAGACAAATAAATGTTTCTCTTTTCTCACCTCCAAAGACCAATTCAACATCAAACCCACCAAACCTAGTGCTGTAAATTTGAAAAGGGGAAGATGAAGTGTCAATTTACATCTTCCCTGGTATGGGCCCAAGCCTAAGACTGAGTACATCCTAAATCAGCACCAATGCAAGATTTTGAGCATAGAGGAACACCAGCTCCACTATGGTCTGCCGAGCCAAGAATGACTGAACATGAGATATGAGTTCCTCCTTCCTGGATGGTAGAACAGAATTATGGTGTCCCTAGACATTGGAATAAAAGGTGTAATTCACTTTGCTAATTTACCCTTTGAAATTTTTCTCTGACAGGATTCTATTGGGTGCCATTTTTATGAAGTTCTGGGATCCTATTTCATTTTGTTTTTCAACATGCTAAAACCATTTGATAAATAAAATTTAACCTCTAGCTGACAAGTAATCAGGGGCCCCTTATTGGAGTAAAGTCACATTAATAAAAAGGAGAGCAGAGTCCCTTTACTGGTAGCATGACCTGTGCCTTTCAAAATTTGATTATTGCCCAGTTCAAGAAAAGATACTGAAATTGAAGAGGTCAAGAAAGAAGAAGAGATCCCATAGAAAATAGAAACATGATACCTCTGAATTCTCTGGGTCCTCTTTTAAGCCAGGCACCAGGACAACTCACTTAACAAAAATTATATCACTCTCTCATTGGTATTTATAGCTGCAGATTCCAAGATACATGCCACAGCTTTTTCTGGTTATATTTTGTGGGGGAGTTATTTAGAAGAGCCATTTCAAGTATAACAGGGTTTTAGACATTTTAACTCAAGGTTAGGTTGACAAGTGTTATGTTCATAGGGATACATGTGGTCTATCTCAAGAAAGAATCAGGTAGAAGGTCCATGTGTTCTTTCAGATCCTTTGTTTTAGGGCACAGTTCTATTCATTCATTTCTTTATCCAGTTTTCTAAATCTACCAGAACTTCAGCAGGCGAAGCAGGAGAATGCAGTAATAGCTTTCAACTTTGCTTCAAAAAGAATTGCCCTGCGTTTGTGGGAGAGAGTGGCAGAGGTGGATTGTGATTATTTAGTGGCCTTTATCCTTTAAAGACGATGATTACGTCAAAACATCTGAGGTATAATCCCCTTTATCTGACTTTACTTCATCAACAAGCTTATAGATTTATATGAGGACTGCCTCAGATAGCCCCAGCTAATTCTGGCACAAAATCATTGTCTTAAAACAATAAAATTTGATTCACCTTGTTCTTATCATTATTATTTTGAACATCTATTATTAACTAATTTTGAATCTACTTGAGACCTAATGTTATGGGATTTATGTGTCAAACGTTTATTATCTTATTCTAGAGTTAAATTTAATTCCATTAATCTTTTATTTTTATGCATTCCCATATTGTAAACTCAAAACTAAAATTAAAAGGATTTTTCTCTAGAACAAATCACCTTAAAATTTGTATGGAGACACAAAAGACCCCAAAGAGCCAAAGCAGTCTTGAGGGAAAAAAACAGAGCTGGAGGAATCAGACTCCCTGACTTCAGACTATACTACAAAGCTACAGTAATCAAGACAATATGGTACTGGCACAAAAACAGAAACATAGATCAATGGAACAAGACAGAAACCCAGAGATAAACCCACACACCTATGGTCAACTAATCTATGACAAAGGAGGCAAAGATATACAATGGAGAAAAGACAGTCTCTTCAATAAGTGGTGCTGGGAAAAATGGACAGCTACATGTAAAAGAATGAAATTAGAATACTCCCTAACACCATACACAAAAATAAACTCAAAATGGATTCAAGACCTAAATGTAAGACCGGATACTATAAAACTCTTAGAGGAAAACACAGGCAGAACACTCTCTGACATAAATCACAGCAAGATCTTTTTTGATCCACGTCCTAGAGTAATGGAAATAAAAACAAATGGGACCTAATGAAACTTCAAAGCTTTTGCACAGCAAAGGAAACCATAAACAAGACCAAAAGACAACCCTCAGAATGGGAGAGAATATTTGCAAATGAATCAATGGACAAAGGATTAATCTCCAAAATATATAAACAGCTCATGCAGCTCAATATTAAAGAAGCAAACAACGCAATCCAAAAATGGGCAGAAGACCTAAATAGACATTTCTCCAAAGAAGACATACAGTTGGCCAAGAAGCACATGAAAAGCTGCTCAACATCACTAATTATTAGAGAAATGCAAATCAAAACTACAATGAGGTATCACCTCACACCAGTTAGAATGGGCATCATCAGAAAATCTACAAACAACAAATGCTGGAGAGGGTGTGGAGAAAAGGGAACCCTCTTGCACTGTTGGTGGGAATGTAAATTGATACAGCCACTATGGAGAACAGTATGGAGGTTCCTTAAAAAACTAAAAATAGAATTACCATATGATCCAGCAATCCCACTACTGGGCATATACCCAGAGAAAACCGTAATTCAAAAAGACACATGCACCCCAATGTTCATTGCAGCACTATTTACAATAGCCAGGTCATGGAAACAACCTAAACGCCCATCGACAGACGAATGGATAAAGAAGATGTGGTACATATATACAATGGAATATTACTCAGCCATAAAAAGGAAAGAAACTGAGTCATTTGTTGAGACGTGGATGCATCTAGAGACTGTCATACAGAGTGAAGTCAGTCAGAAAGAGAAAAACAAATATCGTATATTAACGCATGTATGTGGAACCTAGAAAAATGGTACAGATGAACCGGTTTGCAGGGCAGAAGTTGAGACACAGATGTAGAGAACAAACGTATGGACACCAAGGGGGGAAAACCGCGGTGGGGTGGGGATGGTGGTGTGATGAATTGGGCGATTGGAACTGACATGTATACACTGATGTGTATAAAATTGATGACTGATAAGAACCTGCAGTACAAAAAACAAAAATAATCAACTAATACTAAACTTTCTTTGGGTTATTTGGATGGAAATATGTTAATATAAATGTTTCAGACATTACATGAAATTTCTAAAAATCTTATATGTTCTGGTATAATGTTATAAGTCATAATTCTAGTTATTACTTTAAAATGTATATCTCAGAAATAAAAACAAACAAACAAACAAAGGATTTGTTTCTGATCTGTAAATGAAGTTAAAGCAATTTCAATTTTCAGTTCAGGAGCTGCACCACAAAGTTGGAGGCAAAAGTAAGATAAATATAGGAGAGGAGGTTAAATTTACAAAGAATAGTCAAAGAACTTCTCTCATTCCCTTTGCCTTAGAAGTGATTTTTCATATACCAACATCTAATTTCTCCACTATGTCAGAATTCCCAGATATTGTCCTAAAAATATTTGGATAATATAGAACCCTAGAGCAGTAAAAATTTCCTCCATAGTTGGTTATTCCTGGGAAACAAAGCTTACTCCTTTTTTTAAAAAAATTAATTTATTTATTTATTTTTGGCTGCTTTGGGTCTTTGTTGCTGTGTGTGGGCTTTCTCTAGTTGCAGTGTGTGAGGGCTACTCTTCATTGCAGTGCATGGGCTTCTTATTGTGGTGTCTTCTCTTGTTGCCGAGCATGGGCTCCAGGTGTGCAGGCTTCAGTAGTTGTGTCTCACAGCCTCTAGAGTGCAGTCTCAGTAGTTGTGGCGCAGGGGCTTAGTTTCTCCGCGGCATGTGGGATCTTCCCGGATCAGGGCTCAAACCCGTGTCCCCTGCATTGGCAGGTAGATTCTTAACTATTGCACCACTAGGGAAGCCCACAAAGCTTATTCTTTATTCTTGGTATTTTCAGTTCTGTTACAGAAACATAAACCCTTTCTACTCCTTACATTGCTCTTAGATACTGCAAAATACCATTTACATGGCTCTAATTCAGCTAGATGCTGAAAGAAATATTTGTGATACATTCTATTTGGAATTGACTTGTTAAAATTAACACTGTTAGGTCATTAAAACAGTTGCAGTGAAAGTAATGTGATGGGATTTCATTACACAGAAGGAAAAGAATTTCTCGTGATGAAGTTTTCTTTATCTAGGCATTTTTATTCATTTAGGCTTCTTGGAGAAATGTTTCTTACCATCATTTTCACTCTTTAATAGCTATGTAGTCAATGCATATTTTGCTTGGGCTAAAATGCACCCTGTCACCAGTTTATCTCCACTATAAAGTAAATGCTGAAAGTTGTAGTTAATAATTAAAAAATAATAAGAAGAAGAAAGAAAAGGATTTGGGGGAAAGACTGTGAATAAATAAAAAGAAAAGTGTTAGATCACTGATGTTTTTGTTTATATAACAGGGTGTTTTTTTTAACAAAAATCAGCATAAAAAATCAGCATGTACTTACTAATCTCATTTGCATATAATAATTTCTTGCACGTATATCTGAGAACTAACAAAAGCTTCAGAAATCGAAATCCCTTTCTACATTACCTTCTCTAGGAAAAAGGGGTGTTAATAGGAAGCAGTCACTTCTGTGAAATTGCTAAGCAAAAGCTAAGGGGGATGATCGATACTATTTTCATGATTAATGTTGCTAGGTCTTATAATCTACTTCTCCTATGTAATTAAGTTTCTAATGTTCTGGTTCAGTGTAATAAAGCAAATTAGTAAAAAGCTAGAGAAGCAAAGAATTTAAAGGGCAGTGGTAGAAAAAAAACATTCTTGAATCAAAGGAGTTGATTTTTGCCAGGAAGAGCCAAGAGGTCAAGAATTGCATCCTTCTGATCTAAGGTGCATAGTTTAGTGTGTTTGTTTTCATTTCTGAAGAACAAGAAAATAAAAAACATCAGTTGTCACCTCAAGAATTTGGAACCATCTAAAACCTGTTCCTTCTCCTCCAAACGCCTGCAGAACTTGGCTCAGAAACCACTCTATCGCTGTAAAAATAAATGAGAAGATTGTGCATAATACCACAGAAATCCAAGTTAGTGGTGTATTGAGAGGGATCTGCTTTCCTATTCCCAGATGATTGAATTAGGCATGAACTGCAGGGAATACTTTCAAAATAACTCTGTTCATTATAGATGCTTTTGGAGGAAGAATCCAAAGTGTTCCAAATCCCAAGGGCTGCTCTGATATATTGAGTGGCCTTTGGATTGACATCCATACTAGTCAACTTACAACAAGCTCAAATCCCACAACAGCTCTGCTGGCTAGAACAGTTTTATCATAGAAAGGATCAAGAAAATGGCTTGAAATAGGTTGGTTTTATATTAGAGCTACAGTAAAGAGGGATATTTAAAATCCATGAATTAAGTTTGCCGCCGTCTATTAGGAGTGCAATTGTGTCTGTTTATTGAGATGTTAAGTGTGGGAAACACGGCGATAAAATGAAGATATGCTCTAGCTCCAAGTTCAGACCCAGTTCATGATAGGTACACAAGAAATATATGACTATTGAGCCAAAACCAAAAAAATCTCAGCCAAAATTTTGTTTCCATAAAAAAAAATCAATCACAACTTAAATTACTTGTGAATCGTTTGATTCACTGTAGAAGATAAACAGTTTGTTTGCAAAAGAAATTATATCTTTAATTTCTGCATCAAGAGATAAAAAAGATCTTGCTACAAAGAAAATTTGGAAGTAATATGATATTACCTGATGGTCATAAGTATTTTTTTATCTGAGAAACTCAAAAGAAACTAACAATCTAAAGTTGTGTCAAGTTTTTCAAGATTTGTTCACATTTTTATCCTTATACAGACAACATCTGGGTCATATGAGATTAGAAGAACTTGTGGAGAATTGCCTATATAACTGTCTAAGAAAGCAAAGGAACCTGTTAACAGGAGAGGTAATCCAATTAGAATAATTGGCATTTGCAAGGCATGGTTATATTATGAAGACTCAGTTTGGCTTTTACCCAACCTCATCTCCTATCACATAGGCAAGGAATCTGCAGTAATATTGAAGAACCACAAATCTCCAGGGAGCTAAAATGAATTTGGATTCATTTCTGAGGGTTATTTTCTTCTACACATAGAACAAGCCAAATTACTCTAGTATACACTTTGAGGGTGAGAAGATAGGAGTTACATGACAAGAAAGGGTTTTTTTTTTCATTAGGCAAATGCTTTTCATCTCTCAAAATTTTTCTGAACTTCAACTTTTTTAATGCTATTAAACCATAATTTCCCTATTGCATGAGAAGAAATTATACCATGAAAGTAAAGCAGTTCATTCTTGAGATATATCCATCAGAGTATTTCAACCTACCCTATGGTGTCTGACTGACTCAGACCTTGAACACAAAAAGCTGAGCCTGTTTCTTCTCCCTCACTTAACAGAGAGGCAAACACACTGTCAGCACTCAATTAATACACTATGATACAAAATCCTGAGAGGCAATTTGTGGTCCACTCCTGGACATCCTTCACTTTGGCATGGCTCACTCTGCAGTGATCTGGCTGCCGTTCCCACTGAAATGATGGAAAATATCTGACACTTTACCCAAATGGGGGGTAAAATCCTTTATATGAGGAACCACCAACTTACTAAGGAGGTAAGCAGTGAGAAAAACAACTTCTTTTCACTGTTTGACAGAGACAGTAAGATTATACACATTTTTTGATAAAACCTTGAGAGACACATTGAGAAGGATTTATGCCCTCTGCATCCAAGTGGGTTTTTCTTTAAGGGATCAGATGTTCCTTCAAAAGATTAGTAGAGGCCTCTTAAAAGTCAGTACGGCACTGCATGGTATCCTATCACTTATTAACACCAAAAGCATAGATTACACTGCATAATTAAACTTTTAAAAATATCCCAGCCACCAAGTACAAAGTATTTTGAAACATATAGGCAACATGGACAACTTTTTCTCTCAAGACAAAGACATCATAATGCTTCTGCTGTTGTTTTGCTTAATGAGATTTAAGGGCTCTGGAATTGAAATATTCAAACTCAATGTCTTTTCTTGTCCACAGTTTCAATTAAGAAGCAACAAAGCAGATTATTATTACCAGAATAACACATGGAAAACATAGCAAATAAAACATTAATTTATTAACATATGAACATTACTTTATTGGAGTTGATACTATTTAGA
This sequence comes from Mesoplodon densirostris, assembly GCF_025265405.1. Lineage (NCBI taxonomy): Eukaryota > Metazoa > Chordata > Mammalia > Artiodactyla > Ziphiidae > Mesoplodon > Mesoplodon densirostris. The sequence continues at coordinate 74,720,641 of NC_082661.1, forward strand.
GGTTTCTGCTTCTTGGCCTAAGTCCTCCTGCCCTTCCCTGAGAACTGTCTCTACAACTATGAGGTTATTTTGGTAGTACCTCTTGTTGTTCTCTGGCTGTATGTAGGTGGATCAAGGATGAGCACCTGCCTGAAATTTGAAGAAATTTAGATTTCTTCTTTCATGAATAGAAATTGGGAACATGGAATTCCAGTCAGTCAATCATTGGCAGTGGAGCATAGGGAAAATGTGACTGCGTGAATGGAATCACCATTTCCTGTCAGAAAGTAAGAGAGAGAGTGAGAACAAGAGGAAGAAAGAGAGAGAATGTGCTCAAAAAGAGGACGCAAGAAACCATGGAACTCCTTAGAGAGAAAGAGTCAGAGCATGGCTGTGTTATTTTCTGATGCCTTTCTCATTTCTTACTTTTCAGTTTCTTGAGATCTCTCTATTAGGCTCAGAAACATGCCTAATATTTCTATAGTATTATTATGCCTAAACAGATTTCTTTCTTTTGTTTAGGCTAGTCTGAAATGTTGCCTGGCATAAGCAGAAAGAATGTGTAAAACATGCTTTTTTATTTATTAAATATTGTGATGAAGGGCCTTCTGCAAGACATTGTGGGACAGTTGGTGAAATTTCTACTCTCAAAGCAAATATTTTTTGAAGTAAAATACAATATAGTCAGTTATAAGTTTCATAATAAAAGGCACACAAGGTGCTTGCATCATAGATGATAAAAGTATCAGTGCTGGAGTGAGAAACACTGCAACTGAGTCCTGTCACTTACCAGGTGTGGGTCTGTTAACTAAAAAGGAATATAATAATAGTACCTACCTCTTGGTATGTGAATAGCAAATGCTAGCTGTTATAACTACTGAAGGGCCAGAAGAGGGGATAATTGTGATGTGGAAAAAACTCAGGGTTAGAGTTCACAGAGGATGACATTGGAGTTGAATACTGAAAGATGCATATAATTTCAGGAGTTAGAAAAGATAGTCTAGGCAGGGGAAATAGAAAAAACAAAATTACAGAGATAGGAAAATACATAGGCTAGCCATATTGCTTAAAACAGAGAGCTGCAGAAGATGTAGAGGGTGAAAGGAAATAAGCAGTAAAAGCCAAGTAATGGGAATTGAACATGATTCTAAAGGAAACAGAAGACTGTCAAAGATGATGTTTTAAATTAGAAAGAAACAGTCATGTCTGTGTTTCAGAAAAACAAAAATATTAAAATATGATAATATGCAGACAGAATGAAGACAATGAGATCAGTTAGGCTATTGCTGTGGCCTTGGAATTTCCCCCACCTACGTGATGGTTCTTACATCAAGAGGAATAGAAATTTGATTTCTGCATTTGAGGACCAGATGTTTAAAATACCTAGGCTTACCCAAAGGCCATTTTATTCATGAATTTCTACATCAAAAACATATGTTCCACTCTTTAACACCCAGTTCAAGATACCCAGGGGGGAGGAAACCATCTAAAAATGGGCTTCCTATATCTACGCCCTAATAATAGATAACAGATCTGCCTTAATGCTCCATATCCAGGATTTACCAGAAGTTCCTTAAACCACACCTGGCATATCAAAGACTAGTAACTAGAAGGATATTTTATTTATTTATTATTTATAACATGCTTTTCCCAAAATGGTTTTTGCGGCAATGTACCCTGAGGTTTAAAAGAGTACATCCCACAGTTCTGAGAATCCAAGAACTTACAAAAAGAAAAGCACCTCTAAGTTACAGGCCCATCCTAGATTCCTATACTCAGAATATCATCCTTTGGGAAATTCATACAGACTTACATTTTTGTTCTTTATAATGAGTAATGGAAAAAGAATAAGCTAAAGGAGGAGCCCCATCTCCTCAGGACCCGCTGGGGCTTTGGCTTCTGGACACACAGGGCTGAGTCCATGCTGATGGCCCAGGCTTCGGGACAACCAGGGATCGAGTCCACACTAACGAAAGCTGGGTCTCCTCAGGAGCCACTGGGGCTTTAGCTTTGGAACACTGTGGGATCCAGTTCTCTCTGACAGGAGCCTGGTCTCCTCAGGACCTGCCAGGAGGTGATGCCGCTAAAGGAAAAAGTAATCCACAGGACCCAAGACATGGTAGCTACTAATATACTCTTCCCACGGTGCCTCTTAATACCATGTGGACTCCTACAAGGGAAATAAGTATCACAACTTTGGTTGCACTTGGCCTGGCCGTCGTGTGGCTGACAGGGTCTTGGTGCTCCGGCCTGGTGTCAGGCCTGAGCCTCTGAGGTGGGAGAGCCGAGTTTACGACACTGAACCACAAGTGACCTCTCAGCCCCACGTAATATCAATTGGTGAGAGATCTCCCAGAGATCTCTATCTCAGCGCTAAGATGCAGCTCCACCCAACGACCAGCAAACTCTAGTGCTGGATGCCCCATGCCAGTCAACTAGGAAGAAGGAACACAAGCACACCCATTAGCAGAGAGGCTGCCTAAAATCATACTAAGTTCACAAACATCCCAAAATACACCACTGGGTGCAGTCCTCCCACCAGAAAAACAAGATCCAGCCCCACCCACCAGAAAACAGGCACCAGTCCCCTCCACAGGGAAGCCTACACAACACACTGAAGCAACTTTAGCCACTGGGGACAGACACCAAAAACAACAGGAACTACAAACCTGCAGCCTGCGAAAAGGAGACCCCGAACACAGTAACTTAAGCAAAATGAGAAAACAGAGAAATACACAGCAGATGAAGGAACAAGGCAAAAACCCACCAGACCTAACAAATGAAGAGGAAATAGGCAGGTTACCAGAAAAAGAATTCAGAATAATGATAGTAAAGATGACCCAAAATCTTGGAAATAGAATGGAGAAAATACAAGAAACGTTGAATAAGGACCAAGAAGAACTAAACAGCAAACAAACAATGATGAACACAATAAACGAAATTAAAAATTCTCTAGAAGGAATCAATAGCACAATAACTGAGGCAGAACAGATAAGTGACCTGGAAGATAAAATAATGGTAATAACTATCACAGAGCAGAAGAAAGAATAAACAATGAAAAGAATTGAGGACAGTCTCAGAGACCTCTGGGACAACATTAAATGCACCAACACTCGAATTATATGGGCCCTAGAAGAAGAAGAGAAAAAGAAAGGGACTGAGAAAATACTTGAAAAGATTATACTTGAAATTTTCCCTAATATGGGAAAGGAAATAGTCAATCAACTCCAGGAAGCACAGAGAGTCGCACACAGGATAAATCCAAGGAGAAACATGCCAAGACACATATTAATCAAATTATCAAAACTAAATACAAGAAAAAATATTAAAAGCAGCAAGGGAAAAGCAACAAATAACATACAAGGGAACCCCCAAAAAGTTAACAGCTGATCTTTCAGCAGAACCTCTGCAAGGCAGAAGGGAGTGGCAGGACATATTTAAAGTGATGAAAGGGAAAAACCTACATCCACTATTACTCTACCCAGCAAGGATCTCATTCAGATTCAATGGAAAAATTAAAACCTTTACAGAGAAGCAAAAGTTAAGAGAATTCAGCATCACCAAACCAGCTTTACAACAAATGCTAAAGGAACTTCTCTAGGCAGAAAACACAAGAGAAGGAAAAGACCTACCATAACAAACCCAAAACAATTAACAAAATGGTAATAGGAACATACATATCAATAATTACCTTAAATGTAAATGGATTAAATACTCTCACCAAAAGACAAAGACTGGCTGAATGGATACAAAAACAAGACATATATATATATGCCGTCTACAAAAGACCCACTTCAGACCTAGTGACGCATACAGACTGAAAGTGAGGGGATGGCAAAAGATATTCCATGCAAATAGAAATTAAAAGAAAGCTGGAGAACAATTTCTCATATTAGATAAAATAGACTTAAAAATAAAGACTATTACAAGAGACAAAGAAGGACACTACATAATGAACAAGGGATCAATCCAAGAAGATATAACAATTGTAAATATTTATGCACACAACATAGGAGCACCTCAATACATAAGGCAAATACAAACAGCCATAAAAGGGGAAATCAACAGTAACACAATAATAGTAGTGGACTTTAAAACCCCACTTCCGCCAATGGACAGATCATCCAAAATGAAAATACATAAGGAAACATGACTTTTAAATGACACATTAAACAAGTTGGACTTAATTGATATTTATAGGCCATTCCATCCAAAAACAATAGAATACACTTTCTTCTCAAGTGCTTATAGAACATTCTCCAGGACAGATCATATCTTGGGTCACAAATCAAGCCTTGGTAAATTTAACAAAAATGAAATTGTATCAAGTACCTTTTCCAACCACTACACTATGAGACTATATATCAATTACAGGAAAAAAAAAACTGTAAAAAATACAAACACATGGAGGCTAAACAATACACTACTAAATAACCAACAGATCACTGAAGAAATCAAACAGGAAATCAGAAATTACCTAGAAACAAATGACAATGAAAACACAACAGCCCAAAACCTATGGGATGCAGCAAAAGCAGTTCTAAGAAGGAAGTTTATAGGAATAAATCCTACCTCAAGAAACAAGAAACATCTCAAATAAACAACTTAACCTTACAGCTAAAGCAATTAGAGAACAAAGAACAAAAAAAAAAACCCACCAAAGTCAGCAGAAGGAAAGAAATCATAAAGATCAGATAAGAAATAAATGAAAAATAAATGAAGGAAACAGTAACAAACATCAATAAAATTAAAAGCTGGTTCTTTGAGAAGATAAACAAAATTGATAAACCATTAGCCAGATTCATCAAGAATAAAAGGGTGAAGACTCAAATTAACAGAATAAGAAATGAAAAAGGAGAAGCAACAACTGACACTGCAGCAATACAAAGGATCACGAGAGTTTACTACAAGTAACTATATGCCAATAAAATGAACAACCTGGAAGAAATGGACAAACTCTTAGAAAAGCACAAACTTCCAAGACTGAACCAGGAAGAAAGAGAAAATATAAACAAACCAGTCACAAGCACTGAAATTGAGACTGTGATTAAAAATGTTCCAACAAACAAAAGCCCAGGACCAGACGGTTTCACGGGTGAATTCTATCAAAAACTTAGAGAAGAGCTAACATCTATCCTTCTCAAACTCTTCCAAAATACAGCAGAAGGAGGAACACTCCCAAACTCATTCTACGAGGCCACCATCACCATGATACCAAAACCAGACAAAGACGTAAAAAAAAAAAAACTATAGGCCAATATAACTGATGAACATAGATGCAAAAATCCTCAGCAAAATACCACCAAACAGAATCCAACACCACTTTACAAAGATCATACACCATGATCAAGTGGGGTTTATCCCAGGAATGCAAGCATTCTTCAATACACACAAATCAATTGATGTGATACACCATATTAACAAACTAAAGGATAAAAACCATATGATAATCCATTTTCAGTTTATTTTGTGTATGGTGTCAGGGAGTGTTCTAATTTCATTCTTTTACATGTACCTTTCCAGTGTTCCCAGCACCATTTATTGAAGAGGCTGTTTTTTCTCCACTGTATCTTCTTGCTCCTTTATCAAAAATAAGGTATCTATACGTGAGTGGGTTTATCTCTGGGCTTTCTATCCTGTTCCATTGATCCATATGTCTGTTTTTGTGCCAGTACCATACTGTCTTGATTACTGTAGCTTTGAGGTATAGTCTGAAGTCCAGGAACCCGATTCCTCCGGCTCCATTTTTCTTTCTCAAGATTGCTTTGGCTATTCAGGGTCTTTTGTGTTTCCATACAAGTTGTAAAATTTTTCTTCTAGTTCTGTGGAAAATGCTGTTGGTAGTTTGATAGGGATTGCACTGAATCTCTAGATGGCCTTGAGCAGTATACTCATTTTCACAGTGTTGATTCTTCCAATCCAAGAACGTGGTATATCTCTGCATCTGTTTTCATCATCTTTAATTTCTTCCATCAGTGCCTTACAGTTTTTTGCATACAGGTCTTTTGTCTCCTTAGGTAGGTTTATTCCTAGGTATTTTATTCTTTTTGTCACAATGGTAAAAGGCAATGTTTCCTTAATTTCTCTTTCATATTCTCATCATTAGGGTATAGGAATGCAAGAGATTACTGTGCATTAATTTTGTATCCTGCTACTGTACCAAATTCACTGATTAGCTCTAGTAGTTTTCTGGTAGGATTCTGTTTAGGATTCTCTATGTATAGTATTATGTCATCTGCATACAGTGACAGCTTTACTTCTTCTTTTCTGATTTGGATTTCATTTATTTCTTTTTCTTCTCTGATTGCTGTGGGTAAAACTTCCAAGACTACGTTGAATAATAGTGGTGAGAGTGGACAAACTTGTCTTGTTCCTGACCTTAGAGGAAATGGTTTCATGTTTTCACCACTGAGAAACTGCAAACAGTGAGAGCTTTACTTGTTCATTTCCAATTTGGATTCCTTTTACTTCTTTTTCTTCCCTGATTCCTGTGGCTAAAACTTCCAAAACTATGTTGAATAACAGTGTTGAGAGTGGACAACCTTGTCTTGTTCCTGATCTTACAGGAAATGGTTTCCGTTTTTCACCATTGTAAACAATGTTGGCTGTGGGTTTGTCACATATGGCCTTTATTATGTTGAGGTAAGTTCCCTCTATGCCTAGTTTCTGGAGAGTTTTACCATAAATGGATGTTGAATTTTGTTGAAAGCTTTTTCTACATCTACTGAGATGATCATATGGTTTTTCTCCTTCAATTTGTTAATATGGTTTATTACATTGATTGATTTGCATATATTGAAGAATCCTAAATGTAAGGCCAGACAGTATAAAGCTCTAAGAGGAAAACATACCTCAACATAATAAGGCCATATATGACAAAACAGACAGCCAACATCATTCTCAATGGTGTAAAATTAAAAACATTTCCTCTAAGATTATGAACAAGACAAGGTTGCTTGTCTCTCACCGTTATTACACAACATAGTTTAGGAAGTTTTATCCACAGCACTCAAAGAAGAAAAAGAAATAAAAGGAATCCAAATCAGAAAAGATGAAGTAAAACTGTCACTGTTTGCAGATGACATGATACTATACATAGAGAATCCCAAAGATGCTACCAGAAGACTACTAGAGCTAATCAATGAATTTGGTAGAGTAGCAGGATACAAAATTAATGCACAGAAATCTCTTGCATTCCTATACACTAATGATGAAAAATCTGAAAGAGAAATAAAGGAAACACTCCCATTTACCACTGTGACAAAAAGAATAAAATACCTAGTAATAAACCTACCTAATGAGACAAAAGACCTGTATGAAGAAAACTATGACACTGACGAAAGAATTTAAAGATGATGCAAATGGATGGAAAGATATACTATGTACTTGGATTGGAAGAATCAATATTGTGAAAATGACTATACTACCCAAAGCAATCTACAGATTCAAAGCAATCCCTATCAAACTACCAACAGCATTTTTCACAGAACTAGAACAAAAAATTTCACAATTTGAATGGAAACACAAAAGACCCTGAATAGCCAAAGCAATCTTGAGAAAGAAAAATGGAGCCGGAGGAATCAGGTTCCTGGACTTCAGACTATACCTCAAAGCTACAGTAATCAAGACAGTATCGTACTGGCAGAAAAACAGACATATAGATCAATGGAACAGGATAGAAAGCCCAAAGATAACCCCAAACACATATGGTCACCTTATCTTTGATAAAGGAGGCAAGAATATACAGTGGAGAAAAAACAGCCTCTTCAATAAATGGTGCTGGGAAAACTGGACAGCTACATGTAAAAGAATGAAATTAGAACTCCCTAACATCATATACAAAAATAAACTCAAAATGGAATAAAGACCTAAATGTAAAGCCAGACACTATAAAACTCTTAGAGGAAAACACAGGCAGAACACTCTATGACATAAATCACAGAAAGATCCTTTTTGACCCACCTCCTAGAGTAATGGAAATAAAAACAAAAATAAACAAATGGGACCTAATGACACTTCAAAGCTTTTGCACAGCAAACGAAACCATAAACAAGACAAAAAGACAACCCTCAGAATTGGAGAAAATATTTGCAATTGAAGCAATGGACAAAGGATTAATCTCAAATTTCCAGGTAGCTCATGCAGCTCAATATCAAAAAACAAACAACCCAATCCAAAAATGGGCAGAAGAACTAAAAAGACATTCTCCAAAGAAGATATACAGACTGCCAACAAACACATGAAAGGATGCTCAACATCACTTATCATTAGAGAAATGCAAATCAAAACTACAATGAGGTATCACCTCACACCAGTCAGAATGGCCAGCATCAAAAAATCTACAAACAATAAATGCTGGAGAGGGTGTGGAGAAAAGGGAACCCTCTTGCACTGTTGGTGGGAATGTAAATTGATACAGCCACTATGGAGAACAGTATGGAGGTTCCTTAAAAAACTAAAAATAGAACTACCATATGACCCAGCAATCCCACTACTGGGCATATACCCTGGGAAAACCATAATTCAAAAAGAGTCATGCAACCCAGTGTTCATTGCAGCACTATTTACAATAGCCAGGACATGGAAGCAACCTAAGTATCCATCAAGAGAGGAATGGATAAAGAAGATGTAGCACATATATACAATGGAATATTACTCAGCCATAAAAAGAAACAAAATTGAATTATTTGTAGTGAGGAGGATGGACCTAAGGTCTGTCATACAGAGTGAAGTAAGTCAGAAAGAGAAAAGCAAATACCGTATGCTAATACATATATATGGAATTCAGAAAACAAAAAACAATCAGTTCTGATGAACCTAATCCAGGACTGTAATAAAAACACAGATGTAGAGAATGGACTTGAGGACACGGTGAGGGGAAAGGGTAAGCTGGTACGAAGTGAGAGAGTAGCATTGACATATATTCACACTACCAAATGTAAAATAGATCGTTAGTGGGAAGCAGCTGCATAGCATAGGGAGATCAGCTTGGTGCTTTGTGACCACCTAGAGGGGTGGGATAGGGAGGGTGTGAGGGAGATGCAGGAGGGAGGGGATATGGTGATATATGTATACATATAGCTGATTCATTTTGTTATACAGCAGAAACTAACACAACATTGCAAAGCAATTATACTCCAATAAAGATGTTTAAAATATATATATATATAAGCTAAAAGATTAGAGTGAGGGAGATGGAAGCTCAGGCAAGGAAAAGATAAAAGAGACTAAGATGGAACCCAGTGCCCAAAAAATCAGGGAAGGAGGGAAAGAGAATTCAGTGATTACAAAGGAAGAGTTTTGCAAAGGAAGAGAGAATGTTTGTGGTATATCTATTCAATGGAATACTACTCAGCAATAAAAAGAATAAACTACTTTTACATGTAACAACATAAATTAATCTCAAAATAGTTATGCTGAGGGAAAGAAGTCAGAAAAAGTAGAGTACATACTTTATGATTCCATTTATATGAAATTCTAGAATATCAAACTAATTCATAGTAATGGAAAGCAGATTAGTCATTTCCTGAGAATGGAAACTAAGTTATTGTGACATAAATCAGAATAATATTTACCTTCAGCACATGAGCACTTCATATATGTAATTTATACTTCAATATGTAAAATGTAAAATTAAATGTAATTTTAAAGGTCTTGGAATGAACTCTATGCCATAAAATGAGATAACAAATAAACAAATTTCTGAAAAGACACACAACTACCAAACCTGACTCAAAAAGAAATAGAAAATTTGAGTATATCTATTACAATAAAAAGATTGAATCATTAATTTTAAAACATCATACCATAAAAGGCTAGGCCCAGATTGTTTTACTTTTTAATTTTACCAAGCATTTAAAGAATAATTAATACAAATCCTTTACAAACTCTTTACAAAATACACAAGAAGGAATACTTCCTAACTCATTCAATGAGGCCAGTATTAACTTGATAAGAAAAGGAAGCAAAGACATCACAAGAAAAGAAAGTTACAGGCAAATATGTCTCATAAAAGTAGAAGCAAAAATCCTCAACAATATACTAGCAAACTAAATCTAGCAATATACAAAAAGGATTATACAGCATGATCAAGTGGGATTTATCCTAGAAATGCAAGGTTGTTTTCTGAAAATCAATACCATATTAATAGAATAAAGGACAAAACCACATGATCATCTCAATAGATGAAGAAAAGCACGTGACAAATGTTTTCATAATAGAAACATTCAACAAACTAGGAATAGATGAGAATAGAGAATAGAACTTCTTCAGCCTGATAAGACATCTATGAAAAAACACAGAGCTAACATCATAGTTAATGATGAATGCTGAATCCTCTCCTTCTAATATCAAGAAAAAGATAAGATGTCCACTCTTACCCTTTCTGTTCAACACTGGAAAGAAGGATCTAGCCAAGTCAAACAAGCAAGGAAAAGAAATAAAAGGTATCCAGATTGGCATGAAAGAAGTAAAAGTATTTCAATTTGCAGATAATGTGATCTTATATATTTTTCAAAATCCTATGAAACCCACAGAAAGGGGTTAACTAATCAACAAGATACACAAACTCATGGGATATAAAATCAATATGCAAACATCAGTTGCATTTATATATACTATTAATGAATAATCCCAAAAAGAAGCTGAGAAAACAAATTTATTTATCATAGCCTCAAAAAGATAAAGCACTTAGAAATAATTTTAACAAAGAAGTTCAAGTCTAGTCCACTGAAAAGTATATACATCATTGAAGGAAATTAAAGGAAATCTAAATAAATGAAGAAATACCCCATGTTCATGGATCAGAAGACTTAATATTGTTAAGATCTTAGATTCAACGCAATCTGTATCAAAATACCAGCTAGGTTTTCTGAGCAATTAACAAGGTGATCCTAAAATACACATGGAAATTCAAGGGACTCAGAATGGCCGAAACAATCTTGAGAAAGAACAAAGTTAAAGGACTTACACTTGGTCATTTCAAAACTTACTTTTCAAATTAGTGTTTTTATTTTCTTCAGATACTCAAGAATGGAATTGCTGGATCATATGGCAGTTCTATTTTTAATTTTTTGAAGAAACTCCATGATATTTTCCATAGTAGTTCTACCAGTTTACATTCCCACCCAAGGATATAATGTATAACACAGGGAATATAGCCAACATTTTAAATAACTTTATGAGGAGTATAATCTATAAAAATACTGAATCACTATATTTTACAACTGAAACTAATATAGTATTGTAAATCAACTATACTTCCCTCCGTCCCAAAAAAAGAAAATTTACAGATGTGATTAATAATCTTGTGATGGGCTTCCCTGGTGGTGCAGTGGTTGAGAGTCCACCTGCTGATGCAGGGGACACGGGTTCATGCCCCGGCCCGGGAAGATCCCACATGCCACGGAGCAGCTGGGCCTGTGAGCCATGGCCACTGAGCCTGCACATCCGGAGCCTGTGCTCCGCAACAGGAGACGCCACAACAGTGAGAGGCCCGCGTACCACAAAAAAAAAAAAAAAAAAAAAAAAAGAATCTTGTGATGAGGAGAGTATCCTGGATTATTAGAGTGGGCCCAGTGAAATCACAGAGTCCTTATATGTGAAAAGAGGAGAGAAGAGTAAGAGAGAAGATGCAGTGATAGAAGTGGAGGTCAGAGTAATCCAATTACTGCTTTGAAGGTGGAAGAAGGCCACAGGTGAAGGAATACATGCAGTACCTAGAAGCTAGAAAAGGCAAAGCTCTCCTAGAGTCTCCAGAAAGAACACAGCCCTGCAAACAAGTAGGTTTTAGCCCAGTGAGACCATTTCAATTTTCTGTCCCCCAGAACTGTAAGATTTTTAGTCTGTGTTATTTTAAGTCATTAAGTTTGTGATAATTTGTTACAGCAACAATAGGAAACTAATATAATAAACATATAGATAAATGGAATAAGTTGAGAGTCCAGAACTAAACCTTATATTATCAGTCTGTTTTCAACAAGGTGCCAAGACAATTCAATGGGATAAGAATAGTATTTTCAACAAATGGCTTTTGGATAACTGAATAACCACATGGAAAAGAATGAATTTGGACCCTTACCTCACTCAGTCACACAAATTAACTCACAATATATCATAGACCTAAATGTAAGAGCTAAAAGCATAAAGCTCTTAGAATAAAACAAAGGAGTAAATGTTTGTGACCCTGAGTTAATCAATAGTTTCTTAGATATGACATCAAAAGCACAAGAAACAAACAAAAAATCAGATTTAAAAAAATTAAACAGGGCTTCCCTGGTGGCACAGTGGTTGACAGTCCGCCTGCCGATGCAGGGGACACGGGTTCGTGCCCCAGTCTGGGAAGATCCCACATGTCACAGAGTGGCTAGGCCCGTGAGCCATGGCTGCTGAGCCTGCACGTCCGGAGCCTGTGCTCTGCAACGGGAGAGGCCATAACAGTGAGAGGCCCATGTACCGCAAAAAAAAAAAAAAAAAAAAAAAAAATTAAACATTTTGTGCTTCAGTAAACTCCATCAAGAAAGTAAAATGACCACTCATAGATGGCATAAGATACTTGCAAATCATATACTGGATGAAGGACTTGTACCCAGAATAGGTAGAGTATTTCTACAGTTAACAAATAAAAATATAAACAACCCAATTTTAAAATGGGCAAAGGAGCTGAATAGACATTTTTTCAAGATTTATTAATGGCAAAAAAGAAAACTCACATGAAATGGTGCCCAACATCATTCATCATTTCGGAAATGCAAACAAAAATCACAATTGTATTCCACTTGACATACCCATTTAAGAAGACTATAATCAAAAAGACAGACAGTAACAACTGTTGGTGTTAATGTGAACAAATTGGTACTCTCATACATTCCTGATGGGACTGTAAAGTGGTGTAGCCACTTTAGAAAACAGTTTGAGTGGTCCTCAAAATGTTAAACATAGAGTTACAATATAACCCCAAAATTTCACCATTTCCTTATCTGGCAATATATTTCCTTACTCAGCAATGAAAAGGAATGAAGCGTTGATACATGGTATAGTATAGAAGAACCTTGAAAACATTATGCTAACTGAAAGCAAGCCACTCACAAAAGACTACATATTGTATGATTCCATTTGGCAAATCTAGTAGGGCCTGAGAAAGAAAGCTAACCAAAGCTATAGGAAAAAATTACACATGGTGCTAAGTTCATAGAATTGAGCAGGACCAAACTGCATGGATGTATGACTTAAACTACTAGCCTTCAAACATCCACGTAGAGGTCTCAAGAAACAGGATTGTGGTTCTGATTTTGGATTGAGTTACTAAATGCTCCTGTTATGGTGGAAGGACAGGGATACAAGGGAATCAGGTACTTAGTGGGAAAATAGGTCATATGCTATTCTCTCCATGAAGTAAGGCTGAGTGAAAGGTAAAGTGCCCTGGAGAATGTTAGGTGATGGGAAAAAATGGGAGAATTTTAGAGACTAGAGTGTTCTAAGAGCAGTTATAGTGGTAGTAAGGGTGAAAGGAAGCTTAGCAAATAAGAGATTTTGGTCAGGGTGAGATATGTGAAATTACAATTCTCAAATATCCAACTATTGATAAAAATTCATGGTGCAGCTACGGAAATGGATGGCTCCAAAGAGGAGATAAAATTAACTGGAGAAACAGAAAGCTAGAATTTTAAAAGCTGACTGTTTTCTACAAGTACACTGAAACGTTCAACTCTGATAGTAGATGAGGTGGAGAAGACAATTGTGAAAGCTTTCTCAAAATTATCAAAGACTTCAGTGAGTGAAGGGAAAAGATTAAGAAATCTGCAAATGACATCAGTAAGGAAAGGGAGGAGAATGGTACAGTCCGATGGCATGAGACTCAAAAGAGATGTTTTTATCAAAAGGCTGGAAGGGTGATGCTCAGACAGCTGTAGTGGGAAGTCAAGTGGTTTTCAGAGGGATAGCAAGAGCTCTGTTCTGGGTCATGACACTCTCAGAGTGTCATGAACCTTTACAGAGTCTTATTATGAAGAGAGACATCTCAAAATTTTTTAAATGTTTACTTGAAGAGTTTGTAGAATTTTGATAGGGAAAAATGTTGGTGAGTATAACCCAAAACATTCAGACTTCGAAATGAGAAGTTTTTTGTTGTTATGTTTAGGAAATAGTGAGGGGTACAACAAAGAGTGAATTTATTATTAGTGATAAACTTGACTGAATAAATTGGGTGAAGCCAGATTTTGGTGATCTTTGCTTTGAAGGCTAGTAAGTTTTATTTTATCCTGAGGTCAATACATTCATTGAATATTTTTATCAGGGAAGTAATATGTTGAAAATAGTGTTTAAACTTGTTGGTTCGAATGGAAAGAAAGAGGTATGAACAAACCACTTGAACAGTTTCCAAATCTGCTGAACCAGAAAAAAACCTAAAATATCAAGATAGTCACTAAAATAAACCAATATTGTTTTTGACTCATTCATTCATCTGGTTACCATCTACTGAGCACCTACTGTGTGCAAAGCTAACTGCTTAATTCATTTTTCCTTTAGCAGGCAAACTACTGGTAAGCTATCACTTCAACTCTTCCTTAACCACTAGTTATCAAATCCTAGTCTCAAAACCCCAGCTGAGGACTGTGATAGAACCTTTCTATATTTATGACAGTCTAATAAAAAAAATTGAGTACTAAGGGGTAACTGTTAATGGGCATCAATTGCCTTTGTTCATAGAAAAAAACTGAAGATAACAGTAGCATCTCATTATAGGTAATCTTTTTCAGCCCATCTGTTTTCCTCATTCAATTTTCATCCCTTGATCAATTATTTACTTGACCAAGAATTTACTCTAAGAAATGATGATCTCTAAAACCAAATCAAAAATGCAAGTTCAGGAATGTTCTTCAACGTTCTTCTTACTCAAAGATTAGCAGATTTATTTTATCAAATAATTTTGCCCCTACGGGTAAAGTCACCATTGCTGTGTTCTTTTTCATTAAGCTATTCTTCAGTAAATAAAAGTAGAATCAAATTGTTTTTGTAATCAAACAAGCAAAAGACATAATTAATATGATAAAGAATTTATATTTCAGAACGAAAACTAATAAATGATTTAGAATTCTTAGGTATTCTAATCATCAAATACAAAAGATTCATAAGTTTACAGACTCAAATGGATTCAGTTAGAATTCAAAGATCTGGCCTCCAGCCTGACAACCAGAGCATTAAAAAGAATTCTGATGACTCTACAAACTGCAAATAAATCTGCCTTCCATAATTCCCATTTCCATTCTCATGAGGCTTTAAATAAATGTTTTAGTGTAGCAAAACACACTAGAAAAAAAATAAGCTAAGATTCAATTAGTAAGATGAGTTTTTGCTTCAAAGCGCATTTTCCATCCAAAAATAGAGAAGCTTTCCTTTCAGGGGTTCTCTCCCACCTGGACAGGAGTTGGTATTCTAGTGAAAATCTCTTGCTACAGAAACCTCAAATCCTATTTTATTCTCCTTTACCTCATCCTCAAGCAGGAAAACCTACTCTAAATCCAAAAAGAAACAGAGAGTACTACATTGGACTCAGGCAACTTTAACTTCATGACTGCACCTGTTTTTTTAATACCCAGTGTTGACGTCATCATCATCCACTGTAGCTCCTGACCAAGAATGGCTCTCTAGATACTCACAATTTTGTTTCTAGTATAATAAATATTTTAGAATACAAATGAAAATGACAATGAGCACTCTATTATATGATATGGTTAAGAAGTGGGATGCTCCACTTAATTAAATGATTTAGCTAACAAAGTCTTGCAATACATACTAATAAATGTATTGACATAAAATCTACACTAAAAATTAATATTTTTCTAAAGATTTGAAGGGCGCATTTAAAAATCTTTCAGTACATAATATCATTATTTTACAAATCATTAATCAGTTAAAGATAGACAGCAAGATCAAAATAAAAAGAAAACCTTTGGGATTTCCCTGGTGGTGCAGTGGTTAAGAATCCGCCTACCAATGCAGGGGACATGGGTTCGAGCCCTGGTCAGGGAAGATCTCACATGCAGCGGAGCAACTAAGCCCGTGCACCACAACTACTGAGCCTGGGCTCTAGGGTCCGCGTGCCACAACTACTGAAGCCTGCGCGCCTAGAGCCTGTGCTGCGCAACAAGAGAAGCCACCACAATGAGAAGACCGCACACCACAACGAAGAGTAGCCCCTGCTCACCGCAACTAGAGAAAGCCCGTGCGCAGTAACAAAGACCCAATGCAGCCAAAAATAAATAAATAAATTTATAGAAAGAAAACCTTTCACTTTAGTGTTTGCCTACTAGGACAAGGCAAATTTCTGAGCAACAATTAGAACTTGTGAGAGTAGAGGACAAGCAAGTATATCAGCGTGATTGGAGTAAAGGCCAGAAGACTGGGTGTAATTGTAGATAAAGGATCAAAGTGTAGCCAAAAGTTTATTTTCTGGCCTTGCCTCGGTTTACTTCAAGAAAGAGCCTAACTCTTTCCTTCCAGGAAGGCTCCTGAGCCAGGTTGTGCACCCAAGCAATATAGGTTGATATTCAATGTCATGACTTCGCTGGTTATGAGGGTAGTCATGTCCCTTCCTTTAAGCCTAAGGTTTTTTTCCTCCCAACATTTTTCTAGGCTAAGGTGAAGCATGGTGTAATAACTTCTTGATAACTTTGCCAGTTTTCTCTAAGCCTCTAAAAGACTTCCTCATTTTATGGTGTCAAATGGTTGTGAATGATCTCCAAATCAAACAATCACCATATCTGTGTAATAATTGGGGTATGGCCCTCTCCTGCGTGGCTGAGTTGGAGTCATGTCTTATAATGCCTTCTCTAAGACCTGTACAGTGAGTTACACTGACCTGCTAGGTTTCTCTTCACAAGAGAACAAATGCCTTATGTACTTGGAAACCATGGTAATCAAGTTCTGGAGTAGGGTCACACTTAAGAAAACTTAGTCCTAACTCTAAGAATTTAGAAAAAACTCAAAAAATTTTAAATTAGACTACATACAAACATACAGTATATTATTAATATTCTTTTCACTCTCCTCCTTAATTCTCTGCCCTAAATTTTTCAAGGGCTAAAAATGCCCCAAATATGGAAAGTTATCTACCCCATTTCTTCTCCACTATCATGATATCCATTGTTCATGCCCATATTCAGCCTTTATCCATGATGTACCTACTAAATATGGCACTCCCCTCTCACACAGACCCTTAAAGGCATATTTGGGCCTCCATTTAGCTCTGTTCTCTTGAGAATCAGTCACAGTTTCAACCCCAGTTAACCTTCTATTCTAGGAACTGAACAGAGATTAATATTTTTCAATAATTGGATGTATTAGTAATGCACTCAATAGTGTCAGTCTTTGGCCACACTGATGAACATAACCCTTTATACCCATTACTAGGGCTCCAAATTTTTTCCAAATGATTGAATAAATAATTGGTGGTCACCAATGTTTTGTGCCTATATCCACTTTACCACAACTGCTCTTTTTAATGTTAACTCAGAGGCCATGGGAAAAAGAATTTATTTGAAACCTGCTTCATTTAAAACATCTTTTTAAAAATCTTTAAAATGTCCCTTTTCAAGATGTATGGAAAAAGGGAGTCATTTAATCTGTGGCATGAGGAATCTGTCCTGCTGAGAAGATGAAAACAATCTCTGCTTTTCTCAGTATCATCCATGCATGCTGCTGACTGGCCATCTCCCTGAAAGTAGTTGATTTGCATGATGAAGTACTTACTTGGCTTTGGTGGGGGTTTTTGAAACTCAAAGGACTTATGTTGAAAAGCTATTTTGTTTGCTTTTGAGTGGAATGCATTTATTTGAGGGATGTAAACTTCTGGGATTTGTGGTAAGTTTGAAACCTTAATTCTGCTGCATGCTTCACAATGTGTTGTTTGGTTGGAAGATTATATTTAGTTTGAGTTTTAATCACCTCAATTGTAACAATTTTTTGAGCACTAATTTCAAATCTAAACTATTGATGCATAGTCCAGATATTTGGATACCTCAGGGACTACATGTAGGGTAACTGGTACAGATTCCTTTTTAGGGATGGGAAAGTTTCATTTCTTGCTTGAAGCGATTCACTGGCAGTCATAAGACCCATGGTAATGACGTCTGTGTGCATTTTAATTTTTGTCAAATGGTTTTAAATCATTTATTTTTAGATAATTCATTTACATTGCCAACAATGTAATACTTCAATATAACTGTACAACATTTTATGATACCCAAATAGATTACAGATTCTTTACTATGTTACTCAGCAAGAACAGTTTTATTAATGAGCTGGTTTAAGATTTCAGAGATCAGTTTGATGAGCTCAACTTTATCATTTAATATTTATTTCAAGAGAGTGAATAATAACAAAATATCTTATTTGCCTTTGGAATTCTTTACTATGATATTTGTTTCACTAGGTTCACTTTTTAAAGAACATCTGATTTTCACTAAAAAAAGTGAACCTCCACAGGGCTTCCCTGGTGGCACAGTGGTTGGGAGTCTGCCTGCCGATGCGGGGGACACGGGTTCATGCCCCGGTCCAGGAAGACCCCACATGCCACGGAGCGGCTGGGCCCGTGAGCCATGGTCGCTGAGCCTGCGCGTCCAAAGCCTGTGCTCCACAATGGGAGAGGCCACAACAGTGACAGGCCTGCGTACCGCAAAAAAAAAAAAAAAAAAAAAAGTGAACCTCCACATACTCATGTGCTGAAGGAGAGGGATGTGCTGTCATGTGATGGGCACAGGATATTCTGAGCTGAATCCTGAACTAAGTTTGTTTAACCAGAGGCTACTGACTGCTTGAGAGTCTATCAAAACTTTTTCATGTGTCTTGCCACCTAGATGTATCTCTGCCTTCTTAGGGCCTGCAGCCCATAAACAAGAAGTCTAGAAAAGAGAGTTCAGGAATAAGGATAAATAATTTACATGGACCTAGACCAGACTTGGACACTAAAGGATGGCTTCTGTGTCATGGAGTGGGCAGATTCTAAACACTGAAACTCATTTGCATCTTTTGCATCAATTGCCATGAAAGATCTTCTATAATTTCCTTAGATCAGCATTTCTTCTTGCTTTAGAAGAACTTAGTACTGTCCACAGATTTGAGATCTTATTAATTAGCACATTTGGGGGTTGTTCAAGTACCATTTATTAAACAGTCTACCATTGCTCAGGGATCTGTGATAAAACCTGTTCCATACAGGCATAGGATTCTTTGGGAGCTCTCTATTCCATCCTGTTGGTTAACTGTCTCTTCCTGGGCCAGTGCTATCCTAATTACTGTCACTTGATAATAACTTATGACACCTGATAGAGGAAGTCCTCTTGCCTTTTTATATTTCTTCAGCATTGTCTTGACTATTCTTTGGCCTTTGCTCTTCCATATAAATTATAGAATCAACTTGTCAAATTCCAATAAAAATCCCTATTTGTATTTGAATTACAATTGCACTTATATATTAGTTTAAACCTTTAACATTGACATTAAACTGTTTTTGACCTACAAAGAGGACAAGTCCATATGGTTCTACCTAACAGACTGAAGGTGAAAGAAGTAACATCCTTCTGATATTGAGTCTGCATTCATGAACATGATATATTCTATGCTCTGAAAGTTTGTACCCCTTCCCCCAATTTCATACATTTAAATCCTAACCCCCAAAGGTGATGGTATTAGGAAGTGGGGCGTTTGTTTTGACAAGGTTGGAACCCTCAGAAATGGGATTAGTGCCTTATAAAAAAGGCCCCACAGAGATCCTTAGCCACTTTCACCATGTGAGGACACAGTGAGAATGCGACCAGGTAGAGTATCCTCACCAGAACACAATCATTCTGACACCTTGATCTTGGATTCCCAGCTTCCAGAAATGTGAGAAATAAATTTCTGTTGTTTATAAGTTAGTCTGTGGATAAGCTACACAGTCCACTCTCTTATAGTGGCCCAAACAGACTAAGAGAATGTATCTCTCCATTTATTTAGGTCTTTTTCAGTATTTTTTTAAGAAACCCTTATAATTTTTTCATGCAGGTCTTGGAACATATAAGATTTACTCCTAGGTATCTCACTTTTGTTTCTTTTTTTTCTTTCTTTTTGCTATTGTAAATGGTATCTTTTTCTTATTACCCTTCCAGTTTATGCATATGTATAAAAATGTAAGTTGATATTTGAATACTGACTTTCTAATCACTTCCTAACCACTTAATGTTTACAATAATTAATCTGCAAATTATTTGTGGCTTTCTCTGTAGATAATCCTATCATCCATGAAAAAAGTGTGTCATCTACCTTTGATGTTAAAATCAATACATGATTTTTGAGGGAGAAGAGGAAATTACTCTTCCTGGTAAAATGATATCACATTTTATCTCAAACTGGGAGCCCTGAGGTTTGAGGGTTGTTTTTTATTTGAATTTACAATCAACCTCTTTAAAGGAACTGCCCAATTTTACAAATCAAAGACTTTTATGATTAATTTTTAACTCAATCTGATCATCTCTGCTTATTATCAGGCAGGTTTAATTGTTTACACTTATATTTCTTTGGACTTATTTTGACCATCTATTTTAACTATTTAACTTTTGTCTTTCTCCATTTATTACTTCTATTGGTTTCATCCAATTTTCTTCATTCCATTTTTTCCACTCTATGTTTTAGAGTTACATATTTTCTTTCTGCTAAATCAACATTTCTGTTGGATTCATCCATTTTTCTTTCATGTACCTTTTTTCCTATTGGTTTTGAATTACATAATCTACTTTTGTTTCACATACCTTCTTCCATTCAACACAAGGTT
Source organism: Mesoplodon densirostris (assembly GCF_025265405.1). Taxonomy (NCBI): domain Eukaryota; kingdom Metazoa; phylum Chordata; class Mammalia; order Artiodactyla; family Ziphiidae; genus Mesoplodon; species Mesoplodon densirostris. The sequence goes on from NC_082661.1 coordinate 74,741,426, forward strand.
CTTGGAATGTTTTATTTTAATCACTTCCTCCCAAACTTCATATTATTGACATTTAGTATTTTAGTTCCATTTTTTAAAATCTCTCACTGGTTAGACATTATTATATTCTTAACAATGTTTATTTGGATTATAAGTTTCTTCTTTTTTTAACATCTTTATTGGGGTATAATTGCTTTACAATGTTGTGTTAGTTTCTGCATTATAACAAAGTGAATCAGCTATATATATACATATATGCCCATATCTTTTCCCTCTTACATCTCCCTCCCATCCTCCCTATCCCACCCCTCTAGGTGGTCACAAAGCACTGAGCTGGTCTCCCTGTGCTATGCAGCTGCTTCCCACTAGCTATCTATTTTACCTTTGGTAGTGTATATATGTCCATGCCCCTCTCTCACTTCATCCCAGCTTACCCTTCGCCCTCCCCGTGTCCTCAAGTCCAGTCTCTACATCTGTGTCTTTATTCCTGTCCTGCCCCTAGGTTCTTCAGAACTTTTTTTTTTTTTTTTGCTTTATAAAAAATTTAATCAGTTATACATATACATATGTTTCCATATCCCCTCCCTTTTGCGTCTCCCTACCACCATCCCTATCCCACCCCTCCAGGCGGTCACAAAGCACCGAGCTGATCTCCCTGTGCTATGCGGCTGCTTCCCACTAGCTATCTACCTTACGTTTGGTAGTGTATATATGTCCATGCCGTTCTTTCACTTTGTCACAGCTTACCCTTCCCCCTCCCCATATCCTCAAGTCCATTCTCTAGTACGTCTGTGTCTTTATTCCTGTCTTACCCCTATGTTCTTCATGACATTTTTTTTCTTAAATTCCATATATATGTGTTGGCATACATTATTTGTCTTTCTCTTTCTGACTTACTTCACTCTGTATGACAGACTCTAGGTCTATCCACATCATTACAAATAGCTCAATTTCATTTCTTTTTATGGCTGAGTAATATTCCATTGTATATATGTGCCACATCTTCTTTATCCATTCATCCGATGATGGACACTTAGGTTGCTTCCATCTCCGGGCTATTGTAAATAGGGCTGCTATGAACATTTTGGTACATGTCTCTTTTTGAATTATGGTTTCCTCAGGGTATATGCCCAGTAGTGGGATTGCTGGGTCATATGGTAGTTCTATTTGTAGTTTTTTAAGGAACCTCCATGCTGTTCTCCATAGTGGCTGTACGAATTCACATTCCCACCAGCAGTGCAAGAGTGTTCCCTTTTTTCCACACCCTCTCCAGCATTTATTGTTTCTAGATTTTTTGATGATGGCCATTCTGACTGGTGTGAGATGATATCTCATTGTAGTTTTGATTTGCATTTCTCTAATGAGTAAAGATGTTGAGCATCCTTTCATGTGTTTCTTGGCAGTCTGTATATCTTCTGTGGAGAAATGTCTATTTAGGTCTTCTGCCCATTTTTGGATTGGGTTGTTTGTTTTTTTGTTATTGAGCTGCATGAGCTGCTTATAAATTTTGGAGATTAATCCTTTGTCAGTTGCTTCATTTGCAAATATTTTCTCCCATTCTGAGGGTTGTCTTTTGGTCTTGTTTATGGTTTCCTTTGCTGTGCAAAAGCTTTTATGTTTCATTAGGTCCCATATGTTTATTTTTGTCTTTATTTCCATTTCTCTAGGAGGTGGGTCAAAAAGGATCTTACTGTGATTTATGTCATAGAGTGTTCTGCCTATGTTTTCCTCTAAGAGTTTGATAGTGTCTGGCCTTACGTTTAGGTCTTTAATCCATTTTGAGCTTATTTTTGTGTATGGTGTTAGGGAATGATCTAATCTCATACTTTTACATGTCCCTATCCAGTTTTCCCAGCACCACTTATTGAAGAGACAGTCCTTTCTCCACTGTACATTCCTGCCTCCTTTATCAAAGATAAGGTTACCATATGTCCGTGGGTTTAACTCTGGGCTTTGTATCCTGTTCCATTGATCTACCTTTCTGTTTTTGTGCCAGTACCATATTGTCTTGATTACTGTAGCTTTGTAGTATAGTCTGAATTCAGGGAGCCTGATTCCTCCAGCTCCATTTTTCATTCTCAAGATTGCTTTGGCTATTCGGGGTCTTTTGTGTTTCCATACAAATAGTGAAATTTTTTGTTCTAGTTCTCTGAAATATGCCAGTGGTAGTTTGATAGGGATTGCATTGAATCTGTAGATTGCTTTGAGTAGTAGAGTCATTTTCACAATGTTGATTCTTCCAATCCAAGAACATGGTACATCTCTCCATCTATTTGTATCATCTTTAATTTCTTTCATCAGTGTCTTATAATTTTCTGCATACAGGTCTTTTGTCTCCTTAGGTAGGTTTATTCCTAGATATTTTATTCTTTTTGTTGCAATGGTAAATGGGAGTGTTTTCTTGATTTCATTTTCAGATTTTTCATCATTAGTGTATAGGAATGCCAGAGATTTCTGTGCATTAATTTTGTATCCTGCTACTTTACCAAATTCATTGATTAGCTCTAGTAGTTTTCTGGTAGCATCTTTAGGATTCTCTATGTATAGTATCATGTCATCTGCAAACAGTGACAGCTTTACTCCTTCTTTTCCAATTTGGATTCCTTTTATTTCCTTTTCTTCTCTGATTGCTGTGGCTAAAACTTCCAAGACTAGGTTGAATAAGAGTGGTGAGAGTGGGCAGCCTTGTCTTGTTCCTGATCTTAGTGGAAATGGTTTCAGTTTTTCACCATTGAGGACGATGTTGGCTGTGGGTTTGTCATATATGGCCTTTATTATGTTGAGGAAAGTTCCCTCTATGCCTACTTTCTGCAGGGTTTTTATCATAAATGGGTGTTGAATTTTGTTGAAAGCTTTCTCTGCATCTATTGAGATGATCATATGGTTTTTCTCCTTCAATTTGTTAATATGGTGTATCACGTTGATTGATTTGCGTATATTGAAGAATCCTTGCATTCCTGGAATAAACCCCACTTGATCATGGTGTATGATCCTTTTAATGTGCTGTTGGATTCTGTTTGCTAGTATTTTGTTGAGGATTTTTGCATCTATGTTCATCAGTGATATTGGCCTGTAGTTTTCTTTCTTTGTGACATCCTTGCCTGGTTTTGGTATCAAGGTGATGGTGGCCTCATAAAATGAGTTTGGGAGTGTTCCTCCCTCTGCTATATTTTGGAAGAGTTTCAGAAGGATAGGTGTTAGCTCTTCTCTAAATGTTTGATAGAATTCGCCTGTGAAGCCATCTGGTCCTGGGCTTTTGTTTGTTGGAAGATTTTTTATCACAGTTTCAATTTCAGTGCTTGTGATTGGTCTGTTCATATTTTCTATTTCTTCCTGATTCAGTCTTGGCAGGTTGTGCATTTCTAAGAATTTGTCCATTTCTTCCAGGTTGTCCATTTTATTGGCATAGAGTTGCTTATAGTAATCTCTCATGATCTTTTGTATTTCTGCAGTGTCAGTTGTTACTTCTCCTTTTTCATTTCTAATTCTATTGATTGGAGTCTTCTCCCTTTTTTTCTTGATGAGTCTGGCTAATGGTTTATCAATTTTGTTTATCTTCTCAAAGAACCAGCTTTTAGTTTTATTGATCTTTGCTATCGTTTCCTTCATTTCTTTTTCATTTATTTCTGATCTGATTTTTATGATTTCTTTCCTTCTGCTAACTTTGGGATGTTTTTGTTCTTCTTTCTCTAATTGCTTTAGGTGCAAGGTTAGGTTGTTTATTCAAGATATTTCCTGTTTCTTAAGGTGGGATTGTATTGCTATAAACTTCCCTCTTAGAACTGCTTTTGCTGCATCCCATAGGTTTTGGGTCGTCGTGTCTCCATTGTCATTTGTTTCTAGGTATTTTTTAATTTCCTCTTTGATTTCTTCAGTGATCACTTCATTATTAAGTAGTGTATTGTTTAGCCTCCATGTGTTTGTATTTTTTACAGCTCTTTTCCTGTAATTGATATCTAGTCTCATAGCATTGTGGTCAGAAAAGATACTTGATACAATTTCAATTTTCTTAAATTTACCAAGGCTTGATTTGTGACCCAAGATATGATCTATTCTGAAGAATGTTCCATGAGCACTTGAGAAAAATGTGTATTCTGTTGTTTTTGGATGGAATGTCCTATAAATATCAATTAAGTCCATCTTGTTTAATGTATCATTTAAAGCTTGTGTTTCCTTCTTTATTTTCATTTTGGATGATCTGTCCATTGGTGAAAGTGGGGTGTTAAAGTCCCCTACTATGATTGTGTTACTGTCGATTTCTCCTTTTATGGCTGTTAATATTTCCCTTATGTATTGAGGTGCTCCTATGTTGGGTGCATAAATATTTACAATTGTTATATCTTCTTCTTGGATCGATCCCTTGATCATTATGTAGTGTCCTTCTTTGTCTCTTCTAGTAGTCTTTATTTTAAAGTCTATTTTGTCTGATATGAGAATTGCTACTCCAGCTTTCTTTTGGTTTCCATTTGCATGGAATATCTTTTTCCATCCCCTTACTTTCAGTCTGTATGTGTCTCTAGGTCTGAAGTGGGTCTCTTGTAGACAGCATATATATGGGTCTTGTTTTTGTATCCATTCAGCCAATCTGTATCTTTTGGTGGGAGCATTTAGTCCATTTACATTTAAGGTAATTATCGATATGTATGTTCCTATTCCCATTTTCTTAATTGTTTTGGGCTCGTTATTGTAGGTCTTTTCCTTCTGTTGTGTTTCTTGCCTAGAGAAGTTCCTTTAGCATTTGTTGTAAAGCTGGTTTGGTGGTGCTGAACTCTCTCAGCTTTTGCTTGTCTGTAAACGTTTTAACTTCTCCATCAAATCTGAATGAGATTCTTGCTGGGTAGAGTAACCTTGGTTGCAGGTTTTTCTCCTTCATCACTTTAATTATGTCCTGCCACTCTCTTCTGGCTTGTAGAGTTTGCTGAGAGATCAGCTGTTATCCTGATGGGGATTCCCTTGTGTGTTATTTGTTGTTTTTGCCTTGCTGCTTTTAATAAGATTTCTTTGTGTTTAATTTTTGACAGTTTGATTAATATGTGTCTTGGCGTATTTCTCCTTGGATTTATTCTGTATGGGACTCTCTGTGCCTCCTGGACTTGATTAACTATTTCCTTTCCCATATTAGGGAAGTTTTCAACTATAATCTCTTCAAATATTTTCTCAGTCCCTTTCTTTTTCTCTTCTTCTTCTGGAACCCCTATAATTCGAATGTTGGTGCGTTTAATGTTGTCCCAGAGGTCTCTGAGACTGTCCTCTGTTCTTTTCATTCTTTTTTCTTTATTTTGCTCTGCAGCAGTTATTTCCACTATTTTATCTTCCACCTCACTTATCCGTTCTTCTGCCTCAGTTATTCTGCTATTGATCCCATCTAGAGTATTTTTTATTTCATGTATTGTGTTTTTAATTGATGCTTGATTCATCTTTAGTTCGTCTAGGTCCTTGTTAACTGTTTCTTGCATTTTGTCTATTCTATTTCCAAGATTTTGGATCTGGGAAATAGAATCTTGGATCATCTTTACCATCATTATTCTGAATTCTTTTTCAGGTAGACTGCCTATTACCTCTTCATTTGTTAGGTCTGGTGGGTTTTTATCTTGCTCCTTCTCCTGCTGTGTGTTTTTCTGTCTTCTCATTTTGCTTATGTTACTGTGTTTGGGGTCTCCTTTTTGCAGGCTGCAGGTTCGTAGTTCCTGTTGTTTTTGGTGTCTGTCCCCAGTGGCTAAGGTTGGTTTAGTGGGTTACTAGTGGAGGGGTGGAGGGGACTAGTGCCTGTGTTCTGGTGGATGAGGCTGGATCTTGTCTTTCTGGTGGGCAGGTCCATGTCTGGTGGTGTGTTTTGGGGTGCCTGCGGACTTTTTATGATTTTAGCCCACCTCTCTGCTAATGGGTGGCATTGTGTTCCTGTCTTGCTAGTTGTTTGGCATAGGGTGTCCAGCACTGTAGCTTGCTGGTCGTTGAGTGAAGCTGGGTGCTGGTGTTGAGATGGAGATCTCTGGAAGATTTTTGCCGTTTGATATTATGTGGAGCTGGGAGGTCTCTTGTGGACCAGTGTCTTGAAGTTGGCTCTCCCACCTCAGAGGCACAGCACTGACTCCGGGCTCCTCAGTTTGGGATGATGTGTTGTCTATTCATGTATTCCACAGATGCAGGGTACATCAAGTTGATTGTGGAGCTTTAATCCGCTGCTTCTGAGGCTGCTGGGAGAGGTTTCCCTTTCTCTTCTTTGTTCTCACAGCTCCTGGGTCTCAGCTTTGGATTTGGCCCCGCCTCTGCGTGTAGGTCGCCGGAGGGCGTCTGTTCTTCGCTCAGACAGGACAGGGTTAAAGGAGCAGCCTCTTCGGGGACTCTGGCTCACTCAGGCAGGGCGGGAGGGAGGGGCACGGAGTGCGGGGCGAGCCTGCCACGGCAGAGGTCAGCGTGACGTTGCACCAGCCCGAGGCGCGCCGTGCGTTCTCCCAGGGAAGCCACCCCTGGATCCCGGGACCCCAGCAGTGGCAGGCTGCACAGGCTCCCGGAAGGGCGGTGTGGGCAGTGACCTGCGCTCGCACACAGGCTTCTCGGCGGCGGCAGCAGCAGCCCCAGCATCCCACGCCCGTCACTGGGCTCCGCGCTTTCAGTCGCGACTCGCGCCCGTCTGTGGAGCCCCTTTAAGCAGCGCTCTTAATCCCCTCTCCTCGCGCACCAGGAAACCAAGAGGGAAGAAAAAGTCTCTTGCCTCTTCGGCAGCTCCAGAGTTTTCCCGGACTCCCTCCCGGCTAGCTGTGGCACATTAGCCCCCTTCAGGCTGAGTTCTCGCCGCCAGCCCCAGTCCTCTCTCTGCCCTCTGACCGAAGCCCGAGCCTCAGCTTCCAGCGCTGCGCGCCCCAGCGGGTGAGCAGACAAGCCTCTCGGGCTGGTGAGTGCCGCTCGGCACCGATCCTCTGTGTGGGGATCTCTCCGCTTTGCCCTACCCAGGTATGTGGGGAGTTTCTTGCCTTTTGGGAGGTCTGGGGTCTTCTGCCAGCGTTCAGTAGGTGTTCTGTAGGAGTTGTTCCACGTGTAGCTGTATTTCTGGTGTATCCGTCGGGAGGAAGGTGATCTCTGCGTCTTACTCTTCCTCCATCTTACCCGGAAGTCGGTCCAGAACTTTTTTTTTTTTAATTCCATATATATGTGTTAGCATATGGTATTTGTTTTTCTCTTTCTGACTTACTTCACTCTGTATGACAGACTCTAGGTCCATCCACCTCACTATAAATAACTCAGTTTCATTTCTTTTTGGATTATAAATTTCTTTACGTGGGATGGTTCTTTGCATTCTACTTCTTTATTGATTTCATTCTGAATGAAGACATATCAGTAGTTTTTCAGACAGTCTATAAAAAACCTTCTCATAAACAAAACTAAATGTGTTTATTTTGGTCTCAGTTTTGAATGACAGCTTAGGTGGTTTAGAATTCTAGATTGATGGTTGCTTTTCCTCAGAACTTTAAACATATTATTGTATTCTCATCTAATGACCATTGTTAATATTGTTAATGAGAAATCTATTGTTAGCCTAATTGTATTCCTTTCTAAAAGAAATCTCTCTTTCTCTCTGGATTTTGTTTTCCGGTTTTTGGGGACTTTTGGTGTTGTGTTTTTTTTAATTTAAATGCATCCTCATGTGGATTTGTATTTTTGTTTGTTTATATCTGGAGTTTTTTGTTTTTGCTGCTGAGTACCCATTACAGTTTTTGAATTTGAGGGTTCATGCCTTTCTTCAATTGTGAAAACTCCCCAGCCACTGTCTCTTAGAATACTTTTTCTCCCCTATATCCTTTATTTTTTCATTTTGAAATACCTCATTCTGGGAATTCTAGTGGTTAGGAATGCATGCTTTCACTGCCGAGCCCTGTGGCATGGCCAAAACAAAAAAGAAGAAAAAGAAAGAAAAAGAAAAACCTCACTCTACCTCTTTATTCTATATTCTTTATATCTTAACATATCTCATAGTCTTTGTAGTGTACTCTGGACAGTTTACTGAGCTCCATTTTTCAGTTCTCTGATTCCCATTTTGACATTAATTTGCTACTGACCCTATCCATTGAACTTATTTTTTTATGATTACATTTGCTATATCCAGAGGTTTAATTTGGTTCTTCTTCAAGACAGCTTAAACTTTTCAAGCAGCCCTGATGTTTTATTATTTTTATGTTTTTGTTTACCTCTTTAATCTTTCTAAATATATTTACTTTCCAGTCTTTTTCAGATTTGTTTTGGTCTTCAATTTGAGGATGGCTAATTACCTTGAGAATAGTGTCTGCTAACTCTCCTTCATAGTGTATCTTTTCTCAAGTTCTTCAAAACAATCTTACTATGAGCTTATCGTTAGTGGGGCTTGTTCGTCTTGTAGTAGTTGCATTTTTCATATCTTTTCACAACCACACTGTAAGCTCCTTAAATACAAATATTTTATCTCATAGAGCCTTCTCATTTCTATGCACCTAATAGGTAGTCAATAAATATTTAAATGGATTAATGCTCTGAATTTTACCTCTCAAATCAGATTTCGAATTTACTAAGGAAAGATTATTTTTTTGTTCCTTTTATTCTTTCTCACATCTTTCCCACTTCTCAACCTTTTCACTGGGTACTATCAGCTAGTTATTGTTAATATTTACAAAATGTATAGATCAATAAATCAATGAGTTTGTTAAATTATCAAATGCAGAACAAGAATAAGTCTTGGGGATACAAATCTTTCCTCAGAAGCCAACTAAAAAGTGCTAAAGGGGATTTGATAAAATTGACTGCAACGAAGTGTGATTGCCACCTGTTTTCAATTACACATTATCTTACAACACTGTCCCAACTGGATATTTTACAGCTTCAACCTCTTTATAATAGAAACTGTATGTAAACATAACTGTGGGTTTTGAGGTTCTTTTTTTTTTTTTTTTTTTTGAACATTAGTGCATAGTTTCCATGTCAGAATGTGAAAATACTGTTAACAAATAAGTGTACCAGTGCTGGGGGGAAACCCTTTCTCCCAAGGAAAATAATAAAGAAAGTGTGAAAAACACATTTTTTTCTAGTTTAAAACCATCACCTCATTTGGTCTCCATATTTCTGAATATAAAGGAGTTACAAGATCTTAAAAATCAAAGTCTTATTCACTCAATAACTTGTATTATGTCTTGGAGCCACAAAGATGAATAATCATAATTCATCTTCAAAATTCACTGTCTCTTGGGAAAGGCAGACACACCCACAAATAGCTTGTACTGACAGCTCTCTGAGAGGGATATGGGCAAGGTGCTAGGAGAATACAGTGCAGTTAAAACAAAGAAAAGACTCAATGTAGGTAGAATAAGCATCAGGCTGGGAAGGTCTGAAAAATGAACATTTGATCTCTAGTTCAGTTTTGACAGGTAGTTTCAGGTTTATGAATACAGTTAAGTCCCCTACATATGAACCTTCAAATTGTGAACTTTCAAAGATGAGAATGTACATCTGGTTCCAGCAAGGAGCCAGAACCTGTGCCATCAATGTCAGGCATGAGCGAAATTGCAGCTTGCCCTCCATCTCCTATTGCTCATGATCCTTCAGCTCTACCATCTCCCACATCCTCTCCCACCTCCAGTCAGTAACTCTTCTTGGCTCTTCACTCAATGCCAGCCCCTGAATGCCAGCTGTTGTACTCTATTACTGTACTTTTCAAGATACTATACTGTAAGATTAAAAATGCTTTCTTTATTTTTTGTGTTTGTTTGTTTTTTATGTATCAGTTTTGTGAAAAGTATTATAAACCTATCATAGTACTGTACTATATAGCTGATTGTGTTAGTTGGGTACCTAGGTTAACTTTGTTGGACTCATGAACAAATTGGACTTACGAATGCACTCTTGGAACAGAACTCATTTGTATGTAGGGGACTTATTGTAAGTTGTTTTTGGATAAGATAGAGGGAAATTTCTATGTCACTTATTCTGTATATTGTATGGCCTTCCTAGTTGACTGATGAAAGCTGTATAAAGTGTCTACACCCATTGCTAAAGCTGAATTATGTGTATATTGAAGCAGGGATTCACTGAGATGAAGCCAATCTCATCCAGTTGAAGTGAAAAGAAGACCTCAGTCTTCCAAAGTATCTAGTAGTTGATTCCTCCTTTCCAGGAGAGTTGCTCTAAACTTTCCTTCTGCCAAGATAAAGTAAAAAGTGTTTGATGTTTGAAGATGGCAGAATAGAAGAACCTTGAGCTCACCTCCTCTCATGAACACACCAACATCACAACTAACTGCTGAACTACAATTGATAAAAAAGACTGGAACCTACCAAAAAAAGATATTCTACATCCAAAGACATAAAGAAGAATCCACAACAAGATGGCAGGAGGGGCACACCTGCAATATAATCAAATCCCATACCACCCAGGTGGGTGACTCACAAACTAGAGAATAATTATGTCACATAAGTTCTCCCACAGAAGCAAGAGCTATGAGCCCATCAGGTTACCCCACCTTGGGGTGCAGCATCAGGAGGAGGAGCCCCCAGATAATTTGGCTTTGAAGGCCAGTGGGGTTTGACTGCAGGAACTCCACAGGATTGGGAAAAACACACTCCAGCCTTGGAGGGCACACCAAGACCAGGGCAAAAGCAGTGACTTCACAGGAGCCTGGGCTTGATCTACCTGCAGTCTTGGAGGGTCTCCTGGGGAGATGGGGCTGTCAATGGCTCTCTCTGGGGTCATAAAATCTGGTGGCAGGCATATCAGGGACTGTTCATCTACATGAATTCTTGCTGGAGGCAGAGAGCAAGACCCTTGCTTGGGGCATTAGCACCAAGACCTGGCCCCACCCAACAGCCTGTAGGCTCCAGTGCTGGGATGCCTCAGGCCAAACAACAAACAGGGCCGGAACACAGCCACACCCATCAGCAGACAGGCTGCCTAAAGACTTCCTGAACCCACAGCCACCTCTGGACACGTCCCTTGACACAGCCCTGCCCACCAGAGGGCCAAGACCCAACTCTACCCACCAGTGGGTAGGTACCAGTCTCTCCCACCAGGAAACCTGCACAAGCCTCCAGATCAGCCTCACCCACCAGGAGGCAGACAACAGAAGCAAGAAAACTATGATACAGCAGCGTGCAAAACAGAGTTCATAAACACAGGTCAGAACCTACCCTGTGGCCAGCTGGTCCCTGGCCCTTGGGTGACAAGAGGGGGGTGTACTGCTGACATACATAGGACATACCTACAGAGGGCCACTCCTCCAAGGTCAAGAAATGTAACCAACCTACTGCACACATTTAAAACAAAAATAGAAATTTAAACAAAATGAAACATTAAAGGAATATGTTCCAGATGAAGGAGCAAGATAAAACCACAGAAGAACAACTAAGTGAAGTGGAGATAGGCAATCTACCCAAGAAAGAGTTCAGAGTAATGATTGTAAAGATGATCAAAGAACTCAAGAAAAGAATGGAGGTACAGAGCAAGAAGTTATAAGAAGTTTTTAACAAAGAGTTAGAAAATATAAAAAACAACAAACAGAATTGAAGAATACAATACCTGAAAAGAAAAATATAATAGAAGGAATCAATAGCCAAATACATAAGGCAGAAGAACAGACCAGCAAGCTGGAAGACAGAGTTGTGGAAATCACTGCCATGGCATAAAGAAAAAAAAATAATGAAAAGAAATAAGGACAGTTTAAGAGACCTTGGGGACAAGTCAAATACACCAACATTTGTATTACAGGGGTCCAAAAAGGAGTAGAGAAAGAGAAGGGTCCTGGGAAAAACATATGAAGAGATAACAGCTGAAAATTTCCCTAACATGGGAAACAAGTCTAGGAAGTGCACAGTCCCATACAGGATTAACACAAGGAGGAACATGCTAAAACACATAGTAATCAAACTGACAAAAATTAAAGACAAGGAAAATATTAAAAGCAACAAGGGTAGAGCAACAAACAACATACAATGGAATCCACATAAGACTATCAGCTGAATATTCAACAGAAACTCTGCAGGCCAGAGAGGAGTGGCACAATATATTTAAAGTGATGAAAGGGAAAAACCTACAACCAAGAATACTCTACCCACCAAGGTTCTTGTTCAGATTTGATGGAGAAATCAGAATGTTTACAGATAAGCAAAAGCAAAAATAATTCAGCACCACCAAACCAGCATTACAACAAATGCTAAAGGAACTTCTCTCGGCAGAAAAGGCCACAAGTAGAAACAAGAAAATTACAAAATGGGAAAGCTCACCATTAAAGGCAACACACAGTAAAGGAAGAAAACCATCCACACACAAATATGATATCAAAACCAGCAATTGGGGCCTCCCTGGTGGCGCAGTGGTTGAGAGTCCGCCTGCTGATGCGGGGGATACGGGTTCGTGCCCCGATCTGGGAGGATCCCATATGCCGTGGAGCGGCTGGGCCCGTGAGCCATGGCCGCTGGGCCTGCGCATCCGGAGCCTGTGCTCCGCAACGGGAGAGGCCACGACAGTGAGAGGCCCGCATACCGCAAAAAAAAAAAAAAAAAAAAAAAAAAAAAAAAAAACCAGCAATTGTGAGAGGACAAGACTACAAATGCAGGACATTTAAAATGCATTTGAAATTAAGAGATCAGCAACCTAAAACAATTATGTATGTATATATAGACTGCTATACCAAAACCTCATGGTAACAGCAAACCAAAAGTTTACAGTAGATATACACACAAAAAAGAAAAAGGAATCCAAACACAACACTAAAGATAGTCATCAAATCACGAGAAGAGAACAAAAGAGGAAGAAAAAAGACCTGCAAAAACAAATCCAAAACAATCAACAAAATGGTAATAAGAACATACATATTGATAATTACCTTAAATGTAACTGGATTAAATGCTCCAACCAAAGGACATGGACTGGCTGAATGGATACAAAAACAAGACTTGAATATATGCTGTCTACAAGAGACACACTTCAGATCTAGGGACATATATAAACTGAAAGTGGGGGGATGGAAAAAGTATTCCATGCACATGGAAATCAAAAGAAAGCTAGAGTATCAATACTTATATCAGACAAAATGGACTTTAAAATAAAGACTTTTACAAGAGACCAAAAAAAGGACACTACATAATGATCAAGGGATCAATCAAAGAAGAAGATATAACAATGGTAAATATATATGTACCCAACATAGGAGCACCTCAATATATAAGGCAAATAGTTCTGTTAACAGACAAAACAGGAGAAATCAACAGTAACACGATAATAGTGGAGACTTTAACACCCCACTTAAATCAATGGACAGATCATTCAGACAGAAAATCAATAAGGAAATACAGGCCTTAAATGACACATTAGACCAGATGGACTTAATTGATATTTATAGAGCATTCCATCCGAAAGTAGCAGAATACACATTCTTCTCAAGTGCACATGGAACATTCTCCAGGCAGATCACATGCTGGACCACAAAGCAAGCCTCAGTAAATTCGAAAAAACTGAAATCATATCAAGCATCTTTTCCACCACAACACTATGAAATTAGAAATCAACTATAAGAAAAGAACTGCAAAGAGTCAAACATGTGGAGGCTAAACAATATGCTACTAAACAACCAGTAGATCACTGAGAAATCAACAAGGCAATTAAAAAATACCTAGAACAAATGAAAAAAACATGATGATCCAAAACCTATGGGACACAGCAAAAGCAGTTCTAAGAGGGAAGTTTATAGCAATACAAGCTTACCTCAGGAAATACAAAAAATCTCAAATAAACAACCTAAACTTACACCTAAAGCAACTAGAGAAAGAAGAATAAACAAAACCCAAAGTTAGTAGAAGAAAAGGAATCATGAAGATCAGAGCAGAAATAAAAGAAATAGAGACAAAAAAAACAATAGAAAAGGTCAATGAAGCTAAAAGTAGGTTCTTTGAAAAGATAAACAAAATTGATAAACCTTCAGCCAAACTCATCAAGAAAAAAAAGGGAGAGGGCCAAAATCAATAAAATTAGAAATGAAAAAGGGGAAGTTACAACTGACATCACAGAAATACAAAGGATCATTAGAGAGTACTAAAAGCAACTATATGCAAATAAAATGGACAATCCAGAAGAAATGGACATACTCTTAGAAAGGTACAATCTCCCAAGAGTGAACCAGGGAGAAAAATAAAATATGAACAGACCAATTACAAGTACTGAAATTGAATCTGTGATTTGAAAACTCCCAAAAAACAAAAGTCCAGGACCAGATGGCTTCACTGGTGAGTTCAAACAAACATTTAGAGAAAAGTTAACACCTATCCTTCTGGAACTATTCCAAAAAATTACAGAGAAAGAAATACTTCTAAATTCATTTCATGAGGCCACCATCACCCTACTACCAAAACCAAAGATACCACACACAAAAAAAGAAAATTACAGGCCAATATCACTGATAAACACAAACACAAAAATCCTCAGCAAAATATTATAGTAGGAAACCAAATCCAACAATACATTAAAAGGATCATATACCACAATCAATTGGAATTTATCCCTGGGATGTAAGGATTCTTCCATATCTGCAAATCAACCAGTGTGATACACCACATTAAAAAACTGAAGAATAAAAACCATATGATTGTCTCGATAGATGCAGAAAAAGCTTTTGACAAAATTCAACATCCATTTATGATTAGGAAAAAAACTCTTCAGAAAGTGAGCATAGAGGGAACCTACCTCAACATAATAAAGGCCATATATGATAAACCCACAGCTAACATCATACCCAATGGTGAAAAGCTGAAAGCATTTCCTCTAAGATCAGGAACAAGACAAGAATGCCCACTCTCACCACTTTTATTCAACATAGTATTGGAAGTCCTAGCCACAGCAATCAGAGAAGAAAAATAAAAGGAATACAAATTGGAAAAGAAATAAAACTGTCACTGTTTGCAGACAACATGACACTATACATATGAAATCCTAATGATGCTACCAGAAAACTACTAAAGCTCATCAATGAATTTAGTAAAGTTGCAGGATACAAAATTAATACCCAGAAATCTGTTGCATTTCTATATACTAACAAAGAAAGATCAGAATGAGAAATTAAGCAAACAATCCCATTTACCGTTGCATCTAAAAGAATAAACTACCTAGGAATAAACCTACATAAGGAGGCAAAACCCTGTACTCCAAAATTATAAGATGCTAATGAAAGAAACTGAGGACAACACAAACAGATGGAAAGATATACTGTGCTCTTGGAATGGAAGGATAAATACTGTTAAATTGACTATACTACTCAAGGCAATCTACAGATTCAATGCAATCCCTATCAAATTACCAATGGCATTTTTCACAGAACTAGAGTGAATAATCTTAAAATTTGGATGGAAACACAAAAGGTCCAGAATAGCCACAACAATCTTGAGAAAGAAGAATGGAGCTGGAGAAACCATGCTCCCTGCCTTCAGACTATACTATAAAGCTACAGTAATCAAAACAGCATGGACTGGCACAAAAACAGATACACAGATCAATGGAATAGGATGGAAAGTGCAGAAATAAACCCATGCACCTATGGTAAATTAATCTATGACAAAAGAGGCAAGAATATACAATGGAGAAAGAACAGTCTCTTCAATAAGTGGTGCTGGGGAAACTGGACAGCTACATGTAAAAGAATGAAATTAGAACATTCTCTAACACTATACACAAAAATAAACTGAAAATGAATTAAAGACCTAAATGTAAAACCAGATACTAAAAATTCCTAGAGGAAAACATAGGCAGAGCACTCTTTGACATAAATCACAGCAAGATCTTTTTGGATCCATCTCCTAGAGTAAGGGAAATAAAAAAGAAAAATAATCAAATGGGACCTAATTAAATTTAAAAGTTTTGCACAGCAAAGGAAAACATAAACAAAACAAAAAGACAACATAATGAGAGAAAATATTTACAAACAATGGGACTGACAGGGATTAATTTCCAAACAGCTCATACAGCTCAATATCAAAAAAACAAACAACCCAATCAAAAAATAGGCAGAAGATCTAAATAGACATTTCTCCAAAGATGACATACAAATGGCCAACAGACACATGAAAAGATGCTCAACATTGCTAATTATAGGAGAAATGCAAATCAAAACTACAATGAGGTATCACCTCACTCCAGGCAGAATGGCCATCATCAAAATGTCTACTAATAATAAATACTAAAGAGGGTGTGAAGAAAAGGGAACCTTCCTACACTGTTGGTGGGAATGTAAATTGGTACAGACACTGTGGAGAATAGTCTGGAGGTTCCTTAAAATACTAAAAGTAGAGTTACCATATGTTCCTGCAATCCCACTCCTGGGCATATGTCCAGAGAAAACTATAATTCTAAAATATACATGCACCCCAGTGTCCATTGCAGCACTATTTACAATAGCCAAGACATGGAAGCAACCTAAATGTCCTTCGACAGATGAACGCATAAAAAAGATTATATATATATATATATATATATGTATATATATACACATATATATATATACACACACACACACACACAAATGGAATATACTCAGCCATAAAAAAGAATGAAATAATGCCATTAGCAGCAACATGGATGGACCCAGAGATTATCATACCAAGTGAAGCCAGACAGAGAAAGACAAATATCCTATGATATAGCTTATATGTGGAATCTAAAAAAAATGATACAAATGAACTTATATACAAAACAGAAATAGACCCACAGACATAGAAAACAAGTTTATGGTTACCAAAGGGGAAGCGGGGGAGGGATTCTGAAAAATAATAGATACATATACCTGTGTGTATAACTGAATCGTGCTGTACATCTGAAACTAACACAACATTGTAAATCAACTATACTTCAATTAAAATAAATACAAATTATTTTTTTAAGTGTTTGATGTTTGAATGAGGGGCTTTCTGCCTAAGGTAAGACAAACACTTCATGATGGCACCATAATCCTGATATTGACACTGGAAAAATTCTTCCATCACTGATCCTCTGGCCGTAGGATCCTATTTCTTTGTTTTGGCTTTCTGGGTGCTTCACTGTTCTGTTTTTTAATATATAAGAACTACTTGTGTGGAAGAGGTGAAACAGGGAAAAATAAGGAGATTAAAAAGTCACTCCAATCAGAAAAGCCATAAATGCAAAAGGTCTGATATTGTGAGAGACAAGGCTAGAGCTCAAAGTAATAAGAGTGCTCTAAGCAGCCAGTAAGGGGGGGTCTGTAAATCAAGAAAGGTCCTGATGGCCTTATGAGCCACACAAGGATATTTGAATTAATCCAACAGACAGTGTAGAGCCATTAAAAGGTTTTGAGCCAAAGGGTAATAGTGACAGTGCAGATGTTGGACTGAGGTAGGAGAAAGGCAGAACATGAGTGAATTCAATTAGAAAATGTCAGAGTAATACAGAGATGAAATTACACTAAACTTATGGTAGTGATAGCAGGTATCAAGAGAAGTAGATTATTTCAGAAGATGTTGGGGAAATACACTCAATGGGACTTGGAATTTCAAAAGTTTTTTTTTTTAGTCTTGTATCTCATTTCTTCTCTACCAATTAATGATGTTGTTCTATGTACTTTCATACCTTCCAACTCTCTTTTGGTTTCTTAGGAATCTGTTTTTGAGAAGTACTGACTGCATTTATTATGAGAGCTTTCTGGGGTTTTTTTATCCATGTGACAGGCAGAGAAGTAGATAGAAATGTACATGAGAAAATAAATGTGGTGGTGCCAATGCACATTTATTTAAGCAGGTTGAATTATCTATAGGCATCTGATCTCTGGAAACTATATTAGGCATTCTATCTGTTCTCCTATCTTTAGGAAAAATTGCACCCAGAGGATTCCTCCAGAGTTTCAGCGAAAGAAATCTCCATTCACATGAGACACTAGAAACCTTGTAGATATATGCCAGATATCTCACTTTATTAATACCACCTTCCAGAATGATCCTGAGGGATTCTGTGTTCCTTTATTCCCTAAAGGTAACTCCAGGTACCTCAACTTAGGAATAAAGGATCCAACACAATTTATTTCTAAAACTCAACATTAGGGATTATTTGGTTTCACCACTAAAACTTGTACCTTGCCATTAAAATATTTTCACACTGCCTTAAACCCTTATTTTATTATTGTGATTAAAAACTGAAAACTTTTTGGAGAAAAGGGAACCCACTTGCACTGTTGGTGGGAATGTAAATTGATACAGTCACTATGGAGAACAGTATGGAGGTTCCTTAAAAAACTAAAAATAGAATTACCATATGATCCAGCAATCCCATTACTGGGCATATACCCAGAGAAAACCATAATTCAAAAAGACACATGCACCCCAATATTCACTGCAGCACTATTTACAATAGCCAGGTCATGGAAGTCAACCTAAACGCCCATCGACAGACGAATGGATAAAGAAGATGTGGTACATATATACAATGGAATATTACTCAGCCATAAAAAGGAACGAATTGGGTCATTTGTTGAGATGTGGATGGATCTAGAGACTGTCATACAGAGTGAAGTAAGTCAGAAAGAGAAAAACAAATATCGTATATTAACACATGTATGTGGAACCTAGAAAAATGGTACAGATGAACCAGTTTGCAGGGCAGAAGTTGAGACACAGATGTAGAGAACAAACGTATGGACACCAAGGGGGGAAAGCCACGGGGGGTGGGGATGGTGGTGTGATGAATTGGGCAATTGGGACTGACATGTATACACTAATGTGTGTAAAATTGATGACTAATAAGAACCTGCTGTATAGCACAGGGAACTCCACTTCCCTGTACAGTAGAAACTAATGCAATGTTGTAAAAAAACTATACCCCAATTTTTAAAAAAAGGCTTGATTAAAAAAAAGTTGAGGGCCTCCCTGGTGGCGCAGTGGTTAAGAGTCCGCCTGCCGATGCGGGGGATACGGGTTCGTGCCCCGGTCTGGGAGGATCCCATATGCGGCGGAGCGGCTGGGCCCGTGAGCCATGGCCGCTGGGCCTGCGCATCCGGAGCCTGTGCTCCGCAACGGGAGAGGCCACAACAGTGAGAGGCCCACATACCGCAAAAAGAAAAAAAAAAAAAAAAAAAAAAAGTTGAAAACTTTTGATGAACCATCTTTCACAAGGTTATTTTTCTCTTTTTCTCTTCTCTTGCTTTCCCCTTAACTTAGTATAACTCAGAAGAGCACTCTGATTTCTTTTAACTCCCCATTACAACACTTCCTCCTCTCTCTGGGCTCCGTTAGGATCCCAGGGAAATGGGAGTGTCTATCTGACTTTTTTTATTTTACACTAGTACCAGTATTTCCTCCATATAAAACAAGTGGCTAAAAGTTGTAACCTGATTAAAACACTGAAATGATGTCATCAAACTTGGTAAACTGAAATAATCTGTTGAATATTTTAGGAATAAAAAAAGAGAAAAAAAATCCTTTCTCCAAAGATAATTAAACATTGAAATGATGTCATCAAACTTGGTAAACTGACATAATCTGTTGAATATTTTAGGAATAAAAAGAGAGAAAAAAAATCCTTTCTCCAAAGATGATGATCCATACTTTCCAAAGAAAGCCTTTGAGACATCTGTCACATCACCAACCCCCACTTTGGTCATGCAGTAAACCTCACGAAAGCTCTGCTCATGTGGTTTTGTAGTTAAGTTATTGGAAACAAAAGTTCCAAAGCCAATTGGCCACAAAGAGAAGAAAATAAGACTAGCCACTAATGCCTGAAGTGCCAACTTCTACCATATGTAGTCCCACAAAAACCAAGAGCAAAAAATAAAGTAAAACACAACAGAGTTAGAATCACAGAATCAGGGAGATGGGATTTGCTAAAGAGGTTCACCCAAACCTATGAAAATGAAAAGTGCTCTATTTTACACAGCTGTCTCCCAGACTCTTTAAAGGAATGTATTACTATGATTTGCATTGATTTGATTAGTGTATTTACATACTGCATCTTCCCTTCTGCACCACTCCCAGTCAGCAAGACGTCCAGTATATTAACGGGAACACAGTTCTGGAGTTAGAATAAACACTCCCAAAAGTCTTTTGTCTTCTCCTACACGATTAAAACAACTTGCAAAATAGATTACAGCATCAAAATGGGTTGGATTTGTTTACAAAGTTATAGATTTTGTTTTTCGTCCCCCAAATTTTGACAGTTTGTATAACAGATTAGTCCTTAAGTAAACATAAACACACACATATAGAAGGGAAACTGTAAAGCAGTTAGCACACTATTTAGAAACAATGAAAAATTACAGAGCATAATTGCCTCACAACAATCAATTAAAGCTAATTCGGGTTCCAAAGGATGTATATTAAAAAGAAGTGAGAAATAATAGGGCAGACATGTAAATTATAACATGCTCGTGTGCACAAGATCTAATGAAAATCAGCCCAAGTCTAATGAAAATCCAGTAGAAGACCTACAAGGAATCAATTAAGTGTGGCCTTTCAACTATCGTTTTGGTAGACTATCAAGTAGCTTGTTTTTCTTAGGAAACCCTAAGTTTCTAGACATGGCTGGCTTGGGTGTGAGGTGAGCTGGAACCTATAGTGTGTGCTGGCAGGGAAAAGTAAGAAGTCTTCCACAACCAGAAAGGATGGGGAACCAACAGAGCTGCAGAAGTAGTGTTGTATGGTAGAAATTAACAACAGCTATAACTTATTTACTTAGTACCTATTTCACAAATTAGAAAAATGAATCTTAAAGAGATCAAAAAATTTGCCCCCAAATCACAAGCTAGTAAATGTCAGTCTGGAATACAAACCAGATCTGTATGACTCCAAAGTCCATGTTCTTTCTACTCTACAATACTGTTACTCATCCTGAAGAGTTTGTCCATGTATTTTACAAACTCCTCTGTTCCCTTGCTAAGTGTTGGGGACTGGGAATAGGATCCATCCTTAAAAACAAAGAATCATCAGGAGCTAGGTAGGAAACTGGTACTCCAACCATCAACTAGGGTTTAGTAGGAGGACTGCCCAGTCCAAGAGAGTGAAAGGGAACAGACCAGAGAGTGTGAGACGAAGGCAGAAGCCTGGTTCTATGGGACAGCTTTAACTTGACAATGACATGGGTGCCTGGGACCCAACTGAAGTGCCTAGGTTCCAGGCTGATTGTCTGCAGACACTGCCAGTAATGGGCAGAGAGGTGAGGCATACCCATATAGTGGCTGAGCACTTATGACTGAGGATTATGGTCATGTGAGGAATCCTCATGTACTTCTATCTTAGTGCAGGAACTGGGAGAGTAAGTGGGTCAGTCTATAAACTAAAGACATTTCAAGGCAGGAAAGAGTAAATGTACGTGGTCAACATATAGTTTTTGTAAACTAGTTTATTTTTTGCTGTATAACATATCACCTCAAAACTTAGTGGCCTAAAACACAATGATTGTTATTTCCCATGACTCTGTGAGCTAAGTTCACAGAATAATGGAGCAGTTATTCTGCACAACATGGTGTAGCTGACTTACTAGACTATATCCAGTAGGGAGCTCAGTCAAGTCTGGGGCAGCAAGAGGGCATCTCCTCCTCCAAGGCCTCACTCATCACTTAGTAGTGAAGCCTGGTCTTAAGACTATCTGGAGTTAATGGAGCTATATAATTAGCTGTACTTCCTGTCAATCAAGCTAACTTCTCCAATTTTCCCTCCCACCTAGTAATTTCATCAACATATCTGCTGTATGATATACCTGTCTTCACTCCTGCCATTTATTATAATTAAGGGAAGGGGTTTGAGAAGGGAATGGAGGAACTCTCCAGTCTTGTCACAGCTCCCAAATAATGCCTCCCAAACAGAAAATGTCTTCTATAGGCTTAACAGCAGGGATCATGAAGACTTTCAGGAGCAACTTTGCACCCTGTACTTCTCCATCTAAGCAAAAGATTAGAACACTGATGTGCACATTCTTTCAACATCAGGGGATGGGATAAAAAATTAGATATTCACTGACAGTGTGTTCCCACTGTGAGTTTAAAGGGGAAATTCAAAGTATAATAAAACACTAAAAAGATAGGACTCTTGGGTCTACTTTAGCCATTAACTTGCTGTGTGACCTTAAACCCATCATTTGACCTCTCTGATCCTCAGGATCCTTGCTGTGTACTGAACGTTTGTGCCCCCCCACCTCCTTGCCCCCAACCAAAATTCATATGTTGAAGCCCTAACCCCCATTGTGATGGTGTTTGGAGATTAGTCCTTTTGGATGAAATCAGGGTTAGATGAGGTCATGAGGGTGGGGCTCTTATCATGAGATTAGTGGACTTATAAGAAGAGGAAGAGAGAGAAGGATCTTGCTCTCTCCACCATGTGGGGACACAGCAAGGCAGCAGTCTTAAAACCAGGAAGAGGGTTCTCACAAGAAACTGAGTTGGCTGGCACCTTCATCTTACATTTCTCAGCCTCTGGAATTGTGAGAAATAAATATCTGTTGTTTAAGCTACCCAGTCTGTGACATTTTGTTATAGCAGCCTATGCTAAGACAATCTTCTTCCATAAAATGAGGTACTGGAATAGAAGATCTCTAAAATCCTTTCTAGCTAAAATTATATTCGATTGTGTTATTTCCTCCATAAAGTTACATTGTCAAGTAAACATTGCCTGATCACTGTTAAAGGGGACACTCAAAGAAAATTAATGAAAATCAACTAAAGAGTAAATATAACTTCCATTCCAAAGCAAGAATTTGGAAATCATTTCAGAAGATGCAGATATGCTTCTGCTTACTAAAACTTCATGGTACATCTGAGTCCATCACTAGCCCAGTGTTGTGACTTAGAAAGGAAGTCAAATCTACCTGTTTAGAGAAATCAGAAATCATTCACCCAGAAAACTAGAGAGACTGAGGAATAGTCTTTGCATTGATAGTTACTGTTACCTTGCCTTAGCAATGTAGTGTAAAAAATGTTTAAATGAAAAAGAAAAGGGGTAACTTAAATGCAGACATTTTACTAATTAACCCATGATTTTCACAACGTGATAATCCTTTAATATATCTCTTTCCCCTCTCTCTTACACACACACACACACACACACAAAAGGGTTTCTAGGCAAAAGGTTGACAAGTCTAAGAATAAAATACATCTTTTTTATGGTTTCATTAATAAAATGAAAGTCTGTTTTTTGGTTCCAGAAACTAGAAAGATAACAGTAGCTTTAAACCATTTTTATCATCCAGTTTCCTCTTTAGACAATAATACCCCCATAAGACTACACTAAGAATCAAAATACATGTTTAAGTTCAAGTCAGTGACTTAAGAGTTAATTCAGAAGTTACTTTTGACTCTGAAACCCTTTGTGACTCCCAAATTGTGGGATGGAATCAGAAAGAAAGGAGCTGCTGATGACCTTTTTCTTTTTGCTATTTCAATGTAAAGACAGTGTTTCTGGTGCAAAAAAAAAAAAAAAAAAATTCAGTTTTCCAAATAACCACATCAGCAGTAAATCCCACAGAGGTCATTAAAAAAACAGGCTCTTTTCTAAGTCTGTTCAAATTTATCCCCATAGTGTCAATATAATATGGGGTCCTAAGGGGATATTACACTATAAAACACAAAAAAATTAACTTGATTTATCAACATAGAAGGACCATGTGTTTACATATCAAGAGAGATTGGCAGTTAAAGACTCATAAATCATAAGACAAAGAGGAACCCGGAAAGTCAGCTTTTCAATCCCTCTCCCCCAGCTTTGCAGAGGCATGCCCTTTAATGATTTTCCACTTGGGTATAAAGTAGTTAGCAAGCCTAGCCTGCTCCCAAACAAGACAATTGTAGAAACACAGCATTGGGATAACTGGGACAATTATAACCCTCCTCATCTTTGATTGAGCATACACAGCACATAACACAGTGGTTTACCTAAACCACTCCAGACTGATTTATGTGGAGGTTTTCATATAGACAGTGAACAAAGAAAACAATTCAGATAAGAGTCCAATACTTATTCACTAAATATTTGTGCCAGGCATTTAGCAAGAACTAGAAGCACAGAAATGAACAAATAAAAGTCTCTGCCCTTCATAAAGATTTGAGGAGAGAAAATTAAAAGTAATTTTAATATTAACTTAAAGAGAAAATGTGAAAATTTATTACAATTTATTGATCTGCTCTATATTGTGAGCCCCTCAAAGGCATGAATAAGACTTTCTTCTTCATGGACTATGAAAAAATAGAGTAGGTGCTCAATATATCTTTATACATATGTATGTATATATATATATATAATTTCAAGATGTCTTTTTTCAATAAAACATTTCTGGAAATAGATACAGATTTAGATGAAACAATAAACAAACAGGTCAAAGTTTAAAAGGATATTCTCTGCATTTTTCATTTCTAATATGATATACAATCTTCATAGGTAAAGGAGGTAAAAAGACTTAAATACTTTTTTTGTAATCTGCCTTAAAATATATCCAAATGCAGCTGGTCCACTAGTTTGCCATGGATAGCGCACATAGGAACACCCAGTGAAGTGCTATGAACTCACCAACACTCAAATGTAAGTTGAATAAACTAAAGTATGAATCAATAAAGCAATAAGTAAACATGGGCATGGAATTCCAAAGCATCCATTTCACAACTTTGGTACTATTAAGATGAACTCTAGGAAATATGTATCATCAGAATTTTGGCTTCCCCTGCTCATTAGTGTATTGGAAAACTCACTCTCTTTATAGTATGTATGTGTAAGCTATAAGTATATGTATGCTATGTTGCATAAATGGTATATATTGTCTCGTGAAATACCCGATTCATAATCCTTCTTTGTGCTCCACTTGTGACAATCATTTCATCACGTTATGACTTAAAAGACTTCTATGATCCTCTCAACCAGTCTATTAAACCACAAATGACCTCCTTCAGGTCTTTGTTTCTCAATAAGGTTTACCTCAATGACTTCATTCAAGATTATACCTTCCCCACCGCATCACTCTCTCTCTCTCCTCTCTCCCTTTCCTTGCTTTATTTTTCTTCAAAGCACTTATTATCTTCTCTAGATCTATAATTTCTCATTTATTATGTAAGTTCCATGTAAGACATGGATTTCATCCGTGTTATTCATTACTGTATTCCCAGCACCTAGAACAGAGATTGGTTCATAGCAGGTTTTCAGAAACAATTTGCTGACTGAATGACTGCCTGACAAAGAAAAGTCTCCAAGTCACTACAAAGTGATTATAGGACTGGCTCTCCTATTGCGATAGTATAATCATTACTCAGTGAACTTGAGTGACTCTAACCTTAATTTTGCTTTTATGCACCAGAAATATTTAACTACTTGGTTTTCCGTAGACACCAGGCTATTTCTCTCCTTTCTACCTTTCCTTATGTCCCCTCTTCCAGAAATGCCCTTCTATCACACAAACTCTACCTAGATAATGCCTGCTGATTCTTTAAGGTATGTGCTCAGGCTCTCCTTATCCAAACATCCAGGACATGGCCTGTACGTAACACGGCCCTAAATCCTAAGGTATTGTGGTCCTTAGTACATTGCATTCAACCGAACTGCAGTCTCTTGTGGAACAGGAATTGTTTTATTCATCTTTGAATGAATTCAACATAGTAGGAACTGAATGAATAATTGAAATGAACTGAGTTCAGGGCTCTGAGGAGGCAACATCAAGTGATTCCAGTCAAGGCACATGGTGCAGGGGAAATGCAGGAAATCCAAAGACTTGGATTCTAGTACTGACTCTGAACACTGTTTTTAAATCTGTGATGAGAGGATTAAACCAGTGCTAAGGCCCCTTTCAAAGCGATAAGACAGTATTACATGTAACCCAATAAAAGCAGTTATTAAAATGTCAGGTGTTCATGCTCCATCTGCTGGTTAAATTGTAGAAAAATCTTGAGGGCTTTTTGAAATGGAAGAGTGAAAGAATTAGAAATACTTGTTTGTGACCAATGAAGAATTAAACAACAACAAAAAAACTGTACTATTTGTAAAAGATTAATGACCTAGAAAACAATGTTGATAAAGGAAAATAAACAATGAAAATTGCATGGCTGGAGTGAAAACAGCAAAGAATACCCTGCTACTTTGGGTTCTCATATGAGAACCCCAATAAGTCCCCCAATGAGTCCCACCTGCTGATGTTCACACCCTGTGTAGTCCCTCCCACATTGTACCAAGATCGGTCACTATGAACAATAGCTTCCGGCAGAAGTGATGGCATGTCACTCCCCAGATTAGGGTATAAAAACTGAGACTTTCATCTTAGGCTGGCAAGCTCACCACACTCTCAAACCCTCTCTCTCTCTTCATTTCTCTTTCTCTCTTTCAGATCATTTCCTCAGGGGAAGCAAGCTGTCATGCCATGAGGACACTCGGGCAGCCCATGGAGAGGCCAAAAGAGTAAAGCATCCAAATCAGAAAGGAAGAAGTAAAATTGTCCTTGCAGATGATATGATCTTATATATAGAAAATCCTAAAGACTCTAACAAAAAACTGCTAGAACTAATCAATGAATTCAGTATAGTTGCAGGATACAAAATTAACATACAGGTATCAGGTGCATTTCTATACCCTAACAATGAAATATCTGAAAAAGAAAGAAAACAATCACATTCAGAATAGCGCCAGAAGCAGTAAAATACTTATGGAATAAATTTAGCCAAGGAAGTGAAAGATCTATATACTGAAAAATATAAGACATTGATGAAAGAAATTGAAGACACAAATGAATGGAAAGATATCTCATGTTCATGGATCAGCATAATTAATGCTGTTAAAATGTCCATACTACCCAAAGCCATCTATAGATTCAATGCAATCCCTATCAAAATTTCAATGGCATTTTTTTTCAGAGAAATAGAGAAAAACAATCCTAAAATTCACAAGAAACCACAAAAGACCCTGAAAAGGCAAAGCAGGCCTAAGAAGAAAGAACAAAGCTGGAAGCATCACACTTCCTAGTTTCAAACCATACTACAAAACTACAGTAATTGAAACAGTAGGCTACTGAGATAAAAATAGACATATAGACCAATGGAACAGAATTGAGAGCCCAGAAATAAACCTGTGTATACATGATCAGTTAATCTATGACAAACTAGTCAAGAATATACAATGGAGAAAGGATACTCTCCTCAAAAAATGGTACTGGAAAAACTGGATAATCACATGCAGAAGAATGAAATAGGATCCCTATCTTATATCACTCACAAAAATTAATTTGAAATGGATTAAAGGCCTGAAACCATAAAACTCCAAGAAAACATAAGGAAAAAGCTCCTTGACATGAGTATTGGCAACTAATTTTTGGATATGATACCAAAAGCAAAAGCAACAAAAGCAAAAATAAACAAGTGACAAGTGGTACTATATCAAACAGAAAACCTTCTGCACAGTAAAAATAAATAAATAAATAAAAATAAGGGATTACTGTCAAAAATATAAAGAAACTCATACAACTCAATAGTGAAAAACAATCCAATCAAAAGGTGGAGAGGATCTGAATAGACATTTTCCTAAAGAAGACACCCATATGGCCAACAGATACATAAAAAGATGCTTAGCATCACCAATCATCAAGGAAATGCAAATCAAAACCCCCATGAGATATCACCTCACACCTTTAGAATGGCTATTTTATCAAAAAGACAGGAGACAGTAAGTGTTGGCAAGGGTGTAGAGAAAAGGGAACCCTTTTGCACTCTTGGTGGGAATGTAAATTGGTGCAGCCACTATGAAGAACAGTATAGAGATTACTCAAAAATTTAAAAATAGAATTACCATATTATCCAGCCATCCCACTTCTGTGTATATGTCCAAATGAAATGAAATCAGGATTTTGAAAAAAAAAACCCTGCATTTCCATGTTCATTGTAGCATTATTCATACTAGTCAAGTTATGGAATCAACCTAAGTGTCCACCTATGGATGATAAATGGATAAAGAAGATGTGCGATATACTTATATGTGTGTGTGTGTATATATATATATATATATATATATATATACACACACACACACCTATATATAGAGATAGATATAGAGATAGATAGATAGATATACGAATATTATTTAAGCATGATAAAGAAGGAAATCCTGCCATTTGTGACAACATGGGTGGACCTTGAGGGCATTATGTTAAGTGGGATAAGTCAAACAGAATGACAACTACTGTATGATATCACTTATGTGTGGAATCTAAAAAAAGCAGAATTCATAGAAACAGAGAGTAGAATAGTGGTTGCCAGAGTCTGGGGGATGGGGGAAATTGGGAGATGTTGGTCGAAGGTACATATTTCCAGTTATAAAATGATTAAGCTCTGGGGACCTAATCTACAGCATGGTGATTATAGTTAACAATATTATATATTTGAAAGTTGCTAACAGATTAGATTTTAAATGTTCTCACCACAAAAAAAGAAATGGTAATTATGTGAGGTGATGGAAATGTTAACATTACTGTGGTAATCCTCTTGAAATATATAAGTGCATCAAATCATCACACTGGACACCTTAAACTTACAAAATGTTATATGTCAATTTTATCTCAATAAAGCTGGAAAAATGAAATTAAAAAAAGATGTATAGTTTCTGGCCGCCAAGAGCCAGGGCTAGGATCCTTGGATCTTCAGAGTACACTGAAGGCAGTTCAGGCTCATAGCTTGATCTCATGATCAAGCCAGAACCACTCAGCTCAACCACACCCAATTCCTGCTCCACAGATACTGTGAGATAATCAGTGACTGTTGTTTTAAGTGATTAGATTTTGGTGTTATTTGCTACACAGCAATAGATAACTGATACACACACATACATCTAGGACTTACTCAAATCTTTATTGAACACCATTCATGTTCAATGAATCTGGCTTGAGTTTTTAACATGAAATTGCACACATCCATCTTCCTCAGGAATGTTAATTGTTTGTTACATATATTTGGAGTTTCGCATACATTATCTGTTTTCAGATACACACGTTTCACTAGACTAAGAACTCAGATTTAAACACCATGGGACATACTCTGGAGACTTTTTACTAATATCAATATCTGAGAGAAGACTAAAGGTCTTAAGAAAAACATAGTTTGTCACCACTTAATAGTATGTAAGTGATGGATGTAAAACCTCTGTGGAGGTCACAATAGACAGTGTTGTGTGTGTGTGTGTTAACTCCAATTTAGCAATTGGAAAAACTCATCAACTCTGTAGTCATTTTTTCAAGTCTGCTATCTTGCCAAAGAACAGGTAAATATTTATAGACTCATTTTTTCTTTTATTTTCTTTTTTGCCATAAAGGGATGTGCCTACTAATGCCATGTAGACGAATGAGATGAGAGTGAGGAGAGGTGCATACAGGTGATTATATGAGATATTGCCAAGGTATTGGTTGCTATGTTATCTAGAAACTTTTGATAAACTTTTCTAGTGAGATTTGGATTTAATATTTAAAGCCTTAAAAACCTTAAAACATAGATAAAAATTAACTCATCTTGGCTTAACTGAAAGTTTGAGAAGCATATAATAGATACAGACTCCAGATCTAGTTGGTGACTTTTAATGAATTAAAATAGAGGGAGACCACAAAAGCAAACAAAACATCTTAGAGAGTCATGGAAATGAAGTTCTTCTGAGACAGGGAAAGGGGAAGCAAATGATTTTTCAAGAATCTATCTCTCCATTAAAGTGATTGGCAGTACCTTTCACATATTGCAAAATTTGAATAGACTGTTAAGCAAAGAGATATTTGTTCAATGGCAACCATCTGTTTAAAATAGAAGAAAAAAGCAAAGACTGAGACATAGGTATAGATGGTAGGACTGCCAGGTCCTTTGAGAAGTTCCCTTTGACATTTTCACAGGATCTTGATATTCTCTTGTTCTGAAAGTTTTGACTGCATGCCTGCTCACCCACCAAGTTCTAGTAGCCCATCCTGGTGTGCTTACAGTAAGACTAAGTAGATCAAAGGTCGGTTTTCAGGCTTCATACCCCAGTGGACTCAGGCTTTAAACCTGACTGAATTTTATTTCTACAGGCCTAATAAACTTGGAGACTTGTAAGATCCCTTCCCCAAAACCTCGAAAAATGAATCTTTGCACTTCCAGGTTTGGCCTTTGTTTCTAGGCTCCATGTATACAATAGTGAAGGGCAGAAAAGTAGACTCGACTATTTATGTCATGATAAATCTCCCTTAGTTTGGAAGAATAGACTGCCTATAAATATCTTGCCTATTATGAGTTACATATAGTCTCTTATTTCTTTAACTTGCTGATACTCGTCACTTTTTAAAAGGTATAATCCCAATGAACCCTGGTAACAGGGAACTGGGTGGGGTTCACGGTGGAGGCAGTGGGTTGCTATAAGTAGAGAGTTTTAAAAGCCAAGCTCCAAGGACAGGTTCAGGCAAGACCATGTGTTGTCCATTGTGACATCACCCTGAGATGGCTTCCTGTCTGCAGACCCACATTTAGAACACCATTCTAGTATGTAGAATCAGACCATCCATTTATGAGTGAATTACATTTGTTTCTTCTACTATAGAATCAGTATCAAAGAGGCATATCTGCCAGAAACACCGCATATAATAGATGCCGATTTGACGAATAACAAGAGAACAAATAACTGGTTATTCATAATCACCTCAAATGCCTGAAAGAGAAATGAAACCTCAAAACATTCAACCTGGTACTTATCTACTACACATTTATACTAAGGTTGTCGCCACCCAGAAATGTCTAAAGATCAAATCTTCAGCTCCTGGCAGTATTTAGAACATTGCCTTGTACATAATAGGTGCTCAGTAAATATCTGTGGAAGAGGGAAGGAGTAAGGAAGGAGTCTGCAGCAAGGCACAATGCAGCTAACAATTGCACAACACAGCTACAAGGCAGATAATTCTTTTACGTTATTCAGTCAATTTGACTCAGTAAGGATTTATTAACTTGGCCTCTGCAGAGTTCAGTACTATGTGAATTCGCTCAGCTCTGAAACACACTGTTCCAAAACTATATCACTCTTTTTAGTGAGAAATTATTCATCCCCCTATGTAGTGGGAGATATGGTAAAGAAGATGGAGGAATACAGAGATAAGGCAAGGTTAATTTCTCGACAAAGAAATACAAAACCTACACCCTCTCACCTCGAAAGCCCTCCAACTTCAGGCTGATGTTAGAGGCAAAGGAGAGGGAAAGCAGATGAGTGAGTCCAGTCACTTTTGGCACTTGTCAAAAAAAACTAAATATTTTCCCCAAATGTTTTATGTTCAGTAATACCCAACCACAATGTGCTAAGCCTGTTTTCTCTTAATTTTTCAAACCCATGTGTATTCCAAGGGAAATGTAATCCATGTGTCTCTGATATGCTTACACTTAAATCATTATAGAATGTTAAAATTTTTAAAAGGATGTCCAAGATATCTTTTGTTTCTCTTCATGATCCTCCTTCAGGGTTCTCCTTAAGAATGTGGCATTTTGAAGAACCAATGCTGTGGATAAATTAATCAGATCTCACGACTTATAATCTCTGCATAGATTTTGTCTCTGTATGCAGAAAAGCATGAATTTGTCCAATCATTAAGAATAAAAGAATGAGTAGAATTCTTGCGGTAAAATTTGCTAAGTCGATTTATTTCTTTAGAATACCCTTAGGATCTTTACAATTAGGCCTGCCTAACTTGGACTCTTCTTCAGGTACCTTCTTCAGACTACTCAAATAAGATACCAAAATAGTGCATGCAAGATAAAACTCTTGAGGATATGTAGGAGAATATAAAAGATGGGTGAGCAATTCAGGCACTAGAAGAATTAAGTTCATTATTTCCTCAGATAATGTCTTCTAATAATTGTAAAAGTTAAGCACTTATTGCATCTGATAGTTTACCCGTCACAACAATCTAGTGAACTAAAGGTTCTAAGGCAGAGAATTAGGGAAGCAGACTGTGGAAGCTAAATCAATTATGTTTCAGGGTGTGAATGGGGTGCCTCTAAACCAGGACAGTCCTAAGGTGATGAGCAATGGCTATAGCCCACTTCCTGCCACTTCTTTGACTGCAGCCTCTCTCTCAATGGTGGGTTGCAGTACAGAAGAACGTTCACAGTCAGTCTGCAGCTTCAAAATAAATACGAAAAAAGGACTTAAACATTTTGCCTTTCTTATTCCAAATGAAGAATAACAAAGCAATAAAGCAAAACGCTGTTGACTGAATCTGTAATTTAAGAAATAAAAGTAAAGAGCTTAAAAGCCATTACCTTAAAAAGGCACCCAGAAAGGAGGCTAGCTCCTTCAAAGTGGTAAGAGACAAAGTGAACCTGATGTTTGAGGAGTAAACACAAAAAGAAAAAAAAGAGTAGGGGCAATATGCTTGATTAGCGCCTGTTTGCTCTACTTTGTCATTTCACACTCCCAACAAATTATAAATGTATTCCATCAGTTTAATCTCACGCTGTGGCAGTTTCAATATTGAGTAATGCCTCCATCTTTCATTTTTCTCCCTGGTCTATGAGGATGCAGTGCATGGTTTGCAAACATTCTTGGAGACCTCATAAAGGCTCAGTACAACTCAACTGATGGCTGTCCAGGGGGAGAAGCAGTGCGGGGAGCAGCTGCACCGATTGGCAACCATCTGGACCAAGTTGACTAGATTCTGGCGTCTGATGCAAAGAGGAAACTGCAGAGACATCCGGACGCCCTGTCATAAACCTAGTTTCCGACCCAGACTTGTGACACTGAATTTATTTCACTGAGAAAAAGAACATCTTAATTTGTTCTCAATTGTGTTTATCCTTATCAGGAAAAGCCTCAGATACCCTGTTGCTTCTTTGGCGTAGCCCACAGTCGCGAATCATAAAAGTTAGGCAAATTATTTGCGATAAAGCAAGAGAGTACCGCATCTATCAGGATTATTTAACATTGCTGGACATGGTCCAGCTAAGGTCCAGCCACATGTTCAGCAGAGTCTAGGTAGAATCTAAAAAAAAAAAAAGGATATTTCATTTGAATTTGACTCTCATTTTGTACTTGAAGTTAAAGAAACTCAAATTCTGTAGGCAGGAAATTGATTTTAACAGGGCAAAATTTGTTTCCTTTAAGAAATAAAAAAGAACTAACAAAAGCTCTATTCGTGATTATTTGCACTAGTATCCTTTTTGTTTTTTATAACTCTGATGACTCTTCTCCTTGGAAGTCTTGTCTCCAGGGACACACTGTTCAGCTTCTCGTTTCTCTTCTCAAGCTCTTCATTCTCATAACATCCCCTTTGCCTCTCCCTGTTCTATAGAGACGGCATGCTGATTGACAGGAAATATTTCAACAGACTCACACTTGAATGCTTTGTATCCACACCTTAAGAAATTCATTTGTTCTCTTAGTTTTGATAGTTTGGGGATATTATACCAGATCTACATTTCTAGCATCACTATTTTCTCTTCCGTTTTCTGGTTATCACTGATTCCTGAAGACTGACACTGCATTCTTATGCATGTCTAAGAGTTTAATTAAATAGGCTGGACTCAGTGAGGTGCAGTTGGAAAGCAGTTTTCTTTGTCTCCACTACTATCTTTGATTGCTCTCTACAGAGGCAGTTCAGCTGAAGGAAGCAATACTTAGTAGTAGAAAGCTCAGACCCAGGAGAACTAGACCATCAGAGTCTCAATCCCAGCTCCTAGCTCCCACAATTAATAATTAATATACATGTTAGTTAATGTAACATATTAAACTAATATGCATATTTGAACTAATATAAATATTAGAACAGCATTTGAGATGTATTAAAAAGTACTATAATGTATAAAGAATAATGTATAAAAAGTTCTACATAAATGCTATCTATTATTACTGCTATGATTTCAAGTAGATGCTATAATGTTTTCAGCTACTTTAAGAAGAAAAAGACCCTCATTTTCTGATCTTTAAAAGTCCCGTTATTCATCCAATTCAAAGTATGGAACTGATCTGGACTTTTGCAAACCAGCAATGGGGAAATCAGACATGCTTAATGCTTTTTAATGTTTTTCTAACTTCCTCTTCAATGTTCTTTTCCTACTCAATACTTTGCTTCTAGAATCTCCAGGGTCAGGGTCAGGAGGGAGAATTAGAGATAAAGGGGGAAAGCCATTTTTCTTAGCTAGTTCTGTCTGAAGTTCCTCCTGGTAGTGAAATGCCCTTTGTCAGGGCAGACATTCAACTGCTGCCTCTTTCTCTTGTCCAGTTCTTTCCCAGGAACTCCTTAGCCTCACCTAGCCCACACCCGAGACGCCTACATTACACAGAACAATCATACATCAAATTAGCCCTGGGCAGTCATGGAATATGCCTGTCTCAGCACAATTACTAATAGCACCCCCTTTTACTCTTAAAACAGCTCTGGTTTGGAAAGTAAATTATATAATTACCTTAATACTGTAAAACTGCTCCACTTGAATAACATACTCTTGAGCTGACCTCTTCCACCATGTGGATCCACTATCCCCCAGAGTCTTCTTGGAATCCACCACTTCACCCATCCAATCAGCAACTTTAAGAGACAAGATGCTGTGGCAGATTGCACAAGAGATTTTTAGAAGCCAAGCCTGGAACTGGCAAAAACCATTTCCACCCATATTCCATTGTTTATATGATACCTAGTCACATGACTCATGCCTCCAACTTCTAAATACAAGGGAAACTGAAAAATCTAATTTTCTTGTCTGTCTAAGAAGCTGAAAGCAAGTTGGTATCTTTCCAGGCTCTTCCGTACTCCACCCTCTGGTCACCAAATATCCATTTTCATCTTCCTCCCACACATAGACCATATCTATCCACTCCCCAGAAGTACAACCCCAAATCCTCTCCAGTCATAGATTTCAGGTCATGCTCAATCCACTCCATCAGTCTGTGAATGATTCCTTCATTCCACTAAAATGATGTGTTTTATGCTCCCCCTTTCCCCACATGTACTCAACACTCAATATATTCAATGGTGAAACAGGGACAGGATAACTTCAATAAACATCCCATCCAGAAAGAGGAAGAATGGAATACATATAGTTGTCAATGGGCAGACATTGTACTGATCCCCTGTTCTGGGGTGGGGAAGAGTTCCTTGATTTAATACCAGTTCTGTTCTCTGTGAAGAACTCCCTCACCCACAGTCCTCCTTGGCCCTTGGCTCTGCCCTCTGGGAGGATTCCCATATAAAGTGGGTATTGAGGAGCATGCCCTCTGTGAAGGCTCTTAAATAATTGAAGCTATATTACACTCATGAAAATTTTGGGTTCCAGTGTTTACATTGTCATGATCAGTCAAAGGCTTTCTAAACTAGTGTTGAATTAATTCCCTCAAATATTCAGTAGACTTCTGATCACTTTGTTTCCAGTAAGTTCTATGTTCTGTATACCAGTAACCACACCCCCAAGTTATTCCCTAGACACAGTAGATGTGGCATTTAAAAGAGGCTTTGAAGAAAAAATCCCAGTAAAATTTCTTTGCTGAATGAAATGACTCAGGGGAAAGATCAAATTAAGGGTGTGGTCCTCCTATTCAAGCCAGTCAACTTCAAGATAGCCAACGAGCTGAGAGAGGGAGAGAGGCATGCAGACAAGAAAGCAAATAAATAAGGCCAACACGAGACTTAATTAACTCAAGCTGCTTTAACAAATCCTCTTTCACCTAAAATAGCCTCCTTTCCTTCTTTCAGTTTTGTTTTGTGGGAACACCCTTCTCTTCAATACCCTTACGAACATACAAGTTAGGTTTTTTTCTCACATGGCAAAAGTTATTAAATACACAGCTGCTATTCTTGGTTTGGGCGATTCAGGTATGTCAAGGGTAGCACCTCTGTGAGTCTTTTGCTTTGTCCTGTGAAGAACATCCACACTCATGGAAGGAATGGGGAGAAGGTGTGATGTCAGTAATATGTCTCTTTTATCAGGAAATCATTTAACACTGACATCCGGTATTTATCATTCTGCCTGTGCTCTACACAGTTTGAGTCGGGCAGTACTTTTAAACGTCTAAGTTTAAATTAAGTAAAATCGACCTATTAATTAAAATACATAGTATTTCATATTAACTCGAAATCTTATAACTTGGAAAATTGGGAATGTTAAATTGCCTTATGTTACAATATGAAATAAAGGAAATAATTTGTAGTTTAGAAAACTTGTACAAACTAATTTTTTTATCATCTATGAGTTACTGAAGTAGACTTAAAATATTTTAAATACCAAAACTAAAGTCACTTATAATGACTTTGATAAACAATACTGCTTTTGTTCAATCCGCCATGGGTAAGACAAATGTGGGTGACTGAATTAATTCCTGATATATAAGGGAAGAAACGGAGAGAGGTTCTCAAAATGGAAGATGGTTTCCTTGATAACTGCATATGGTTAACCAGATTCAAACCAGATTAAAGAAGGATTTATGGAATTAGCATTTATGGAAAGCAATTATATGGGACTCTATCAGTTGTTCAGGAACATCTTGACTGTGATTCCTGTGGATCTGAATTTACAGTTGCTTGGTAGAGGAGAAAATGCTAACCACAGTGAGGGGAAGGCATGGTGAATACCAGACACTATTCTAGGTACTATTAATTAATAGGGTCACTATACTTCATTTAAACTTAGACATTTAACGATACTGCTCAACTCAAATTCTGCAGAACACTGGCAGAAGAGGAATAATGGGGATTCAAATGTTAAGCCAATTAATTACAAAAGTACCATCAGAACATGAATGAGGAGATACCTTTTTATTTCCTCATTAAAATAGTGATAGGATAGTGGTGGGAGCTCTCAAATGGTTTCAAGAGTCCATTATAAGGCTATTGAGGTAAGTTTTACGGGATGAATTGGGTATACCGGGCAGATATGATAAAGAAAGGGATCCCATGCAGTTGAAACAACATATACTGAGGCATGGACACATGAAAGCCTTACGTTTTCTGGAATTACACGGATTAAATGAGATAGTGAATAGCAGTGGCAAGAGCTGGAAACTGAAAAGTAAAAGACTGGTAAGATTACAAACTACCTTGGGTGATTTGTAAACTACCAAGATATGTTGGTTCTCTAACCAGTGGGCAACAGAGATTCATGAGGGATTTTAAGCAGATAACTAGCTTTTCTAAAAGTAACTCTGACAAAACCGTATAAGATAATCTAGAATAAAGTGAGACTGGAGGCAAGGAGACCACTTTATTGCTATTTTGTGGGCAAGAGAAGATGAATGCCTTAATTAAATCAGTGGTGATGGGAGTAGAGAAGAAGGAAAATATTCAAGACATATTCAGGAGGTTGGAAGAGTCCATTTTAAATAAAAATTAAATATGAGTAGAAGAAGAAAGGAAGACTCAATATTTCTGACTTTGATGACTGGTGGATGATAGTGGCATTAATTGAGGTATAAAATATTGAAAGGAAACAGGCTTGAAGGTGGAAAATAAAAAGATTCATTTGGAACAAGTTAAGGTGACTATATGGCATGCCAGTAGAGGTGTCTCTTAGATATTTGGAAATGAGCACCCAGAGCTCAACAGATGGCAGGAGCAAAAGATTTGGGATCCAGCAGTACAGTGGAATTCAAGGAAGAATCTGAGACCCTTCTGGAGACTGGATAAAAGTAGGTATCAAAGAAGTAGATAAAACTTTTCTGGGACATTAGATAAGAGCTGGTAGTTTGATACTTTGGGTTCCAAGTACTTACTTACCTGGGCCCCTGGCCCCTCTCCTTTCTCCTGCTATCTGTCTACCTGTCCTCACACTGTGCCTTTGCACCTATACCAAATAATAGGCAGGAACAGGTGAAAAACTGAATCAGTCCTCTTGGGAATACTTAGCAGCTCTGATAAAGAATTTGATGAGAGAAAAACTGAAGTTGTTGATTAAAATCATGTGAATCAGTGAACTGCAGGGATGCAGTTACACTTACATGGATAATTCAGACTTGCTTATATAGAAAATTTTTTTAAAGATTCATTAAAATCCTATAAAGATACCCAAATTCCTAATTTCCCAGAATGGAAAAAGGGATTATTCTCATTTTCATAACATACTACACGATCACTGTAGATTGAAGCAGACTAGATACCAATTCCTTTCAGCCAAGAAATGCAAAGTAGGAGATAAACTTCTCAGTAACTGTCGAGCCTCAAAAAACACACTGGCCATCAATGAAAGACCAAGTCTCTTTACTTCAAACCCTGAGTTACATACTACACCTCCCCACAGACTGGGAATCTCTTCTATTCCCAGTGTCTAGCATACTGCAGTGAATATGCAAGAAAACATTAGTTTTTATTTATTTTCTGTTAGGAAAACACCACTTTTGAGGTGAAGTACAGATGGCTCCACCTTCCCTGCCCCTTGTCTCATCTATTTCTCCCCCTCTTGAATCTAGGTTCGTTCTATGACTGCTCTGATCAATAGGATGTAGCAGGAGGAATGCTATGCTTTAAGAGATCTCAGTTTATGCTTTGGTCTGCTTGGACTGCCCCCTCTTAGAAGGGAGCCATTATGTAAGAAGTCCAATTCTCAGACAGAAAGAGAAGGCAACATGAGGCAATGCCTGAAGCTAGCCTGGATGCTCCAGCTCTACCCACTCCAAGGTCCCAGCAGAAGAATCACTAAATTTTAGGGTGGTCTGTGACAAAATAAAAGATAACTAAGACAACCTATGATCTAAAAGCTGGGTTAAAAATAAAATGCTTTCACAAAAGAAGAATAAGCATAATTGCATTGAGAGTCACTTACTTGCATGCTGGTTTAAAATTTAATGTTATTTTCCTTTTTAAATGGAGATACTAGTATTCATTAATTCACCCATTCTACAAGAATAATGAAGCATTACAATACATTAGACACCCTTCTAAGATGCCTGGGTACCCAGCTTGGAGCAATACAAGAGAGGTCCCTGCCTTCATAACGCAGCTTACATTCTAGTGAATGGCAGGAAATGCAGATAATAACTAAGTGAACAGATAAATGAACAAAAGAATTTTAGGTACTGAAAAATAAAGCAAGGTCATGTGAAAGAGAGTCAGGTAAGGGACCTTCTTGAGATTGGAGCCTTAAAAATGGTTGTCTGAGAACAGGGTTATTTGAGCTGAGACCAGAATAACAAGAAGATCTATGAAAAGATCTGCAGGGGAGGAAGAAGAGAGGAAAGCTGTCTAAGTAGAGGAAACCATAAGTGCCAATGCACTGGACAGGAATGCGTTAGGCTTATTGGAGGACTAGAAAAGCCAGTGTGGCCAGAGCAAAAAGAGCAAGAGGGAGAGTGGTACAAATTGACCAGAACAGCAGGCAGAGGCCAGGGACATCATGCAGGGACCATGTGGGCCACAGAAGGTAGTTTGGGCTTCATCCTATATGAAATGGAAGACAGTGGGGAACATCACTATAGCTGTATTTAAATGGCTTAAAGAGTGGACCCCTGGAAAAACTTTTCAACTCAGAGGCTAAGGACCTATTTCAAGGATTACCTCAATTCACATGAAGGAAAGGTTACACTGATACCAACTAAGACAAAGAACATGCCATGAAGGAGGCCTGGAACCTATTAAAAAACTCAGCTCCTCCAATCAAAGCAGCCACTGTAGCAACAGCAGAGCAGACAGAATGCTAAGGTAAATAAAAGGAAATCAAAGAAAGAAGCCAAGCTTGCAATTTTATATTACCAATAACAGCAGCTTACATTTTAGTATGGCAGAGCCTATAAAGAACTCACAGTATTTCACCTGATCCTTATAGCCACTCTGTGAGGAAGGCTAAGGTATTATCCCCGTCTTAGAGATGGGAATCAAGATTCAAGGAGGTTAGACCACTCTGCCAAAACCACACAACCCAGGATAAAATGCAGATCCTATGTCCTAGTCCCTT
Organism: Mesoplodon densirostris; assembly: GCF_025265405.1. Lineage (NCBI taxonomy): Eukaryota > Metazoa > Chordata > Mammalia > Artiodactyla > Ziphiidae > Mesoplodon > Mesoplodon densirostris. The sequence continues at coordinate 74,781,219 of NC_082661.1, forward strand.
GTTCCTCTTATTAAATCATAATACCTAACCAAATCCTAAGACAACACACTAAAGGAAGCCTTCCATTCATCTGCTTAGGGCACCAGGCAGGGTCATGGTGTTTGGTGATTCAAGTATGGACATGCCCTTGAGAAAATGATATGGTAAACCTTGCCCACCTGACTTGATGAGGTCTATGACCTCAACAAACATGAAAAAGTAAATTCTACATCACTTTAGTAGCATAAATTTGAAACTTAGAACTGCAACTTAAATTCAAAAGTAGTCTTAACTCATCCACCAGTCTCTGATTGTCTTGCAACTCTTAGGAAACTTCAGAAATAACTGTTGAGAAAGGCTGCTGACAATAACTCTCTCTCTCGTTCCTGTTTGTTCTCCATTTTCTTTTACATTTTCCTCAAAAAGAATAGAACTCTGTGAGTAATGAGACTGAAATGATCAGAATAATGGATCTGTAGCAAATAAGTCTACTAAGTTTATTATTAACTGAATATTATATATAAAAGGAAATTCCAGAAACTATATAGTAAACAGTTTTCAATGAATCAAAAGAGCCTTTATCATCGAGTATTGTGACTCCTTTCCTAGAGTGCTCTTGGATGATTTCTTTAAAAAAATTTTTTTTGAAGTATAGTTGATTTACAATATTATATTAGTTTCAGGTGCACAGCATAGTGTAGTATTTTTACAGCTTATCCTCCATTAAAAGCTATTACAAGATAATGACCATAATTCTCTGTGCTATGCAATATATCCTTGTTGCTTATCTATTTTATACAAGGTAGTTTGTTTCTCTTTATCCCATACTCCTAACATGACCCTCTCTCTTTCTCATTCCTTACTGGTAACCACTAATCTGTTTTCTGTATCTTTGAGTCTGTTTCTGTTTTGCTATATACATTCATTTGTTTTATTTTTTTAGATGCCACATCTAAATGATATATGTGTATGTATTTGATTTTCTCTGACTTATTTCACTAAGCATAATATTCCCTAGGTCCATCCCTGTTGTTGCAAATGGCAGAATTTCATTCTTTTTTCTGGCTATTATTCCATTGTATATATATACACCACATCTACTTTATCCATTCATCTGTGGATGAGCCCTTGGGTGGTTTCCATATCTTGCCTATCATAAATGGTGCTGCTATGAACATTGGGGTGCATGTATCTTTTTGATTAATGTTGTTTTTTCTGGATATCCACCCAGGAGTGAGACTGCTGGATCATGTGATAGTTCCATTTTTAGTTTTTTGAGGAACCTCCATACTGTTTTCCATATTGGCTACACCAATTTACTTTCTACTAACAGTGTACGAGGGTTCCCTTTTCTCACACTCTTGCCTACTTTTGTTATTTTTTGACTTTAATAATAGCCATTCTGACGAGTGTAAGGTATATCTCATTGTTTTGATTTTCATTTCTCTAATAATTAGTGACGTTGAGCTTCTTTTCACATGCCTCTTAGTCATCTGTTTGTCTTCTTTGGAAAACTGTCTATTCCAGTCTTCTACCTATTTTTTTGATTGGATGGTTTCTGACATTGAGTTGTATGAGCTGTTTATATATTTTAGATATTACCCCCCTGTCAATCATATCATTTGCAAACATTTTTCCCATATCATAAATTCCCTTTTCATTTTGTCAATTATTTCCTTTGCTGTGCAAAAGCTTTTAAGTTTAATTAGATCCCATTTATGTATTTTTGGTTTTATTTATTTTGCCTTAGGAAACAGATCCAAAAAAATAATGCTATGATTTACGTCAAAAAGTGTTCTGTCTATGTTCACTTCTAGGAGTTCTATGGTTTCTGGTCTTAGGTTTAGGTCTTTAATCCATTTTGACTTTATTTTTTTATATGGTGTGAGGAAATGTGCTAATCTCATTGTTTTACATGTAGCTATCCAGTTTTCCCAGCACCATTTGTTGAAGAAAGAGACTGTCTTTTTTTAATTGTGTATTCTTACCTATTGTCATAGATTAATTGACCATTGATGCATGGGTTTATTTCTGCGCTCTCTATGTGTCTGTTTTTGTGCCAGTATAATAATGCTGTTTGATTACTGTAGCTTTGTAGTATAGTCTGAAGCTAGGAGTATGATACCTCCAGCTTTGTTCTTTTTTTCTCAAGACTGCTTTGGCAACTGTGGGTCTTTCATGGTTCCATATGAATTTTAGGATTATTTGTTCTAGTTCTGTGAAAAATGTCATGGATATTTTAATAAGGATTGTATTAAATCTGTAGATTGCTTTAGGTAGCAAGGCCATTTTAACAACACTAATTCTTCCAATCCAAGAGCATGGGATATCTTTCTATTTCTCCGTATCATCTTCAAATCCCTTCATCAATGTTTTATAGTTTTCAGAATATAGGTCTTTCACCTCCTCCTAAATTTCTTCCTAGGTACTTTATTCTTTTGATGCAGTTTTAAACAGGATTGTTTTTTACTTTCTCTTTCTGATAGTTCATTATTAGTGTATAGAGAAGCAACAGATTTCTGTATATTAATCTTGTATCCTACAACTTCACTGAATTCATTTATTAGTTCTAATAGTTTTTGACTGGAGACTTCAGGGTTTTCTATATAAAGTATCATGTCATCTGCAAATAGTGAGTTTTACTTCTTCCCTTCCAATTTGGATGCCTTTTTCTTCTTGTCTGATTGTTGTGGCTAGGACTTCCAATGTTATGTTAAATAGAAGTAATGAGAGTGGGCATCCTTGTCTCGCTCTTGGATTTAGAGGAAAGGCTTTCAGCTTTTCACCATTAGTATGATGTGAGTTTGTCATAAAAGGCCTTTATTATATTGATATTTCCTTCTATACCCACTTTGATGAGAGTTTTTATCATGAATCATTGTTCAGTTTTATCAAATGATTTTTCTGTATCTATTGAGATGATCATGTGATTTTTTTTTTAATGTGGTATATCACATTGTGAATATTGAAGCATCCTTGGGTCCCTGGAATAAATCCAACTTGATCATGGTGTATAATCCTCCTTATATATTGTTGGATTTGGCTTGCTAATATTTTCTTGAGGATTTTTGCATCTATATTCACTCAATATTGGCATGTAATTTTCTTTCTTTTTTTGTAGTGTCTTTGGTTTTGGTATCAGGGTAATGGTGGCTGCATAGAATGAATTTGGGAGTGTTCTGAACTCTTGAATATTTTGGCATAGTTTGAGAAGGATAGGTATTAGTTTTTCTTTATATGTTTGGTAGAATTCCCCTTTGAAGCCATCTAGTCCTGGACTTCTGTTTGCTGGGAGATTTTTGACTACAAATTCAATTTCCCTACTAGTTACTGATGTCTTCAAATTGTCTGTTTCTTCTTGATTCAGCCTTGGCATGTTGTATGTTTCTAGAAATTCGTTCTTTCTTCTAGATTGTCCAATTGGGTGGCAGAAAACTATTCATAGTATTCTCTTGTGATTTTTAAAAATCTCTGTGGTATCACTTGTTATTTCTCTGCTTTCATTTCTTATTTTGTTTATTTGGGTCTTCTCTCTTTTCTTTTCAAAAACCCAGCTCTTGGTTTTATTGATCTTTTCTATTGTTTTTTTAATCTCTATTTCATGTATTTCCTTTCTGACCTTTATTATTTTCTTCCTTCTGCTGACTTTGGGCTTTGTTTGTTCTCCTTTCTCTAATTCATTGGGTGGTATGTTAAGTTGTTTTTTTGAGATTTTTCTTGTTTCTTGAGGAATGCCTGTATGGCTATAAACTTCCCTCTTAGAACTGCTTTTACTGAATCCCATAGATTTTTGTAGTGTTTCCATTTTCATTTGTCTCAGGGTATTTTCAGATTTCCCCTTTGTGATTTCTTTATTGATCCACTGGTTTTCAGTAGCATATTGTTTACTATCCATGTGTTAGTTCTTTTCCCAGTTTTTTTTTCTGTACACTGTAATTGATTTCTAGTCTTATACTATTGCCATCAGAAAAAAAATGCTTGATATAATTTCTATCCTCTTAAATTTGTTGAGACTTATCTTGTGACCTAGTGCGTGATCTATCCTGGAGGACTTCCCATTTGCACTTGAAAAGAATGTGTATTCTGCCATTTTGGGATAGAATGTCCTATAGATACCTAAGTCCAACTGGTCTACTGTGTCATTTAAGACCACTGTTGCCTTACTGATTTTTCTCTGGATGATCTGTCCACTGATGTAAGTGGGGTGTTAAACTTCCCTACTATTATTGTATTATTGTCAATTTCTCCCTTTATGTTTGTTAGTATTTGCTTTATATATGTAGGTGCTCCTGTATCTGGTGCATATATGTTAATGAGCATAACATCTTCTACTTGTATTGATCCCTTTTTCATTATATAATGCCCTTCTTTGCTCTGTTGCAGCCCTTGTTTTGAAGTCTATTTTATCTGATATGAATATTGCTACCCCTTCTTTCTTATCGTTTCTGTTTGCAAGAAATATTTTTTCCAGCCCCTCACTTACAGTCTGTAAGTGTCTTTTGCTCTGAAGTCTCTCGTAGGCAGCATACAGAAGGGTATTGTTATTTTATCCGATCAGCCACCCTATGTTGGGGCATTTAATCCATTGACATTTAAAGTAATTATTGATAGGTATGTACTTACTGCCATTTTATTACTTGTTTTCCAGTTGTTTTTGTAGTTTTTCTCTGTTCATTTCTTCCCTTGTGGTTTGATTATTTTTTTCAGTAATGTGCTTGTGTTCCTTTCTTGTTAGTTTTTGTGCATCTATTGTAGGTTTTTGATTTGTGGTTACCATGGGGTTCATATATGTTGACTTATAACTACATCTACTTGTTTTAAACTGGTAGTCGTTTAAGTTCAAACACATTCTGAAAGACCTACATTTTTAATCCCCTCCCCCACATTGTGGTTTTTGATGTCATATTTCACATCTTCATGTTCATCCCTTTACTGTTTATTGTAATTATAGTTGCTTTTTTACAATTTTTTGTCTTTTAACCTTTGTACTGGCTTATTTAAGTCATTGATCCTCAGTGCTTACTATATATTTGCCTTTCCTAGTGGGATTTTCCCTTTTCTATAGGTTCTCACTTCTTTTCCACTTAGAGAAGACCCTTTAACATTTCTTTTAGGGTAGGTTTAGTATTGATGAACTCAGTTTTTGCTTGTCTGAGTTCTTTATCTCTCCTTTGCTGGGTAGAGCTTCCTAGGTTGCTGGGTAGAGCATCCTAGGTTGCAGGGTTTCCCATTCAGCACTTTGAACATATCATGTCACTCCCTTGTCCTGCAGAGTTTCTGCAGAGAAATCAGCTGATAGTTTTATGGAGATTTCCTTGTATATGACTGTTTTTCTCTTGCTGCCTTTAGAAGTCTCTCTTTATCTTAACTTTTGCCATTTTAATTATGATATGTCTTGCTGTGGGTCTCTTGGGTTCCTCTGTGACTTCTGTACCTGGATATTTGTTTTCTTTTTTAGGTTTGGGAAGTTTTCAGCCATAATTTCTTCAAATACATTTTCAATACCCATCTCTCTCTTCACCTTCTGGAACCCCTGTAACATGAACACTGGCACATTTCATGTTATCCCAGAGAGCTTGTATGTTACTCTTTTTTTTTTCTTTCATTTGTCTTTCTGTCTGCTGTTCCAATTGAGTGATTTTCATTATTCTATCTTCCAGATCACTTATGCATTCCTCTGTATAACTTAGTCTGCTATTCATTCCTTCTACTGTGTTATTTCAGCTACTGAATTATTTCTGATTGAGTCTTTTTTATGTTTTCTAATTCCTTGTTAAAGTGTTCACTATGTACATCAATTATTTTCCCTAATTCAGTTAACATTTTTATTACAGATGCTTTGAATTCTTTATCTGAAAAACTGTTTATTTTTGTTTCATTTTTTTTTCAGGTTTCCTCTAGCTCTTTCAATTGAGAATAGTTCCTTTGCCTTTTCATTTTGCTTAACATTCTCTGCCTTTATGAATTCAGGTGAAACAGTCACCTATTGCAGTCTTGAACAGGTGATTTCATGTGGGAGCATCCCTATACAGACTGCGTGTGCCCATGCCTTGGTGGGAGAGCTGATTTGATGTTGATTCAAGTTACGTCTTTCCTCAGGGTGTGCTGGCAGCTATCACCTTGGAGGGGGTGGAGCTGAAAATGGAAGGGCTAGAGCTGGCACTGGGTGAGGCAGGACTTCCTCTCTGCTTGGTGGCCATCACAGTTCTATCAGGTGTGTGGTCTGATCCCAAGCTGCTGAAGCCGAAAGCCCTGAGGGCCAGCCTGAACTGGCTCTGTTCTCTTTAACTGCTGTGTGTTTTTCCCTCTCTCCACACTGGGACTCTTGCCCCAGAGGTGGGCGAGTGCTGAAGCAAGGGGGACCATTGTGGGCTTTCAGGTTGTGCTGGCCACAGACAGAGGTTCGATGTGCTGCCTGTGCAGGTGCTGGTGGCTCCACTCAGTCGCAGCCTTGGGTGCAAGTCCCCTTTGCTCCTCATAGCTGACCACTGCCTCCAGCCTCTGTCACCCTGCCCTGTTATGGAATCACTCTTCAGGGCAGGTGGGGCCCCATGGTCTCTCAGCACGTTCCAGGGGTGAGCCGTGGTGGGTCAGCTGCTGTCAGAGATCTGGGCTGCTTCTGAGACTGCTTGATTAAGTTGTTGGTAAATGTCCATCACCCCCTCACCCAGGCTCTGCCCCTGGACCAGGTAATCATTGCGTCCCATGTTTTTTTTCCCCCAGTTATATGTCTGCCTCAGATCCAGTGCCTTGCTGTGACATGGAGTGAGTGAGGCCGTAGCCTTGGCTTGGCTTGGGCTTATGGTGAGGCCACTGTGAGAAACCCAGAAACCACTAGAGCAGACCTCACTCTGCCCTACTTTGGGGGCAAGCCAGTGCACACGTGCTCCTCACAAGTGGAGTCCAGGCTTTCCACGGCCCTTTTGTTAGTCTTAGCAGTCCTGCAAGGGGGCCTGTCTCCCCTGGGCAGGACCCCAGGGCTGGGGCACCCAATCTGTAGCTTGAACCTGTCACTCCCCAGGGCTGGTGTCTGCCCAAGTATTCTCCCTTTTCCTCTGAGTCCCCTCCCTGGGGCACAGGTCCTAACTCAATTGATTTTCTTCCCAATTATTTGTGTATCTTTCTTACAGCCTTGGTTATACAGGAGTCTTTCTGCCAGTTTCCAGTTAGTTTTCAGTGACAACTGTTCCACATGTAGATGTATTTTAGATGTGTTCATGGGGGAAGGTAAGCCCCACACCCTCTCACTCTACCATCTTGATCCAAAACCCTCTTGAATGATTTCTGAAGCAATTCCTAGACAAGTATTTGTCCCTCAAGCAATGCTTAATTAATAGCTACATCTGGACCATGAGGTATCTTGAAATACTGAAGTTACAAACATTCCACACACCAAAATATGCTTAATTATTTAGCAATAATATATGTTGTGAGGGAATCCGTATCATATATTGGTATAAGTTTATTATGTATTTTAAAAGCAATAAATCTTAAAATATTTTGTATTATATAATGGGGTATTCTATTCATAACATGACAACCTAGTACAAAATCTCCAGTCTATGGATCACTGGGTCATTTTCATAATAAATTCTTCAAAGCTGAGGGATTCAAAGCTATAAAAAATGTATTTGCTTTTCTATATAACAAACTTTGCTTCCCTAGTGGTATTTAACCAGCCCCTATAGAATTCACAAAATGATATGGCCCTCAAATTTTTAAATTGTATCCAGAAAGAACATTATGCTTATATTATCCCTGTGGACTACTTGCCTTTGACATGATTCAACTTGTTTTGTTTTCTAGTGTTGAAAGGGGTGGAAAAATTTATCCATTTAATGAATATTTCTGAAAAATATTAACACAAAACAAGTGAAAAGGAACATGCTTTGAAAAGTTTAGGACTTAGAAGAAACAAAGCCAGCTGTTGGGGGTGGGTGGGGGGAAATAAGTCTACTGAAAAAATTAACACAGTTTTATTTCAAGCATTAATGTTTTCAGTCTAAGTAAGCAATATTTGACACTAATTTGAAAAATTAAGAAAATAAGTTCTGGTAAAAGGTAATATAAAGAGAGTAACCAACCATAGTAATAGTAATTATCAATGCCACCTAGAAGCCTGATGTGTAAGGCACCATGTACACACTGCAAAATGTGTTTGTGTGCACACAAACAACAGTAGGTCACCTGCAGGAAGCACATTTAAGAGAACTGATGGGATAGAGAAAAGATCTCTGATCTCAACACATCTGAGTTCTTCCAGGTCTATCACTAATTAACAGACTGGGGCCTCCATTTCTCAATTCCAAAATGGAGGAAGCAGCACTAGGTGACCCATACGGTGCTTTATAACGCATTCTGCAATATCATGAGAAAATACACAGAAGAAGTAATTATGCGGATGAAAGAATGACATACCAATCACCACAGGTTGGAGAACTTTTTAGTTGAAAGTTGGTAAATTCTCCAGCAATAACATAGCCCCACATTATGTGTCAACCCATAATTCTTGGGGAATTGTTAGCATTTGAGTCTCTATTTATTTCTAGCCATTACTATATTGTCACCAGAAAATTTATTCCCCATCGCTAGAGTATCCAAAAGTGTGTTATATCACCACCAAGTTGAGATGTAGCAAAGAAGATTCCTATATCTGCAGGCAGGTGCTGGCACTTCACACACACACACACACACTCTCTCTCTCTCTCTCTCTCTCTCTCTCTCTCTCTCTCAACAACCCTGTGCAAAAGCTTTATCATCCCATTAATGCAGATGAAGAAGCTGAAGCTCAAAAATTCACTCTGCTTATGAGCAGAGATGTAAGCCCAGCTTTAAAGCTGGTACAGTTTCCCCGTATCATCATTTAGTGCCATCACAAAAACTAGATTAATGGAAAATACATATATGCTACATGTATGTAAATCACTGCATCTTCAAAAACATTTAATAAATCTAATTTCAAAATCGTTCAATTCATAGTCATTTGTTTATGATTCATCTGCTACTGCTCCCCAACAAAATGAAATTAACTGTGTGTCTGTTCCATTGGACTGGAAGATCATTAAGGACAGGATATGTGTATCATTCACATACATATTTCCAACCTAACACTCTGCCTACCAAATAGTAGTGTTTAATAAATGTGGACTTAATTAGAAACATTTAGGATAAATTTATGGGGTAAAACAGTAATATTGAGAAGATTCTTGCCATGATATCAGTTTGTTTCACCTATTCTCCTTTTATTACGTTTTTTTGTTAATTTGTGAATTAAAGAAAAGCACCTTTCTTAACTTTTAGTGATAAACCATATTGAGCGAGCCACCAGCATTCTCAGTGAGCACAGCTTGAGAAATAATGGTCAAAGACAGAAACAGAATCTAGGTTGACATTCCCCCTCAAGATCTAGTAAGTCCTACCTCTGGACGACAAACCAGAGTTAAGGCTTGTTGATCTCTACTTTTTGTTGTTGTTTGTTTTGTTTTGTTTTACACATCATGGTGTGAGCAACTCAAATACATCTCCAGAAATGGCTTTTCATATTCCCTCTTCTTCCCCACTTTCATCCCCACCCCCATCCCAAGACAGGAGGAAATTAGCTCTTTGGCTGACTATCCAATCTCACGTCCACTGAGACACATTAGGGATTCTCAATGGGGCAACGGTAGTGAATCTGGCTGATGATAGCTGGGATGAGTAGTTAGTTGACCTACCCGCTGATGAGCTCATCCCCAAAGCCATTCATGACTCTAGCAGATGTTCAGACTTCACAGAGTTGTATCCTTCTTCTTCAGTCTCCAAAGCCAACCAGGATCCCATGGAAATCTGTTAAGGAATGTGGCACACACACAGCTTTAAAACAGAGAACAAGGAGAAAAACATCCAGAGGACCTGCTACTGTACTACTTCCTCACACCCAAAATCATACTACTGTAGCTGCAAATGACTTTGCTATGGAGATACAGTGCACAGCTGTATGAGCTGTCTGCTAGAAGAAGAATGAAGAAAGAGAGAAAGATTTATACTGAGATCAAAATTTGCCTGCTTACAAGAATGGAAAATTTCATTATAGCAACTGAATCATAGTGATTCTGAAAGAGCTAAATTGACAGTTGTAAAGACCAGCACCCAATCTTTATCTGCAAGAAAAGCATTATCTATGAAGCTACTTGTCAAAACAATTGTTAAAACTTTACTGGAACAATTCTTTCTTTTTCCAAAGATAAGTAGATAGCTCACACATTCTGGTGCACAGACACTAAATGTTTCATAGAAATTAAGGTACTGTTATCAGGCTGTGGTGGCACTGGATTGGAGTCACTTTGACAAGATGGACTACTGACATATTTTAATCACTTATTGATAATTTAATATTATTGCTGAATTTTGAACATATGCACATATACAAATATATATGCATGCACAAATACACATCCATTTTAAGTTAAATTTGGAGATCAAAACTAAAAAACTCTGTGTTCAAATCCTAATTGCCCCCTCACCCTAGTTAATGATTTTCTAGGTACTCTGCTCTGGCCCAACTAAAATGAAAGTCATATATTCCTACATTTTATTTCTATCTTCTAAGAATATTTTTCAAACGCGCATTATCAGGGTTTTCAAACCAAAAAGTAATTGTTACACTACTGTAATGTGTGACTTAGACTATATACAACTGTGAAAATTCTATAATTCTAGCTGAATATTTCAGTTTTGATAGATACCATAAATGAGATACAGATCAACTGCGTACATCCAGCCAGACATGTTTAATAACATAAGAAACTCTTCTCCAACAAAAATGTTTAGGTAGTCTCTTGATTGGGGTTAAAGCTCCAATGATTTCCAGTCTTATTTTTGTCACATCGCAGTGAGTTTCCAGATTTTTTAATTATGTTACAATTTTTTTCAAATAAAATATGAAATCAAATTTGGAAAACCCTCATGCTTTTTAGTGTTCAAATGGAATATGTATACTATAGATTTTAGCAGGGGAAAGTTTTATAAAGTCAGACAATTCATAAAACTTTAGAAAAACTGGACTGGAGTCTGAGGGCATGTACCCTTTAAGTCTTCACAACTAAAACAGTGATGAAGAAAAACACACGCACACAAATCCATCAGTGGGATTGCTGCTTAAGCCAAACAAAAGCTTATTCTTTTAGGTATAAAATACTTTCCACTTTGATTATTACTCCTAATCTATTCTCCATTGTTCTTTAAGTAGAGCAATTTCCTTTCAAGTGGAAGTAGTTGCATCTTCACATCTATTTGAAAATGCAATTAGATGGAAATATGATACACTACAGCTGGAAAATGAACAATCCATTTTTCCTCTTCCCAGACAAGGTCACACTGCTGAGCACACTCAAGTTAAGCGTGATACAGAAGTTAAGCCATAAATCCAATGAGATGGGAGACTTTGGCACCCAAGCCACAGCAAGGCCCAGTGTCAGAGGGCTCACACTCAGTACTGTCAGACTCATTTAAAAACTCTCAGTTGTTATTAACAAATAACCCCTCTCTTAGAAAAAAAAAAGATATAGCATTTTACAGACAAGATAAACAAAAGACACCATCATTTTTAAACCAAAACATATTTCAGGAAAAAAAATGTAAGTGAAACTAATTTGCTACATATGTTTTATACATACAGTACATAAGGGGGTTTCTCCAACGCCATATGGAAAGCATCTGAACTTGTAAGACAATGACCTTCATAAATCACTCTAGGCTCCAACTCCAAATTATGTCTTGTTCCCTCACTCATGGGATAGTCACTATATCTCATATAAATTCATTATGTTATATGTGCACAATAATCTATCTCTACCTTTATAAGGAATGATGTCATAACACACAGGCATGGTTTTTTACAAAAGGGAACAAGTTCTCCCACCAGATGGGCCAACCTATAGTACTGCTTCTCCAAACACAATATGTTTCACAATGCAGAGTTATCCATGTTGCTCAAAGGAAATACAAATTAATGCAGAAAGAAATGACCACTCTAAGAACAAAATTTTTCTGAGCCTTCCTGGTTTCTTCCTATTCCAGGGTAAATGTAAAATAAAATAGCTTTATATCTTTTTATATATTTCCCATATATATACATTAAAAGGGAATCTATGTTCTATATAGTAATTTTCATACACATTGAATCACCAGCTGTGGTACTAGCAGGTTTTTCTCTAAGCAAATGTCTTGCCATGACAAAGGTTTAAATTAAGGGAGCAGAAAATTTGTGGCCCTGACTGATGGAAGAGAAAAAGGAAATAGGTATTCTCTACCCTTCAGCCTTTTTCCATAGAAAGTTGCCTTTTACTAACTTCTGACTTGATCCAATCTTTCTTCCATTTTCTGTAGTTGAAGAATGCAGGTTTATCTGTCCCCTTATTCACTTCCAATCACTTGGGCAAATGAGCACTGAGTTAAGATGAATACAACTGCTTGGTTCTTCTTCTTTAAGAATTAAGGACCTTAAATCCATAATATGAAATGAAAACTATATAAACCATGTATAAACCTATAAAAGGACTACTTTTCAGTCCTCTGAAATAGTCTCACTCTCCCTACTTCTATCTCTCTCTCTCTCACTCTAGACCAGGGATCAAGCATGTAACATAAATGCATGAAGAGGCCAGGTCTAAGGCCACAAATAAATAACTGCTGAGTGAATTAAGTGAACATTAATGGCTAGAATGGGGAGTTATTATGAGAATGACAATGTGGAGAAATTATGTCTCATCTGAAGTGGGTAGCTCTAAAACATTGTTGCAAGTCAGGATTGCTCTGGGAGCAGAAAAAAACACTGTATGTGCCAACCATGCACAGGTTGAAAACTTATGTCTATGGGCTTGTTCAGGTCCATAAAACAGAAGTATGCCCTGAGTTAGAAACCTAAATTCGCTGAAGGAAGAATGTATAGCTGTAAATACAAGATCCCAATTAAATAATCATTAAATAATTCTAGATGTTTTTATAAATATCCGAAGAGATTAATAAAGAATGACAAAGCAGTGGACTATAATAACATCAAAATATGAGTAATCTCTACTTTTAATATTCAAATTTTGCATGAGACTATCAGGAGTAAGATATTCGATAGTAAATTTATAGTTGGATTTATCATCTACTATTTTTAAATATTAGGTTAAGAGATCAAGACCTTTAGAACCCCTAATTACAGAAAGGATCCTGAAAAGACTGCAAACTCATATGATTACACAGACACACACACACACACACACACACAGAACTAAATGTAAAGAAATGCCACAAAATCTGATTTTTTTTACTACTATAATTTTGATGCTTCCTTGAAATATCAAATTTCTGAAAAATAAATGTCCTTAATGCCTTGTTTTGTTCAATTATTTGCTAGAAATTCAGCACTATTAGGAAGAAACAAGTCTGTAGACAAATGCTATACTAAATATTACCTTATAAAGATTCTAGCCCCATTATGAGGAATTTAAAATATTATAATTACATTGTATTATAAAATATCACCATTTCTTTATAATAATTTTATTTTAATCACTGGGTATACATTTATAAGATCAGGCCATTCAATGCATATAGCTACACATATATTTTCATAAATAATCCCATATTTAATTTTACTTTCACAATTTGCCACCACTTTTAATCACTTGATAAAATCACTGCATCTTTCTCCATTTATAGTCTTTAGGGAGTAACAGGGTCAAGAATTACACCCTCATCATAAGTAACTAGAAAGCTAGACAAAATAGTGAAGGAACTGTTTTCAAACATGGACAACAATGCAGGACTCTGGTCCCTTAGAAAAGGGAAACAAATGAGGTGATCTTACAATTGTCCCAGATTTTGACTGAGGACAGTTTTCAGACCACAGACTAGGAAGGCAGAATGCAAATAGTGCCTCGAAGCCTAGCTGAATTAAGGAGACAAATCAGAGTCCAGAGAAGCTAAAATGTCTGAACTGTAGGGGGCAGAGTAGAGAAGAGAAATTTAAAAGTTCTAGAGATCTAATTAAGGGTTCCCTAAGACTTTAGCTGAGTAACACATTTTCATGCACCGAATAAAATACCATGAGTCTGGGAAGAGAATAATTACCAGAGAGCTGTAAGCTAAACAATTCTCAGAGCACACACGACTGATAGTCATCATGAAGAATTCCACAATTCAGAGTGAAGAGACCTCATTACATACATGGGAATTGAGTAGATACCCCCAGAAGGTTATACCTCAGTAGAAGGGCTTAACTAGCCATAAAGTAAGGGTTACTCTATACCTACTCTAAAGATTTTAAAGACAATCCTTGAAAGGATCTGTGTAATTCACAGGTATCCTAACTGCCTGCCAGAACAAAATCTAACAATATTAAAGACCACAGAATGGCCATCATTAAAATGTCTACAAATAACAAATGCTGGAGAGGGTGTGTGTGGAGAGAAAAGAACTCTCTTACACTGTTAGTGGGAATGTAAATTGGTGCAGCCGCTATGGAAAACAGTATAGAGGTTCCTCAAAAAACTAAAAATAGTGTTGCCATATGATCCAGCAATCCCACTCCTGGGCATATACCCAGACAAAATTATAATTCAAAAAGATACATGCACCTCTATGTTCATAGCAGCACTATTTACAATAGCCAAGACATGGAAACAACCTAAATGTCCACTGACGGATGATTGGATAAAGAAGATGTGGAATATATATACAGTGGAGTATTACTTAGTCATCAAAAAGAATAGAATAATGCCATTTGCAGCAACATGGGTGGGCCTAGACATTATCATAAGCAAAGTAAGTCAGAAAGAGAAAGACAAATACCATATGATATCACTTATATGTGGAATCTAAAATATGACACAAATAAACATATCTATGAAATAAAAACAGACTCACAGATATAGAGAACAGACTTGTGGTTACCAAGAGGGAGGGAGGGTGGGGGAGGGAAGAATTGTGAGTTTGGGATTAGCAGAGGCAAACTGTTGGGCTGGCCATAACGTTCGCGCGTGTTTTTCCATAGGACCTTATGGGTAAGCCCGAATGAACTTTCTGGCCAACCCAATATTATGTATAGGTTGGGTAAACAACAAGGTCCTATTGTATAACACAGGGAACTATATTCAGTATCCTATGACAAACCATAATGGAAAAGAATATGAAAAAATGTATATGTATAACTGAGTCATTTTGCTGTACAGAAGAAATTAACACAATATTGTTAATCAACTATACTTCAATAACAAAAATATTTAAAGACCACAACAAAATTAAGCAGTCAACAAGACCTTCACAATGTCTGGCATCCAAAAAAAAAAAAAAAAGAACCATTTATAGACATGCAAAAAGAATTTCTAGACATATGAAACAAAATCAATCAACAGAAACAGAAGTAGACATGACAGAGATGACAGAATTAGCAAACAACACACTTAAAATGTCCAGTTTCAATATGCTCAAAGATTTAAAAGAAATTATGGATACAATAAGCTGACTAATGAAACATGAATAGAACTTCTAGATATAAAAAATACAGTATCTAAAGTTAAAATAGACACAAATGAACAAAAGATGAATGAACTTGAAGACAAAACAATAGAAATTATCCAAATGAAATCCAGAGAGGAAAAAAGACTGGAAGAAAAAGGGAAAAGAGCCATAGTTAACTGAGGGACAATATCAAGTGTTCTAACCTATGCATAATTGGAAACATAATTATACAGAAAAGTAGGAGAGGGACAGAATAGTTGAAGAACAGCTAAAATTTTTTTCTAATTTAATGAAAACTACAAATGCACAACTTCTAGAACTCAGTGACTCCTAAACAGGATAAGCACAAAGAAAACTATACCAAGGCACATAATCAAATTGTTGAAAAGCAGACATAAAGAGACAATGTTAAAAGCAGCAGGGGGAAAAAAGTCACATTACATACAGAGAATCAAAAATTAAAATAATTACAGAATTCCTATTGCAACCTATGCAAGCTAGAAGACAACAGAATGGCATCTTCAAAGTGCAGGACCAGGGTAGGGTTGTGGATTCAACCTGGAATTCTATACTCAGCAAAGACATTTGAGAGAATTTGTTGCTAGTAAACTCTTACTGCAAGTAATTTTTAATTGAAGTTCTTCAGGCACAAGGAAAATACCAGATGGAAACCTGGATCTGTGCAAATGAATGAAGGATACCAGAAATGATAAATATGTGGGTAAATATTTCTCATTTTAAAAAATTTCTTTAAAAGTTAAGTGATTGTTCAATGAAAAAAATGTATGTGTTGTTTATAACATATGTAGAAGTAAAATGATTAGAGCAGTAGCACAAAGGATGGGAAGGGATATAAAATACTTGGAGATATTGCAGGCTCAGTTCCAGACCACTGGAATAAAGCAGATATTGCAATAAAGTGAGTCACATGAATTTTTTAGTTTCCCAGTACATGTAAGTGTTATGTCTACACTATACTGTAGTCTATTAAGTGTGCAAAAGCATTATGTCTGAAAAAAAGAATGTACATGCCTTAATTTTAAAATGCTTTAGTGTTAAAAGATGCTAACCATCATCTGAGCCTTCAGTGAGTCATAATCTTTTTGCAATAATAACGTCAAAGATCACTGGTCACACATCATCATAACAAATATAATAATAATGAAAAAGCTTGAAATAATCTGAGAATTACCAAAATATGATACAGAGATATAAAGTGAGCAAATGCTGTTGGAAAAATTGCACCAATACACTTGCTTGAAGCAGGGTTACCACAACCCTTCAATCTGTTTTTAAGAAAGGGTGAGGGGGCATTATCTACAAAGTACAATAAAGCAAGGTGAAATAAAATGAGGTTTGCCCATCTACAGTTATAAGCTTCCTGCATCATATGTAAATCGACACAGTATTTTTTAAGGTAAACTGTGACAAGTTAAAGATGCATATTATAAACCTTAAGGAAATTGCTAAAAAATAAAGATATAGTTAATATGCAAATAACAGAAATTAAAATAAATAAATGGAGCACTAACAATATAGAATAATCAAAAATCAGAAAAGGGGGAAAGTAATAAAGAACATATGGAGATGAGATATATAGGAAACAAATACCAAGATGGATAATTTAAGACAAATTATATTAACAATTACATTAAATGTAAATAATCTAAACCTTCTAATTAAAAGGCAAAGATTGTCAGATTAGATAAAAAAGCAAGACTTGGCTGTGTGCTGTCTCCAAGAAACCCACTTTAAATATAAAAATACATCCAGTCTAAAAATAAAAAGAATGGAAAAGGATATAAAATGCTATGCTACTCATAAGAAAACTAGAGTAGCTATATTAATATCAGACAAAACAGACTTCACAACAAGGAATATTACCAGGGATAAGGAGGAACATTTTATTATCAATATTATGATAAAGGAGCCAATTCATCTAGAAGATTAACACTTCATAAAACAAATAGACAGAAAATCAGTAAAAGGTACAAATGACAGCTACCTTCATTTGCAACTTTCTGACGTGACATTTATTCTATCCTCTTCTGCCATCTCTCTTGCTTTACTAGTTATCTCCCCACTGTCCTGTTTCTTCCATTGCTAGCTTACCTCTTTCCTTCCCCTTGAGTCAAAACAAGTTCAGGACTTTTCCATCCTAAAATAAACTTTTCTTCTTTGACCCTACCTTCTTAACTATCTGGGGCCCTTTATCCCTCCTGCCTCTTCATAATCAAGTTTTCTTAAAGTGTAGAGCAGTCTAGGACTTCTGGAAGTCCCCTAGGGCCTGGGTCATTTCATAATCAAGTTTTCTTAAAGTGTAGAGCAGTCTAGGACTTCTGGAGGTCCCCTAGGGCCTGGGTCATCTTTTGCTATTCAGACAAAAGCAAACCCTTCCATCAGATACACAGCAGTTGCAGCAGCAGCAAGTGTTCTTGCAGCATCAGTTGCTGAGAGGGACAAAGCACTTGCCTTCTGATGAGGCTAACTCTGGTTCTTATTAGCTGCAGAGGTGCCCAGCTGGTTCACTCTCCTTTGTTCAAAATTTAAATGAGCACTTACATAACCATAACAACTGACTATTTGATTACAATTTTAGGTCTAGAAGTTTTACTGATTGTTACTTAGGGGATGATCTAAGGAATTTCCATATCTGGGAATTTCATATCTGGGAATTGAACCAGGAAAATAATTAAACCCCAGGTCCAGAAGGACATTTCCAGGACTTCATTCAGCTAAACTCTTCACTTTTGGACCTTCACCAAAATGATTTCCATGCTTACACCCCAACTAATTTTCATGAAAACCATTTTCATATTTCAGTAGTGGACTCTTAACTGCTAAAAACCAATGACCAGTTTTGTCTTCATGCTACTAGACCCCTTTTATAATTCTGACACCATCTAATTCTAAAAACACACATCTCCATTAGCAGAGGTAGACTGATCACAAAGATAATGAAGTTTAAGCTTCAATGCCCTTCACAATACAAAGGATTAACATGTTGGGAGGAGCCCTAGTAATAATTTTTTCACATAATCGTATATTTTCCTACTTGAAAAACTGAGCTATTTAACCTCACGTAATTAAAATTACTGTCTCTATCCACCCTGACTCCCCCTCCATCACATTACCCTCATATTAGGTGGCATTTGAATAACCACAGGCATTTTGACAAACCAGCTAAGGAGAAATTCAGTTGGAAACACATTTTGTTTAAATGTAGAAGGATGTATTTGTATGGTTGGGAATCAGTTTATTATACAATTAGTTACTAACAAGATTTCATACACGAGGAAAGGTCAGAGATAGGATTCAAAACAAAGATCGTCTGACTCTAATATTGACAATCTTAACAAAACAATATATTGCTTTTCTATTTTTTTTTTACATCTTTATTGGAGTATAATTGCTTTACAATGGTGTGTGAGTTTCTGCTTTATAACAAAGTGAATCAGTTATACATATACATATGTTCCCAAATCTCTTCCTTCTTGCATATCCCTCCCTTCCACCCTCCCTATCCCACCCCTCTAGGTGGTCAAAAAGCACCGAGCTGATCTCCCTGTGCTATGCGGCTACTTCCCACTAGCTATCTATTTTATGTTTGGTAGTGTATATATGTCCACGCCACTCTCTCACTTTGTCACAGCTTACACTTCTCCCTCCCCATATCTGCAAGTCCATTCTCTAGTAGGTCTGTGTCTTTATTCCTGTCTTACCCCCAGGTTCTTTTTTTTTTTTTTTTTTTTTCTGTACACGGGCCTCTCACTGTTGCAGCCTCTCCCTTTGTGGAGCACAGGCTCCGGAAGTGCAGGCTCAGCAGCCATGGCTCACGGGCCCAGCCGCTCCGTGGCACGTGGGATCTTCCCGGACTGGGGCACGAACCCGTGTCCCCTGCATCGGCAGGTGGACTCTCAACCACTGCGCCACCATGGAAACCCCCTCGGTTCTTCATGACATTTTTTTTTCTTAGATTCCATATATATGTGTTAGCATATGGTATTTGACTTTCTCTTTCTGACTTACTTCACTCTGTATGACAAACTCTAGGTCCATGCACCCCACTACAAATAACTCAATTTTGTTTCTTTTTATGGCTGAGTAATATTCCATTGTATGTATGTGCCACATCTTCTTTATCCATTCATCTGATGATGGACACTTAGGTTGCTTCCATCTACTGGCTATTGTAAATAGAGTTGCAATAAACATTTTGGTACATGACTCTTTTTGAATTATGGTTTTCTCAGGGTATATGCCCAGTAGTGGGATTGCTGGGTCATATGGTAGTTCTATTTGTAGATTTTTAAGGAACCCCCAAACTGTTCTCCATAGTGGTTGTACCAATTCACGTTCCCACCAGCAGTGCAATAGTGTTCCCTTTTCTCCACACCCTCTCCAGCATTTATAGTTTCTAGATTTTTTGATGATGGCCATTCTGACCGGTGTGAGATGATATCTCATTATAGTTTTGATTTGCATTTCTCTAATGATTAAGGATGTTGAGCATTCTTTCATGTGTTTGTGGGCAGTCTGTATATCTTCTTTGGAGAAATGTCAATTTAGGTCTTCTGCCCATTTTTTTTTTTTTTTTTTTACCAGCAAAAGCAGGTTTATTCAGAAATAGCCAGAGGAATTCCAATTCAGAAAATGCAAGCTGTGGCAGACCATTGGCAGATCCAAGAAACAAGGAAGGGGAGCTTGGGCAAAGGGGGAGTTGGGAAGGGCTGTGAGAACCAAAGAGTCCATTGAAGGAAGCTGGGAGTCCAAAGTACAGAGGCTTTTCATTGGTTGGGCTGCTACAGCCTCTGGCTGGGCTGTCGTGGAGTGGAGAGATCTTTTGTTGTTGTTGTTGTTGTTGTTGTTGTTGTTGTTGTTTTTATTAGTTTCTGCATTATAACAAAGTGAATCAGTCATACATATACATCTGTTCCCACATCCCTTCCCTCATGCATCTCCCTCCCTCCCACCCTCCCCATCCCACCCCTCCAGGTGGTCACAAAGCACCGAGCTGATCTCCCTGTGCTCTGCGGCTGCTTCCCACTATCTATCTACCTTACGTTTGGTAGTGTATATATGTCCATGCCTCTCTTTCGCTTTGTCACAGCTTACCCTTCCTCCTCCCCATATCATCAGGGCCATTGTCAAGTAGGTCTGTGTCTTTATTCCCGTTTAACCCCTAGGTTCTTCATGACATTTTTTTAAATTCCATATATATGTGTTAGCATACGGTATTTGTCTTTCTCTTTCTGACTTACTTCACTCCGTATGACAGACTCTAGGTCTATCCACCTCATTACAAATAGCTCAGTTTCATCTCTTTTTATGGCTGAGTAATATTCCATTGTATATATGTGCCACATCTTCTTTATCCATTCATCCGATGATGGACATTTAGGTTGTTTCCAGCTCCAGGCTGTTGTGAATAGAGCTGCAATGAACATTTTGGTACATGTTTCTTTTTGAATTATGGTTTTCTCAGGGTATATGCCTAGTAGTGGGATTGCTGGGTCATAAGGTAGTTCTATTTGTAGTTTTTTAAGGAACCTCCATACTGTTCTCCATAGTGGCTGTACCAATTCACATTCCCACCAGTAGTGCAAGAGTGTTCCCTTTTCTCCACACCCTCTCCAGCATTTATTGTTTCTAGATTTCTTGATGATGGCCATTCTGACTGGTGTGAGATGATATCTCATTGTAGTTTTGATTTGCATTTCTCTAATGATTAATGATGTTGAACATTCTTTCATGTGTTTGTTGGCAGTCTATATATCTTCTTTGGAGAAATGCCTACTTAAGTCTTCTGCCCATTTTTGGATTGGGTTGTTTGTTTTTTTGCTATTGAGCTGCATGAGCTGTTTATAAATTTTGGAGATTAATCCTTTGTCAGTTGCTTCATTTACAAATATTTTCTCCCATTCTGAGGGTTGTCTTTTGGTCTTGTTTATGGTTTCCTTTGCTGTGCAAAAGCTTTTAAGTTTCATTAGGTCCCATTTGTTTATCTTTGTTTTTATTTCCATTTCTCTAGGAGGTGGGTCCAAAAGGATCTTGCTGTGATTTATGTCATAGAGTGTTCTGCCTATGTTTTCCTCTAAGAGTTTGATAGTTTCTGGCCTTACATTTAGGTCTTTAATCCATTTTGAGCTTATTTTTGTGTATGGTGTTAGGGAATGATCTAATCTCATACTTTTACATGTCCCTGTCCAGTTTTCCCAGCACCACTTATTGAAGAGACAGTCCTTTCTTCACTATACATTCCTGCCTCCTTTATCAAAGATAAGTTGACCATATGTGCATGGGTTTATCTCTGGGCTTTCTATCCTGTTCCATTGATCTATCTTTCTGTTTTTGTGCCAGTACCACACTGTCTTGATTACTGTAGCTTTGTAGTATAGTCTGAAGTCAGGGAGCCTGATTCCTCCAGCTCTGTTTTTTGTTCTCAAGATTGCTTTGGCTATTCGGGGTCTTTTGTTTCTCCAAACAAATTCTGAAATTTTTTGTTCTAGTTCTGTGAAAAATGCCAGTGGTAGTTTGATAGGGATTGCATTGAATCTGTAGATTGCTTTGGGTAGTAGAGTCATTTTCACAATATTGATTCTTCCAATCCAGGAGCATGGTATATCTCTCCATCTATTTGTATCATCTTTCATTTCTTTCATCAGTGTCTTATAATTTTCTGCATACAGGTCTTTTGTATCCTGAGGTAGGTTTATTCCTAGATATTTTATTCTTTTTGTTGCAATGGTAAATGGGAGTGTTTTCTTGATTTCATTTTCAGATTTTTCATCATTAGTGTACAGGAATGCCAGAGATTTCTGTGCATTAATTTTGTATCCTGCTACTTTACCAAATTCATTGATTAGTTCTAGTAGTTTTCTGGTAGCATCTTTAGGATTCTCTATGTATAGTATCATGTCATCTGCAAACAGTGACAGCTTTACTTCTTTGCTAATTTGGATTCCTTTTATTTCCTTTTCTTCTCTGATTGCTGTGGCTAAACTTCCAAAACTAAGTTGAATAAGAGTGGTGAGAGGGCTTCCCTGGTGGCGCAGTGGTTGAGAGTCCGCCTGCCGATGCAGGGGACACGGGTTCGTGCCCCGATCCCGGAAGATCCCACATGCCGCGGAGCGGCTGGGCCCGTGAGCCATGGCCGCGGAGCCTGTGTGTCCGGAGCCTGTGCTCCGCAACGGGAGAGGCCACAGCAGTGAGAGGCCCGCGTACAGCAAAAAAAAAAAAAAAAAAAAAAAAAAAAAAAAGAGTGGTGAGAGTGGGCAGCCTTGTCTTGTTCCTGATCTTAGTGGAAATGGTTTCAGTTTTTCACCATTGAGGACAATGTTGGCTGTGGGTTTGTCATATATGGCCTTCATTATGTTGAGGAAAGTTCCCTCTATGCCTACTTTCTGCAGGGTTTTTATCATAAATGGGTGTTGAATTTTGTTGAAAGCTTTCTCTGCATCTATTGAGATAACCATATGGTTTTTCTCCTTCAACTTGTTAATATGGTGTATCACATTGATTGATTTGCGTATATTGAAGAATCCTTGCATTCCTGGAATAAACCCCACTTGATCATGGTGTATGATCCTTTTAATGTGCTGTTGGATTCTGTTTGCTAGTATTTTGTTGAGGATTTTTGCATCTATGTTCATCAGTGATATTGGCCTGTAGTTTTCTTTCTTTGTGACATCCTTGTCTCGTTTTGGTATCAGGGTGATGGTGGCCTCTTAGAATGAGTTTGGGAGTATTCCTCCCTCTGCTATATTTTGGAAGAGTTTGAGAAGGATAGGTGTTAGCTTTTCTCTAAATGTTTGATACAATTGGCCTGTGAAGCCATCTGGTCCTGGGTTTTTGTTTCTTGGAAGATTTTTAATCACAGTTTCAATTTCAGTGCTTGTGATTGGTCTGTTCATATTTTCTGTTTCTTCCTGATTCAGTCTTGGAAGTTTGTGCATTTCTAAGAATTTGTCCATTTCTTCCAGGTTGTCCATTTTATTGCCATAGAGTTACTTTTAGTAATCTCTCATGATCTTTTGTATTTCTGCAGTGTCAGTTGTTACTTCTCCTTTTTCATTTCTAATTCTATTGATTTGAGTCTTCTCCCTTTTTTTCTTGATGAGTCTGGCTAATGGTTTATCAATTTTGTTTATCTTCTCAAAGAACCAGCTTTTAGTTTTATTGATCTTTGCTATCGTTTCCTTCATTTCTTTTTCATTTATTTCTGATCTGATCTTTATGATTTCTTTCCTTCTGCTAACTTTGGGCTTTTTTTGTTCTTCTTTCTCTAACTGCTTTAGGTGCAAGGTTAGGTTGTTTATTTGAGATGTTTCCTGTTTCTTAAGGTAGCATTGTATTGCTATAAATTTCCCTCTTAGAAATGCTTTTGCTGCATCCCATAGGTTTTGGGTCTTCGTGTCTCCACTGTCATTTGTTTCTAGGTACTTTTTGATTTCCTCTTTGATTTCTTCAGTGATCACTTCGTTATTAAGTAATGTATTGTTTAGCCTTCATGTGTTTGTATTTTTTGCAGATTTTTTCCTGTAATTGATATCTAGTCTCATAGCTTTGTGGTCAGAAAAGATACTTGATACAATTTCAATTTTCTTAAATTTACCAAGGCTTGATTTGTGACCCAAGATATGATCTATCCTGGAGAATGTTCCATGAGTACTTGAGAAGAATGTGTATTTTGTTGTTTTTGGATGGAATGTCCTATAAATATCAATTAAGTCCATCTTGTTTAATGTAGCATTTAAAGCTTGTGTTTTCTTATTTTCATTTTGGATGATCTGTCCATTGGTGAAAGTGGGGTGTTAAAGTCCCCTACTATGAATGTGTTACTGTCAGTTTCCCCTTTTAAGGCTGTATTTGCTTTATGTATTGAGGTGCTCCTATGTTGGGTGCATAAGTATTTACAATTGTTGTATCTTCTTCTTGGATCGATCCCTTGATCATTATGTAGTGTCCTTCTTTGTCTCCTCTAGTAGTCTTTATTTTAAAGTCTATTTTGTCTGATATGAGAATTGCTACTGCAGCTTTCTTTTGATTTCCATTTGCATGGAATATCTTTTTCCATCCCCTCACTTTTAGTCTGTATTTGTCCCTAGGTCTGAAGTGGGTCTCTTGTAGACAGCATATAGATGGGTCTTGTTTTTGTATCCATTCAGCCAGTCTGTGTCTTTTGGTGGGAGCATTTAATCCATTTACATTTAAGGTAATTATCGATATGTATGTTCCTATTCCCATTTTCTTAACTGTTTTGGGTTTGTTATTGTAGGTCTTTTCCTTCTATTGTGTTTTTTGCCTAGAGAAGTTCCTTTAGCATTTGTAGTAAAGCTGGTTTGGTGGTGCTGAACTCTCTCAGCTTTTGGTTGTCTGTAAAGGTTTTAATTTCTCCATCAAATCTGAATGAGATCCTTGTTGGGTAGAGTAATCTTGGTTGTAGGTTTTTCTCCTTCATGACTTTAATTATGTCCTGCCACTCCCTTCTGGCTTGTAGAGTTTCTGCTGAGAGATCAGCTGTTATCCTGATGGGGATTCCCTTGTGTGTTATTTGTTGTTTTTGCCTTGCTGCTTTTAATAGGATTTCTTTGTGTTTAATTTTTGACAGTTTGATTAATATGTGTCTTGGCGTATTTCTCCTTGGATTTATTCTGTATGGGACTCTCTGTGCCTCCTGGACTTGATTAGCTATTTCCTTTCCCATATTAGGGAAGTTTTCAACTATAATCTCTTCAAATATTTTCTCAGTCCCTTTCTTTTTCTCTTCTTCTTCTGGGACCCCTATAATTCAAATGCTAGTGCATTTAATGTTGTTCCAGAGGTCTCTGAGACTGTCCTCAGTTCTTTTCATTCTGTTTTCTTTTTTCTGCTCTGCAGTAGTTATTTCCACTATTTTATCATCCAGGTCACTTATCCGTTCTTCTGCCTCAGTTATTCTGCTATTGATCCCTTCTAGAGTAATTTTAATTTCATTTATTGTGTTGTTCATCATTGCTTGTTTCATCTTTAGTTCTTCTAGGTCCTTGTTAACTGTTTCTTGCATTTTCTCTGTTCTATTTCCAAGATTTTGGATCATCTTTACTATCATTATTCTGAATTCTTTTTCAGGTAGACTTCCTATTTCCTCTTCATTTGTTAGGTCTGGTGGGTTTTTATCTTGCTCCTTCTCCTGCTGTGTGTTTTTCTGTCTTCTCATTTTGTTTATCTTACTGTGTTTGGGGTCCCCTTTTTGCAGGCTGCAGGTTCATAGTTCCCATTGTTTTTGGTGTTTGTCCCCCAGTGGCTGAAGTTGGTTCAGTGTGTTGTGTAGGCTTCCTGGTGGAGGGGACTAGTGCCTGTGTTCTGGTGGATGAGGCTCAATCTTGTCTTTCTGGTGGGCAGGTCCACGTCTAGTGGTGTGTTTTGTGGTGTCTGTGGACTTATTATGATTTTAGGCAGCCTCTCTGCTAATGGGTGGGGTTGTGTTCCTGTCTTGCTAGTTGTTTGGCATAGGGTGTCCAGCACTGTAGCTTGCTGGTCGTTGAGTGAAGCTGGGTGTTGGTGTTGAGATGGAGATCTCTAGGAGATTTTCACCATTTTATATTACGTGGAGCTGGGAGGTCTCTTTTGGACCAGTGTCCTGAAGTTGGCTCTCCCACCTCAGGGGCACAGCACTGACTCCTGGCTGCAGCACTAAGAGCCTTTCATCCACACAGCAGTAATGAGTCTAGTTTGTGTCCTTCAAGAGAAGATACATCCTCTTTTCAAATACCTGCTAGTGTTGGAGAGTTTCCTGCAGAGGCGGTTGGTGGCTGCATCTCACCACGGGGACAAGGACACTAGCAGCAAATTTCTGGGAAGTACTCCTTGGTGTGAGCCATCCTGGAGTCCACCATTAGGCCCCTATATTGCTTTTCAATTGTTAGTGATCCATCCTTAGGCCCCCGATTCCTTAACTTAGTCTGTCCTCAGCCTCTCATCAGAATTGGATAGTGTAGTCTCAGTCACATGCTACAATTTGGCACCATTTCACTCCTCTTTTCCAGGCTTCAACACAATTGTCTGGTTTTATCACCCACTGCCATGCTGTGTGTTCACTGCACTGTATCCAAAACCATTCTCTCTGTTTGCTAGACCATATCTTTGCTCATGTCCTTACCGCAGCCTGAAATGGCCTTGTTCAGTCACATCTGTACTCATTTTTCTTAACTTCCTGATGATTTGACAGGAAAAATTAATTTCAATGAAAATAACATTAAATAATCTGCCACTACAATGAGGAAAACACTGACCACTGACAGGTTAATGTATGTTAATTCCAGCAGTTTAAGATTAGTATGTCTTCATGTTATTTACTGCTGTGTAATAGATCATCTTCAAACTAACTAGTGTAAAACAGTTTTTTAATGTAGATTAGGAATATGGACTTGCACAGGAAGAATGCCTGATCTCTGTTCCACCATACCTGGGAGCTCAGATGGAAAGATTCAAATGGCAGGACCTAGAATTATCTGTAGGTTTCCTTTATTCTTATGTCTAGCACCTAAGATGGGATGATTTCAAGACTGGACCCATGTCAGATTGTCAATCAAAGAGCCTACACACAGCTTCACCACGTGTCTTGAGCCTCCCCACAGCACAGTGGCCTCTGTGTAATCAGATTCCTAACACTGAGGTACAGGACTACAATATCAAGTATTCCTGTAACCAAGCAGGGAAGTGCATGACCTTTTTTTGACCCAGTGGCAGAAGTGACATAGCTTCATTTCCACTGTATGCTATTGAATAAAACAGATACAAAAGCCCACACTGACTCAAGAGGAAGGGACATATAACTCTACATCTAAATGGGAGAAGAGTCAAAGAACTTGTGACTATGTTTTAAAATTGCCACAGCAACTACATGGGAATACTTTAAATGCCCTGAAATCTTAGTGTTTGCATGTGAAAGAAGTTTTACAGAATTCTTCCCAAATTTGATAATAATCCTAAAAAATTATTTGCCATTACCAATAATGAATAATGAAGCTAAAATACATAATAAAAATCCCTAAAAGTAAATTTATTAATAAGTCATTGGGACTTCCCTGGTGGCAGTGTGGTTAAGAATCCGCCTGCCAAACTAACACACCACTGTAAAGCAATTAGACTCCAATAGAGATGTTAAAAAAAAAAATAAATATCATTATTCAAAATAAATAAATAAATAAATAATGAGGCTAAACAGATGAGGCTTGTCCTGTGCCCTGGAAGTTAGCATTCTTCAGGCTGCAACAGAAAAACAACAGAAACAAGCTCCAACGTGGAGGATTCTCCACCCTTCCAGCACAGTTCAAACTCAGGACCTGACAAAGCTGATGGATTCTACTAATGGGAGGATTCATATCTCATCATAAATCTCAATCTACCTTCTTTAGGTCAGAATCTCCTGGTAGTTATTACAGTGTTTGTTTGTACTTAAAAGGTAAGAGGAAAAGGAAGAAGTATCCAGCCATTGAGCTTGGTCCATGTGCCTGGTGGAGTGAAATACTATTGTCAAGTGAGTCCAATCCTCTGTCTGGGCCCAACAAGCATTCCCAAATAAGTCAGGTTAAAGTACAGACTTCACACCTGAGCCTTTTACATTCAGTCAGACTCTGAGGCATAACTATTTCCTTTTTTTCGCATTTCCCTCTTATTACTGATAACATTTTACTAGTGAATTTATTTTTGTTTTTATTTTATATATTTTACACAGTAGAATGTGCAGAGCTTACATGAGTAGAGTTGGATGAATTCTGACAAATGACACACCTGTGTAACCATCACCCAATTAAGATATAGAAGATTTTATTTACCCCTTGAAAGATCCCTTTCCAGTCAATACCAACCTCCCATCTTCACCCCTCCCTGGAACTTTTTTTTTAAGTTTTTATCACTATAGACTAGTTTTGCTTGCACCTGAATTTCCTCTAAATACAATTACACTGTATGTATTCTTTTGTGATGTTGTCTTCAGCTCAGTATAATGTTTTTGTGGTTCATTCATAATGTTGAATGTATCATCATTTTTATTGCTGTTTTTCCATCAAATGAATATAGCACAAGTTGGTATCTATTTTCTTATTGATGGACATCTGTTTCCAGTTATTTGTTTTTATAAATAAAGCTACTATGGGCATGCATGTACAAGCTTTTATTGGATACATGTTCTCATATATCTTGGGCAAATACAAGGGAGTGGAATTGCTCCTTTGTATAGGCTTAGTATGCATATGTTAAACATATGCTCAGGAGACATATGTTTAACTTTATTAGGATCTACTAAACTGTTTTTCTAAATGGTTGTACCACTTTACAGTTCCACTAGAAACTGAGAGTTGACTTTCTCCACATCATCACCAACATTTGGTATCACCTGTCTTTTTTGTTTTAGCAATGCTAGTGAGGGCAGTGGTATCTCTTTCTGGTTTTACATTGCATTTCCTTGATGACAAATGATGTTGAACATCTTATCATGTGCTTGCTGACTATTCATATATCTTTTTTTAAATGAAGGGGCTGTTTGCCCATTTGTTATGGTTTGTCATTTTAATATTCAAATGTAAGGCTTGTTTTATATATGCTGAATATACATGTCTTTTATCAGATTAATGTATGTATTGTGAATATTTTCTGAGTTTGTCAATTACCTTTTCACTTTCTAACAGTGTCTCTTTTTTTTTTTTTTTTTTGCATTATGCGGGCCTCTCACTGTCGTGGCCTCTCCCGTTGCGGAGCACAGGCTCCGGACGCGCAGGCCCAGCGGCCATGGCTCATGGGCTCAGCCACTCCACGGCATGTGGGATCCTCCTGGACGGGGGCACAAACCCATGTCCCCTGCATCAGCAGGCGGACTCCCAACCACTGCGCCACCAGGGAAGGCCCTAACAGTGTCTTTTCATAAGCAAAAGATTTTATTAATTTTGATGAAGTCCAATTTTCAATTATTGTATTATCTCATATTTTAATTATACTGTGTTTTGTTTTGTTTTGGTTTGGTTTTTTTGCGGTACATGGGCCTCCTACTGTTGTGGCCTCTCCCGTTGCGGAGCACAGGCTCCAGAGGCACAGGCTCAGTGGTCATGGCTCACAAGCCCAGCTGCTCCACGGCACGTGGGATCTTCCCGGACCAGGGCATGAACCTGTGTCCCCTGCATCGGCAGGTGGACTCTCAACCACTGCGCCACCAGGGAAGCCCTATACTGTATTGTGTTGAAGTGTGATACACATTGCATTATATTGTATATTATATTATAATTAACAATGCATTATATCATTAAAAAAAATAAAAAGGAATCCGCCTGCTGATGCAGGGGATATGGGTTCGAGCCCTGGTCCAGGAAGATCCCACACACTGCGGAGCAACTAAGCCCATGCGCCACAACTACTGAGCCTGCACTCTAGAGCCCATGAGCCACAACTACTGAGCCTGTGTGCTGCAACTACTGAAGCCCATGCGCCTAGAGCCCATGCTCTGCAACAAGAGAAGCCACTGCAATGAGAAGCCTGCGCACCATAACGAAAAGTAGTCCACCGCTTGCTGCAGCTACAGAAAGCCCACACGCAGCAACAAAGACCCAACACAGCCAAAAAATAAATTTTAAATAAATAAATAAATCATTGATAATAAAAACTGAGCTTTTATCAACCATCCTAAGGGGAAGACTGAATTCTTTCTTGTCTTTCTAGAGAGAGGAGGCAATCAAATATTATGCAGTCAAAAAGCATAAGGAAAATACTACATAGTTGTGTTAATAATTCACTAATAAAAATGTCATACTCTTTTTTCTAGATATTATGTTGTTCTTGGTACTTATTTTCTCTTTATAAATAAATATCTACTTGTACCTAATTTGTATTAGTAATTAGATAAGCTT
This sequence comes from Mesoplodon densirostris, assembly GCF_025265405.1. Taxonomy (NCBI): domain Eukaryota; kingdom Metazoa; phylum Chordata; class Mammalia; order Artiodactyla; family Ziphiidae; genus Mesoplodon; species Mesoplodon densirostris. The sequence continues at coordinate 74,811,566 of NC_082661.1, forward strand.
CGATTATTTATAACTGAATAAGTTTCAGGCTCCTCGGAACCTGGATCTTCCAGGTTTCCTATTTCCATGATATCATTCTTTTTGCCTCCTTCCACCTCTCCGGCAATGCCTTCTTACTCTCTACATTCTTCTCCCTCTGCCCACCCTATTAATATTGGTAACCCCCAGGGTTCTGAACAAAAAAAAAAACCCTCTTATAACCTTATCCACCAATCCACTGCTGCCAATCTCTTGCTATTATTTCAACTATCCTCTGTAAGCTAATGGCTCCTAAATGTATATGTAGTTGGTACATTTAACAAGCAGTACTCCTGGGGTATAATCATATGACAGCTTTATGTTGGCATTCCGTGTCCCTTTAAACCTTCTCTGTGGATGGTGATAGCCCTTACCCTGCCTCTGATGATGGAATTTTCAAGTCCTCAACGTGTCTTAGATCACATGATCAAGATTCAGAAATTAAAGAATCTCAGACCAATCGAATTCACAGCTCCAAATTTGATCTCACTTTAAAACTCTTCCTTTTTGCCCACCTGGTGACTGGTATAAATCAGTCATTTGTCCTAGGAAAACAGGGCTTGGCTTTTTTTGCTCTTTCCCTGCCGAGTATGTCCTGGCAGGGGTAAGAGGGACAGGTAACATGATGATATCTCTCACTGTATAAAGTTTATTCTTAACCCCCGGACCTAGCAGATGCTTACAGTTGACTCTTTCTCTCACATGTACTTTGGTGGGTTCTTCCAAGATTCCCCTGTTGGGTCTTGCAAACTGCAACTCCCATAATGATAGGCAGTAACTGTCCTTCACATGGCTGCCCCTGACAGCCCCAGCTTCAGTCTCCAGAGCCTCTTACTAGGAAGCCATTAGTCCAAGGGCCTTCTCTCTTGGTCAGGATTTCTTTGCAAAACACCCAAGGTTGCCTTTTCCTACCAAAGGTTACATGTGTTATAGCCCCTGGAACACCTCTGACCCTCCATCAGAGGGGAGTGCAGTGCCCAGATGGTCGGCTGGCTGATAATAAGCTGTGCCAGCTTTCTCAAGTTCATGTCAATCACCAAGTCCCTACGTTCCCCATTTTCAAGGCACACACAGGAAGCTCACCATGTCGTCCCAGTGAAGCCCTTCTCACTGTGTACTGAGCTGAGAAGTAGCTTCCAACCCCAACTACAACCCTGGGTAAGGAGAGGAGGAGCAAGGAAGGGAAACTGACATCACAGCGTTTCCCCAAACCCTTCTCATAAAAATCCTTTCTGTTTTCACTCTCGGAATCTTTTCATACCTTTGAAGTTTTGGCATATGGTCTAGTACCCCTTTTGGAATGCAGCAAGTGCTCTATCATAACGCTTCAGCTCAAAGTTCAGAATGTGCTTCAGAGTACAAAGCTAAACTCAACTCCCAACTTGCTCACCCTACCATGTTCCCTCAACTAGTAGCCCAATCTAGAAAGCTCAGTTATGCTAAAAGCCCTTCCATCGCCAAAACTCAATGCTTACACCTCAGAAATGTAAACATTTGTACTTTTCCTTGCTTTGGAATCAGGAACCAATACCCTCTCACGTGGATTATTACAAACTACTTGGACTCCCTCCTAGTTATTTGCTCATTTGATAAACAGCTGTTGAGGATCTACTATAGTCCATGCACTTTGGACAAAAAGATTAAAAATGCAATCCCTGCATTCGAGGATTTCACATGCTAGTGAAGAAAATGATAATCCAACATTCACAGTATATTATAATCTTATAGAACTTGAGGGCAGGACTTTTGTCTATTTTGTTCACTACTCTACATCCAAGATTTAATAGGACCTGGTACATAATAAAAATTCAATAAATAAAGGAGTAAAGTGGCATTTGGACATGGATGCTATCAGAGTCAAGGCTTGTGCATGAGACCTCACAATGAGAAAGAAACCAAGGCATGCAATGCTTTGGCGGGGTCTGAAGATAAGCTTCCATTCCTGGCCAAGCAAATAGAATATAAAAAGGCATAGCGGGCTTCCCTGGTGGCGCAGTGGTTGAGAGTCCACCTGCTGATGCAGGGGACACGGGTTCGTGCCCCGGTCCAGGAAGATCCCACATGCCGCGGAGCGGCTAGGCCCGTGAGCCATGGCCGCTGAGCTTGCACATCCGGAGCCTGTGCTCCACAATGGAAGAGGCCACAACAGTGAGAGGCCCACGTACCTCAAAAAAAAAAAAAAGGCATAGCAGTTGGGAAACTGAAAACAGTTCAGTATGATGTGTGTGTTGTGAAGGAGAGAGGGAGGGAGGAAATTAGGCTAATGAATTTTGACAAGAGTCAGATCATAAAGAGCATCCTGTGTCATGCTAAGGAGTTTGAATTGTAACTTGCAGGTGGTAGAGAGTCACTGAAGGGCCTTAAGCAAGAACATGCCCTGATCAGATATTTCACTGAGAAAAGATACTCTGAAAGCAGCTTTGAGGTTCAATGGGAGAAGAACAAGTCTGCAGATTGAGAAGCCAGCTTGACAGTAATGGTATCTAAATAGTGAAAAAGAAGAGGGGTTTTATTTTTTTGTTTTTTTTTTTTTTTTGGTGGTACGCGGGCCTCTCACTGTTGTGGCCTCTCCCGTTGCAGAGCACAGGCTCCAGACGCGCAGGCTCAGCAGCCATGGCTCATGGGCCTAGCTGCTCCACAGCATGTGGGATCTTCCCAGACCGGGGCATGAACTCGTGTCCCCTGCATCGGCAGGCAGACTCTCAACCACTGCGCCACCAGGGAAGCCCAGAAGAGGGGTTTTAAACAGTGAAATATAAAAGATGCTACTCCTTTCTCCTTTCAAAAATTGCTCTTGAACCACAAAGAGAAACAGAAATACAAACATTTCAACAAAACTGTATATAACTTTGACCACACTATGAGACAAAGGTCTCAGATGCAGTGAATGTCACGATGAGGGACACTCCAGGGGAGATACATGTCTGCAGCTGTACCTCGAACAAGGCCACAGAGTGATATTCTCCAAAAACAGGTGATACTCGCTAAGGGAAACACTAACAAGACCTTATTTACAACCATGTCAGGTATGTGCATGGACTAGCAGAAGGACTTTCCCTGGACCACCCTCTGGCCAAAAAAAAAAAAAAAACAAGGAAGAAGGAGAAATCACACACTCCACTCTCCCAAGAATGATCTATTGGTGAAGGAGAGTCAAATAGACGGCTTCTGAATGGCAAGCAGTATTGCAAAGGTTGATCTTTGTTGGCTGGAGAGAAAAGACAGAAAGAAATCACAGAAACTACTTGAATCACAAGGAAACTGAATAAGCATTGACACATATGCAAAATACAAGAACAGGCTAATTATTAATAGTCAAAATTTTATTTTACCTATCTCTGTCCATCGAGGATCAAGTGGACAAATAAAGATAAGTATAGAGAGGAATGACCTAAATAACATAATTACTAAGGTAACATAATTGTTATTCAATTGATAGGTATCCAACTTTATACCCTAAAACCAAAGAATGAACTTTTTATCGATGCTAGCAGCACATTGTCAAAAATTAACTATATATTATGACACAAAGAAAACTTTAATAAATTCCAAGAAGTAGGAATAGTAAAGTTGAGTCTCTGATCAAAAGCAATTTTAAAAACACGTAAGTAAATGAGGACCTCTACCACTTGCCTGTAGTGTGATTTAGCATAAAATATAACGGCAGTGACGCAGGCAAAAAGCTATGATGGCCTGAAATAAGACAATGAGAAAGGAAAAACAATCAATTGATAGAACTATGTGGCCATCAGAGATGGGAGCTGAAGAAGATAGAGGTGTCTAGAAACTTCCAAGCTTTTCAGTTGGGAAATGGGTGGATCACATTGCCATTCATTAACATCAGGTACAGTATGTTAGGAGAAAGAGCTTTTGAGGAAAGAATAATGAGTTCATTTTCAGTCAAGCTGAGTCTGAAATGCCAACTAGACCTCAGTGGGTAAAGGTAGAACAGGCAGCTGAATATATCAGTCTAAATCTCAGGAGAGAGAGCAAGAGATGCATATTTGGAAAACAATCATGTATGCTGGCTAAGTGACTTTGGATTTAGATGAGAGTCCTAAGAGAGGTTTTGAATGAAAACGTAAGAAGACACAGGAGAAAGCCCTAGGGCTCACAGATGCTTAATGTGGAGGAAAAGGATTTAGGGAAGGAGATCCAGGAACATGCTTCTCCTTTCATAACATTTATCACACTTGTAATTACTAGTTTCATGTCCATATTTCCTGCTACACTCTAAGCTTCATGAGGATTGGGATCCATGTATATAATAGTCACTGCTTTATTCTGAGCCTGACAAGGGCCCAGTAAATAGTAGGTGATCAGTAAATATTTGTTGAATGAATAAGTCAAATAATACATTAACCCAAAGTATTGCCTCCATTTGAACCCCCCTCGTCCCCACTTCCTACTCTATGAGTGAACCTGATCTTTCACCCTTCTCTCTCATATATCCAGCCTCCCTCTTTTTGTTAGGTCTTCTCTTTGCTCTGTGCAAGATCTTTAAGAAAGGATAAAATTCATGAAATATCAATATTTACAAACACAGTGACCAAAAATGAAGCTTAAAAACTAATATTGGATCCAACGGGCCCTGATGGTATACTGAGAGTTGATATAAGTAGAGAAAAACAGAAATTCTCAACCATTTTCAGGTCATATTACATAGAAAATAATGTAGCATTTGTGGGTAAATAGAGGCACCTGTTCATGCACTAAGAGGAAAGTTCTGATAGACTGATAGAATCAATGTACAGAAAGACCTGTTAACCACTTGTAATGCACAGGTTGGGAAGTTTTACATAGCCCTGCTTTAAGGCTTGCCCTCCATTTTGAATACTGTTGTTTCCAGACTGTTACAGGATTTGTGAGCATATGGCCAGGCTGTTTATTCTTATAGAGAGTAAGGATAGTGGTTAAGAGGAGATTGCCTGGGTTTGAATACGGCTCTGCAACTCACTAAGTGTGTGACCTTGGACAAGTTACTGATCTTCTATGTACCTCAGTCTCCACTTTTATAAAATGGGATACTGATCGTGCTTACTGCATATGGTTGCTGTGAAGATTAAATGATTAAATGAGTTAATATATTTGAAGTGCTTAGAACAGTGCTTGACAATAAGAAAATATGGTATTCTTAACCAGCTAATCCTTTAACAGGAGAAACTTCACCTTGCAACTCACAACAAGAACCTAGACCATACTGATATTCTAAAAAGATGAGTATTCTCATTTAGGGATGTTCGTGCACCAAAATTTACTTGATATGATTCATAAATGAAAAATTACTAAAGCAGCTCTGTACACAAAGATAATTGGAAGGAAATATATAATGTATAAACAAAAAAATTCACTGAAATAATCATTTTAATTGGTGTTTATAAATCTAAAAATAAACATGTTTTATAATTATGGAGGAAAGAAGATGGAAATCCTCTCTTCAACAAAATTAAAAGTCATCAAAGTTTTCAAAAGTATCATATCTGGCAACGCAATTGCTGTTTAAATTCTTATTAAAAATTTTAATATAGGGAATTCCCTGGTGGTCCAGTGGTTAGGACTCGGTGCTTTCATTGCCTGGGGCCCAGGTTCGATCCCTGGTGTGGGGAACTAAGATCCCACAAGCCACACAGCACAGCCAAAAAAATTAATAATAAAAAATAAAAATCTTAATATAGCTATTTTTCACTATTCCCCTTATTCTTACTTCTATAATTTCTTTGTTAAATGGCCTGAAAGTGTTTTGTTTTTTTATTTCTTTTTTTTTTGCGGTACGCAGGCCTCTCACTGTTGTGGCCTCTCCCATTGCGGAGCACAGGCTCCGGACGCACAGGCTCAGTGTCCATGGCTCATGGGCCCAGCTGCTCCGCGGCATGTGGGATCTTCCCGGACCGGGGCACCAACCCGTGTCCCCTGCATCGGCAGGCAGACTCTCAACCACTGCGCCACCAGGGAAGCCCTAAAAGTGTTTTTTTAATAAAAGGAGTCCATTGGACCCAGAAGATAAATAATAATGACTCAGGATTAAACTCAGGATCTAAAAATGAGTGGACTCAGAATCTAGAAGAAAATAAATAGAAACATTTTCTCCTTAGGGTTCATTGTATTGCTGTTTTCACTGTATTGAACAACTTGAAGAGCTGAAGAAAGTACTAAAAATAAACCTAAGACAAAAAGAAGAATAAATCATAAGTTCAGAGACAAAGTTGAAGAATTATTAAATGACTGAATATACGCCAGTGGTGACTAAATTACGATTCCATGTAAAATCCCTTTCAGAACTGTCTTTGTAGAGACAACTTAGCTCATGAACACAATTGAGCTTAGTCTGAGCAAAGAAAACTCAGCCTAGGGAGCTGACCAGAAGCCATCACATTGAACTCTGATAATATTCGTTGACGATGTCATAGGATTAAAACTCATGAGGTTTGTTGCACATAAAGCCGCATAAGATATGTAAATTAACATTCTGAAATGAGCATTCAACAACCTTTGTAACATGGAATTCTAATGTTAAAAAGTAACTTGTGGGGCTTCCCTGGTGGCGCAGTGGTTGAGAGTCCGCCTGCCGATGCAGGGGATACGGGTTTGTGCCCCGGTCCGGGAAGATCCCACATGCGGTGGAGCGGCTGGGCCCGTGAGCCATGGCCGCTGAGCCTGCGCGTCCGGAGCCTGTGCTCCGCAACGGGAGAGGCCACAACAGTGAGAGGCCCGCATACCGCAAAAAAAAAAAAAAAAAAAAAAAAAAAAAAAAAAAAAGTAACTTGTATCCCTTTCCTCATTTAAATAAAGATATATCTATCTGCCAGTGTTCTTCACTGTAATCATGAAAACCAACTTTGACTGTCTTAGGAAAGGGAATTTATTGGAAGAATAGTGTAGGAGAAGAGAATGAATGGGAGGCTGAAGAAGCAGGTTCTAACTTTCACTAAGATGATAACCAACAATGCAGGAGATAACAGGGGAGAGGAGTCCTTGAAAGAAAATTGGAATGCTCTTCAGAAAAATGTGAAAGGCAGCTATTATTAATTAAAAAGAGAATCTATCGTGTTAGAGGAGGAAAGGAATGAAGATTAGCCAAAAGAAATTCTAAGTATGAAATCAATTTCAAGAGACCACATGCAGGTCCTCAGGATTTCACAGTGAGTCAGACTCATAAGAGGTAAACTACAGAAAGCTTGGATCTTTGCCATTACCATAATGGGGTGAGCCAAGAACACCCTAGAGTTCAATGAGAATGAACTATGCATGCATCACTCTTAATTTCCCTGCTGATGGAGCCACTAACTCAGGCTAATTATATTATGAGAAAATTCACTTGGAAATGAATAATAACCCCCCCAATTTACTCTCCTTACAGTCTTTCTTCTGTCACTGAAATGATCTCCATTCTTCCAGATGTTCAGGCCAAATTTATAGAATCAACCTTGATTCCTCTGTCTCTTTCACACCCTGCATCTCATCTATCAAAATTCCTGCTGACTGTACCTTCAAATGATATACATAAGACCACTTCTTCTCACCAATTCCATTGACCACCCAGGTCTGAACCAACATTATTTCTCAATGGCGCATCCTCTTAACAGGCCTCTTGGCTTCTATCCTTGCTCCCACCCCTGCCACCTCCATGGCCCATTCTCAACACTAGTCAAAATAATTTTTTAAAATTTGTCAGAGTATTTTCTCCCTGTGCAAAGCTCTCCCCCTTTCATCCAAAGAAAATGCCAGCTCCTTACAATGGCCTCATGGGTCCTACATGCTGCCCAGCATTACCTCTTCTCCTACCTCTTTGTCCCTTGCTCACTCTGCTCCCACCCTATTAGCCTCTGTCTCACACACACCAGGGATGCTCCCGCCTTAAGATCTTTTCTCTAGCTGTTCTCTTTACCTGGAATGTTCTTCCCAACGATATCTGCTTGGCTAACTCCTCACCTCCTTCAAGTCTTTGCTCAAATGTCATCTTCTCAACGACGCCCACCCTGACCACCTTAATCAATACTGCAACCAGTCTCCCACCCCCAGTACTCCTAGGTCCACTTACCCTGCTCGACTTCTTCTGTGCTCCACAACACTTCCTAATCCGTAATATGTTCTATTATTTATTGTTGTTATATATCGTCTCTGCCTCTACTAGAAATTAAGATCCCAGAGGGCAGAGATCTTTGTTTTGTTCACAATGTATCCCAAGAAAAATATTTCAATTTATTGTCATATAGAAATGATTCTCAAAATATTTGTTGAGTAAATGAAATAAATAGTAGTAAAATGTAGAGCAATGTGTGAAGGAGTTGTTTTGATCTTGGGGTAGAGTTTAAAAGTTGGATAGGGTTTGTCACAAACTAAGGATAAGAACGTGGGCGAAATAACGTGAGTAAAGGCTGAAACTGAGCTACAAGGTAAAGTGCAAAGAGACCATCCTTCTATAGGGCGGAATATCTTTGTTTCTATATGAAGGACCTTAGATTAATTCTTTCAGTTTTTCTCAAGGTAAAGTGGAGTGACTTATCTAGTCCATGAGTTTTAGGGCAGAAAAAGAAGAGCATATGTGTTAGTTTCCTAGGACTGCCACAACAAATTACCACAAACGTAGTGGCTTAAAAAAACAGAAATGTATTCCCTCACAGTTCTGGAGGTAAGAAGCCCAAAATCAAAGTGTTAGCAGCCACTGAAGGCTCTCCCTCTGCAGGCCCTAAGGGGAGAATCCTCCCTTGCTTCTTCCAGATTCTGGTGGCTCCATGCTGTCCTTGGCTCGTGGCTTTATCACTCCAATCTCTGCTTCCTTCTTCACATGGCCTTGTTTTCTGGATTTCTGTCTTTTCTTCGTCTCCTGTAAGCACACTTGTCATTGGGCTTAGGACCCACTCAGACAATGCAGGATGATCTCATCTTGAGATCCTTAACTTAATTACATCTGCAAAGACCCTTATTCCAAATAAGGTTGTATACACAACTCCCAGGGATTTAGATGTGGACCTATCTTATGGGGAGTCCACCATTCAACCCAAGAGAGTGGACATCCTCAGGTCAACATCTTTCCTCTTCAGATCTTTGCATCTAGATAAGGTGGTTTCTGACCATGAGGGAACCCTGTGGTTTTCACCTTGTGCCAATGACAGACTAGCTCCAACACACTCAGAGCCTCAATATCCATGCTTTGTAGACATTTTCAGGTAAAGCAAATTTACTGCTTTTATTGTTTCTCAGCAAGGTTTATACTGATTACATGTTAAATCATAATCAATATAAAAATATTATAATATTTTACCTTCTTTTTTGTGTGGTATATCTGTAAAATCTAGTGCGTACTTTGCATCGCAATTCAGACTATCCATATTTTAAGGGCTCTGTAGGCACATGTGAGTGGCTTCCCTATTGGAAAGCACAGGCATACAGCAATGCCTGGCACATAGTCAATATTGAATAAATATTACTGAATAAATAAATGATTAAGTAAAGTATCCTATCTGATGCCAATGCTACATAGAATGAAACCTTCAAGGGAGCAGAAAAGGTGAATCAGAAAGGGGATTCGTGCTGGACATCCAAAGACCAGTGATAAAAGACCCCTAGAACTTCAATCTCATAAGATAGAAAAGACTTAGTCTTACAGAAGTAGGACCATGCCAAATTCTCTGAGTATCATTTCCTTGGAAGAGAAAGCCAAACATAATGTCATAGTGGTTTGGAATTAAATAATGCCCTTACTAGATTTTTATTTCTGAAGAATGATCCAATTTTCATCCCATAATGTCTTCTAGAGACTGAAGTCACAAAACATGAGAATCTGAGTCCTGCAAATCTACAGTCACGAATATGGAATTAGGAAGAGGCTTAACCCAGCAAAGACTGTATTCCAGCTGTTAGGCAAGTCCTCATGTTTTACAACATTTTTATCATCTAAAAAAACAAACAAACAAACAAAATGAAACACATGGGTTTGTCTGACAGATGCTGGAAAACAGCTTCTGCTCTTAGACCTCAAATGCACTGATGCAAATTAAAACATGAAAGGTAGTCCATGTCTTTATGGCCTTGATTACCACCATGCTCACCCCCCTGGGTTCTTGTATGGCCATTTCATAGTTTCCCAAGCCTGGCATGTTTGCTTAGTGGCGGGAACATGATTGCCTAAATTAAGTTCTCTGACATAAACACACCATTATCTCATTCTAAATTGGATGATCACTAATCGCTCATAATTTATTGTGCATGAATGATACAGTGCTTCTTGAAGTGCCAAAACAAACTGTCAGCAATTTTAAAATATAGCAGCCCATTAATCTATTTAAACCAAGTCCTAGGATTTTCCTTTCATTAGCATTATGAATGAAGAAGCAGCTTCACTTCCTAAACTCTCATACTGAGTGGGAGCTCTACCTTGAGCAGTTTGTCCAGCCTCCCTCTCTTTTCAATATGGCATTTGAACCATGATTTGTAACTGAACTTAGGTTTGCTAGCCCAAAGCCTCTCATTTAGTATAATAAATTAATACTGAGCCATATCAAACAATTTCTGCTTTGATATAGCCTTCAGAGAAAGCATTTTGAAGAAAATTCTGAAGTCTGAGATAGGTTTCCCTTACAAATAATTTCCCTTATGAAATTACAAGTTAAGACCCCAGTATAGACTAATGAACTGTTCAAAAGATTGACTATCAACCCTTGCCCTGCCTTCACATTTAATTTAGGAAAACAAATTTTTTTGGCACAGCTTAATTTTTCCTCAAAGATCAATGAATGCTTTTACCTCTCATAGCTAGTATAATAAAAAACCTTCATTTGAACTCTTCTAAATCTCTCCTTTGATGAAAGATTTGAGAATATAAAATATTAATTAAACTATCACCAGCAAGTCTAAATGTCATTGGAATACAATTATGCCCTCCTCAATGCTTTTAGGCTCCCAAAACAGCCAGCTGCAGGACAGATCTTTTCAAATCAAACGGCCCAAAAGATGATGAACTGATGAAGGGTCCAGTGGTGGCATTCTTTTTTTTTTTTGTGGTACGCGGGCCTCTCACTGTTGTGGCCTCTCCCGTTGCGGAGCACAGGCTCCAGACGCGCAGGCTCAGCAGCCATGGCTCACGGGCCCAGCCGCTCCGCTGCATGTGGGATCTTCCCAGACTGGGGCATGAACCCGTGTCCCCTGCATCGGCAGGCGGACTCCCAACCACTGCGCCACCAGGGAAGCCCTTGAGCTCCCACTTTTAACTATTATATCATTAACAATTATTAATGTGAGAGTCAGAGTGGGTGTTTCAATGTAAACAGCCCCAGTGACTGTAAAATTACCAAAGCAAAACTCATAGATTCCAACGACGAGAGTAGACACTGGCCCTACTAAGAATAGGTCTGATCACAGCCAGAGAGAGTCCCTGGAAAATTTTTGATTTGATATATGATATGGCAGTTTTAAGACACTACATTTTTGAGAGTTGAATTATGTATCTCTTCCATTTTCCAAATTTAACTTCTGGTTTTAATTTAAAATCATCATAAACCATTTATAACTTATCAGTAAAATGTACATTTACAGGAAGTCAATCCTAGGTCACAGAGTAATACTTTGGTTTTGTTATAGGAGGGGAAAAATGAGTTAAGAGCATTAATATAAAAGACCATTAAGGGGCTTCCCTGGTGGTGCAGTGGTTGAGAGTCTGCCTGCCGATGCAGGGGACACGGGTTCATGCCCCAGTCCGGGAAGATCCCACATGCAGCAGAGCGGCTAGGCCCATGAGCCCTGGCCACTGAGCCTGTGCATCCGAAGCCTGTGCTCCACAACGGGAGAGGCCACAACAGTGAGAGACCCATGTACTGGAAAAAAAAAAATGTGAAAACTACCTTATTAATAAAAATGCTTATCATCATCTGAGCCTTCGGTGAGTCATAATCGTTTTGCTGGTGGAGGGTCTTGCCTCAATGTTGAGGGCTGCTGACTGATGAGGATGGTGGTTCCTGAAGGCTGGGGTGGCCATGGTAAATTCTTAAAGTAAGGCAATGATGAAATTTATTACATCAATTGACTCTTCCTTTTATGAATGATTTCATAAAATCAATATGCAATACTGTTGCATATCGCAAAACTGTTTGATAGCATCTTACCCACAACAGAATTTCTTTCAAAATTAGACTTAATCCTCTCAAACCCTGCTGCTGCTTTATCAACTAAGTTTTTATGTAATATTCTAAATCCTTTGTTGTCATTTCAGTCATTTTCATAGCATCTTACCAGGAGTAGATTCCATCTCAAGAAACCACTTTCTTTGCTCATCCATTAGAAGCAACTCTTCATTTGTTTAAGTTTTATCATGAGATTGAAACAGTTCACTCACATCTTCAGACTCCACTTCTAATTCTAGTTCTCTTGCTATTTCTACCACATCTGCAGTTACTTCTCCCACTGAAAACTTTAACCCCTAAAAGTCATCCATGAGGGTTGGAATTAATTTCTTCAAAACTCCTGTGAATGTTGGTATTTTGACCTCTTCCCAGGAATCACAAATGTTCTTTTTTTTTTTTTTTTTTTTTTTTTTTGGCAGTACATGGGCCTCTCACTGTTGTGGCCTCTCCTGTTGCGGAGCACAGGCTCCGGACGTGCAGGCTCAGCGGCCATAGCTCACGGACCCAGCTGCTCCACGGCATGTGGGATCTTCCCGGACAGGGGCACGAACCCGTGTCCCCTGCATCGGCAGGCGGACTCTCAACCACTGCGCCACCAGGGAAGCCCCACAAATGTTCTTAATGGCATCTAGAATGGTGAATCCTTTCAAGAAGGTTTTCAATTGACTTGTCCCAGATCCATCAGAGGAATCACCTTCCATGGCAGCTATAGCCTAATGAAATGTATTTCTTAAATAAGAAGATTTGAAAGTCGAAATTACTCTTTAATCCATGGATGTTGTGTTAACAGGCATGAAAACAATATTAATCTTGTTGTATATCTTCATCAGAGCTCTTGGGTAACCAGGTGCATTGTCAGTGAGCAGTCATATTTGACAGGAATTTTTTTTTTTTTCCTGAGCACAAGTTCTCAACAGTGGGCTTAAAATATTCAGTAAACTATGCTGTAGACAGATGTGCTGTCATCCAGTCTTTGTTGTTCCATTTATAGAGCACAGGAAGAGTGGATTTATCATAATTCTTAAGGGCCCTAATATTTTCAGAATGGTAAATGAACACTGGCTTCAATTTCACCAGCAGCACTAGCCCCTAATAAGAGAGTCAGCCTGCCTTTTGAAACTTTGAAGACAGGCATTGACTTCTCTCTAGCTATGAAACACCTAGATGGCGTCTTTTTCCAATAGAAGGCTGTTTAATCTACACTGAAAATCTGTTGTTTCATGCAGCCACCTTCATTAATGATTTTAGCTAGGTCTTCTGGATAACTTGCAATTTCTACATCAGTAATTGCTGCTTCACCTTGCACTTTTATGTTATATAGAGATGGCTTCTTTCCTTTAACCTCATGGACCAAACTCCAAACTTTTCTTCTTGAACTTCCCTACCTCTCTCCACCTTCATAGAATTGAGAAGAATTAGGGCCTTGCTCTGGATTAGGCTTTGGCTTAGGGGAATGTTGTGGCTGGTTTGATTTTCTATCTAGACGACTAAAACTTTCTCCATATCAGCAATAAGGCTGTTTTGCTTTCTTATCATTTGTGTGTTCACCATAGTAGTATTTTTAATTTCCTTCAGAACTTTTCTTTTATATTCACATCTTGGCTGACTAGGGCAAGAGGTCTAGCTTTTGGCCTATCTCAGCTTTCAACACGCCCTCCTCACTAAGCTTAATCATTTCTGGCTTTTGATTTAAAGTGAGAGACGTAAGACTCTGCCCTTCACTTGAACACTTAGAAGCCACTATAGGGTTATTTATTGGCCTAATTTTAATGCTGTTGTGTCTCACGTAATAGAGAGGCCCAAGGAGAGAGAGAGATGGGGAAATGGCTAGTGGGTGGAGCAGTCAGAACACACACAATTTATCCATTAAGTTCACAATCTTATATGGGCACGGTTAGTGGTACCCAAAACAATTATAAAGTAACATCAAATATCTCTGATCAAAGATCACCATAACAGATATAATGATAATGAAAAAGTTTGAAATATTGCAAGAATTACCAAAATGTGACACAGAGACATGAAGTGAGCAACTGCTATTGGAAAAACTGTGCTGATAGACTTGCTCAAGGCAGGGTTGCCACAAACCTTCCATTTGTTAAAAAGAAAAGAAAAGAAAATGCAGTATCTACAAAGTACAGTAAAGCAAAGCACAATAAAACAAGGTATGCCTGTACATGGAAAACTTTTAGGTCCATATGTGTCAAAGATTGAACTAAGAAATGGGGACAGTTGTGACAAAAATGACAAACATTCTCATTCTGATAGTTAATGAAGATAGAGATTAAAAAATTACAAAATAAATATTTATGAGAATTGTTCCATTTGTAGACGTATTCTTGATGTACTTGTGAGGACAGGCGAATTCCACAACCTTCTATCCCGCCATCTTAACACCTCCCCAATAAATATTTAAATATAACTGAAACAATGTAAAAAAAAGTTTAGGGACCTGTGATAAGATACAAAGGGAGAATCTGACCTAGTTGGGCTGGAGAGGGGCGTGGTACAGAGACAGACAGGGTGGGCTTCTCTGAGGAAGTCTTAAATGGGAAGGGAAGCAGCTAACTGGATAAAAGGGGATGGAAAGTGAGGGCGTACATTCTCCAGCAACTTCGTGATACACTGACAAAGGAACAGTTTAAACAGCATCCCCAGATCAGGACTTATTTTGGAGGCATAGTGAAGGTAATTATTCAAAAATCATGACCACAGAAAAGAAGCAACTGGTCTGTTAATTTCATCAGCATGTTTTCCCATTGGTCACATATTTTAACTAAAAATATAACCAGTTCAGTCTTTATCATTCATGCCATGGTGATTAATTTATCTTGAAAGACTTTAAATCGTTCAACTTCCTTCTTCTCCCTGTGGTGGGTACAACTCGTTTCCCCATTTATGTTGTTTTTGCCACCCCTTCCTCACCAACTCCTGAGACAATTTAGCCCCTACTGCCTGAGAAGATCACAATACCCCTGTGCAAAAGTTCTTCTTTTCCCTGGTGATGAGTGCTCACCTATGAGCTTTTCCCTGACTACCCACAATAAAGAGCATAAAACCCAAAGAAAGAACAAGTGGCCTTTGTGTAAATAGGTCACACCTATCACATTTTACGCTCCAAGCCTGTTAATTTGGTTGGAATTTGCCTATGTAAATATATATTTTATTAAACTGGAAACAGAAACTGGATAATGATACTTGGGCCCTAGCATGAACAAAGGATTATACTTTCCTGTTAGTGAAAGAAATAAAAGTGATTGCAAAAAAAAAAAAGAAAACTATAAACATTGCAAAACATTCTTTTGGCTTTGAATAGGAACTCCAATAATGATGTCTTATTTGAGGTTGCTTCAGTCTGGCACATTCAATAGTTATTTGTTTGTATAGTCATCTTAATAAGCATGTGATGAAGGGGTAGAAAGTGCAAATGACCTATGCTAAATGTCTCTACTTGTTTCCCAAACTAAGAGTATTAATAGCAAAATATATTTTCTTCTAGTACTATGGGGATTTCATAGTCTTTGATTCAATGTCTTATTTAAAACTGGGATAAAGTAGATTATGTAGGAAATTATCTCTCTAATTTTTAAATGATAAGAAAGGTGGAGGCACATTATTTTAATAGCTTCCCAGTCCACTAAGCATTACTAAATAATTGCAAAAGACTTATCATTCTCCTCCAGACTGCCCTCCAGTCACTGATAAAGAGCACTACCATTTCTCAATGTTTCCTGGAAATCCCATTCAAGTTTTCAAACCTCATTTTAAGGCATTTGATCACATTTAATGTTTTTACTTCCTTTCCCAGTTTTTTGCCCTTCAAATCCCTAACAAGAATCAATGCCTTAAAATTTTTTTCAAAAAAGCACATTATGGGGCTTCCCTGGTGGCACAGTGGTTGAGAGTCTGCCTGCTGATGCAGGGGACGCGGGTTCGTGCCCCGGTCCGGGAAGATCCCACATGCCGTGGAGTGGCTGGGCCCGTGAGCCATGGCCGCTGAGCCTGTGCGTCCGGAGCCTGTGCTCCGCAACGGAAGAGGCCACAACAGTGAGAGGCCCACATACCACAAAAAAAAAAAAAAAAGCACATTATGCAAGTTTTGTACAATTCACCAAGTACCCAGATCTCATGAACTAGGAGGTACCCTTGATATGGTAATCTTTTGGCAAACCAATGGCAACCACTTGAAGCCAATTGTAAATTTAGATTTAACAGAAGAACTGGAAGACACTGGCTTTTACCTAAATCTTGAAATGAATTAAATATCCCTGAAGATTGATCATTTTTCAGATGAAGTCTTTTATAGTTATATATTTCACATATATTGTTTTTCCTGGAACTAGAATAAGATATGTGAAAATACCACAAGAAACACTTTTATCTGTGATATGTCCAATCCAGTTGGCAGGAGAAAGTAAAGACACATCACAGGAAAATTTATTCTTATGAGATTTCCAGCACAGCTCTGTATCCTCCAGAAAAACCCAAAGAAACATTTAAACTGGAGCCTCCAAACCTTTTGTCATTCATCCCTCACTATGGGACAGTGTCTTCTGTCATTTTGTACCCTTTTGTATTAATGGGCAGATGGATATTCCATAATAAATAGCCTCAAGAATCATCCCAAACAAAAACTGATTTAAAAAATTCAGTGCAGATCCAAGCCAATTTTGTCAGCTTAAGTTAAAAGGTTTTGGGTCTCAGACAGAGCATGTTTTAGAATGCAAAATGCAAAAAAAAGTTGGCTTTTGTCCATTGCTGCAAATAATCACTGTTTCCCCTGACAATAGTTCAACTACCTTAATTTTTTTTCTGTAATCGAGTTTAGGATGAGACTACAAAATTGAGTCTTTTCTAGGCTTAGGACTTCCCTCTAATGATTCTGTATTTAAGGGCCCTACACTATTGACAGAGTCAATCTTCAACAACCATAACATTCTCATCTATCAGCTCATTAATCAAAATTAAGCCAAAGCCACCATTATATTGACCATGGACTTTATATCCTGAGATAACCATAATTCATTCATTCATTTACTCATTCAACATACATAATTACTGAGTATCTACTTACTCTTGTACCAAGTGTTGTGCTGTTGCTTTTTACATTTCTATTCACATCTTATTTTATTCACATCTTATTAAGAAGAAATACTAGCTGTTAATATAGATATCTCCACTGACATCACACAACTGCAAACACTACCATCTCCTTCCTAGAACCAATCTCCTTACTTCCATTTGTTATTCTCTATACTCTGTTCTCTACAAATTGACCAAAATTATATTTCTCAAATGTAAATCAGATCATATTATTTCCTGTTGAAAATACTCTAAATCAGTAGGTCTCAGCCATAGACAATTTTGTCCCTCCAGGGGTATGTGACAACACGTGGAGACATTTAATTGTCACAATTCGGGGTAAATGTTACTGGCATTTAGTGGGTAGAGGCTTAATGCTGCTAAACATTCTACAATGCACAGCACAGTCCCCATGGCAAAAAAGTACCTGGTCCAAATGTTAATAATGCCACAGTTGAGAAACTCTGCTCTAAATCCAAATTCCTTCCCCTGATTTGCAAGCTCACATAGTCTTGCTCCAGCCTCTCTCTCTTTTGCCTTCCCTCTGGTCACACTCTCCATGGCTCATTATGTTCCAACCATGCAGGATATACTTTGTATTCCTTGGACACACCAAGCCAGTCTGTACCTCAGAACTCTTTAACTTGCTAATCCCTGTTCCTCTCTCTGGAAAGTTCTTCTACCAAAACTTTGCATGCCTGCCTTCTTCTCAACATTGAGATCTCTAGTCACGTCATCTAAAGTAACTACATGCATTTCACCCTCATGAATCCCATTCCCATCACTGTGAATTTATCTTGTTCATTTATGTTGTGTGCTCCCCTTAGAGTGTAGGCTCCATGAGTAGCCAGTCTTATTCACTATTCTCTTCCCTAGAACTGGAACTCTGTCACTCCCACTCTTCATCACCTGCAAGGCCCAGTTATAAAATCAAAACACAGGAAAAGATATGGGGCAAAAAGGGAAATTGCAAAACTGTCAAAAAGTGAAAAGAACATGGGTGCAAATAGACAACTCTAAACTTAGTGGAAGTAGTACGTAATTTTAGTGTTTGCTTCATTTTCATTTAGGGTACAGTTTTAAGTGTTTTAAATGGATTAACTCATTTAATCCTTATATATCACCAGTCTCTTAAAAATGCTACTATGTTAGCACTATTATTATCCTGACTTTACACATAAAGAATGGCAGCACAGAGAGGCTTAGTAACTTGCTCAGGCTCATGTAGCTATTGAATGGTAGTGCTGGAATTTCCACACAGGGACTCTGCCTCTACAGCACTGTTCTCTTAACCACCATGCCCTGTGCCAGGCAAAAAAACTGCCTGCTTAGAAAAATAAACAAATAGGGCCTAATTAAACTTAAAAGCTTTTGCACAGAAAAGGAAACCATAAACGAAATGAAAACCTATGGAATGGGAGAAAATATTTGCAAATGATGCGACCGACAAGGTGTTACTATCCAAACTATATAAACAGCTCATATAACTCAGTATCCAAAAAACAATCCAATCAAAAAATGAGCAGAAGACTTGAATAGACTTTTTCCAAAGAAGACATACAGTTGGCTAACCGGCACATGAAGACATCCAACATCGCTAACTATTAGAGAAGTGTAAATCAAGACCACAGTGAGGTATCACCTCAAACCAGTCAGAATGGCTATCATCAAAAAGTCTAAAAACATGGGCTTCCCTGGTGGCGCAGTGGTTGGGAGTCTGCCTGCCGATGCAGGGGACGTGGGTTCGTGCCCCAGTCCAAGAGGATCCCACATGCCGCGGAGCGGCTGGGCCCGTGAGCCATGGCCACTGAGCCTGTGCGTCCAGAGCCTGTGCTCCATAACGGGAGAGGCCACAACAGTGAGAGGCCCTCGTACTGCAAAAAAAAAAGAAAAAAAAAAGTCTAAAAATAATAAATGCTGGAGAGAATGTGGAGAAAAGGGAAACCTCATACCGTGTTGGTGAGAATGTAAACTGGTACAGCCACTATGGAAAACAGGATGGAGGTTCCTTAAAAAACTAAAAATATCGATAGCACTAACATATGACCCAGCAATTGCACTCCTGGGTATATATCCAGAAAAAACGAGAACACTAATTGGGAAAAATACATGCATACCACATTGTTCATAGCAGCACCACTTACAATAGCCAAGATATGGAAGCAACCCAAGTGTCCATCAAGAAAAGAGTAGATTCAAAGACTTAGTATAGGGAAAGTTATACTAGTTTATATGTAAACTAGTATGAATGCATGCTTAAAATGTATGTAAAAGAAATGACTTCTAACAAATAAGAGAAAGACTATGGAAAGCCAAACCTGATGCCCATGCTTTGGTACCAGTTTCTATGGAATGTGCTTTATGATGAGATTCTATGGACTTCACTAAGTAATCCTTTCTTTAAAAGAGTGAAAACAGACCTACTTTATCCTGATTTGCTTTGAAGCCAAGAGCCCAATAAAGAGTCTCCAACACGTTTTAAAATAAAAATATAAATCCCCCATCAGCACAGAGCACAGTGGCAAGTGAATAAATTTAAGTATTCTCCTTCTTTTTAGATTCTTGCTTTTCATTCTTAAAACCATGAAATAGTATTTATTAGGATGTCCCTATTCCAAGGTTCAAACATACTATATCTAAAACATGTGGGTATATTTGTCAGGGCTCATCATATCCTCCCTTCATATTAACAGGAAGCAAGGCTCAAAATCTCTGATCCCTGTAATATTATTATGGCTAGAGGAGAACACTTGGCGAAATAGTTCTTCTCCCTGTGGTTGTCAGGCCACATATTTCATCTTGCAAGTGTCGGCAGTGAGTTCAGCTTGCCACTCACAGATATGTGTATTGAAGCAATCACACTGATGATGAGTAGACGTTGCTTCCTCCTTATGCAAACAGTCCACAGGTACTGAAGGGATTTGTTCCTGTAAGTTCCGTGTTACTTGAACTTTACTATTTCAGCATAGGCACTCCCTCAGCACCTTTCTATCCCCTTCTCCAAAATTTAAATCAATGTTTCATCTCTATGATAAACTACTCAACTACCAACCCTGCCAAAAAGTGGCTGAGTGGGTCACTTTTAGTTTGCCAATGTGTGTGTGTGTGAGAGAGAGAGTGAGAGTGAGAGTGAGAGAGAGAGAGAGAGAGAGAGAGAGAATGGCAGCACTGATTTTTGAAGTACTGAGCATGAGATCCTAAGCTAATCCCTCACACTTCAAAAACATATTAACTCTAGAATTCATTAAATAATAGATTAGATTAAAGGAGATACCAGGCTGAGGAGATAGAGACACTGTCTTACCACTAAATAAAATATTTGCAGTTTACTACTCTTGCAGCTAGAGTACGCCTAAAACTGGGATTCCCATAAGAGTTTTTAAGTGGTTGATGAGTAAAATGGCTCTTACACTAAAAGGTAGTAAAATATAAGGCTCCGCTCTGTCATGAACTTCTATGTAACCTAGAAACATTCTATGCCAAAATATAAATATGTTTGTATATGTATATATACATACACGAAACACATGTATAGGTATATATAAAACATATACATATAGTCATGTGATTCACTTTTTAAACACTGTCAAGCTAATAAAATGGGCTTACTATTTTTAATATTAAACTGAATATTTAATATTAAACTGAATATTTTATTCCTGATTATCTCCAGTTCTTGGGGAAAGTGGAACTCAGCCTCAAAGAGAGAAGTTATACATTGAATGCTTGTCCCCCTGCCCCCAGAGTTCATGTGTGAAAACCAACCACCAGGGTGATGGTGTTTGGGTCGGTGGTGGAGGTGATTAGGTTGTGAAGGCTGGAATTAGTGCTCTTGAAAGAGCGACCCTACAGAGCTCCCTAGCCCCTTCCCCCATATGAGATTATAGTGCTCGCACCTTGCTCTTGGACATTCAGCCTCCAGAACTGTGAGAAATAAATGTTTGTTTATAAGCTACCCAATCTGTGGTATTTTGTCATAGCAGCCAAACAGACTAAGACAGAAGTCAATTTTAAGTCTTAGTTTGTTTTACTCAAACAGCTGTCTCCCTTATAGCATATCTGGACTCAGATCTTAAGTCACAGGGTAGCAGGGGAAGACAATATGACACAGAGAAGTCTTTGCTGGGCACGTAGGAGAAAGGAGCCACTAGGAATAGATAGATGGAAAGGGAGAGAAAGTTAGACGCAGTGTCCTTGTTTTTCCCTTACTCGGACAGGCCTGCACCTCTGGTGGAAATGTATGGTCAAATCACCCAAATGCACTTGGTGGAAAGCCCAAGGTTAGCAGCTCATGACCTGCATCCTCTCTGAGAGGCCAGCCTTCCCAAGGCACCATGTGACAATCGAGTCAGAGCAGCAGAAAGGAAGTGGCTCCAAGAGGTGTCTAGGCAGCCAATTCCAAAAGGCTCTGAAAACCAAAAGTGCTTTTCAGAACTCATTTGATGGCAAAATATGACTAAGCTAACACAACTCTACTTATAATTTATATCATTTATCCACTTACTGCAGTGTGTCCGATTACACCGTGCTAGCTATACATGATATACAGATGATACACAGCCTTTTGAAAATCTAGAAATACGTACAAATCTCAAAATATACCTGGCCCCAATGGCTTCAGGTAAGAGAGATCGAACTATATTGAAAACTGAGAGTGATTTTACAGGCTCTTCTTCCATAGCACCTGTATGCATTCCTGACAAACTCTATATCCCACAAAATTGCTCATGGGAAAATAAAGTGCAACCCATCATGCAAATTCTATGCAAGTTTGTGAACAGAAGAGTAATAGAAGTAAACATCGTTACCTTACGAGGTAATCACAAAAATAATAAATAACTAATAATAAACATAAATATCTTATGATCTCAGTAGGCTGCAGGCTTCCTCAGGGGATGCTGAAAGTGCACAAAAACATTGAGTGAGGATACAGAACAGGGGGAGCTCTGAGAACATGGGGAACTGCGACTTGCTGGGAGTTCAGGGTCCTGCAAAACTAAAGGTGCCCCTCTCTGAGGAGGTAGGCCACAATACAACAGCTCATTTTGAACTTTCATGAAATAGAGCTGAAAGGGCTCCAGCCTGCAGAAGCTGAGTTGAAGGATGGCCTTTCCTGCTGAAAGTTCTCGTTCTACTTCCACTGTTCTGGCTCCTTTTGCCATAGGAAAATTGTAACCCAACTTTCACTTTAATGTGACATTATTCTGTTATTCACCAGTCACAGACTCAGCTGTGTTTAAAATCACAGCCATTGGAGTCAGTTCGACTGGGACTGAACCCTACCTAGCTGAGCACAGTAAAGGACAAAAGCAGTAAAAACCTGCCCACAATCCTGATCTTGAGGAGCTCACAACCCAGCCAGAATGAGTCCAGTAAGATGCTACACTAGAGCTGACGGTAAGTGACAGCTATGAAAAATGAATGAAAACATCTCTCTAGACTGAGACTTGACAGGAAAAGCGAAGCTTTAGCCAGGCCTAGAAGAATCAGCAAGCCATAATCTGTGGTCTCTTTTATTGTGAGATTGCTGTGGCCTAAGAGGAAGAACAATGAATCTGTACTTCATCAGCTGCTTCTTGTTGGACAAACCACTTAACCTTTCTAGGCCTTTATTAGTGAAAGCCACTTAATATTTTGCAGTGAAATTAGGTCAAATGAGATGCTAGATTGGAAAGTGCATTGAGGAAAGGGCTTCACAACGGAGAATAATAAAGCTAACGTTTACTGAGTGCTTTCTAAAGCCGAGCACTTGTCCAAGTGCTTTATAGAGATGTTTCCTTTAATCCTTTTAGATGTTAGATATGTTCTATTATAAACCTGAACCTTCACAGATGAAAAACTGAGAGAGAAAGAGGATAAAAGGTTAAACAAATTGGCTTAGCTCAAACAGTAAGTGGTAAATGCCAGATGACAGCCCAGGAAGGGTATGGGTTAAGAGCCCAGATTTTTTAACCACTAGAAGATGAACTTTTGGGGGGCAAAGGCTATGAATTAGTCACCTGTGCATCCCCAGCACAAGCACAGTGCCAGAGATGAAGTATCTACTCAAGTGTTGAATATATGGGCACTTACATTGTCTGCAATTAAAATATTTAATATTTACAGTGTTTTCATATGTTATATGCCCATGAATCACTTACAATAACAGTAAACACCAGGTGGTAGCATGACAAAAATGATCATTTCCGTAGATTCATAATTCTTGAAAGGACATTGGAGATCATCAACTTTTTTTTTTCCCCACAGGTGTGGCCAAGAGAGGTTAGGTGATTTACCCAATAACAAGTCTAGCTAGATCTCAAAATTTCCTATCTAACATTTTATTTTCCTACTACATCCTAAACAAGAATGTAAGTCATTTTGGCTAAAGAAGATGTTTTGAAATAAAGTCAAATTGGAGACTTATTATCATTGGAAATGTTCAGAACTCAGAAGTGGACATGTATATATTTTTATGTCTGGACAGATGCAAGGGAAATCTTTGATGGCAGAAAGCAGACTGTGAGAAATAGTCAATAAAGGGAGGCATAACATATATGACCCTTGACCTCTCTTTGTATGTTTCAGGGCATCAAAGGAATCTAGAAGAATGATACACAGGAAAGAGCAGTGTTTCTCAAACTTGCATATGGTGCAATATGCTTACATGACAATGGTTGTATGGCAAACATGAGGTAAATGAACAAGTCATCTCCAGCCCAAGGTCACTGTCCCAGGGGCTCCAGCTGCCCTGAGCCACCCTGAGGGCTAAGACCAACAGTAGCTTGTATATCTATAACCCATTCTTTCCAGTTGTTCTACTATGGAGGAGAGGAAAACAGAGCTTTAAGGAATTAAGGCTTGAGTTCAAACTCCAAAAAAAAAAAAAAAGGGAAATTTTTGCATAAGAATAATAAACTGGCTGCATAAACCCTCATGAAAGGAAAGTAATCCCACCTCCTATCTATCATTTATATACACTGCTGACAAACTTTCATTCAAACTTATGAGCTATTTCCCTATCACTTTAACACTAAATCTGCCACTTCACAAAAAAAGGCTGTATTCTATATGACAGTTTGGGGCACATGGAAGAAGTTTCTGAACAAGGACATTCATTCCTGGATCAGTCTGAACCCACAGGTAACAATGAGTGATAATCCTTGGCATGAACACCACATACCCCATTGCAAGCTTTTTATTTTGCAAGCTGTCCAAACTGTCGTGTGAAAACTTCTATTAGATTCCCCAGAGCCATGAAGCAGGTAGAAGATTTTAGCAGCCCTGAACACAAGGCAGCACACAAAAATATGGATTCAACTTCAGGAAATGATAGACAGTCACCACTGTAAACTATTTTATGACTGGAGCCAATCCACAAAACTAATGCAATAATAGAGATTCTAAGTTAAAGCTGGAAATTGCTACCCAGGTCAGGCTACTCCCTAGAGCTCAGATAGGATTACTTTGGGTGCATTCTGGAACCCCACAGCTGGTCTAGGTTTTCATTGTCTCATATAATGAACTTGCACTATTTCCTTTAATAATCCTCAACCCCCTGCTTTGGATTGGATAGTCAATCTGAATTTATCTTTTCCCAATTTTAGCTTTTCATTCTTTCCTTATTTCAGACAAAGCTGAAAAAAAATCCCATATCCCTGTGGAATTATACCTAGATTTTCTTACTTAGCTCTTACTCTTTTGTAGCTCTTGCCTTTGCTCCTTTGATACACTGGTCACTTTTATCTGAAACCTGGCCAGCTTGTCAAATTCCCTCAGGTAATTCTAAAATCCAAAATAGATGCATTATAATAGGAAAGAACAGTTGATTGGTCAGGGAGCAACTTGCTCTCTACACTACTATTCACATGTTTATTAAGAGAAAAGAAATGACTTGGTGCTGTATGTCTTGGTTTTCCTATTCATAAAATCTAAAATAATACTTTTGTGGTTTCTACCTGCCTCTTGTAACACTGGATTTTCTCCCAAACAAAAATGATTTCCTATTTATCTGGTATTGTGAGGATTCAAACTAATTTCTTGCTAGTTTCATAACATTGTACTTTGTCATGACAAATGAAGTAATAGTATATTTTCACCTTTATACTGTCTTTAACCCCACCAACCCATATTCCCATGCACCAATCTTGAAGAATTTGCTATCAATGGCAGGAACTGCTCTGATGCAATTGTTTGAGCAACTGATGTGAAACAAATCATCTGACTCAAAGAAAGACAGATGGACAATGCTTATAGGCTGACCCACACCAAGGAAATAGTATTGCTGCCTATAGTGGTTTCAGTTTGAGTTCCACTCCATTTGCAGTTAGTTATGGAACAAAAATCTATCAATTTATAATGCATAAATAATCCTTCCTTACCAGTCCTAGAAATGAAATGTCTACTAAAAGTTGCAGTTACTGAGGAAGAAAACGTTATCCCAGTGAATGTAACAAAATGTCATATCTTACACAAAACAACCTATCTTAAATCCTTGTTATCCAGACACATTAAAATAGCAACAGGGACTTCCCTGGTGGTCCAGTGGTTAAAACTTCACCTTCCAACGCAGGGGGTGCAGGTTTGATCCCTGGTCGGGGAGCTAAGATCCCACATGCCTCAGGGCCAAAAAACCAAAACATAAAACAGAAGCAATATTGTAAAATAGCAACAAAAAATTCCATTTTTGATGAGAGATTAACCCATAGTTAGAATCGAATGTCCTAGTAAGTAGAGCTGATTTTTAAAATTTTGTTTTTAGAGATGTGTTAATTTGGGTCCTCAGAGGAGCACGGGTCCTCTGGGAAGCATGCATCAAGATGGTATGAGATGCGTAAGGTAGGCAACCTCTAAGATGGCCCACAATGATTGCCACCTCCTGGTGTTCGTGCTGTGTAATCCTTAAGTGTGAGCTGGCCAAGTGACTTGTTTTTCACCAATAGAATTGGAAAGGTAATAAGATGTCATTTCTGTGATTAAGCTACAAAATATTTGACTTCCATCTTGCTAGAAGTCTCTCTCTCTCTTTCTCTTGCTGGATTTGATGAAGCAAGCCACCACGGTGAGAACTACCATGTGGCAAAGGACTAAGGGAGCCTTCCAGGCAGCAGTCAGCAAGAAACTGAGGCCCTCAGCAGAACAGTCCACAGAAACTAAATCCTGCAGACCTTTCTGTAATCAAACCTCAGATAAGACTCCAGGACTGGCTGGCACCTGATTGCAGTCATGTGAGAGATCCTGAAGCAGAGGACCTGGCTAAGCCACACTCATATTCTTGACCCACAGTAACTATGAGATAATAAATGTGTGTTGTTGTAAGACAGTAAGTTTGGGAATAATTTGTTATGCAGCAGATGACTAATACAATGTGCAGGTAATGTATTGGGGAAGGAAGAAAAAAAAAGGCAAGGAGAGCATTCTAACTATGACTTGGGTCTGACATCTAATAAAGGATAGAGAGAAAGAAGGAGAATTGGGCTGCAGGAGTCCAGTACTACGGTATAGTCTTAGGCAAAGTTGCCCATTGGAAGAGGCCCACTTCTTGCCAGAATGATCCTGCCTTAGTACCATTACCATGATCAGTCACTGGCTGAGAGCAGTCTGAAAGAATCATATTCCTGACACAAATGTGGTGGTGAATCCAGAAGGGTAGTATCTGGAGCCCCACAGCAGGTGATCTTGACTGGTGCATTTCCATGCTACAGAAGAGAAGCAAATATCACAATACTGGAAAGAAAAGAGAAGGTATAGTTGCTTTTTAAGTCATATAGCTTCTTGCAGCTTGTTCCACCTTTTCAGCCATGTTGCCCAGGGTGGGCAGGAGTTAAGAAAACTTGAGGAGGTAGGAGCATCAGTGCTATCACCACTTCTCTGCATCACCCTCACTGAAATCTCTTCTGCTGGGTCAACAGCCTCTATCATTTTCATCTAGAAATCTCTTGTTTTGAGTAGGGAATATAGGATGATTGCATTCTCATTCTAATGTGTCTTTTTTCAAAGAAAATGTTTCTTTAAGGACAAGAATGACTGGGAATGAAGGGATAGAAAGAAAAACTTGACTTTATTGAGGAAAAATGAGACAAAAAGGCAGACAGGGAGAAATGCCATCATGTATTTTATAGCTTTGAATAATTATTGAGCACATTTCAGTGAGCATGAGCCTCTTTTACTTTACAAGACAGAAATTTATCATGTATGTAAGGAAGCTGAACATGACTGTCAACAACTTTTCAATTAATTTTGAAGTGCTTACATTTATTAACCAGAATTTTTTAAACTGATCTTGTTCATAGTCAAAGTTTTAGACCCACTGTGCCAGTCTTCCATAGAAGAATACTGAAGAAAGGGCTAGGAACTTCAAAGAGGTAGAAAGATTCCAGTAGATGAATTATATGAGACCAAAGAATCTACCGGTTGACTGTATTCCCAGGAGGGACTAAAGGACCTTCCCTTCACTGAGGCTACACTGGTAAACTCAGAGAGGCTGTTTTCTGAGGGCCAAGAGTGAGAGTAGGGTATGTTTCCATGGGACTTCCATGGGACTCTCTAATGTCAATATGCATGACATCATTCCAGAATAACAAAGGCCAGATTTCAGCATTCAATAATTAGAAGCAACATGGATATAATTACTGTAATAGGTAGGAAGACCAGAGTAAAAAGCAGGATCCCTTGACCATTGGAACCTACGGCAACGACTAAAAGACCATCCTGTTCCCAGAGGCAAGATAGATGCGCAGCCAATGAGAGTGTTTCTAGACCTATGAAAACATAAGAGATCAAGAGCTGGTGAGCAAAGGCCAAAGTCAACCAACTTATTTGTTCCTTGGTTCCTCACCCATCTCTGGTTCTAAACTAATTCAGAGCCAGTCAACTGAAAGGAAGTCAAATTCCCCTGAGAAAGGACTCCACTTGGAAGCTCACTCAGCTACAAGCCAAAAGAATTATATATAATGTATATTATGTTATGCTCCAAAGGGACCTACAACCATATTTCAGGATAACTACATAGGAGAAAAGGAAATATCCAGATCTTTTGAAAATTATTAGATATAGAATCATAGCAGACACTGATATACTAGTGGAAACAAAATGCCATACGAACTCCTCTATTAAACTGAGCGTAATTGGTTCAAAGAGTCTATGGGTCCACTCCTGGCAATTTCCCCTGTCCCTGAGTGCATAATCAGAATGGGTATGTTTAGCAACATTTAGAACTCTCACATTATTTTCTGACATGTGGCGTAACAGCCATCAGAGTGGAAAGGGTCAGGTGAAGCCCCTAATACTGTCCCCAACATCCAATATAGTATATCAAAAGCAATACCACATCTCTGTTCGGAATTTTGGATACTACTGCTATCCTCAGAGTCAAAAGATTCAAGGTTTTGCTTCCTTTTATGCCCCCATTCAGAGAACCAATATATCCTTTCCAAAAGAGAGGGAATAAAAGGATACATGATTGTAGACCTTTAGAGGATGAGAGACAAGTATGTCTGAGGCATGTGGACAGACGTACGGAAGTGGGGACAAACTGTACAGATCTTTGCCTCACATTCATGCCCACCAGAGAACATGTATAGCAGAGGAGACACTGAAGATCCTGAGGAACAGTATAACTCATCCAGTGAAGGTAAGCCAGATTTTGTCCTTAGCCACCCCAGGGCTAGCACAATGGGTTCATAAATAGAGTGTCCATGGTGTCAGGGATGGAGGTGACATATGGGTCCATCACCTTGGGATCAGCTTCAACAATGAGTACTGTGGCTTACTGCACTAACACTCCCATTAAAAGGGGTGTTTTTTTTTGGTTGGGGGGGTTGTTTTGGTTTCTGTTTGCTTTATTTTATCTTGAAGAAATTATGGCCAGCTACCACCCTTGAGTGTCAGTAACAGAGTGGAAAACAACATATGGGGTATGAATGTATCTGGGTAACACAACAGATGCTCTGTCACAGACACTGTTGATTCTCTAAACCATTTACCCCATAGCAAAAGCAATGGAAGAGAATTTAAAACATGCTGATAGCTTCCCTTCCCAGGTGCCTATTCTCTTTTCTTCTCTGCCTAAGTGTTTTCTCTAGCACCTTGGAAGCTCACTCAACTACAAGCAGGTGCAACCTGCAAGTATGGGAGTGTCAACACCCCAGAGGCAACTCTCAATCAGTAAAGATCCTGCCCTGTTTAATCATCAGCAGTCATTCCCCATCATTTATGAAATGACTGAGATGTGATCTACACGGTTTCTTCATTGAACAGTACTGAGCCACAATTGCCTACCATAGTAACCCACTCATTGATGCATCCTTTATTAACTTTTCTCCCTTTTCTTATTTCCTATCATCCTTCCTGAGATCACCTCCCTTATAGACAATCTACTTCCAAATTCTTGTCCTAGGTCTGCTTTTGAAAGAACACAACCTAACACAATATTGATGGTTTAAAGCAATAATAATAACAATGACTTGTATGGGTTAAAATATAGATAGAAATAAGATACAGAGGAACAATAACATAAACGTCCATGGATTGACAAATGAAATGTCCTATGATTTTCACTAAGAAGAGTGTAAAATTACCAACCAACATGCATGTTATAATATTTAAAATGATCACTAAAATTTAATAAAAGAATGTAGTATAGAGGACAGAAATCAAGATGGTGGAATAGAAGGACATGGAGCTCACCTCCTTCCAAAAATACATCAAAAATATATCTACATGTGGAACAATTCTCACAGATTACCTACTGAACGCTGGCAGAAGATCTCATATGACCAAAATTGCAAGAAAGATCACCAGGTAACTGGATAGGATGAAAGGGAGAAAAAAAGGAAATGGGATAGGACCTGTGCCCCTGGGAGGGAGCTGTGAAAGAGAAAAGGTTCCCTCACCCTGGAAACTCCCTTCAATGGCTAGGCGATCAGCCTGGACAGATAGGGAGCTTCAGAGGCTCAGGACAGTGCAGCAGGCTTGTGGCAGGCAGAAGAGAGGCCAGACCACCTCACTGAGGTCAGCCCAAGATGAGTGTCTGCTGGTGCATGCAGAGGCTGAGTGCTGAAACTTGGGCTTCAGTGGAAAGACCTGGGGAGAGAACTGCGGCTGGCTGCTCAAAGACAGCCCAAAGGAGCTGGCGTGTGGCCTGGGCTGCAACCCTGGGGGAAGCAGGACAGAGCCCAGGTGTGCCACTGAAACTCCATTATTAATGCATGCTCTGCCCTTCCCTTCATAGCTTCTTTCTCAGTGTGCTCACAGTGGATGCAGCTCCACCTGAGCTCTGGGAATGCACAAGCTCCACAGGCTGCCCGCACGCAGAGGCAGGGCTGAAATCTGAGCCAATTCCCCAGGGACTGCATGATTTTGGAAGTGGGGCTAAAGTTTGAGCCATGTCTCCGTGGCTTTGGAGGATTTATGCAACCAGCACCTTTGTGAGCTCAGCACCCGTGGGACATCTGAGCAGATTACCTGGCTGAGCGGATCTGGCATGAGTAGCTGTGAGCTTTGTGGGTCTGTGCACGCAGAGGCAAGGCTGAGGTCTGGGCTGACCCTGTAGCTCCCACAGCAGGTCCAGGTGTGCAACTTCTTGCAGCTATGCTGGATCCTGGTGCTTGGCTTTAGCAGATTTGTGCCAGCAGATCTGCACTGCCGGATTTGTGAGCAAAGTGCCTGAGGGACATCTGAGATGACTGCCTGTATTTGCAAGGCCAAGGCAGTGCCAAGGGCAGTGCCAACAACAGTGCACTTTGTGAGCATACACAATGGGTGACAGGCGACACCACGGAGTGCACTTCCCAGTGGACAGCTCCTGCAGAGGAATACTCAGTGTCTCCTCTCCCAGCAGAAGCACTCCAGTCCCACCTACCTTATACCACAGCTCAGAAACTGATCTGGGGGCTTCTACTCCAACAACTGTGGAGCAGACCCTGCCCCTGAGAGGGTTGTGACAACCACAGAGCAAAGAGGAGGCCCCACTCAACATCCAGCACAGGCTCTGGTCACCACACCACCAATCACACCCACTCTCAAGGGGATAATGGCCAGCACACACTGAGGAAACACAAGGGAGGCATCCATACTAAAAACAGCCATAGCACCAAAAATATTAGCCTCACACTGGTTACACAGGGATGCTGCCACACAAAAACAGCCCTTCAAGACCTCAGCAGGTAACTGTTTCTCCTAAATTCATAGTCAGAGAAATATAAGTAAAATGAAGAAGGAGAGGAACCACTCCAAATTAAAAGAAGAAGAGAAATCCCCTGAAAGAACAAACAATGAAACAGACCTCTCCAGTCTACCAGATCCCAAATTCAAAAGGGAGGTAATAAAAATACTGAAGGAGTTAGAAAGTCTATCAATAGAAATGCAGATCACTGTAACAAGGAACCAGAAACTACGAAGAGAAGCCAACTAAAATTAGAAAACACATTTGCTGAGATGAAATCCAAGCTAAAAGCAATAAACAGCAAGCTAAATAATGCAGAAAATTGAATACATGATCTGGAAGGTAGAATAATGGAAATCACCCAATCAGAACAGCAGATAAAAAAACAAATTTTAAAAATGAAGCAATATATGAGACCTATGGGATAATAAAAAGCAAGCCATAGGGATCCCAGAGGAGAAGAAGAAGAAAAAGAAAAAGGGATCAAAAATGTATTTGAAGAAATTATGACTAAAGATTTCCCAGACCTAAAGAAGGAAACATATTCAGGTGCAGGAAGCACAGAGGGTCCCAAACAAGATGAACCCAAGCAGACCTACGCCAAGTCATGTTATAATTATAATGGTGAAAGTTAAAGACAGGATTCTAAAAGCAGCAATAGGAAAACAAAGATTTAGTTACAAGGGAACCCCCATAAGGCCAACAGCTGATTTCTCTATAGAAATGTTGCAGGCCAGAAGGGAGTGGCAAGATATATTCAAAGTCCTGAAAGGGAAAACCCTGCAACCTAGTATACTATACTCAGCAAGATTATCATTTAGAATAGAAGAAGAGGAAGAATTTCTCAAATAAGCAAAAACTAAAGGAATACAGCAATACTAAACCAATCCTAAAAGAAATATTGAAAGGTCATATCTAAATAGAAAAGAAGAAAGAATCTATAGAAAAGAGAAAATTACAAATGGAAAGTAAATCACTTAAATTAAGGCAGTACATAGATTTTTAAAAATCAAAAAAATTTTGTGTCATGAAAACTACAATGAACAGCAAAAGGATAAACATGAAGATGTAAAAGAGGACATCAAAATCATAAAATGTGGGGGAGGGGAGGAAGAAAAAGTAGATTTTTTTTTTTTTTTTTTTTTTATTTTACAAATTTAATCAGTTATACATATACATATGTTCCCATATTCCCTCCCTTTTGCGTCTCCCTCCCACCCTCCCTATCCCACCCCTCCAGGCAGTCACAAAGCACCGAGCTGATCTCCCCGTGCTATGCGGCTGCTTCCCACTAGCTATCTACCCTACGTTTGGTAGTGTATACATGTCCATGCCGCTCTTTCATTTCGTCACAGCTTACCCTTCCCCCTCCCCATATCCTCAAGTCCATGCTCTAGTAGGTTTGTGTCTTTATTCCTGTCTTACTCCTATGTTCTTGATGACATTTTTTTTCTTAAATTCCATATATATGTGTCAGCATACAGTATTTGTCTTTCTCTTTCTGACTTACTTCACTCTGTATGACAGACTCTAGGTCTATCCACCTCATTACAAATAGCTCAATTTCATTTCTTTTTATGGCTGAGTAATATTCCATTGTATATATGTGCCACATCTTCTTTATCCATTCATCCGATGATGGACACTTAGGTTGTTTCCATCTCCGGGCTATTGTGAATAGAGCTGCAATGAACATTTTGGTACATGTCTCTTTTTGAATTATGGTTTTCTCAGGGTATATGCCCAGTAGTGGGATTGCTGGGTCATATGGTAGTTCTATTTGTAGTTTTTTAAGGAACCTCCATACCGTTCTCCATAGTGGCTGTACCAATTCACATTCCCACCAGCAGTGCAAGAGTGTTCCCTTTTTTCCACACCCTCTCCAGCATTTATAGTTTCTAGATTTTTTGATGATGGCCATTCTGACTGGTGTGAGATGATATCTCATTGTAGTTTTGATTTGCATTTCTCTAATGAGTAAAGATGTTGAGCATCCTTTCATGTGTTTGTTGGCAGTCTGTATATCTTCTGTGGAGAAATGTCTATTTAGGTCTTCTGCCCATTTTTTGATTGGGTTGTTTGTTTTTTTGTTATTGAGCTGCATGAGCTGCTTATAAATTTTGGAGATTAATCCTTTGTCAGTTGCTTCATTTGCAAATATTTTCTCCCATTCTCAGGGTTGTCTTTTGGTCTTGTTTATGGTTTCCTTTGCTGTGCAAAAGCTTTTAAGTTTCATTAGGTCCCATGTGTTTATTTTTGTCTTTATTTCCATTTCTCTAGGAGGTGGGTCAAAAAGGATCTTGCTGTGATTTATGTCATAGAGTGTTCTGCCTATGTTTTCCGCTAAGAGTTTGATAGTGTCTGGCCTTACATTTAGGTCTTTAATCCATTTTGAGCTTATTTTTGTGTATGGTGTTAGGGAGTGATCTAATCTCATACTTTTACATGTCGCTGTCCAGTTTTCCCAGCACCACTTATTGAAGAGACTGTCCTTTCTCCACTGTACATTCCTGCCTCCTTTATCAAAGATAAGGTGACCATATGTCCGTGGGTTTATCTCTGGGCTTTCTATCCTGTTCCATTGATCTATCTTTCTGTTATTGTGCCAGTACCATACTGTCTTGATTACTGTAGCCTTGTAGTATAGTCTGAAGTCAGGGAGCCTGATTCCTCCAGCTCCATTTTTCGTTCTCAAGATTGCTTTGGCTATTCGGGGTCTTTTGTGTTTCCATACAAATTGTGAAATTTTTTGTTCTAGTTCTGTGAAAAATGCCATTGGTAGTTTGATAGGGATTGCATTGAATCTGTAGATTGCTTTGGGTAGTAGAGTCATTTTCACAATGTTGATTCTTCCAATCCAAGAACATGGTACATCTCTCCATCTATTTGTATCATCTTTAATTTCTTTCATCAGTGTCTTATAATTTTCTGCATACAGGTCTTTTGTCTCCTTAGGTAGGTTTATTCCTAGATATTTTATTCTTTTTGTTGCAATGGTAAATGGGAGTGTTTCCTTGATTTCACTTTCAGATTTTTCATCATTAGTATATAGGAATGCCAGAGATTTCTGTGCATTAATTTTGTATCCTGCAACTTTACCAAATTCATTGATTAGCTCTAGTAGTTTTCTGGTAGCATCTTTAGGATTCTCTATGTATAGTATCATGTCATCTGCAAACAGTGACAGCTTTACTTCTTCTTTTCCAATTTGTATTCCTTTTATTTCCTTTTCTTCTCTGATTGCTGTGGCTAAAACTTCCAAAACTATGTTGAATAAGAGTGGTGAGAGTGGGCAACCTTGTCTTGTTCCTGATCTTAGTGGAAATGGTTTCAATTTTTCACCATTGAGGACGATGCTGGCTGTGGGTTTGTCATATATGGCCTTTATTATGTTGAGGAAAGTTCCCTCTATGCCTACTTTCTGCAGGGTTTTTATCATAAATGGGTGTTGAATTTTGTCAAAAGCTTTCTCTGCATCTATTGAGATGATCATATGGTTTTTCTCCTTCAGTTTGTTAATATGGTGTATCACGTTGATTGATTTGCGTATATTGAAGAATCCTTGCATTCCTGGAATAAACCCCACTTGATCATGGTGTATGATCCTTTTAATGTGCTGTTGGATTCTGTTTGCTAGTATTTTGTTGAGGATTTTTGCATCTATGTTCATCAGTGATATTGGCCTGTAGTTTTCTTTCTTTGTGACATCCTTGTCTGGTTTTGGTATCAAGGTGATGGTGGCCTCGTAGAATGAGTTTGGGAGTGTTCCTCCCTCTGCTATATTTTGGAAGAGTTTGAGAAGGATAGGTGTTAGCTCTTCTCTAAATGCTTGATAGAATTCCCCTGTGAAGCCATCTGGTCCTGGGCTTTTGTTTGTTGGAAGATTTTTGATCACAGTTTCAATTTCAGTGCTTGTGATTGGTCTGTTCATATTTTCTATTTCTTCCTGATTCAGTCTTGGCAGGTTGTGCATTTCTAAGAATTTGTCCATTTCTTCCAGATTGTCCATTTTATTGGCATAGAGTTGCTTATAGTAATCTCTCATGATCTTTTGTATTTCTGCCGTGTCAGTTGTTACTTCTCCTTTTTCATTTCTAATTCTATTGATTTGAGTCTTCTCCCTTTTTTTCTTGATGAGTCTGGCTAATGGTTTATCAATTTTGTTTATCTTCTCAAAGAACCAGCTTTTAGTTTTATTGATCTTTGCTATCGTTTCCTTCATTTCTTTTTCATTTATTTCTGATCTGATTTTTATGATTTCTTTCCTTCTGCTAACTTTGGGATGTTTTTGTTCTTCTTTCTCTAATTGCTTTAGGTGCAAGGTTAGGTTGTTTATTCGAGATGTTTCCTGTTTCTTAAGGTGGGATTGTATTGCCATAAACTTCCCTCTTAGAACTGCTTTTGCTGCATCCCATAGGTTTTGGGTCGTCGTGTCTCCATTGTCATTTGTTTCTAGGTATTTTTTAATTTCCTCTTTGATTTCTTCAGTGATCACTTCGTTATTAAGTAGTGTATTGTTTAGCCTCCATGTGTTTGTATGTTTTACAGCTCTTTTCCTGTAATTGATATCTAGTCTCATAGCATTGTGGTCAGAAAAGATACTTGATACAATTTCAATTTTCTTAAATTTACCAAGGCTTGATTTGTGACCCAAGATATGATCTATCCTGGAGAATGTTCCATGAGCACTTGAGAAAAATGTGTATTCTGTTGTTTTTGGATGAAATGTCCTGTAAATATCAATTAAGTCCATCTTGTTTAATGTATCATTTAAAGCTTGTGTTTGCTTATTTATTTTCATTTTGGATGACCTGTCCATTGGTGAAAGTGGGGTGTTAAAGTCCCCTACTATGATTGTGTTACTGTTGATTTCTCCTTTTATGGCTGTTAATAATTCCCTTATGTATTGAGGTGCTCCTATGTTTGGTGCATAAATATTTACAATTGTTATATCTTCTTCTTGGATTGATCCCTTGATCATTATGTAGTGTCCTTCTTTGTCTCTTCTAGTAGTCTTTATTTTAAAGTCTATTTTGTCTGATATGAGAATTGCTACTCCAGCTTTCTTTTGGTTTCCATTTGCATGGAATATCTTTTTCCATCCCCTTACTTTCAGTCTGTATGTGTCTCTAGGTCTGAAGTGGGTCTCTTGTAGACAGCATATATATGGTTCTTGTTTTTGTATCCATTCAGCCAGTCTGTGTCTTTTGGTGGGAGCATTTAGTCCATTTACATTTAAGGTAATTATTGATATGTATGTTCCTATTCCCATTTCCTTAATTGTTTTGGGTTCGTTATTGTAGTTCTTTTCCTTCTGTTGTGTTTCTTGCCTAGAGAAGTTCCTTTAGCATTTGTTGTAAAGCTGGTTTGGTGGTGCTGAACTCTCTCAGCTTTTGCTTGTCTGTAAACGTTTTAATTTCTCCATCAAATCTGAATGAGATCCTTGCTGGGTAGAGTAATCTTGGTTGCAGGTTTTTCTCCTTCATCACTTTAATTATGTCCTGCCACTCCCTTCTGGCTTGTAGAGTTTCTGCTGAGAGATCAGCTGTTATCCTGATGGGGATTCCCTTGTGTGTTATTTGTTGTTTTTGCCTTGCTGCTTTTAATATGATTTCTTTGTGTTTAATTTTTGACAGTTTGATTAATATGTGTCTTGGTGTATTTCTCCTTGGATTTATTCTGTATGGGACTCTCTGTGCCTCCTGGACTTGATTAACTATTTCCTTTCCCATATTAGGGAAGTTTTCAACTATAATCTCTTCAAATATTTTCTCAGTCCCTTTCTTTTTCTCTTCTTCTTCTGGAACCCCTATAATTCGAATGTTGGTGCGTTTAATGTTGTCCCAGAGGTCTCTGAGACTGTCCTCTGTTCTTTTCATTCTTTTTTCTTTATTTTGCTGTGCAGCAGTTATTTCCACTATTTTATCTTCCACCTCACTTATCCGTTCTTCTGCCTCAGTTATTCTGCTATTGATCCCATCTAGAGTATTTTTTATTTCATGTATTGTGTTTTTAATCGATGCTTGATTCATCTTTAGTTCTTCTAGGTCCTTGTTAACTGTTTCTTGCATTTTGTCTATTCTATTTCCAAGATTTTGGATCATCTTTACCAACATTATTCTGAATTCTTTTTCAGGTAGACTGCCTATTACCTCTTCATTTGTTAGGTCTGGTGGGTTTTTATCTTGCTCCTTCTCCTGCTGTGTGTTTTTCTGTCTTCTCATTTTGCTTATGTTACTGTGTTTGGGGTCTCCTTTTTGCAGGCTGCACGTTTGTAGTTCCCATTGTTTTTGGTGTCTGTCCCCAGTGGCTAAGGTTGGTTTAGTGGGTTGTGTAGGCTTCTTGGTGGAGGGGACTACTGCCTGTGTTCTGGTGGATGAGGCTGGATCTTGTCTTTCTGGTGGGCAGGTCCACATCTGGTGGTGTGTTTTGGGGTGTCTGCAGACTTTTTATGATTTTAGGCCACCTCTCTGCTAATGGGTGGCGTTGTGTTCCTGTCTTGCTAGTTGTTTGGCATAGGGTGTCCAGCACTATAGCTTGCTGGTCGTTGAGTGAAGCTGGGTGCTGCCGTTGAGATGGAGATCTCTGGAAGATTTTCGCCGTTTGATATTGTGTGGAGCTGGGAGGTCTCTTGTGGACCAGTGTCCTGAAGTTGGCTCTCCCACCTCAGAGGCACAGCACTGACTCCTGGCTCCTCAATTTGGGATGATTTGTTGTCTATTCCTGTATTCCACAGATGCAGGGTACATTAAGTTGATTGTGGAGCTTTAATCCGCTGCTTCTGAGGCTGCTGGGAGAGGTTTCCCTTTCTCTTCTTTGTTCTCACAGCTCCTCGGTCTCAGCTTTGGATTTGGCCCCGCCTCTGCGTGTAGGTCGCCGGAGGGCGTCTGTTCTTCGCTCAGACAGGACAGGGTTAAAGGAGCAGCCTCTTCGGGGACTCTGGCTCACTCAGGCCGGGCGGGAGGGAGGGGCACGGAGTGCGGGGCGAGCCTTTTGGGAGGTCTGGGGTCTTCTGCCAGCGTTCAGTAGGTGTTCTGTAGGAGTTGTTCCACGTGTAGCTGTATTTCTGGTGTATCCGTGGGGAGGAAGGTGATCTCCGCGTCTTACTCTTCCGCCATCTTACCCGGAAGTCTAGATTTTTTTTTTTTTTTTTTTTGAATGTCTTTGAGCCTATATGACTACCAGTCTAAAGCAATAGATAAAGGGGTTAACATGCTTGAAAAACATGGTAACAACAAATCAAAAACATTCCTTTGATTCACATATATCAAAAAGAAAACAAGCATAATAAAAAGAAAATCATCAAACTACAAAAGGAAAAACAAAAAGAAAATCATCAAACTACAAAAGGAAAAACAAAAAGAAAATCATCAAACTACAAAAGGAAAAACAAAAAGAAAAAGAAAGGAACAAAGGAAAATACAAAATCAACTGGAAAACAAGGTTTAAAATGGCAATAAATACATATCTACCAATAATTACCTTAAATGTCAATGGACTAAATGCTCCAATGAAAAGACATAAAGTGGCAGACTGGATAATAAAACAAGAGCCTACAGTATTAAGAGACCCACTTTAGGGCAAAGGACACACATAGATTGAAAGTGAGGGGATGGAAAAAGATAATTCATGCAAATGGAAGTGATAAGAAAGTGGGTGTAACTATACTCATATCAGACAAAATAGACTTTAAAACAAAGGCCATCAAGAAAGATAAAAAAGGACACTATATAATGATAACAGGATCACACAAGAAGAGGATATTACACTGGTTAACATATATGCATCCAATATAGGAGCAACTAAATAAATAAAACAAATACTAGCAGACATAAAAGGAAGAATTAACAGGAATACAATAATAGGAGGAGATTTTAACACCCCACTGACATCAATGGACAGATATTCCAGACACAAAATCAGTAAGGCAACAGAGATCCTAAATGACACAATAGAACAATTAGACATAATTGGTATTTCAGGACATTATATCCAAAAACAAAAAAAACCCGAAAATACATTCTTTTCAAGGGCACAGGGAACACTCTCTAGGATATACCACATATTAGGACACAGAACAAGCCTCAACAAATTTTAGAGGATATTATTTCTAGCATCTTTTCTGACCACAGTGGCATGAAACTAGAAATCAACCACAGAAAGAGAAATGAGAAAAAAATGATTCCACGGAGACTGAACAACATGCTACTAAAAAACCAATGGGTCAGTGATGAAATCAAAGAGGAAATTAAAAAATACTGTGAGACAAATGAAACTGAAAACACAACCATAAAAAAATCTATGGAATGCAGCAAAAGTAGTCCTATTAGAGAAGGTCATAACTATATAGGCCTTCCTCAAAAAACAAGAAAAAAAATCTCAAGTAAACAACATAACCTTGGGTTTCCCTGGTGGTGCAGTGGTTAAGAATCCACCTGCCAATGCAGGGGACACAGGTTTGAGCCCTAGTCCAGGAAGATCCCACATGCCACAGAGCAACTAAGCCTGTGCGCCACAACTACTGAGCCTGCGCTCTAGAGCCTGTGAGCCACAACTACAGGTCCCACGTGCCACAACTACTGAAGCAAGTGTGCCTAGAGCCCATGCTCCGCAACAAGAGAAGCCACCACAATGAGAAGCCCGTGCACTGCAACGAAGAGTAGCCCCCACTCACCACAACTAGAGAAAGCCTGCATGCAGGAATGAAGACCTAATGCAGACAAAAATAAAAATAAATAGATTAAATAAATTTAAAAAACATAATCTACCACCTAAAAGAATTAGAAAAAGAAGAACAAAACCTAAAATCATCAGAAGGAAGGAATTAATAAAGAACAGAGAGGAAATAAATAAAATAGAGATTTTTTTTAAAAGAAAAAGAATCAATAAAACCAAAAGCTGTTTTTGTTGAAAGAGTAAACAAGATCAACAAACCTCTGGCCAGTCTCAGCAAGAAGAAAAGAGAGGATCCAGATAAACAAAATAAGAAAAGGAAGAGTAGAAATAACAATCAATACTGTAGAAATACAAAAATAAATAAATGAGAAAATAATATAAACAATTATATGTCAACAAACTGGACAACCTAGAAGAAATGGACAAGTTTCTAGAAACATACAGCCCACCAAAAGTGAATCAAGAAGAAATAGAAAGAAAGAAATCTGAAGGACCGATCACTAGAAGTGAAATAGTAACAGTAATTTAAAAAAAAAAAATCTCCCTGCAAACAAAGGTCCAAGACCAGATGGCTTCCCTGGGGAATTCTACCAAACATACAAAGAAGAACTTAGAGCAATCCTGCCCAAACTCTTCCAAAAGACTGAAGAGGAAGGAACACTCCCAAAGTCATTCTATGAAGCCACCATCACCCTGATACCAAAACCAGACAAAGACACTACCAAAACAGAAAATAACAGGTTAATATCTTTAATGAATATAGATGTAAAAATTCTCAATAAAATATTAGCAAACCAAATCCAACAACACATAAAAAAGATCATACACCATTACCAAGTTGGATTTGGATTCATCCCAGGGTCACAAGGATGGTTCAACATATGCAAATCAATCAATATGATACACCACATCAACAAAAGGAAAGAGAAAAACCACAAGATCATCTCAATAGATGCAGAAAAAACATTTGACAAAATTGAACATCCATTCATGATTAGAAAAAAAAAAACTCTTACCAAGAGTATAGAGGGAATGTATCTCAACATAACAAAAAGCTATTTATGACAAACCTACAGCCAACATAATACTCAATGGTGAATAGTTGAAAGCCTTCCCAGTAAAATGTGGAACAAGACAAATATGTTCACTCTCCCCACTTCTATTCAATAGTATTGGAAGTCTTAGCCACAGCAATCAGACAAGAAAACGAAATAAAAGGTATCCAAATTGGAAGGGAAGAGGTAAAAGTGTCATTACATGCAGATGGCATGATACTACATATAGAACACCCTAAGGACTCCACACAAAAACTACTAGAACTGATAAATTCAGCAACGTAGCAGGATACAAGATTGACATACAGAAATATGTTGCATTTCTTTACACTAACAATGAAACATCAGAAAGGAAAAATAAAAAAGCAATCCCTTTTAAAATCACATCAAAATAATACTTAGGAATAAACCTGACCAAGGAAGTGAAAAACTTACATGCTGAATACTATAAAACACTGATAAAGTAAATTGAAGAAGATTTAAAGAAATGCAAAGATAACCTATGATCTTGGATTGGAAGAATTAACGTTAAAATGGCCATATTACCCAAAGAAATCTACAGATTTAATGTGATCCCTATAAAATTACATTGACATATTTCACAGAACTAGAACAAATAATCCTAAAATTTATATAGAACCATAAAGTACCCAGTATTGCCAAAGCAATCCTGAGGAAAAAGAACAGAGTTGGAAGCATAACCCTCCCAGACTTCAGACAACACTACAAAGCCACAGTAATCAAAACAGTGTGGTAGGGGCTTCCCTGGTGGCACAGTGGTTGAGAGTCTGCCTGCCGATGCAGGGGACACGGGTTTGTGCCCCGGTCCAGGAGGATCCCATGTGCCATGGAGTGGCTGGGCCCGTGAGCCATGGCCATTGAGCCTGCGCGTCTGGAGTCTGTGCTCCGCAATGGGAGAGGCCATAACAGTGAGAGGTCCACATAACGCAAAAAAAAAAAAAAAACAAAAAAACAGTGTGGTATTGGCACAAAAACAGACATATGGATCAATGGAACAGAACAGAGCCAAGAAATAAACCCACAAAGCTACAGTCAATTAATCTTCGACAAAGGAAGCAAGAATATACAACAGAGAAAAGGCAGTTTCTTCAGCAAGAGGTGCTGGAAAGGCTGAACAGCCGCATGTAAATCAATGAAGTTAGAACACTCCCTCATACCATACACAAAAATAAACTCAAAATCGCTTAAAGACTTAAATATAAATCAGGACATTACCAATTCCTAGAAGAGAGCATAGGCAAAACATTCTCTGACATAAATCATAACAATGTTTTTTTATTAGGTCAGTCTCCTAAGGCAATAGAAATGAAAGCAAAAATAAACCAATGGGACCTAATCAAACTTATAATCTTTTGCACAGCAAAGGAAACCATAAAGAAAAAGACAACTTACAGACTGGGAGAACATAATTGCAATTGATGCAACTGACAAGGGATTAATTTAGAGAATACACAAACAGCCCATACAACTCAATAACAAAAAAACAAACAACCCAATCAAAAACTGGAAAGAAGAAGGTCGAGGGAAGATGGCGGAAGAGTAAGACGCGGAGATCACCTTCCTCCCCACAGATACATCAGAAATTCATCTACACGTGGAACAACTCCTACAGAACACCTACTGAACGCTGACAGAAGACCTCAGACCCCCCAAAAGGCAAGAAACTCCCCACATACCTGGGTAGGGCAAAAGAAAAAAAGAATAAACAGGGACAATAGGATAGGGACGGGACCTGCACCAGTGGGAGGGAGCCGTGAAGGAGGGAAGGTTTCTACACACTACAAGCCCCTTCGCGGGCGGAGACTGCAGGTGGCGGAGGGGGAAGCTTTGGAATAGCGGAGGAGAGCACAGCAACAGGGGTGCGGAGGGCAAAGCGGAGAGATTCTGGCACAGAGGACCGGTGCCCTCAGGCACACACCAGCCCGAGAGGCTTGTCTGCTCGGCCGCCGTGGCGGGCGGGGCTGGGAGCTGAGGCTCGGGTATCGGCTTTCAGTCGGAGCGCAGGGAGAGGACTGGGGCTGGCGGCAGGAAGAGAGCCTGAAGGGGTTAGTGCACCACGGCTAGCCCGGAGGGAGTCCGGGGAAAGGGTCTGGAGCTGATGAAGAGGCAAGAGACTTTTTTCCCTTTTGTTTCCTGGTGCGCGAGGAGAGGGCATTAAGAGGGCTGCTTGATGGGCGTCCCTGGTGGCGCAAGTGGTTGAGAGTCCGCCTGCCGATGCAGGGGATACGGGTTCGTGCCCCGGTCTGGGAGGATGCCATATGCCGCGGAGCGGCTGGGCCCGTGAGCCATGGCCGCTGAGCCTGCGCGTCCGGAGCCTGCGCGTCCGGAGCCTGTGCTGCGCAACGGGGGAGGCCACAACGGTGAGAGGCCCGCATACCGAAAAAAAAAAAAAAAAAAAAAAAAAGAGGGCTGCTTGGGGAAGCGCCGGAGACAGGCGCGAGCCGCGGGTAAGGCGCGGACCTCGGAGACGGGCGTGGGCCGCCGCTGCCCGCCGCCGCCACCACCGCCCGCCACCGCCGCCGCCGCCGCGGGGCCTGTATGCGAGCGCGGGTCACTGTCCGCCCCGCCTTCCGGGGGGCCTGTGCACCCTGCCACTGCCGGGGTCCCGAGACCCAGGGACGGCTTTCCCGGGAAAGCACACGGAGAGCCACGGGCTGCTGCAACGTCACGCCGGCCTCTGCCGCCGCAGGCCCGCCCCACACTGCGCGCCCCTCCCTCCCCTCTGCCTGAGTGAGCCAGAGTCCCCGAATCAGCGGCTCCTTTAAACCCGTCCTGTCTGAGTGAAGAACGGACGCCCTCCGGCGACCTACGCGCAGAGGCGGGGCCAGGTCCAAGGCTGAGACCCGGGAGCTGTGAGAGCAGAGACAGGGAAATCTCTCCGTTCAGCCTCGGAGGCAGCAGACTAAAGCTCCACGGTCCATTTGATGTGCCCTGCGTCTGTGGAGTGCATGAATGGACAGCGAATCATCCCAAATTGAGGAAGTGGACTTTGAGGACAAGATTTAAAACATTCCCCCCTTTTCCTCTTTTTACAACAAATTATTCCAAATTAAGGAGGTGGACTTAGAGAGCAAGACTTCAGACTTCTCGCCCTTTTCCTCTTTTTACAACGAATTATCCCAAATTGAGGAGGTGGACTTGGAGAGCAAGATTTTTGATTTTTCCCCCTGCTCTCTTTTTGTGAATGTGTATGTGTAATCTTCTGTGTAAGATTCTCTCTGTATAGCTTTGCTTCCACCATATGTCCCAGGGTTCTATCGGTCCGTTTTTTTTCTTTTTTTTCAATAATTACTCTCTAATTTTAATAACGCTACTATATTTCATACTT
Organism: Mesoplodon densirostris; assembly: GCF_025265405.1. NCBI lineage: Eukaryota > Metazoa > Chordata > Mammalia > Artiodactyla > Ziphiidae > Mesoplodon > Mesoplodon densirostris. The sequence continues at coordinate 74,856,005 of NC_082661.1, forward strand.
TATTCTATTTTACTTTACCTGCTCTTTCTTTTATTCCTACCTTCCCTTCCTCCCTCCCTCCCTCCGCTCCTCCTTTCCTTCTTTTTCTTTCCTCCCTCCCTCCCTCCCACCCTTCTTCTTTCCACTTTCTTTTTCTTTCCTTCCTCCCGCCCTCCCTCCTGTCTTTCTTTTCTTTCCTTCCTCCCTCCCTCCCTTTCTTTCCTTCTTTCTTTCCATCCTTCCTCCCTCCCTCCCTCCTTTCTTTCTTTCTTCCTTCCTTCCTTCCTTTCTTCCCTTCTTCCTTTCTTTCCCTCTCTCTTTCTTTCTTCTACTAATTCTTTCTTTCTACTTTTTCTCCCTGTTATTCTGAGCCGGGTGCATGAAAGGCTCTTGGTACTGCAGCCAGGAGCCAGTGCTGTGCCTCTGAAGTGGGAGAGCCAACTGCAGGACACGGGTCCACAAGAGACCTCCCAGCTCCACATAATATCAAGCAGCGAAAATCTCCCAGAGATCTCCACCCCAACACCAGCACCCAGCTTCAGTCAACGACCAGCAAGCTACAGTGCTGGTCACCCTATGCCAAGCAACTAGCAAGGCAGGAACACAACCCCACCCATTAGCAGAGAGGCTACCTAAAAACATAATAAGGCCACAGGCACCCCAAAACACACCACCAGACGTGGACCTGTCCACCAGAAAGACAAGATCGAGCCTCAACCACCAGAACACAGGCATTAGTCCCCCCCACCAGGAAGCCTACACAACATACTGAAACAACCTTAGCCACTGGGGTCAGACACCAAAAACAACGGGAACTACGAATCTGCAGCCTGCAAAAAGGAGACCCCAAACACAGTAACATAAGCAAAATGAGAAGACAAAAAAACACACAGCAGGAGAAGGAGCAAGATAAAAACCTACCAGACCTAACAAATGAAGAGGTAATAGGCAGTCTACCTGAAAAAGAATTCAGAATAATGATAGTAAAGCTGATCCAAGATTCTATTTCCAAGATCCATAATCTTGGAAATAGAATAGACAAAATGCAAGAAACAGTTAACAAGGACCTAGAAGAACTAAAGATGAATCAAGCATTGATTAAAAACACAACAAATGAAATGAAAAATACTCTAGATGGGATCAATAGAAGAATAACTGAGGGAGAAGAACGGATAAGTGAGGTGGAAGATAAAATAGTGGAAATAACTGATGCAGAGCAAAATAAAGAAAAAAGAATGAAAAGAGCAGAGGACAGTCTCAGAGACCTGTGGGACAACATTAAACGCACCAACATTCGAATTATAGGGGTTCCAGAAGAAGAGAAAAAGAAAGGGACTGAGAAAATATTTGAAGAGATTATAGTTGAAAACTTCCCTAATATGGGAAAGGAAATAGCTAATCAAGTCCAGGAGGCACAGAGAGTCCCATACAGAATAAATCCAAGGAGAAATACGCCAAGACACATATTAATCAAACTGTCAAAAATTAAACACAAAGAAATCATATTAAAAGCAGCAAGGCAAAAACAACAAATAACACACAAGGGAATCCCCATCAGGATAACAGCTGATCTCTCAGCAGAAACTCTACAAGCCAGAAGAGAGTGGCAGGACATAATTAAAGTGATGAAGGAGAAAAACCTGCAACCAAGATTACTCTACCCAGCAAGGATCTCATTCAGATTTGATGGAGAAGTTAAAACGTTTACAGACAAGCAAAAGCTGAGAGAGTTCAGCACCACCAAACCAGCTTTACAACAAATGCTAAAGGAACTTCTCTAGGCAAGAAACACAACAGAAGGAAAAGACCTACAATAACGAACCCAAAACAATTAAGAAAATGGGAATAGGAACATACATATCGATAATTACCTTAAATGTAAATGGACTAAATGCTCCCACCAAAAGATACAGATTGGCTGAATGGATACAAAAACAAGACCATATATATGCTGTCTACAAGAGACCCACTTCAGACCTAGAGACACATACAGACTGAAAGTAAGGGGATGGAAAAAGATATTCCATGCAAATGGAAACCAAAGGAAAGCTGGAGTAGCAATTCTCATATCAGACAAAATAGACTGTAAAATAAAGACTACTAGAAGAGACAAAGAAGGACACTACATAATGATCAAGGGATCGATGCAAGAAGAAGATATAACAATTGTAAATATTTATGCACCAAACATAGGAGCACTCAATACATAAGGCAAATACTAACAGCCATAAAAGGGGAAATCGACAGTAACACAATCATAGTAGGAGACTTTAACACCCCACTTTCACCAATGGACAGATCATCCAAAATGAAAATAAATAAGGAAACACAAGCTTTAAATGCTACATTAAACAAGATGGACTTAGTTGATATTTATAGGACATTCCATCCAAAAACAACAGAATACACATTTTTCTCAAGTGCTCATGGAACATTCTCCAGGATAGATCATATCTTGGGTCACAAATCAAGCCTTGGTAAATTTAAGAAAATTGAAATTGTATCAAGTATCTTTTCCGACCACAATGCTATGAGACTAGACATCAATTACAGGAAAAGATCTGTAAAAAATACAAACACATAGAGGCTAAACAATACACTACTCAATAACGAAGTGATTACTGAAGAAATCAAAGAGGAAATTAAAAAATACCTAGAAACAAATGACAATGGAGACACCACGACCCAAAACCTATGGGATGCAGCAAAAGCAGTTCTAAGAGGGGAGTTTATAGCAATACAATCCCACCTTAAGAAACAGGAAACATTTCGAGTAAACAACCTGACCCTGCACCTAAAGCAATTAGAGAACGAAGAACAAAAAACCCCCAAAGCTAGCAGAAGGAAAGAAATCATAAAGATCAGATCAGAAATAAATGAAAAAGAAATGAAGGAAACGATAGCAAAGATCAACCAAACTAAAAGCTGGTTCTTTGAGAAGATAAACAAAATTGACAAACCATTAGCCAGACTCATCAAGAAAAGAAGGGAGAAGACTCAAATCAATAGAATTAGAAATGAAAAAGGAGAAGTAACAACTGACACTGCAGAAATACAAAAGATCATGAGAGATTACTATAAGCAACTCTATGCCAATAAAATGGACAACCTGGAAGAAATGGACAAATTCTTAGAAATGCACAACCTGCCAAGACTGACTCAGGAAGAAATAGAAAATATGAATAGACCAATCACAAGCACTGAAATTGAAACTGTGATTAAAAATCTTCCATCAAACAAAAGCCCAGGACCAGATGGCTTCACAGGCGAATTCTATCAAACATTTAGAGAAGAGCTAACACCCATCCTTCTCAAACTCTTCCAAACAATATCAGAGGAAGGAACACTCCCAAACTCATTCTACGAGGCCACCATCACCTTGATACCCAAACCAGGCAAGGATGTCACAAAGAAAGAAAACTACAGGCCAATATCACTGATGAACATAGATGCAAAAATCCTCAACAAAATACTAGCAAACAGAATCCAACAGCACATTAAAAGGATCATACACCATGATCAAGTGGGGTTTATTCCAGGAATGCAAGGATTCTTCAATATACGCAAATCAATCAATGTGATACACCATATTAACAAGTTGAAGGAGAAAAACCATATGATCATCTCAATAGATGCAGAGAAAGCTTTCGACAAAATTCAACACCCATTTATGATAAAAACCCTGCAGAAAGTAGGCATAGAGGGAACTTTCCTCAACATAATAAAGGCCATATATGACAAACCCACAGCCAACATTGTCCTCAATGGTGAAAAACTGAAACCATTTCCACTAAGATCAGGAACAAGACAAGGCTGCCCACTCTCACCACTCTTATTCAACATAGTTTTGGAAGTTTTAGCCACAGCAATCAGAGAAGAAAAGGAAATAAAAGGAATCCGAATTGGAAAAGAAGAAGTAAAGCTGTCACTGTTTGCAGATGACATGATACTATACATAGAGAATCCTAAAGATGCTACTGAAAAACTACTAGAGCTAATCAATGAATTTGGTAAAGTAGCAGGATACAAAATTAATGTACAGAAATCTCTGGCATTCCTGTACACTAATGATGAAAAATCTGAAAATGAAATCAAGAAAACACTCCCATTTACCATCGCAACAAAAAGAATAAAATATCTAGGAATAAACCTACCTAAGGAGACAAAAGACCTGTATGCAGAAAATTATAAGACACTGATGAAAGAAATGAAAGATGATACAAATAGATGGAGAGATATACCATGCTCCTGGATTGGAAGAATCAATATTGTGAAAATGACTCTACTACCCAAAGCAATCTACAGATTCAATGCAATCCCTATCAAACTACCACTGGCATTTTTCACAGACTAGAATAAAAAATTTCAAAATTTGTTTGGAAAAACAAAAGGCCCCGAATAGCCAAAGCAATCTTGAGAACGAAAAACGGAGCTGGAGGAATCAGGCTCCCTGACTTCAGACTATACTACAAAGCTACAGTAATTAAGACAGTCTGGTACTGGCATAAAAACAGAAAGATAGATCAGTGGATCAGGATAGAAAGCCCAGAGATAAACCCACGCACATATGGCCAACTTATCTTTGATAAAGGAGGCAGGAATGTACAGTGGAGAAAGGACAGCCTCTTCAATAAGTGGTGCTGGGAAAACTGGACAGGGACATGTAAAAGTTTGAGATTAGATCATTCCCTAACACCATACACAAAAATAAGCTCAAAATGGATTAAAGACTTAAATGTAAGGCCAGAAACTATCAAACTCTTAGAGGAAAACATAGGTAGAACACTCTATGACATAAATCACAGCAAGATCCTTTTGGACCCACCTCCTAGAGAAATGGAAATAAAAACAAAGATAAACAAATGGGACCTAATGAAACTTCAAAGCTTTTGCACAGCAAAGGAAACCATAAACAAGACCAAAAGGCAACCCTCAAGAATGGGAGAAAATATTTGCAAATGAAGCTACTGACAAAGGATTAATCTCCAAAATTTATAAACAGCTCATGCAGCCCAATAGCAAAAAAACAAACAACCCAATCCAAAAATGGGCAGAAGACTTAAATAGGCATTTCTCCAAAGAAGATATACAGACTGCCAACAAACACATGAAAGAATGCTCAACATCATTAATCATTAGAGAAATGCAAATCAAAACTACAATGAGATATCATCTCACACCAGCCAGAATGGCCATCATCAAGAAATCTAGAAACAATAAATGCTGGAGAGGGTGTGGAGAAAAGGGAACACTCTTGCACTGCTGGTGGGAATGTGAATTGGTACAGCCACTATGGAGAACAGTATGGAGGTTCCTTAAAAAACTAAAAATAGAACTACCATATGACCCAGCAATCCCACTCCTAGGCATATACCCTGAGAAAACCATAATTCAAAAAGAGACATGTACCAAAATGTTCATTGCAGCTCTATTCACAATAGCCCAGAGCTGGAAACAACCTAAGTGTCCATCATCGGATGAATGGATAAAGAAGATGTGGCACATATATACAATGGAATATTACTCAGCCATAAAAAGAGATGAAACTGAGCTATTTGTAATGAGGTGGATAGACCTAGAGTCTGTCATACAGAGTGAAGTAAGTCAGAAAGAGAAAGACAAATACCGTATGCTAATACATATATACGGAATTTAAAAAAAAAATGTCATGAAGAACCTAGGGGTAAAACGGGAATAAAGACACAGACCTACGTGAGAATGGACTTGAGGATATGGGGAGGGGGAAGGGTAAGCTGTGACAAAGCGAAAGAGAGGCATGGACATATATACACTACCAAACGTAAGGGAGATAGATAGTGGGAAGCAGCCGCAGAGCACAGGGAGATCAGCTCGGTGCTTTGTGACCGCCTGGAGGGGTGGGATGGGGAGGGTGGGAGGGAGGGAGATGCATGAGGGAAGGGATGTGGGAACAGATGTATATGTATGACTGATTCACTTTGTTATAAAGCAGAAACTAATAAAAAAAAAAAAACTGGAAAGAAGACCTGAATAGACATTTCTCCAAAGAAGACATACAGATGGCCAATAGGCACATGAAAAGCTGCTCAACGTTACTAATTATCAGAGAAATGCAAGTCAAAACTACAATGAGGTATCACCTCACACCAGTCAGAATGGCCATCTTCAGAAAGTCTACAAATAATAAATGCTGGAGACGGTGTGGAGAAAAGGGAACCCTCCTACACTGCTGGTAGGAATGTAAATTGGTGCAGCCACTATGGAGAACAATATGGAGCTTCTGTAAAGAAGTAAAAATAGAACTACCATATGATCCAGCAATCCCACTCCTGCACATATATCCAGAGAAAACTCTAATTCGAAAAGATACATGCAAACCTATGTTTGTAGCAGCACTATTTACAATAACCAAGACATGGAAGCAACCTAAATGTTCATTGACAGATGAATGGATAAATAAGATGTGGTATACACACACACACACACGCACACACACGCACACACAATGCAATATTACTCAGCCATAAAAAAGAATGAAATAATGCCACTTGCAGTAACATGGATGGACCTAGAGATCATATGAAATTAAGTAATTCAGACAGAGAAAGACTAATATCATATGATATCACTTATGTGTGAAATCTAAAATATTATACAAATGAACTTATTTATAAAACAGAAACAGACTCACAGACATAGAAAACTTATGGTTATCCAAGGGGAAAGGGGGGTGAGGGATAAATTAGGAGTTTGGGATTAGTAGATACAAACTACTATATATAAAGCAGGTGAACAACAAGGTCCTACTTACAGCACAGGGAACTATATTCAATATCTTATAAACTATAAATATAAAAAGAATATGAAAAAAACTATATATATATACATATATATAACTGAATCACCTTGCTGTATACCAGAAACTAACACAACATTGTAAATTAACTATAGTTCAATTTAAAAAAAAATAAAGCTCGGGGGAAAAAAAGAATGTAGTATATCTTGCAAACTAAATTATTATAAAATATAATTTAATCAGGGCAGTGAAAATAAAAGGAACATTAGACAAGGAAAAATTTGTAAATAAACAAAAAAAAGAAGAACATGTAAACTGTTAGATTTAAACTTAAATAGATCAGTAATCACACTAAGTGTAAAAGGCCTAAAGCACCAGACAGAAACAGACCAGAAAGGAAAATTTATCTGTGTGCTCAGTACAAAACACATCGTCTTTGCCTGGTTTCCCCAGAAGACAGAACTGAGGCAAAAAATTATGTACTGTTCCAATGTACAGTAGTGAAAGACAAGGGGAGTGATTCAGAGAAGGAGGGCAAACAAAACATTTAGAACAGGAATATAAGTTAATGATATCAGGAAAGGGAAAGATTGGTAATGAAAAAATCACTAATTTAAAAAGTTCTGGGGGTCTAATGTACAGCATGGTGATTATAGTTAATAACACTGTATTATAGAGTTGAATGTGGCTAAAAGAGTAGATCTTAAATGTGCTCATCACAAAAAAATGGTAATTATGTGATGAGATGGAGGTGTTAGCTAATGCTTCTGTGGTAACCATTTCACAAAACATAAATTCATCAAATCAACACATTGTACACCTTAAACTTACATAATGTTATGTGTGAATTACATCTCAATAAAGCTGGAAAAATAAAATACATAAAATACAAAACAAAAAAAAACAAAAAATCACTAATCATAAAGGTAAAGATTGATATACTGGCCCATATTAACACTAAAATTAAGAATATTTATTTATTAAAATACAACCCTAAGCAATTAAAAGGTTAACTGCAGGGTGAAAAAATATATTTTTTAACATATACAACAAACAGCTAGTAAGTTAATATTAAAGGAATTCCTTGAAACTAATGGGAAAAAGACAAAGACAGACAACCCAACAGAAAAATAGGCAAGAGAACTGAATAGATATTTTTGGAAAGAGGATATTCAAACATCCAATAACCATGTAAACAGATGCACAACTTCACCATAATCAGGAAAATGAAAACTAAAGTGACATGAGCTATCACTGCACAGCCTCCACGTGGCTAAAATCTAGACAACTGACAACTCCAAGTTTTGGCAAGCATGCAGATCAACAGAAACTCTTTTATGGTGCACTTGGGAAGGTAGTTCAACTGCCTTGAAAAACCATTTATTAACTACCACAGTTGCAAATATGCAAATATGCATCCTGCACAGGCTGATTTTACTCCTACCTAACCGAAGTGCATGCATACGCGATCCAAGAGACAAGGATCACAGCATCACTATGTCCATCAACTATAGAATGAACGACAGATTTTGGTATGTTCATAAATGTAATACTATGGTAAACAACATACAACTACACTCAACAGTGTGGAGTAATCTTTAAAATGTAATATTTAGTGAAAGAAGCCAGATACAAAATAATATATAATGTATATTTCCACTTAAGTTCAAAGAAGGGAAAATTAACTGTATTGTTTAGAAATGCATTAAACATACTACAAATAAAATCAAAGAAATGATTCCCATAAAGGGAAGGATAGTGGTCCCCTTTGGGGCAGAAACAGGATAGTAACTGGGTGGAGGGAGAACTTCTGAGGTGCTGACAATGTTCTATTTCTTGTTCAAAATGATGGTTACACAAGTTTACACTTTGTGATGACTGAGATATGCATTTATGTTTTGTATACTTTATCTGTTATAGTTCATGAAAAAATGCTTTTAAGGAATGCAACTGTACAGGGCAAACAAACCACCCCCAAGGGAAGTAAGGAAGTACTTCTCTTTTTTTTCCCTTTTGCATTTTGAAACTTTTTTTTTTTAACTGAAGTATAGTTGATTTACAATGTTGTGTTAGTTTCAGGTGTACAGCAATCGATTCAATTATACATACATATATATCTTTTTTTTTCAGATTCTTTTCCCTTATAGGTTATCACAAAATATTGAGTACAGTTCCCTGTGCTGTACAGTAGGTCCTTGGGGAGTACTTCTCTGTAATTGATGACCTTAGGCTTATGTTCTTGGCCTCACTCTAGTGATAAGTCACAGGTGCATCAATCGTTTGTATAGTGAAAAAAGTCTACTTTCTTGCTGTGTGATGACATTTGATGGACAAATTATATTTGTAACCCTCCCCCACATTTTACTGCATGTCATCACTGTATCATTAAGTACAATACCGCTTAATAAGCGCCTCCATTTTCTTTATAGCTAAATTTTTATCAGTGTCTACCTAGGAAAGCAACACTTCTTGAACAGTGTGGCTATTGTTTTTGCAATGCTATGAGACATGTTTTGTGAAGCTTCTTTTCAAAATTTCCTAATGACTTAATAGCTGTCTTATTCATTCTCATGCCCATGACCCTCTTCTCATACTGTTCTCTTAAAAGGTCATGATATCCAGTGGCTCTAAATCCAACTGCTCTTTTTTGTATTTTTCATATTCAATCTCTCTGCTGAGGCAATACTTTTATCATCTCCAATTTGCAAAGCACAAGTCAAATTATGCCTCTATTGTACATAAACCCTAATAACTTCCTCACAGAACAAAGAATAAACTTCCTTAAAATGTGTTTAAAATCCTCCAGAATATAAATTCCAACCTTTCTCCCCAACCTTTTTAAATCCACCTCCCCTAGAGAGAGAGATGTACACACACATTATTTCCCAGTACACACTTCGGTTATCTTCCACAGACCTCTGTTCAAACTTATTTTGTCTGTAATACATAACAAAACCAGCATCAAACATGAAAAGTAAAATTTCATTTACAAACCTAGATGAAAAATAATAAATACTGACCAATTTCAAAAGAATAACACATTATGAAAAAATAGTTTTAATGTAAGAAAGCAGGGAACATTCACTGGAAAATTTAATAATGTAATCCACAGTTACAACAAAAGGGAACAACTCTTAACTTTGTAAAGGATATTTACCAACAGCCTATAACAAACATCTCAATAAAGACAGAAATAAGGCAAGGATGCCATGATTCCACTAATATTTAAGTCCATATTGATTTGTTATCAATGGAATAAGCCAGAAAAAAAGAATAAAGTTATAAATACTTGAAATGAAAAGACAAAACCATAACTATTTCTAAGAATCAACCAAAAAATTAGAACACAGCAAAATGAAACAGGCTTATTTGAAAATCTACAGAACTTCCTGCAGCATGTGAAGAAGACAGTGTGTATTTGTCCTTGGAGTCAGAGCTTTCCTGAATGGGTCCCTTGAGGGCTCTCATCTGCTTTGTTCTAATACCTTCAGGTACCCCCAGCATCCTCCACAATGCCATGCAACCAACAGATGTGTAATAAATGTTTGTTGAATTGAATCAAACAGAAGTCTCTTGAAGATAATATCCAAGTCTGAGTTACAGCAGGGTGAAAAGGGCAATGACAAGACTAGTTGGTTAAAGGGGAAGAGATTAGAGCAGGCTTGTTTGCTGACAGAAATGATCCAGTAGAAGGAGAAAGATTGGTTATCTCCCATTTTGCCCATATCATCAAAGAAGTAAACAAACAATGCCAGGAAATACATAAATGTCCAATATTTCAATTTATCAGTCTTACTCAACTACTTCTAGTCTAACCTTATCCATGGTCCCAGAATGTACTATCCCCATCCAGGTGACCATGTCCCCCAAGAGTCACAGAGAAATCTGAAAAAAAAACGGGTCAATCCCATTCCCCTGCAATTTTGCAGTTGAGATTCTGATAAGCCCAAGCCAGCCAGCTGTGAGGAGATGAACTAAAAGGTCATGGAGAATCAGATCCCAAGTTTGCACCATCATAGGTAAAAGCCTCTGCAAACTGCAATAATGGAGAAATAAAATCAATGAACAAGCTTGTTTATACAGCAGAGGACAGAGCAGATATGCAGGTAGAAGCAGAGATCAAAAACCATAAAAGGAAAGGGAGAAAGGGAGGGAGGGAGGGAGGGAAGGAAAGAAAGATAGGGGGGAGAGAGAAAGAGAGAGAAGGCAGCTGCCTGGATCCTTGACGTTTTCCCACTTCGTTTCTGTTCTCATTAGGCCTGACTGCGATTCGTTCTTCTATCTCCATGTTTTCACAATAAATCCCTTATATGGGCATGACCAAATGTGAGTGGTTTCTGTTACAACCCCAGAATCCTGACTCCTGACCAAAAAAGAATTCAATGGTAAATTATTTCAGACTCCAAGTCCTCTAGGACAGTACCATCTAATAGCCTGTAATGTAAGCCACATATGTTATTTTAAATTTTCTAGTAGCCACACTTTAAAAAGAAGGAACAGATGGAATTAATTTAATATATATTATTTAAGCCAATAGATTCAAAATAGGATCATTTCAACTTGTAATCAATGAAAAATAATTTAGACATTTTACATTCTTTTTTTGTAGTAAGTCTTCAAAATCCAGTGTGTATTTACACTTACAGCATATCTTAATGTGAATGTGCCATATTTCAAATATCCAATGACCACATGTGGCCAGTGGCTGCCATAATGGGCAGCACGGTTCCAGAAGCTCAGAGAGGGGAGAGACCAATATGCATACAGTAAAAGGGCCTTGGGGAGCTATCCTGGGGGAGCAGTGCTGAGAGATGCAGAAGGAGAACACGTTAGGGCACCCCAGGTGAGAAGAGCCTAGTAAGCCAAGAGACAGAGACTAGAATTAGGACAAACTAACAAGAAGAGTGAGGTAGTCCACCAACAAACAACAAACTTTCAGCCATTATCCCAGAAAACATTTTTCGATCATCTTAAATGTGGGTATGTGTGTTTTCCTGAAACAAATTTCAATTCTAAAGGTGGAATGAACATTCCATTGATCACCTTCAGTGAATTTGGAGCCCCTCAAAATCTGTCATTTTGCTATTTTGGGGGGACTTTTGTGACCTCTCTAATTCAGAAGCCAGTGATAGGTATTTTATAGACTAAGAACCCCAAGAACAAGAGAATAAAATTATTCCCAATGTCACCATCTTTCTGGGAAAAAAAATACCTGCGTCTAGGTCTCAATATCAGAGATCACTAATTAACACTTCCCCTCCACAGACTGCTGCATGTGAATCCTTAAAAAGTTTCTGAGGATATGAATTTGTGTTTTGGAAATTGGTGGTTTTACTGAGCTAGCACCTATGAGGCCTTATTTTCTCATCCCTCAATTTTCAAGAGGTAGAGAGTCTGTGTGATGGAGTGGAGGTGCATGAAAACTGCAGCATCTAGAGAAGAGTTGCTACTAGAACCTGGCGGAAAGAACTATGAGTGTGTCTCAACACGCCAGGGACCAGGTGGCCTCAGGCTGACACTATCTAGTAAGCAGAGACAAGAAGGTGTCTGGGCTGTCTTTACCCTCCCAAAACCAGATTCAGTGCCTTCACTTATCAAGAGATCAATAAAGGGAAATGAATTAATAAATGCGTCAATGGATGCATCTCTGCCCCTAAAAGACTACAAGCCACAAGTTGGTATGAGTTTGTTATGATCCTTTCCTCTGTGATGCTAAGTTCTTGTGGACAGTGGTGGAATAGAAGCACACATCTGTAACAAGTCACTATTCCTAAAAGACCTATTATCTCCAAGGACACTTGAGAAATTTCACAAAACCATATAGCTCCCTGACTTCCTTCCAAATCAAGGTGGGTGGGCAGAGAGCTCTGGCGCTCACCACCTTTTCTGCCTGTCGAATTGACTCCAGATCCACACATGCATGAAAACCTGCCCCTCTTGCCCTATTTCTCCTCCCCCAAATCACTCTTTTAACTGTTTTTAATATTGGTCCTTCAAGACTGGGCAGCTGAGGAATCTTATCAGAGTAACCGAATGCAGCTTTGCATTCTGCCCAATTCATACTCTGTTTAACTTTTCCACTGCTAGCTCCTTGCCACATCAGTTATTACATCATTGTGGTGCTCCTTGGTAATCACTCACTCTCAGTTGTATTCTCAGAAAGCACAAGAGAGACCAAGAAAATGATGGATTTGGATAGCCTGTTCTTTGGCATTCAGTCATCACTCCCTAGAGGCCTGATTATAAGAGTGAAAGAGCAGCACAAAGAAGCTATGCATCTAGTTATATATAGGTGGCAGACTTCAGGCAGATGCTAAGCGAGTGGGACCCAGAAAATAAAATATTGTGTTTAATTGTCAACACTCTTTCTGTTCCTATGGAACAAGGTAGACCAAAGTCCTGTGGCTCTCTATGTCTTAGAGTTCCAATGAGTTGTCCCATTTGCATGAGTTCAAAATAAACAATCTGTGAAAGCTCTTTAAGCTTAGTATAAAAACAGAAAAATAAATAAAATGTTGCTAAAGTGTTGCTTAGGGTGTGCCTAAGAACACTGATTTTATTTAGGGTGGATTTTTGTATGTTTGTTTTTTGTTGCTTGTGTTTTGAAACAAACATATTGCATGTTTTATAGCCTCTGTTCCCAGCATTACTTGCAGTTCCTGGTGTGGTAGTGATTTGGGGCTCCTTCTAGCACAGTCACTGAAAAGAAGGCTGATGCCCTGTTTTTCTTCTTTTGTACTGACCAGAGGCATGTTGACCGCTACTTATTAGCTCTTTGATCTTTATTTTTGTACATATGGTCAGGACCTCACCAGTGCCCAGAATGGCAGGCTGAAATTCTAGCAGATTCTGGCCCGTGTGATAAACTGCTTTGCTCTGGGAAAAAGTGAGTGCTGTGCAGAGCAAAGACTGATGCGTATTAAACACCCCCATTATTGAGAGAATGAGCTTTCCTGAGTGTCTATTAATCTAAGACTGCTGCTTCTCCATACATTTAAAGGAGCCTCCATTTAGAGTCACGTTCTATAAGAGATTTTAAGTTCCAAATGTTGCCAAATACAGTCGAACTTAAAAGCTATATCAATTTAATGCAATCTATTTCACAAGTAAAAATGTGTGAACCCCTCGTTTTTCTTTCCATTTTACTTGCCTCTTGCTTTTTCTAAAATAACATCCTTGTGAAACTATTCCATAAGACATTGTCTACCAAATGTGCCCCACCTTACATTTCAGCAAGTCCAGTTTCTCTTAATGGCATTTAATGACCAAAATATATAGTTTTGAAAAAAATTCAAGTACATTTGTGGAGCAAGAATATTGTCTGTTGAGTTTTCCATATGACTTGATTCAAAACTCTGCAGTGCTAAATTAACAAATCTGTCATTTTGTCATCTAAGCTCAGAATAAGGTTCAGGGCACCAATGTTCAAGCAGCTCTGAAAACAGTTCTAACTTTTGGGCAAGAGTAGAGGGTAATATGGTGGCTGATGAAAGGTACTAGAACAGTCGCCAGGACTTTGGCATACAGCAGGGTGGCTGGAAGGACTAAGTCTGAGTCTAGCACTTGCTGATCTTAGGTAACTCACTTCCAATTCTCCGAACCTCATTCATCTGTAAAATAAAAATAATGGTAAACCTATGTCACAGGATTTTTATGAGGATTAAATAAGAATATGTGGAAATGCATGGTTAATTATGCAATGAAATTCAAATAACACATTGAATCTAATAGGAAAAAACAAGAGGGAGGGGGAGCTTTGCAAATTCTTGTTCCTTACTTGGTACAGAGTAACTCTACCAATTGTCCCTCTTTGGCTCTACCAAGCGATTTTCAAGATTTTGAGATTTCCCCAAAAGCTGGGGATATATTGCCTTCCATTTATATTGCACAAGCTTGAAAGCAGAGAACTGTGACGCTGTGACTTGTTTCAACAACGTAAGCCTCAGGTTACCTTTTCCTTGCCTTCACGGTACAAACCATCCAGCAGGCTATGTGCCCAGCATTGTGCTGAGTAGCCACAGGCACCGCCTCACCTTTGTGGTCCTCCTCCTCCACAGCCATCCCTGCCAGGACGGCCACTGCCAGCACAAGCCACCACCACTGCGGCACCTAAAATTCTTCCTAGTCCTAACATCTTCACCGCTCCACTCTACTACAAGAACCCACTTCCTGTGCCCCTGCCCTTCATCTCCTCTTGTCTAGGAACATCTTAGAGAACAAAAGAAATGCAACTTCCACCCATGGCTTTTCCCTTTCCGAATTTTCCTTGCTTCCAGCCACCACAGTCCAGATCACTGCTCCCCAACCTGGGTGATGTTTGTATTCTCTCCAGCAACTTATGTTTGCAGCTTCAGCCTTCTCAAAGATTGAGGGAGAGCCTGAGTTCTTGTCTTGATCCTTTACTCCACCTCTAAGAGAGATGTTCATATTCTGAAGTCTACTTCCCAAATAATCTGAAATTACAGTTGTAAAGAGATTGGGAGGTAGACATTTTTGGGGGTAGGTGGGATTAAATTGAATGGGGTGATGTTGAGAATTGAAAGAATACTTATTTTAAATTTTGCTTGGGGCCCAAATGTCAAACTTAAGCATTTTTTGCAGTACCACGCAAAGCATATAAGCTCTATATTTTGGCTACTACTCTGTTCATGTGTGGAAAAGAGATAGAATCATCATTTAAGGGTGGTGAGAAGATTAATGTGTTGACATCTTCAGTGTACACAGGAATCTCTGAATTAAAGATGGATTGCTTTAGCAGCTTCCATAAGTAGGCAAATCCTGGCTAGGTGGGTCCCCTGCTCCATTCTTCTCAAAGCTCAGGTCTCTACAGAAGGGACCTGAACATGTAAGGAAGACATTTTTACCCTGGTAGATGAGATTCTATTTCAACCCTGTTGAAATATCAATTTGGCCTCTAGAAAAATCCCCCAAGACTGGTTTCCTGTGAGATTACCAAAACAAAACTCAAAGAAGAGGGGATGGAATTTACCTGAAGGAGCTTGGAATGTTTGGAAAAGTACTCATGGAGATTACTATCACAACCTCTCCAGCTCACTAAACCATGTGTGTGTCATATTGCTGCATTTTATAGCAAGAATGAAACCTGATTGCTGTTGGCCCTTTCTCCTGCCAGAGACAGCTTTCCATATGCTAAGCTCCCACCAATATTAAGTCCAGTCACCTCCACTTCTCAAGGAACAACTTTCAATGAAAAAGGATGAAGGGAGGCAGACTAGGGGCACTGTTAGCCTTCCACAAAAAACCTGGATGAGCTTCTACCCTCACAGCCCCTCTCCTGAGACTCAAGTGATTTCAGCCTCTAGGACTGAACTGTATTACAAGTTTCTCTCTCACCTGGAACACATGAGTTTTTGTAGTCACATTGCACTGTAATACATGTCGGTTGCTAAGAGGATTTGAAAGGAAAAGATTTCCAAAGCAGATTTTAAGGACATTCTTGGTTTCTTAAATCACCACGATGGAATAGTGTATTTAGCAGATGGCGAGAGTCTTTTCACTGGTGCTAACCTCTCACTGGTCTTCAGTTTTGTTCCTTCAGTGCAGCAGCTTGATCTATGTCCAGAGGTTCTCTTTCTTAGGGCAATTTCTTTCTCAGAGAAAGAAATCCAGTGTTTTGATTTGAATATGTGTATGTCAAGTAACTACTTTCCACTTTCATGACATAGATAGAGTGAAGCAAAAGGAAGTGAAACTACCAGCTCCAAATGGGGTACGCTTGTTCATGTTCGCCTTATCTGGATGCTTCTGATTTCAACGCAGTTCTGAAGAAGATTCTAGGCTATAGTATGGTTTCCCCAAGATGAATAAAGTGGTGATTTACAGGACAAAAGTAACATCAGATAGAATCATCAAAATGTGACTAGAATGTGACAAGAATTTCCTAAAATGAGATGCATATTTAATTGCTTTAGATTGCTTTTATTTGCTGGGTTTTATTTAAGTACACAAGTCAGGACACCAATGCAAGAAAGAGACTTGGAATGTCTTTGACTCGCTGATAAGATGTTCTCATGAAATGCAGCAAGCTGATGTCCAAAAAGAAAAGGGCATCACCTAGAGATCAGCACTTGTTAGTTTCCCAAGTGCTGTTCCCAGTTTCCATTTGCAATCTGATCTCCCAGGAGAAGAGGTCACTGTGTGCAATACAAACAAAGCGGGCTTGGTTCACGGGCCTGGTCAACACCTGTATCTCTGCTTTCATGCACTGTTTTAGATCTCCAATGTGAAGACAGGTCTGTGCAGTGTTTGAGAGAGTCAAAGCAATCCTTCCACAGACTCTGGCCTCTTCTGAGTCTCACTCAGATGTCTATTGTTGTTCACCTGAAGAAATCATCTGCCATACCATATCAGAAGCCAAATGATTTTTTTCATGCCTGCACATTTGTGTTTTATGAGGAATACTTTTAAAACCACTAGTTCCTGTTAAATATTTTGATGTGATTCATAAACTATAATCTAAAAGCATGAAATTTTAAATCTCTACAACTGAATCAGTATAAGTGGATCCCTTGCATGTGTGCATGCACACACACACTCATACACATACCCATTTGCCTTTGGAGAATAGTGTAAAAATTGTGGTTCTTTTCTAAGTTTTCTAAGTAAGTCTTTTGCAAGGTGGCTGGTTGTGAGATCTCTCCCACATATGTCGTTAAATTCCAAAACAGAACAACAGAAAAGAACTGAGCTTTGAAACTACTTTCTTTTTTCTGATCTTGTAGTTCGTGACCACCTTAGAGAGGAACACCAGATGCGAGCTGGGGCCAGGCTGGGACCTCAATCATTGTGAACATTCAGAGAGCTCAACCACTGACATCATCATTCAAGAAGCAGGAATTAATGAGGTTGAATCTGAGGTGTAGAATTCTAATTTTCAATTGGCCAGAGAGCAGGGCTCACCAAAGGCTACCCTGATGTGAGGGGACAGCTCCTTGTTCAGTACATGCTGCCTTCATGCTGCTCATGCCACTTTACCATCATTGCTCTTTCATCACCACATTGCCACTTAATCCTTGAGACTTAATGACTTGGTATTAAAAGATAAGGAGAATATATCTTGAGACCACAATATGAAGCCTTTTTGGAGGATTTTCATGCTTTCCCTCACTTCTGTTTCTTCCATGTCTGAGGGCAACTTCCTGTCTCCATTCAGCCTACCTTAGGAACCTCACCTGATAATAATTATAGCAAGAATAATTTTTCCCATTTGCTTCAAACAAAATCTGGTGATCTTTTAGTCTTAAAGCCTGTCTTGGGACTTCCCTGGTGGTGCAATGGTTATGAATCCGTCTGCCAATGCAGGGGACACGGGTTTGAGCCCTGGTCTGGGAAGATCCCACATGCTGCGGAGCAACTAAGCCTGTGTGCCACAACTACTGAGCCCACATGCCACAACTACTGAAGCCCACACGCCTAGAGCCCGTGCTCCACAACAAGAGAAGTCACTGCAATGAGAAGCCTGCAGCGCAACAAAGAGAAGCCCCCACTTGTGGCAACTAGAGAAAGCCCACGCACAGCAACGAAGACCCAATGCAGCCAATAAATAAATAAAAATACCAATGGAATTTAAAAAAAAACATATGATTCACTTAAAAAAAAAAAAAAGCCTGTCTTAGTCTACTCAGATTGCCATAAATTGGGTGGCTTAAACAACAGAAATTTATTTTCTCGCAGTTCTGGAGGTAGAAAGTCCAAGATCAGATTCCAGCAGGGTTTGGTTCCTGGCTTATAGATGGCTGCCTTCTTGTTGTAGTCCTCAAGTGGCCTATTCTCTGAGCACTGACACGGGGAAGTGTGGGGTAGGGGTTAGGTGTGTGTCTGTGTGTGTGTGTGTGTGTGTGTGTAATGAAGTGAGTTAAAATGAAGAAATTCTGTTGTAAGAGCTCTCAAGTCATCCAAATTGATTACATAAGCTAACTGATCCATGCATAAACGAAGAGTACAGGCAGATCATTACACATCTTAAGAATACCTGAGAAATAGTTTGCTTTAAATACAACTGCAAACACTGTGTAGTTCTAGATACTGTCAAATTTTAACTTTTTATTTGTTTGCTAAAATGCAAGGTCATATCTAGGAGTTCCACATCCCAATCTCCTTCCATTCATCACTGTACTTAGCCTAAGACAATGGGTAAAAGGAGACTGGATCAATGAAACTTTTGAGGAAAGTTATCAAACGTTCCCCCATTCCCAGGGAAAACAACTAGCTACACCCACAAAAATTGCTTTAAAATAATCTAAAATTGATCCCACTTTTATAACTGGATATAAATCACAGTAAAAGAAACAGAGGAAAGTGAGCAATGCTTTCATCGTCCTCCTTATCTAGGTCTTGCTTATATGAACACAGAAAGCAGGAGCATGTGGGCTGAAGGAGAGCAGGAAAAATAGGACCCAGAGAGCTTCTTGGCCTCATTCTGCTGGAAATCTGATTGAAGAGTGCCTTTTTTTTAAAAAAAGGCATTCTCGTAGCATCTTTTAGTTCTCTTTTACAGCATTCATTACATATGCAATGACTTCTTTATTGTCTGAATTGCTTGATAGACTATAAATTCCTTGAGGGGGAAAGATTAGGTCTGTTTTGATGAGTGTTCCATGCTCTATGCCTTAGCACAATGCCTGGAATATAGTATATGCTCAATATTTATTCTTAATTGAAGTAAGGACAAATTGAGTATTCAAACATTTTAGAAAAAGGGATTTCTTTCTCTAAGAAAGACTAAGAAGAAAGTCATAAATGCAGAAAAGACAGTAAGAAAAAAATTCTAACACTGTGACCATATCACCACACTTACTGCTATAAGTCTTATTTTCAGTGGGATAAAATCTAAAATGTATATTGTAAGCAGAGAATAACTGTTGCAGAAGACAAATCGCAATAGCAGAACTACTAGTGACATTTAGCAGGGAAGAGAACACACCTATGTTGAAGCTAACCTACTCATATTTTGCCACCTGAAGCACTAGGAACCCCAGAAAAACTCCACAGCCCTGGAACCTCCTGCTAAAACTAAGATTTGTCAAGTTTACTGGATTTGAGCTAGGCTGGACCACAGTACTCAAAAAGGAAATTTCAAATGATTCTGTGATTTAATGTAGTAATTAGGCAGGGGGAAAAAAAAACATAAAGGAGAGAGAAAGGAATATAACAGACCATGTAAAAGTGAAAACCAGTCATTGTTTCAGCCTGTTAGGACCGGCAATGTTGCAGGGGTCTCTTTATAAGACTTTCAGGCACTGCTGCTCACTGCCCAGGTACTGCAGCAGGAAGAAATTCTGACAGAGCTTTGGAGACCCAGAAATGTAGTATGCTTGCTTATATGTCAGAAAGGGAAGACTTTCAGAAAGAAAAATGCATGTCAGAGGAACCTAAGTTCAAAGTTCTGAGGTATTATTGAATAAGTCTCTTATTTTAAAAAATTATTTTGAAGGCTAAAGTTTAATGCTAAAAAACATAAAGAAAAAAATGTTTTAAAACACCAATGGGATTTTCTATGAAATGCATACACATAATATGTATATTTATTTGTAAAGTATATATATGTGCTACCTATCTATACAATAGAATATTAGTAAAAATTTCTTTCTTGATTTTTAACATAAAAACATGCAAATATATTCCTTTTTTTCTATTTCTCAATTATCATGTACTATCCCAAACCTCCATGGTGCCCTTATAGTGGACCATTGCTCTGGGAGTTTGAAAATTCAAAAATAAATCTTCAAGATTTATCTATACATCAGAAAATAAGTGGCAGGATATTTGAGAGAGAAGAGAACATTAGATGGATGGGTTGATTTAGCCTCCATGGGGACATAATCAGCAACTCATTCTCACACTATGAATTAAAACTGAAAAAAAAAGTCATTGAATTGATGGGATGATTATATTTTTTAGCAATCAAGGATGGGTTTCTTGAATTATATGTACTGTATATAACATTTATTTCTTTTTAATATTAAATTCCAAACAAACTTAGAAAAAATACTTGGGACAATTTGACCTACAATGTAGATGCTGTCAGAATGGAGAAAAGGGTGGATACCCCTGTGCCTATATAGCCAGAGGTGAGAAAATGCAGAGAGGGAATACTGGTTACATAAGACCAAAAGAAAAGGGAATCTGAATGGCATAAGCAGAAACTGAAGCTATAGGAATAGCATTTTCTCAGCCATTTTGAGAGGACATAAATTAAATGGGAAGAATCTATTTTATTTGCATATAGAAAAGGACATTCAGATGACAAGTATACACCTTCATTTCTGCATAAATCGCCAATGTCTTCAATAATATCCTTACTATCTGACTTCCACTGCCTGAGTTTGATAATGAATTCACCAAAAGAAATTTCCAGTGGCAGGAAAAGATAGATTTACAATTTTCCCTTGAGATATCAAATATAAATTCAGTTTTTCTTAACCCTCAAAGTTGCAGGTGCTTTCCATTTTTACAAATACATTTTTGTATGACTTGTCCACCACTGGATGTTATAAATTTTAGTTATTTCATTTTTTATAAAAGGCCATGCGTTAAAATCCCACTTCAGCGATTAAGCCTTAGAACAAAAGGAACTCTGTTCCAATTACTACTGGGTTCTTCACCAAGTGTTTTATTCATCAAGCTCTTCTGTGGTGCTAAAGTTCTATTTCTAACTTATTCAGTGTATTCTTCCCCTCTCAGGATATTTTTTACTCCATGACATCTCCCTTTTCTCAAGAATTCTTTCACTTAAACAATACTGGCTCATTTTTTAGCAAAAATTTTATCCTCACTAGGCTAAAAATGACTGCAGTTGCCACCTGTTAAACATTTTCAAGTTCCAAAATTTCCTCTCAATAAAATGCTGACCAGAATTACAATAATTCTGAAAGTGTTCTCACTGGTTCTTTGTTTAATGTTGGAATAATTTACCACTGATGTTCTATTTCTTTTGATAATATACATTCTACAACTGCATTTTACTACTGCCAAATCAAATGCAGATGGTTTTAGTGTAGAAGCCGCATCTACCCCAGGTCTCTTTCCTGATCAGAATTCTTCTTAGGACTTTCATTTCAAACTGCTGATCCCAAGAGTCTCTGTCCATGTCTCTATGACTTGTCAATTCTCTACACAAACTGCTTTCCCTCTCAAAGAGTAAAACGCTGAGATATTTATAAAATGGCCCTCTTATACCACCATACCCACTATTCTTTTACATTTGTTATCACTCAAATCACTATGTTTCAAATACCCATCCCTAATATATCATGCAGACCTCATCAGGTTGGGTGTAACATTACTTCCTGAGCACTTACTTAACTTCCTCTCTCCACCCACCAGTTACCAACATTCACCGTATTTTTCCCATCTGTAGGTGAAATGCCGATTTGTTTTTCCCAATTTTCTATCCTTAATTAGGCCAAAACAAAAACCATGTCCCCAACCTTCTCAGCTACAAAAACTTCAAAAATCTATATACAGTGATATAGTGAGAGAAACATCAGGGGAAAGATAACCCCACTATAAATGTCAAAAATTTCCATTAACTCATTGTATTGGTTGAATGGTGGCCCTCTAAAACAGCGTTCCCCAGCCTTTTTGGCACCAGGGACTGGTTTCATGGAAGACAATTTTTCCACAGGCCGGGGAGGGGGTGGATGGTTATGGGATGATTCAAGCACATTACATTTATTGTGCACTTTATTTCTATTATTATTACACTGTAATATATAATGAAATAATTATACAACTCACCATAATGCAGAATCAGTGGGAGCCCTGAGCCTGTTTTCACTTGCCACTCACTGACAGTGTTTTGATATGAATCTGCAAGCTATTGATATATTATGGTCTCTGTGCAGTCAAACCTCTCTGCTAATGATAATCTGTATTTGCAGCCGCTCCCCAGCGCTAGCATCACCGCCTCAGCTCCACCCCAGATCATCAGGCATTAGATTCTCATAAGGAGTGTGCAACCTAGATCCTTCGCATGGACAGTTAATTAGTAGGGTTCGCACTCCTAAGAGAATCTAATACCACCACTGATCTGACAGGAGGCGGAGCTCAGGCAGTAATGTGAGCGATGGGGAGTGACTGTAAATACAGATGAAGCTTCTCTCACTCACCTGCTGCTCACCTCCTGCTATGCCACCCAGTTCCTAACAGGCCACAGACCGGTACCAACCCATGGCCCCAGGGGTTGGGGACCCCTGCTCTAAAAGATATGTCCATGTCCCAGAATCTGTGAATTTGATTTCATTTGGAAAAAGCAACTTTGCAGATGTAATCCAGTTACGGATTTCAAGATGAGATCATCTGAGATTATCCAGGTGAGCCCTAAGTCCAATGGCAAGTTTCCTTATAAGAGATAGAAAACACACAAAGAACAAGATCGTGTGAAGAGGGAGGCAAAGATTAGAGCTATGCAGTCACAAGCCAAGAAATGCCTGGAGTCATGAAAAGCTGGAGGGGCGAAAAAGAACTCTCTCCTAGAGCCTTCAGAATGAACACAGCCCTGCCAACACCTTGATTTTGGACTTCTGGCCTCCAGAACTGTAAGAGAATAAACTTCTGCTGTTTTAAGCCACCCAGTTTGTGATTGTTATAGCAGTACTGGGAAACTAATAAACCTATTATGATTACATAGAGCTTATTTAGGATGAAAACACTCAAGTTGAGACCCTTGAATGCAAATATTTACTGGGATCACAAAATTTGAGCCACCTGATGGTTCATTCATCCAATAAATATTGAGCACCTATTATTTGTCAGGCCCTGTGCTAATTACTGTGAATACATGGGTAAGCAAAGAGTTGTTCCTGCCTAAATAGAGCTCACGTGGTTAGTGTTTCCATCCAAAACAAAACCAAGGCAACTCCAATTTCTCAAGGAAAATAAATCTTGGAAATGGTTTTGAACTGTTTGGAAGTGCTTAATTACGTGTCAAATAATTAATAACATGTGAATAAGTTTTCTTCCAAGCACTCAGCTTCAAAAATGAAGGACAAAAGCATTTGGCCAAATATATTTTGGACTTTACTGAGTTTACGTCTTTAGGAAAATGGTTGGAAGTACACAGTGAACTTAAGGATCACAGTGGTGATAAAAATAAGTATATCATCATTTAAGTAAGTATTGTTTGGTTGCTTCTGAAAAGCTCGACACACTGCAATACATGTTAAACTTTTTTTTCACCATAAGCTAGACAAATTTGGGAGATTCATGAGGTAGAATGAAGCATGGAGATAACCATACCACATGTATTAATAACCATCATTTACTGTGATGATTATTTTCCAGGCACTTTGCCAAGTGTTTTATACCCAGGATCTCCCTTAATCTATATAACAACCATAAAAGGTTGACTTTCATTGAAGTCAGCAATTTACCTGCATTCCTGAGAACCTCATGCCCTCCCCAGATAAATGGCCAAGGATATGGAAGACTTTGTAACCCCTCTCTTACCGTCCCTCTATGTCTTCTCCTATTCTTCCTCTCTTGCAGTTAACCACTGAAATGACCATCTCAGTCCTAGAAATATAACCCAAAGGGATTATGGATCTACAAAACGTCTCCATTCTTCAGTAGATAGAGCTGAAGATAGAAACAGCTCCAGGCTTGAGGGGACTTTGCTACAACCTCCATGTTGCCCTCAGATATACTGACACACACAAGTCGACATACTGTCAATGTAGATTTCATCCTCCCCCCAGTCACTTCTGTTCTGTTTTATACTGCCTATGGCCCAGAGCAGTAGCACTGCTAAATGGATTTTATGGTGGAATTAGCATAGAATTTGCTGATGGTTTGTAGTCTAATTGGCCCATGGTAAAAACCTTAAAGGAAGGGGTTTAACAGAGCCTGAAGGAATCTGATGTCACAAAGGTATATCTTAAAAGATGGTCGCATGACCACCAGTTTCCAAATCTCCTACAGTGTTGTTTAAAATGCTAGTTCTCAGGCTCCATCTCGAGCCTACTGAATCAAGAGCACAGGCTTGAGGCCTGGAAATCTGCAGTATTACCATTCCCAGTTGTTTCTCCTGTGCCTAAACAATGGAAACTAGCAGCCAAGGAAATTCCCCTAAGAAGTGATTATTAAGTGCATTTATGCCTGTGTACGTGTAAAGGGTTTACGTGGAGGGCAAGACAAGAGGACAGAATGACCTCATGAGATGAGAACTAAACCACATGAAAAGAAAACTGGATTAGAATTCCAAAGACCTAGGTTCAATGCTCAACTCTGCCATGCGATCGTTTATTCAAAATGTGTAGCAACCACTGAACTAGGCTCTAGGGATAGAGCAGTAGGCAAATCCCTGACCTCAATGAGCTTGTAAGAGAGACAGACAATAACAAATAAATATATATTGTTCAGTGATATATAAGTGCTCTGAAGAAAAACAGAGTTGGGGATAAAGAGTGATGGGAGTGATGCTATTTTACATAGGGTGGTCAGATCTGAGAAGTAAGGGAAATGAGGGAGCAAAGCATGTCGGTATCTAAAGAGAGTATCCCAGCTGATAGAACAGCAAGTGGAAAGCTTTGAGGAAACAAGTGTGTGTTCTGTATATAAGGAAGAGAAGGAAGCTAGTGTGGTTGGGGCAATACTGCTACAGTGAGTTAGCTTATTACAGTGGGTCTTACTCTCTTCATTCCTTAAGCTTTATTTCCTCAACATGCATTTATAGGTTACATTTAATTTCCTGTGTTTTGACCCATAGCAGGCTTGGTCTGTGAAGTTCTGATTTAATTTTCTAAATAGGAAGGTGACTTGAGAAAGATCCAAGTTTTTGCTTAAATCAATCAGTTAGTTATCTACATAACCCTACTACCAAGGTTTTAAATGCTTTCCCTGACATCTCTACCTATAAAGTCATCCTACTGGGTAAGAAAGACAGAAGAATCCACTGTATCTCGCTGGCTGCTATCTCCAGTAACTTGTTCTCTTGATATGCATAGAGAACCCTGGAGTTCTAGTTCCTAGCCATGAACATGTTAGCACAAGTTTTGTTTTTCAGATTAGCTAAGGGTCAACAACCTGGATGCCTAGTTGGACACAGAATGACTTAGGGTTAAAGATGGAGGTAAGGTGGAAAATTGTGTTTCCATAGGGAAAAGAGGGAGAGGAAGAAGAAAGCCAGAGAGGTGTCTTCATGTATCCAGGACTCATCATGAGATTCACATTAACCAAATCCTGGGCAGCTCAGAAGGCAGTATGAAGACAGCATGAGGACCCAAGTGTGCACACAGCAGGCTCCGAATGACAGAACTCCTTGACTTGATCTCAAGGATAAAAATAAAAAGGGACAAAATTTGTTTACATTTCCCAAGGCTGATAATCACTGTTTTGTTTTTTTCTATATACTAAGTAAATCCTATTTCCAATTTAACTTGCATTAGTGAACCTTTCTTACTCACTGCCCAGCTGCCTCTTCTGTCTCCCATTCCTCTTCTCTAAGGGCCCAGCTGTCTGCCTAGTTTATAGCCACACAGAGTCCCATTGCCCACCATCAAAACACCTCAAAAGGGCTTCCCTGGTGGCGCAGTGGTTGGGAGTCCGCCTGCCGATGCAGGAGACACGGGTTCGTGCCCCTGTCCGGGAAGATCCCACATGCCGCGGAGCAGCTGGGCCCGTGAGCCATGGCCGTTAAGCCTGTGCGTCCGGAGCCTGTGCTCCGCAACGGGAGAGGCCACAGCAGTGAGAGGCCCGTGTACTGCAAAAGAAAAAAAAAAAAAAAAAAAAAAAAAAAAACACCTCAAAAAACCCAGCAGGTGGGACTTCCCTGGTGGCCCAGTGGTTAAGACTCCATGCTCCCAATGCAGGGGGCCCAGGTTCAATCCCTGGTCAGGGAACTGGATCCCACATGCTGCAATGAAAGATCCCGCCTGCCACAACTAAGACCTGGTGCAGCCAAAGAAATAAATAAATATTTTTTAAAAACCCAGCACGTATGTGTAGTTCCTTCTAGCGTATTTATTTGTATTTAGACCATAGCTTTTTACTTTCAGGGGGAAGGGAGAGAAGGAAGCCTTTCAGAGCAAAATTTGGCTAGAGATGACCTTCTTGGTTTGAAAATGAAGACAACCAGGAGAGGGGGGAAAAAAGGTCTTAAGACTAGTTTTTCTGTGTAGAGTACTAAATTGAACAAAGGATAAAAGCAAAAGAACAACAACAAAAACGTGATCTAATATCCCTGGATATGGTAGAGAATCCATCCAGGTATTCACAGTATATCAAGTAAATGTATTCTCGGCCGTAAAGCTCATAACCACACTCTGTGAGTTGCATCAATTCAGATGCATCAATTTGGGTTTATCAGTAAGCACACTTTTAGAGCCAATAATAATCAGCACTTTAGTTGCTCTTTTCTTTGTACTGTTACCATAAAAAAGGATCTCAAAATTATGTCACTACTGGACTCCACAGAGTGAAACTAGTTGTTTTCACTGATTTTCACAAAACTCTTGAAATGTTTCTCAAGTCAAATTCAAAACACCCAATCTTCTATCCACCTGGAATATATAGTTAGAAATGTAACATGGAAAACAACATATTTTAATAACGGCACAGCCCTCTATCCTTTTGATACTGATTTGCTCCAGAGTTCAATCCTTTGCTTTTCACTTTAGATACATGTCTCTGGGCAATTTCATCTATTTCCATTTTCATCTATTACCATCTAAATGCTGATTAACTGCAGACCTATTTCCAGCCCAGACTCAGATGTCTAAGGCCTACTAGGCATCTACAAATATTCCACGGGGAAAAGAAACAAGAGAAAATAATGAACTAGCATTGTTGTGGATCCACAAAGCTACAACACCTCAGACTCACCTCACTCTCGCTCTTTCCCCCCAAACTCCACCTCCTCTTACATATACATCATGTCTTGCATGGCTCCACCTTCCTTCCACCCAACCACCAAAACTAGAAACTGAAGAACAGTCAACCTAGACTCCTCGCTCTCACTTCACCACACATCCAACTGGTTGGAAGACATTTCAGATTCTACCTCAAAAATATTTTAGATTATGACCCTTTTTCTATACCTTCACCTCCAGTACCATCATTCAGGCCCTTATCATTTTCCACATGGTTTATGTAGCAACCTCAGCTCTCCTCCCTCCCTCTCATTGTGGATTCAGCCAAGTTATCCAAAACATGAATATAATCATGTCCTTCACTTGCTAAAATCTTTTGATGACTATCAATTATCCTCACAAAAAGTTACAGTGTTTCCAGACAGTACCTCTTATACCTCTCTCACACAGCACCAACACTCACCTGTATGCATTTCCCTAGGTACACAACACTCAAACCACAGTGCTGGGCCTCCCTGGTGGCGCAAGTGGTTGAGAGTCCGCCTGCCGATGCAGGGGATACGGGTTCGTGCCCCGGTCTGGGAGGATCCCATATGCCGCGGAGCGGCTGGGCCCGTGAGCCATGGCCGCTGAGCCTGCGCGTCCGGAGCCTGCGCGTCCGGAGCCTGCGCGTCCGGAGCCTGTGCTCCGCAACGGGGGAGGCCACAACAGTGAGAGGCCCGCATACCGCAAAAAAAAAAAAAAAAAACCACAGTGCTTTTGCACATGCTTTTTCTATGCCTCCAGAAGACTCTTCCAGTCTTCTCTTCCTGCTCACCTTTTCAAGTACTCCTTCCCTGTACCAGCATAGTACTACAATCAGCTTTAGCAGAATGCTGCATTCTCTTCCTCAGAGTTGTATTTCTGAACTTTTATATTGCAAACTCCTTGAAATCAGAAACTATGTCTTTCACCTGCATATCCCCAGAATCCAACACAATGCCAGGAGACTAGTAGGCTCTTAAAAGAATGTTTGTCCAAAGTTCCTTACTCACCTGTAACAAGCCTGTGATGTAGGGAGCTATGACTGTTTGAGGAGCAGTAAGGTACATGGCACAAAGTATCGACTGCTATGTAACTATTGGCATGGTCCTAATTGATGTTCTGTCAATCACTCATTTATACATGGATAAGGAATTTTTCCCTCATCTCTCATACAAGCATATTTCTAATTAAAAGACAAATCTAGTTAACCAGAATAGTTGAGTTTTACATAAAAGGAAAGGGTGCCTTTGTGACTAGAATGGCAAAAGTAGAGTATAAAAATAACTAAAGCTTTGGAGGTAATATAGAAGTCAGTGCCAAAGCTATAAGGAAGGTAAGATGGGCGTTTTATTCTCTAGACCATACTGCCTCCCTGTGGGAGGTTTTCTGGGCAAGGATGTGCCTCAAGAAAAGCAAAGCCTCTACACAATTGTAGAGGGGTTATAGCTAGATATTATGTCTGTTTATACCAAAAGTCTACTCCCAAATACTAGGTTATGAATGTTGCAAGTGGGGTGACTAGTTTTCTGAAAGACTGATGCCTACTTTCATGGATTTGGAATAGGAACATTTTTGTTCATTTAAAAATAAGTAGTCCTGGGAACGATTTTTGGAAATGTCGAGACCAAGAGATGAAATAATCACAATCTAATTGTTTTGTTTTTACTACTTTGAATAATTATACTTTAAAGGTCTCAATTGTTTAGTTTACTTATGAGGAAAATATGATCATAAGATCATGTCCCTAAAAATCAAAAATTGCAAAAGGCAGGCCTTCCATTTGCTATGTACCAAACATAACGTTTTTTCTTAGTTTTTAAAATATTTAATTATAATGATCAAAAAATTAGTATAGCCATCAAAATTAATAATTGTTCCCTGCCTATATATTTCTCCTGAAGTAGAGCTTCACAAACCTAAAAAAAAGGAAAAACCATATGCACTTCTGCAAGTTGAAATGGTACAACCAGTTTGAGAAACACCCAGAAGATCAATCCTCATTTAGCTGGTAGAGAAAATACATTTCACAGAGTACTACTTTTTGAAAGAAAAATCTTATGTTTTAGGCACAAAACACATTTTTCAGGATTTCAGGATTTATTTCTTTAAACATTCCTCAAATTTCTAACAGTATACAGGCATCATCCAAAGGCAGAAAATGGTCTTAGTCTTCTGTTTCCACAAAAAGCTTTAAGCAATTTTGAGAAATAAAATAATTGCTCATAATCTACCTCAATGCAAATATCTGAAGGCTCTGCTTTTGAATTTCCGGAATCTCAGAAGTATTCAAATTCATGATTTGTCTGTTTCCTGGCCGGTTTCCTTTGAAGTGGTTCTGAGACCCATGATGTTATTTGAAATGTCTGGCTGTCAGTAAGTAGCTGCTATTTCCTTGATGTCTGTGAAGCTGCTTTCTTTCCTGTGACCTTTACCTGTGGTACCTCTCGCTGAGGCCACATACACATGTACATGTCTGTGGACTCTGGTCCATACATACGGTGCTTGTTAGATGCTTTTACTGCTTAATATTAATGAGAAAGGAAGCATATCCATGATATCGACTCAATCTACATTTCTATTTTCTTAAAGGGTCAAGCTGTTTTATTTACTACATACAAATAAAAACTTGAGTAACATTTTCTTTGTAATCATGGGCAATGAAAGTACACATGCCATCCATATGACAAGCACATGATTTCTGCATTTCTGTACTAGTATTATTAAATACTTCAGAGATTAATAAAAATGGTGATGTGCATGATGTTTTCTTATGGGCAATCAGAGCCATGAACTTGAGATATGGCAAGGGAAAGGGTTAGCCTGAGGGGAAGATTAGGGGAAAAGAAAGAAGAGAGCTAAGAGAGTCTGCCTGGCACCCTCTCAAAAAAGAGAAGCAGACATTTACATATCACAAACTTAGACCAAAGGGGAAAAACTGATTGCTGGCAGAATAAAAAAAAAAATGTGGAACAGGAAGTAAAGGAAGAATATTTTCCATTTTCTCTCCCTTTTCCAACTAGGCTTAAAAGGTACAGAGGAGAGAATACTCTTCTAAATCAGAAAAGCTGGAATTAACTGTGTGGTCCCAGCCAAGTCAACTTCCCTGGGACTGAGTTTCCTTCTACTTAAAATGAAATAATTAGAAAATTATTAGATAATTAGATAATTCCAGGGATGGTTTAGGTTCTAAAAATCAAAATCATATTCAAGGATAGCTGGAGAAGGCTATTCAAGGATTATTCAAGGTGACTGGGTTGAGTCACAGTTATAAGTCACTATTCTTACTTTTTTATTAGATACTAAACACAATCTTCACTTTTTCAGGAAATACCATACACCCCTAAAATAATACAGTTGGCTCTCTGTACCCATGGATGTGAAACCCACAGATATAGACGGCTGACTGTACTATGCTATTTTATATAAGGGACTTGAGTATCCATGGATTTCGGTTCATGTGGGGGGTCCTGGAAATAATCCCCTGCGATACTCAGGGATGACTGTACTTCACTTTTCTTAGGAGTGGAGAAAGGGAATGGGAAAGAAAGAAAGAAAAACGAAGCAAAAGAACTAGCCCAGGACAGAAATAATTTGTTCGGAGCGAGAAAGGCAGAGAGGGAGACAGAGAGAGACAGAGAGACACCAGCTGGACAACAGAGAGAAGAGGAGGGAAAGCCAATAGGAAGGAAGGCTTAGAGGCATATAAGTGTGGATTATCATGGTACATGTAATTAGCAATAAACTGTTTGGGTCTGATAAATCTAACACTTAAGGAGCTAGAGAGGAATGCGTTCTGTGCTAAGGAAGATTGACTTTATCATATCGCCAATAGGACTTATTTAGCAGAGTGGGCAAGAGCATGGCCTCTGTAGCCAGACTGCTCTGACTTAATCCTGGCTCTGTCACTTGTCATTTTGGTCATTTGCGGAGATACTTTACCATTCTGTGCCTCAGTTTCCTCATCTGTAGAGTGGGGATAATAATAGCACCCATCTCATAGGGCTGTGGTGAAAATTTGTGTGAGTTACTGCACACAAAGTGCTGAGAACAGTGCCTGGCACAAAGAAATCACTCAATAAATATTGGCTGTGACTATTACAATCCAATTTTCAATTTAGCAAGGTAATTTTATAGGACATTTCTTAAAGTCCTGTACATGATTAATGTGGGGGGTTGAGATGAAAATAAGAGGCAAGTTTAGGAATATAGACTAGGTTTGAGAATTTTCTACAAAGAATATTATATTTTTTTCTCACCCTGAGCAAATAAAACAAAGTCACAATGACCTAGTGAGATTCGGAGAGTAAATATGTTTGGGGTTAAAAATGCACAATGGATTAAAATTTTAGGTCAACATGACCTAGCCAGAGAAATGTTTGTATATCATCCATCACTAAAGTTATCTCCCTATATGACTATCTTCTGATTCCTCTGTGCGGGTCCTGGGTTAAATAAGCCAGTGAAAAAGAAGACACTTACTTCCTTCTAATGTTCAGCTTCAGAACAGATAATCCAGTAAGAGACTAGTCTTGGACTCTTAGAATGGATCTAAAGTTAGGGAGCCACCTATGAAAACTGGGCCCTGGAAAGAGAATGGGATTCCTGTGAAGGATATACTGGCAACCTGCTGGGGTGATGGTCCAAACCAAAACCCACTTCTCTTGCTTCCCCTGGACAGGAAACATGGGAACCTGCACAGTGAAGCCGACTGGAAGGAAACTTTAAGCCCATCTCACCTATGAACATGTCTCTAGGGAAGAACACATATACCAAAAAGGTTTTTAGCCTGGAATCACAAATGAAAGAATGGGAATGCTAGAAGAAGATGATGATTAATACCAATTCAACATTTTCCCACTTATGTATTTCTGAATCCAACAGACAGGTCTCTTTTTCATCTTTAAATGCCTGGAGTAAAGAGTGCTTAACTTGGTCAAACCATGCATGTGGGCTAGGGAGAACTGAAATCAGCTGTCTCTCAATTATTCAAGTTGCCCAAGAATAACTCCAACAGTATTAAGGCTCACCAATCTGATTGAAGCTCTACTGAAGGCTGGAAGACTAGTTACCAAATTACACAATAACCCAGGCAAGACATAATGAGGCGTTGAAGGATGTGAGTGGAAAAGACTACCATAAGATTTAACTGGGAGAAGAGGGGTAGGTGATGTGTGAGGAGTATGTGGTATAACAGTTAAGCTTCTGCACCCTGAAGTCAGACTAAACAGAGTTCAGATCTCAACTCTGTCACATACCAACTGCATGAACTTGGACAAATTATTTCACTTTTCTGTCCCTTAGTTTCCTCACCCAGTAAATGGATATAAGAAAGATCAGGGCTGGAACTAGGGCAAGCATACATTTGCATAACCCTGAGAGTGCTTCCTTCAATTTTGCTCCCTGGATGCCTCACTTGACTCACTCTAGTCCCAGTCCTGATGACCTTACTTCATGAGGTAATCACAGAGATTAAATAAGTTAACATATGCAAAGTGTTTAAGAGCACTGTTTATATGTTTAAGAGCATATAATAAGTGCTAAGTAACTAGCTGGCATTATTATTGATTTGATTTGAGGGGTTACAGAAAGGAAATAAAATTCTAGGTGTACTCCCACGTTTCTGGCTTAAGTAATGGGATGACTGTTGTCACACAAGAGAGAAATACAGAGCAAAGAACAGGCTGAGGCAAGGATGTGAAATTGGCAGTTGGATTTGAGGTACATATGGGGCATTTTGGTGCAGATACCCAGTAGCTGTTAAATAACTGCCTCTAGATAACTTATTGGTGCCTAAAAGTGAGGATCAACTATATACTCTCAAAAGTATGAAAGATGCATCAGTGGTAGCAACAATGCAAGTGATTTTGTCATGCAGGAAGCCAAAGTGGTAGCTAGTTCTGTCCCTGGGAAAGATACCCCTTATAACTTCTTAACAAAATATCCATGTAGACACAGAAAGAGACAAAACCTCTCAGTACCTTAAAGTAGGCCAAATAATCAACCTAATTCCAGAATCTGGGAGGTATATCTACTTAAATCCAAGCTGAACACACAAAAGAGACCACCAGTGCCAGATCTCCCTTTGCCTGCTTGCCCAAAAGTCAGTAGAGAGACCCTTCATCTTTTTCCCCTACTATACAGAAAATTAGATATCACAAAACTGGAAAGCCAATGCCGTCAGTTTTTAAAGACAGACTAACAGTTCCTTAACACCTCTATCAATTCCTCACTCTTCTACAATCCAATGAAGAAACTCCCAGGAATGCACAGAGAGAGAGAGACAGAGAGAGAGAGACAGAGAGACAGAGAGACAGAGAGACAGAGAGACAGAGAGAGAGAGAGAGAGAGAGAGAGAGAGGAATTGAGATTAGAAGGAGCAGTACTCCTTACAGGAGTCAAGAAAAGTTTTAGTTGGAGTGCATGCATGGAACTGTAGGTTTGTTTCCCCCACTATGTCTTACTTACAAGTACTTGAGCTTAGGAGGTAAATGAAGAATCTGCTTCAGCAAAACCAAATGTTTTAAAGCCCTGGGTAATGGGCTAGCTGTGCACATTAACTTGCCTTCAACACATTGAAGGAGATTCCTCTAGAACCACAGGCAGAGACTAGGGCAAGGTGTAGGGCAACCCATACACCTTGTTTTATGAAACACTAAGTATGGATACATCTCTCTTTTGAGAAAGCAGGAAAAATATAGAGCCTTATAAGGGAAAAACCTTCAGTCTGTAGAAAATGAAACTTTCTAATGAAAATGCAGAGAAGCCATATTGCAGGAGGCTGGAAACAGTTTAGTTTGGTATCCTTAGCAGAATATAGGGAGACATTGTATCTAACAGACAGGAGGAGAAAAAAAATAAGAAATTGAGACTGAAAGGCTATAAAATAAAACAAATGTGAAGTGTGAATGGAAAGAAATTAAAGTTCAATTATATAATACGTAGCCTTATAGAAGGCAATAACATGTTACTGAAATTGTGAAAAATTAAATTGGTGTCATAAAGGACAAATTTGAAATGCTCTACCAGAGTTTAGATTTTTTTAAAAGACAAAGAAATAACCATAAAAGAGAGAACAGCATATCCAAGGAAAGGAAAACGAAGATTTAAAGTAAGAATTTTAGCATCCTAAACAAAGATAATAACTGGATCCAACACAATAATTAAAGACATCATGGAAGAAAACTTTGTTGACTTGAAAATAAAACACCTGGGTTCTCATTAAGAGACCCCATGTTCTGGTAAACTCCATTAAAGGTCATAGTTAAAATCATTTGCCAAAATATTTGAATGGCAAAGAAAATTTAAAATGTCTACAAGGACGGAGAGGGTATTTTTCCAAAAGAATAAAACTCAGGTGGTCATTAAACTTATCAAATAAAATACTAAATGCCCCGAAAAATGAGTTGTGTGCCAAAACTTTTACACTCAACCAGTATATAAAGGCAACAAAATATATTCAAGGATACAACAGCTTAGAAAGCACACTATTCAAAAATCTTCTTGCAAAATCTTACTTAGAGACTTCTTCCAGCAAAAGTAAATTAATCAAAATAGGACATAATCACCACTGAGGAAGATTTCTGTGTTCTTCTGACTCAGACATCTAATTGGATGATGCATGGTCAGGCGGATTCCACAGCCTGGCAAGGAAAGCTCAGCTGTGCTTCCTTCAGCTTCTACCTGCTGCTTCCTCTCCTTCCCCAGATCAGGAAGTCTACCTTGTCCCAGAGTTCACATGGAACCTACTGCCATCTTCGATGGCTCATAAAACAATAACTAATCCTATTCTCTTAGCACCTTGCAAATGATAAAAATATTTAAAGGATTAGACATTGTGCAGAGAGAATAAGTAAAATCTTTTTATTTACCCTCCTGCAAAGAACTGCATAGATCAACGTAATAATTATTCTCATTGCAAAGGAACTTGAGTGATGATTTTCTCTAACACTAAAAGCCACATTGGTCAGACAAAATTACCGGGATTTTTTTCCACTGTAAAAGATGAACAGAAATCCTGCTGCAGATGTTAACTTTCGAAATACCTTTCATGCCATCTCATAAGAGTAAGGAAATGGGAAAATGCTAATTGTTTCTACCTCTGATGCATAAAATTTCTGTATTTCTCAATTTTTCTACAGTGACAGACATATATAGAAAAAAGAATTTTGTTCAAAATCGTTTAATCACACATATTTTAAAATACTTACATCAAATAGACTGCTATAGAAATAATGTTTAGGGACTTCCCTGGTGGTCCAGTAGCTAAGACTCCATGCTCCTAATGCAGGGGGCCCAGGTTCAATCCCTGGTCAGGGAACTAGATCCCACATGACACAAACAAGAGTTCACATGCCACAACTAAAAGACCTGACACAGCCAAATAAATAAATGAACATATATATATATATATATATTTTTTTTTTTTTTGCAGTTCGCAGGCCTCTCACTGTTGTGGCCTCTCCCGTTGCAGAGCACAGGCTCCGGATGCGCAGGTTCAGTGGCCATGGCTCACGGGTTTAGCCGCTCCGCAGCATGCGGGATCCTCCCAGACTGGTGCACGAACCCGTGTCCCCTGCATCGGCAGGTGGACTCTCAACCACTGTACCACCAGGAAAGCCCCTGAACAAATATTTTTTTAAAAAGACATAATGTTTATATCTGGGTGACAGGACTATGAATGTGTATGGTCTTCCTTTTTATTTTCTGAAGTTTCCAAATTATGCATAATGATATTATAAAGCATTATATAATCATTAGATACATAACTATTCTATAACAATTATTTTTATAGAAATGAAAAACATTTCATTTTAAAACTGAAGAGAATGATCAATAATGTAATGTTGTGAATTGACTGGAGTCCACTTTAGGCATTTAAATAATGATAAGTGACTTTAGTGGGAGTCATCGGTGTGGAAGATGACTAGTAATGGTGTCAAAGAAGTCAAGAAAAAGAAAGTCAAGGAAGGGGAAGTAGTAATCAAATTATCATATATTACAGACGTCAAGTACATCAAGACTCAGAGGCCTCCACTGGATTTGGCAAGGCAAGAACTGTTTCAGTGGAATGGTGGAAGCAAAAATCAAATGGAAGAGTTTAAAGAGTGAAAGGAAAGAGGGAGGGTAGAAACCTTGAAAAGTATCAGAGGTTGAGTGCTAATGTAACTATCATTGGGCAAAAGGGTCAGTTCTTATCCAACACATCTAAATCAATATACTGTTCTTTTCCTCTGCAACTACCATTCTTCACTTACCCCTTATAAATCATCCCCTATTTCTTTTGGAAATCCATGTAATTCCAATGAATGTTACTCTATATTTTTCTACAGAGATGGCTCACATGGCCCTAGAATGACCCAGTCAAGACATTCTAGTCCTCTGACAGTGACTGGTACATGGGTGGAGATGGGACCTACACTGGTCCAAACACATGGATAATCAAGAGTTTGTAAGGAATTCTAGGACACAGATGCCACTCTGAGAGCCACATTATTCCTCTGTGCCCTCTGGAATAGTGTGACACAGTGGCCCTGACAGGTGCTCTCTCCTGCTCTGGAAAAATGTGCTGTGAGGATATGAGGTCTAGAAGCTGAGGCCACCTTGCTGTGACCATGAAGAAAGAGGATAAGGCCAAAGCCAACATGTGAACAAAGCTAAGTGACATGAGGACAAACTGAGTAAACTGCAGAGAAACACAGCAAGGACCTGGACCAAACCTTCCAGTAGCCTGTCTTACCTCTGGACTTGTCCAGTAACATGAGCCAAAAAATCCCTTTTATTGATTAACCCAGTTAGCTTTTTTTTCTTATGTGCAACAAAAAGCATCCTTATGATGCAATACCCTGCTTCCTTGTTGGTCCTTACTGCAAACACTCTCTACAAACCCTCAGGTGTTTTTTTGTTTTGCTTTTTAAAACACAAGCAAGCAAAGCCACCTACATTCCCCAGAAGAAGACAAAATTTAATACAACCTCTCAGGAATTTACTGATACCTGGTCCAAGAAGGAAGATAAGGCAGGGCTTTGAAGCCCGAATCTGACTTTACAACAAGACGAGTTAGCAGGCATATTGTGGTTTTGCTGCCACTTTCTGCCTTCATATATACAGTCCCCGCAGAAATGTCCCAGCATGAGCACCCATAAGCTCCAGTTCCCCATGTTTCCACCAGACTAAGCTCTCATACACATCTCACTTAATGTATTTCTTAGCTTACAAGTAATAAACTTCCCATTTTCTCCTGTGTTTCTATTATTTCTGCATACTATTTTACCCAGTCTAAGAAAGTGGAAAATCCTCTAGGTTAATCCTGAATACAGGCTTTCCATTCCGGTTTCTTTCCATTACACTACCATACAAAGATGAGTGTCTTTTTCACTGGACAAAATTTACTGAATATGTCTCAATTTGAAGAATTAAAAAGAAAGGAAAACACACGTTAAACCAAAAAGAACTTAAGAAAAAAGGCAACCCTCAAACCCAACAAATAAGACTCTCCATGCCACTTTCTGGAGGGCATTAGTATAATCCTCTCTATTCAACTTCTGCCTTTAATCATATTTTGTCTAATGTGAGGTTCTCCCCTCATGTGAAAGTTGTTAAATACACACAAGGTAAAAGCAGCCCATATTTTCTTCATTCTAATGCTTCCCAATAGTCCAATTTGCAGACACACAAGGCCATATTCAACATGAAGTACACATAATGATTCACTCCCCTCTGAGAGGACAAAATTACTTCAAAGAAGTGCTACTCAGAGAAGAAAGAAAAGCTCAGAGGGGGGTAAAACTTCAGCTTGATTTCTAGCTACACAGTCCTTTATACATACTCCCACACACACACACACCAGCTAACTACTGAACATAAAGAAATTTTAATCTGCACCCAGAAAAAAATAACACTTTAAAGACACAGGGGATATAAGAAATAGGTAATGTGTCATACACATATTAATATCCAGAGGAAATTCTACTGCTGAATCTGTTCTGTCATTATGAGCTGAAGAAATTATATTCTATGGCCTTCAGAAATGTTGTTACCAGCTGCAATGCTAAGTAGTCTACGGGCAGGAGGGTAGGTCTCAGGAGAATGACCAAGAAATAAAAACATTCAGAGAAGAATTTCCAAATTGCTGTTGTTGAAAAGACACAAAAATGATTAACTTGCTCATCCTTACTTCAATATCAGTTTCAAGATTTCAAATAACCCTTAGAGTATTAGAACTTTTGTTTTTATCATACTACACACATTGTTTTCATCACATATTTGGAGATTTGACTACCAAAGTCCATCTTACAAAAGGTGATCTCCTAAAGAAATCTCGAGTACTATACAAATCAAATCTATTTCATTTAGCATGTGATGCTAGACCTCTTTAATTACTCTGAATCCTATAAAATAAATTGATTCAATATTAGCAATAAAATGTAGGAAAATATAATTTATGTTTTAAAAATAGTTCTCAAGTAGCATATAGGCTTGCCCAAAGGGATATCAGCTTTCAACTCCAACTCAAAATGAAAGGCCTGGCTTCCCTGGTGGTGCAGTTGTTGAGAGTCTGCCTGCCAATGCAGGGGACACGGGTTTGTGCCCCAGTCCGGGAGGATCCCACATGCCGCAGAGCGGCTGGGCCCGTGAGCCATGGCCGCTGAGCCTGCACATCCGGAGCCTGTTCTCCGCAACGGGAGAGGCCACAACAGTGAGAGGCCTGTGTACCGCAAAAGAAAAAAAAAAAAAAAAGAAAAGCCCTTTTCTCTCTGGAAAGGCTGGAATGTAAAATACATGTTCAATTACTGAATGTGGAGAACACTGGAAACAATTTTTAAATCGGACAGAGAGCTCAGATAAACAAGCTCTTCCTTCAATTAAAAAAGAATTATATACATATACATACATTCACACACACATATGTATACTGAGGAGTTAAACTATGTGCACACGGGAGCTTCAGTACAAAAAGAAAAACAGCCATTAGGTTGGATAACTTGCTCTTGTTATCTAGGAAAAGACATTTGATTTATCTGATTTACAAACATATCCCTAGGTTAAGACCAAACTATTTAAAAGCTTTAAAAATACTACCTATTCGGTATTTGTGATAACACAGGGACTCATGAAATTTTATAACATTAATAGCTGCAAAGAGGGCTCTTTGGTGGGGATAATGGCGGACTCTGGGAGGACTCATGCCAAGGAGTACTTCCCAGAATTCTGCTGCCAGTGTCACAGTCCGCACAGTGACCCACAGCCATCCCCCACCACTGCAGGAGACACTCCAACACTAGCAGCCGTATGGCTGACAGGGTCTTGGTGCTCCAAACGGGTGTCAGGCCTGAGCCTATGAGGTGGGAGAGCCTGGTTCAGGACACTGGTTCACCAGAGACCTCCTGGCCCCATGTAATATCAAATGGTGAAAGCTCTCCCAGAGATCTCCAACTCAACAGCCAGCAAGCTTCAGTGCTGGACATCCCCATGCCAAAGAACAGCAAGACAGGAACACAACCACACCCTTTAGCAAAGAGGCTACCTAAAATCATACTAAGTTCACAAAAACCCCAAAACACACCACCGAAAATGACCGTGCACACTAGAAAGACAAGATCCAGCCTCATCCACCAGAACACAGGCACTAGTCCCCTCCACCAGGAAGCCTACACAACCCACTGAACCAATCTTACCAACTGGGGGCAGACACCAAAAACAACAAGAACTACAAATGGGCAGCCTGTGAAAAGGAGATCCCAAACACAGTAAGTTAAAAAAAAAAAATGAGAAGACAGAAATACGAAGCACATGAAGGAGCAAGGTAAAAACCCACCAGGCCAAACAAATGAAGAGGAAAGAGGCAGTCTACCTGAAAAAGAATTCAGAGTAATGATAGTAAAGATGATCCAAAATCTTGGAAATAGAATGGAGAAAATACAACAAACGTTTAACAAGGACCTAGAAGAACTAAAGAGCAAACAAACAAAGATGAACAACACAATAAATGAAATTAAAAATTCTCTAGAAGGAATCAATAGCAGAATAACTGAGGCAGAAGAATGGATAAGGAACCTGGGAGATAAAATAGGGGAAATAACTAATGCAGAGCAGAAAAAAGAAAACAGAATGAAAAGAATTGAGGACAGTCTCAGAGACCTCTGGGACATTAAACGCACCAACATTCGAATTATAGGGGTCCCAGAAGAAGAAGAGAAAAAGGGACTGAGAAAATATTTGAAGAGTTTATAGCTGCAAACTTCCCTAATATGGGAAAGGAAAGAGTCAATCAAGTCCAAGAAGCACAGAGAGTCTCATACAGGATAAATCACAGGAGAAACATGCGAAGACACATATTAATCAAACTATCAAAAATTTAATACAAAGAAAAAATATTAAAAGCAGCAAGGGAAAAGCAACAAATAACATACAAGGGAATCCCCATAACGTTAAAAGCTGATCTTTCAGCAGAACTTCTGCAAGCCTTCTAGAAGGGAGTGGCAGGACATATTTAAAGTGATGAAAGGGAAAAACCTACAACCAAGGTTACTCTACCCAGCAAGGATCTCATTCAAATTCAATGGAGAAATTAAAAGCTTTACAGACAAGCAAAAGCTAAGAGAATTCAGCATCACCAAACCAGCTTTAAAACAAATGCCAAAGGAACTTCTCTATGCAGGAAACACAAGAGAAGGAAAAGAGCTACAATAACAAAGCCAAAACAACTAAGAAAAGGGTAATAGGAACATATATATCGATAACTACCTTAACTGTAAATGAATTAAATGCTCCAATCAAAAGACATAGACTGGCTGAATAGATACAGAAACAAGACCCATATATATGCTGTCTACAAGAGACCCACTTCAAACCAAGGGACACAAAGAGACTGAAAGTGTGGGGATGGAAAAAGATATTCCATGCAAATGGAAATCAAAAGAAAGCTGCAGTAGCAATTCTCATATCAGAAAAAACAGACTATAAAATAAAGTCTATTACAAGAGACAAAGAAGGACACTACATAATGATCAAGGGATCAATCCAAGAAGGAGATATAACAACTGTAAATATTTATGCACCCAACAAAGGAGCACTTCAAGGCAAATGCTAACAGCCATAGAAAGGGAAATTGACAGTAACACAATCATAGCAGGGGACTTTAACACCCCACTTTCACCAATGGACAGATCATCGAAATGAAAATAAATAAGGAAACATAAGCTTTAAATGGTACATTAAATAAGATGGACTTAATTGAAATTTATAGGACATTCCATCCAAAAAAACCAGAATACACTTTCCTCTCAAGTGCTCATGGAACATTCTTCAGGATAGATCATATCTTGGGTCACAAATCAAGCCTTGGTAAACTTAAGAAAACTGAAGTTATATCAAGTATCATTTCTGACCACAATGCTATGAGACTAGATATCAATTACAGGAAAAAACTCTGTAAAAAATAAAAACACATGGAGGCTAAACAATACACTACTTAATAACCAAGAGATCACTGAAGAAATAAAAGAGGAAATTTAAAAATACCTAGAAACAAACGACAATGAAAACACAACAACCCAATACGTACAGGATGCAGCAAAAGCAGTTCTAAGAAGGAAGTTTATAGCAATACAATCCTACCTCAAGAAACAAGAAACATCTAAAATGAACAACCTAACCTTACACCTGAAGCAATTAGAGAAAGAAGAACAGAAAAAATCCGAAGTTAGCAGAAGGAAAGAAATCATAAAGATCAGATCAGAAATAAATGAAAAATAAATGAAGGAAACAACTGCAAAGATCAATAAAACTAAAAGGTGGTTCTTTGAGAAGATAAACAAAATTGAAAAACCATTAGCCAGACTCGTCAAGAAAAAAAGGGTGAAGACTCAAATCAACAGAATTAGAAATGAAAAAGGAGAAGCAACAACTGACACTGCAGAAATACAAAGGATCATGAGTGATTACTACAAGCAACTATATGCCAATAAAATGGAAAACCTGGAAGAAATGGACAAATTCTTAGAAAAGCACAACCTCCCAAGACTGAACCAGGAAGAAATAGAAAATATAATCAGACCAATTACAAACACTGAAATTGAAACTGTGATGAAAAATCTTCCAACAAACAAAAGCCCAAGACCAGATGGCTTCACAGGCAAATGCTATCAAACATTTAGAGAAGAGCTAACACCTATCCTTCTCAAACTCTTCCAAAATATAGCAGAGGGAGGAACACTCCCAAACTCATTCTAAGAGGCCACCATCACCCTGATACCAAATCCAGACAAGATGTCACAAAAAAGAAAACTGCAGACCAACATCACTGATGAACATAGATGCAAAAATCCTCAAAAAATACTAGCAAACAGAATCCAACAACACAGTAAAAGGATTATACACCATGATCAAGTGGAGTTTATCCCAGGAAAACAAGGATTCTTCAATATATGCAAATCAGTGAGATAAACCATATTAACAAACTGAAGAAGAAAAACCACATGATCATCTCAAAAGATGCAAAATAAGCTTTTGACAAAATTCAACACCCATTAATGATAAAAACCCTCCAGAAAGTAGGCATAGAGGGAACTTACCTAAACGTAATAAAGGCCATATATGACAAACCCACAGCCAACATCATTCTCAGTGGTGAAAAACTGAAACCATTTCCACTAAGATCCGGAGAAAGGCAAGGTTGCCCACACTCACCACTATTATTCAATGTAGTTTTGGAAGTTTTAACCACAGCAATCAGAGAAGAAATAGAAATAAAAGGAATCCAAACCAGAAAAGAAGTAGTAAAACTGTCACTGTTTGCAGATGACATGATATTATAAAGATCCTAAAGATGCTACCAGGAAACTACTAGAGCTA
The DNA here is from genome assembly GCF_025265405.1 of Mesoplodon densirostris. NCBI lineage: Eukaryota > Metazoa > Chordata > Mammalia > Artiodactyla > Ziphiidae > Mesoplodon > Mesoplodon densirostris. Next base: position 74,899,463 of record NC_082661.1, read on the forward strand.
ATCAATGAATCTGGTAAAGGAGCAGGATACAAAATTAATGCACAGAAATCTCCTACACGCCTATACACTAATGATGAAAAACCTGAAACAGAAATTAAGGAAACACGCCCATTTACCATTGCAACAAAAAGAATAAAATACCTAGGAATAAATCTACCTAAGGAAATAAAAGACCTGTATGCAGAAAAAATATACGACACTGATGAAAGAAATTAAAGACAATACAAACAGATAGAGATATATACCATGTCCTTGCATTGGAAGAATCATCAACTTATCAATGGCATTTTTCACAGAACTACAACAAAATATTTCACAATTTGTATGGAAACACAAAAGACCCCGAAGAGCCAAAGCAATCTTGAGAAAGAAAAACGGACCTGGAGGAATCAGGCTCCCTGATTTACAGACTATCCTACAAAGCTACAGCAATCAAGACAGTATAGTACTGGCACAAAAACAGAAATACAGATCAATGGAACAGGATAGAAAGCCCACAGATAAACCCATGCACATATGGTCACCTTATCTTTGATAAAGGAGGCAAGAATATACAATGGAGAAAAAACAGCCTCTTCAATAAGTGGTGCTGGGAAAACTGGACAGCTACATGTAAAAGAATGAAATTAGAACACTCCCTAACACCATACACAAAAGTAAACTCAAAATGGATTAATGACCTAAATGTAAGGTTAGACACTATAAAACTCTTAGAGGAAAACATAGGCAGAACACTCTATGACATATAAATCACAGCAAGATACTTTTTGACCCATCTCCTAGAGAAATGGAAATAAAAACAAAAATAAACAAATGGGACCTAATGAAACTTCAAAGCTTTTGCACAGCAAAAGAAACCATAAACAAGACAAAAAGACAACCTTCAGAATGGGAGAAAATATTTGCAAACGAATCAACAAAGGATTAATCTCCAAAATATATAAACAGCTCATGCAGCTCAATATTTAAAAAACAAACAACCCAGTCCAAAAATGGGCAGAAGACCTAAATAGACACTTCTCCAAAGAAGACATACAGATGGCCAAGAAGCACATGAAAAGCTTCTCAACATCATTAATTATTAGAGAAATGAAAACCAAAACTACAATGAGGTATCACCTCACACCAGTTAGAATGGGCATCATCAGAAAATCTACAAACAACAAATGCTGGAGAGGGTGTGGAGAAAAGGGAACCCTCTTGCACTGTTGGTGGGAATGTTAATTGATACAGTCACTATGGAGAACAGTATGGAGGTTACTTAAAAAACTAAAAATAGAAATACCATATGATCCAGCAATCCCACTACTGGGCATATACCCAGAGAAAACCATAATTCAAAAAGACACATGCACCCCAATGTTCATTGCAGCACTATTTACAATAGCCAGGTCATGGAAGCAACTTAAATGCCCATTGACAGATGAATGGATAAAGAAGATGTGGTACATATATACAATGGAATATTACTCAGCCATAAAAAGGAAAGAAATTGGGACATTTGTTGACACGTGGATGGATCTAGAGACTGTCATACAGAGTGAAGTAAGTCAGAAAGAGAAAAACAAATATCGTATATTAACGCATGTATGTGGAAACTAGAAAAATGGTACAGATGAACCAGTTTGCAGGGCAGAAGTTGAGACACAGATGTAGAGAACAAACATATGGACACCAAGTGGGGGAAGCCTCAAGGGGGGTGGGGATGGTGGTGTGATGAATTGGGCGATTGATGTGTATAAAATTGATGATTAATAAGAACCTGCTGTATAAAAAAGTAAATAAAATAAAATTTAAAAATTAAAAAAAAAGACTACATACTGGGTAAATCCCTGGAGGTCCAGTGGTTGTGACTCTACTTCCACTGCAGGGGGCCTGGGTTCAATCCCTAGTCAGGGAACGAAGATCCCGCAATCCTGCTGCACAGCCAAATAAATTTTAAAAAGTCTACATACTGGATGTTTTTGTTTGTTTGTTTGTTTATTTTAATTTTGGCTGTGCTGGGTCTTTGTTGCAGCACACGGGCTCAGTACTTGCCCCACGGCATGTGGAATCTTAGTTTCCCAACCAGGATCAAGCCCGCGTCCCCCGCATTGGAAGGCGGATTCTTAACCAATGGACCACCAGGGAAGTCCCTGGATATTTCCATTTATACGACCATCTTGCAAAGGCAAAACTATGGGACCAGAAAACTGTTCACTAGATGCCAGGGGCTGGGAGTGGGGGAAGGGTTGAATATAAATGAGTATGGGGGAATTTTTTGAAATGATAAAACTCTTCTGTGTCCTGGTTGTGGTGGCAATTATACAATTGTATACATTTGTCAAAACTCACAGAACTGCACACTAAAAAGGATGGATTTCACTCTGTATAAACAATACCTTAATTTTTAAAAAATGAGTAAAAAGAGCCCACTGTGTGGGAGAGGGACTTAAAAGCCAAAATGATATAAAAGTCAGCAAAAAAGCAAAAATGATACTTAAAAATTTTTAACAACTGAAGATGTCATTACTCAGATTAAAACATTTACAATGCCAAAAACTAGGATATAACTACACTAGAAGACTACAGAAAGGTGAAATATGTGTTGGAGGTGGCAGTAAGCGTGCAGCTGTTATGAGAGCTAAATCCTCATCTTTCATTGTAGGAATTCACTGGATAATGTTTAAATCTGAAAAATCAAGACAAAGCAGGATAAGCTTTCTATTTAGAACCATGGAGGCAAAATCAAAGGCTTCAGCTAGAAAACTGGAAGCTGGAAAGACTTCCACCCTGGCTTGTGGGAATCGTGTGTAAAGAGGGTTGGGACAAAAGACAGCTAGTTTTTTGTTTCAAGTCTTAAAACTTTGACTCCTCAAACTATGTATATGCATATCTTTGATGACAATAAAACTTTTTAATACCAAAAAAAAAAAAATGAGCAGACCTGAATAGACATTTTTTCAAAGAAGATATTCAGACGGCCACAGGCCCATGAAAAGATGCTCAACATCATTTATCAGAGAAATAAATGCAAATCAAAACCACAATGAAATATCACCTCACACCTTTCAAAATGGCTGTCATCAAAAAGACCACAAATAACAAATGCTGGTGAGGGTATAGAGAAAAGAGAGTCCTAGTACAAACTGACAGGAATGTAAATTGGTGCAGCCACAATGGAAAACAGTATGGAGGTCCTCAAAAAACTAAAAACAGAACTACCATATGATTTAGCAATTCCACTCTTGGATATATATCTGAAGAAAACAAAAACACTAATTTGAAAAGATACATATACCTCAATGTTCAATGCAGCATTATTTACAATAGCAAGGATATGGAAGCAACCCAAGTGCCCATCAACAAATGAATGGATTAAGAAGGTGTGATACACACACAGAGACTGGAATTACTCAGCCATAAAAAAAAAAAAAAAGAAAGAAATTTTGCCATTTGAAACAACATGGGTGGACCTGAAGGGTATTCTGCTTAGCGAAATAAGTCAGACAGAGAAAGACAAATACCATATGTGTTCACTTAGATGTGGAATCTAAAAAATAAAACAAACCAAATGAATGAATATAACAAAACAGAAACAAACTCAGATATAGAAAACAAACTATTGGTTACCAGTTGGGAGAGGGAAGGAGGGAAGTGTAAGATAGGGGTAGGAAATTAAGAGGTATAAACTACTATGTATAAAATAAATAAGCTACAAAGATGTATTGTACAACACAGAGAATATAGCCAAAGTTTTATAATAACTTTAAATGGAGTATAATGTATAAAAATATTGAATCACTATACTGTAAGCCTGAAACTAATAATATTGTAAATAACCATATTTTAATTAAATAAATAAATAAGAAAAAAAAGAAAATGTAGTATATACATACAATAGAATATTATCTTGCTTTTAAAAAGGAGGAAACCCTATCATATGCAACAACATGAACAGAGTCTGAGGGTCTAATGATAAATGAAATAAGCCAATCACAAAAGGACAAATATTGCATGACTGCACTTACATATGGCACCTAAAGGAATCAAACTCATAGAAACAAAGTAAAATTGTGGTTGCCAGGGACTGGGAAGGGGGGAAACGAGGAACTGTTTTTTAATGGGTATAGAGTTTCAGTCATTCAAGATGAAAATGTTCTAGCAATGTGCTGCACAACAATGTGCACACAGTTAACACAACTATACTACACACTTAAAAAATGTTAGGATGGGGGGCTTCCCTGGTGGCGCAGTGGTTGAGAATCCGCCTGCCGATGCAGGGGACACGGGTTCGTGCCCCGGTCCGGGAAGATCCTACATGCCGCAGAGCGGCTGGGCCCGTGAGCCATGGCCACTGAGCCTGCGCGTCCGGAGCCTGTGCTCTGCAAAGGGAGAGGCCACAACAGTGAGAGGCCCGTGTACCGCAAAAAAAAAAAAAAAAAAAAGTTAAGATGGTAAATTTATGTTGTGTGTTTTTTGCCACATTTTTTATAAATGTTATCTACTGACCTACTGGGCAAAGTTCATAAGTTTTTGTTTCTCTCTCCTTCTCTCTTTCAGTTGTAAAGGTGGTTTTGCACTAACATTTCTGAATTTTCTCACCAATTGATACTTCTCTGTAGAAAAATAGATTTGGATTAGATTGCTTATAACCACACTTCAAACAATAAAATTGTAAGATTCTGTTTATTTTCTTTCCAATGGTACCTATTCATAAAACAGCAAACTTAGGGCTAAAAGAAAAGGGCCTTGAAGAAAGTGGCTTCTCAATAAGTCTTCACTGAACTAAGTGGAAGAAACAATTTTGCTGGGTTATGTAAATTACAGGGTTAGCCCAAACACCTTAAACCTTAATCTAGACCAGTGGTTCTAAACGTCACCTAAATATTAGAATCACCTGAGAGCTTTAAAACTCTTGCTCCTCAAGCCATGACTCAGTCGAATTGAGTTAGAATCTCTGGCATTGAGATCCAGGTAACAGTGTTTTTTTTTTGAAAGCTCCCCAATGGGCAGTCATAGTTGAGAACACTGACATAGGCTCATCTGATATATAAATCATCAAAAATGAGAAAATTTATTCAACTGAAGTACATTCATCAATTTTATATATCAAACAGAATAACTATTAATCTTCCAGTAGATCTTTCACTGAGTTAGGCTCCAGTCAAAAATTCCAGAATATTTAGTATGAAATAAATGTGCTACAAAGATCTCCAGGTGTAAAGAGTAAGCAAGTGAATGTTTCATTTTCCTGTGCATGATATGAAATAACTCCCTCTCACAGGCTATATTTTAGTTGAAGATAAATAGGGCTGATCATGGTAAAGATACAGAATTTGTAAAGGACGTCCAGTCTTTCTTGCCTTTCTCTAAATCAATTCAGATGCTACCTTCCCACCCCACTCCACCCCAACCCCATTCCCTAAGTTGACCATCTGTAAGGGAACAGGCAGAATTCTGAATTTTTTTTTCAATCTGTATCTCATTCACAACGTGTTACCTAAACTGCATTTTAAGCTCTTATTTTTAATTGTGTAACTATAGGCTCTCTCCCTGCATACTTGCAAATAGAACCTGGGTTTGGCTCAAGATTTATAGGGTATTGTGTTAGTGAGACTCAGTTTCTGCCTCCAGCAAGGTCTCAAGTCAGGCCTTTTTAGGGGAGTTGGAAAAATGCCTGGAGAAGGGATGGCTGAAGTGATTGTCTGAGCTTTCCCAGAGTTAGTGGGGGATGGCTGCAGTTTGCTGCTCCCCAGCGGTCCTGTATCAGCTGAGGACAAGGAACATGAAAGACCCTGAGCTTCTCTCTTTTAAACCTACCCAAGAACACTCCCCTTTGGCAATCAGATCACTCCACGACAAACCAGGGATAAATACTGAGAGCTACAGGAAAAGGGTACACAGGAAGTCTCAACTCAGGCCATAAACGAGGGAAGCAGGGCCCCAGGGACCTTCCAGGCTGGTGAATTAGGTGGCTTCCAGGGTTGATTATTTACCCTGTACTAAGTGCTTTACATGCATACCAAGTTTAATCCTCCCCATAATGCTGGGTTGCAAATATTATTTTCATTTTGAAGATGAGCAGATTGACCCTCAGAAAGGTTAAGTGACTCACCCAACATCACTCAATCAGTAAATGCTCTGTAGCTTTGCGTACATTCAAAAATTTAGAAGTAACATTAAACATAACTTCCAAGTTTTATCATAAGTATCTAAATCATGGCCAAGACCAATCTTCAAAAAATTTGGTATGAAACAATTGTTTCACCTGAATTCTTTCACTCACTTCAATTTTAAAATATAAGAGATTTAAAATGCAGTGCACTCATTTCCATTTTATAATGTAAAACATTAAAAGAAAAGCAATAGGAATTTAGAAATTCATCATATTACAAATGGTAGGGGAAAGTGGTTATTTATTATTGAATTTGTGGTTATGTCCAAAATGAAACGATTTTTTTTTTTGCTCTGGCATATTCAATTGCTCTCTGATCTTCTAAACTCAAAGGGATTCTCTTTTAAGGCAAACTTAATGATTCTAAGATTTGCATACTACATTTTAAATATTAAAGCTATAAAGCCCAGAAACACACCTGGATATCCCAGGTAGACGGAGTCCAAAAAGAGATAATATGATTTAATTTGAACAATAGTATATCAAGTGTGCATCATATTTTTATCCTTATATTTTATAAACTTGTTTACCAGGCATATGCTATAAACTATACATCACTATAGGCCCATGGATAAAAGAAATACATTGAGAAGTATGATTTGTCCAAAATAGGTTAGAAAAAAATATGTGCATGCATGACATTTCTGACAAGGTGGTTTTGATACAGCTGTGCACTGACGCAGCTGTTTTCATGTGGAGGATTTTTAAACACAGCCCCAAAACAAACACTTAAAGTTTCAGCTGTTTCTATTAACAAGTAATGTGTAAAACGCACATTCTTCCCATGCTAAAATCTCTCCACAGCCTTGAACCTCACCCTGTTGTAGATACCCACCCCCTGGGTTAGAAAGCAGGGATTAAGTGGGGCTCTGGAATAAGGTGGGGTCAGAGATGGGTTGAAGATGAGGGATGGGGTGAGGTTAGGTATCGTCTGGCTGACAAACTCTATGTGACCAGAAGTTATATGTTTACCACACTTACTCATCTCAGAGAGGGCCATCCATCATTCTTAGCAAAGTGCTTGCTCATTCTCTGAGAATTCATTTATATCTTAAACAGTCTGCTAAATTGACAATGGGCATATACTCCTTTACATTCATGAATAAACAGAATTGCCTGTGTAAAAATACTACTTCATCTGTTTTGCATTTGAACATCTAGAGAACTCAATTGTGGATACCTCTGAGTTTGGACGTTTCCTAATTATGCAAACTTGATTTGATTGGATACATACATATAGCACACGAAAACAGGGGAGAATATTTGAACTATGATATTTTTCTACACAGAAAATGTTCAATCTATTTTCTAGCAGTTCTCAGTGTTTTTTTTTTTTCTATTTACAAAAGTAATGCATAGGGCCTCCCTGGTGGCGCAGTGGTTGAGAGTCCGCCTGCCGATGCAGGGGATACGGGTTCGTGCCCCGGTCTGGGAGGATCCCATATGCCGCGGAGCGGCTGGGCCCGTGAGCCATGGCCGCTGGGCCTGCGCATCCGGAGCCTGTGCTCCGCAACGGGAGAGGCCACAACAGTGAGAGGCCTGCATACCGCAAAAAAAAAAAAAAAAAAAAAAGTAATGCATAAAGAATTTCCAGGATTAGATAAAATAAAAAGAAAATGGGGAAGGCATCGGGGATGATAGGGAATATCCGTTGCGTCCATTACACTGAAACAAGTGATCTAACATTTTTAAAAGAGAAAGGTTACTACCACCATGTCAAAGTAGATGAGTCCAAAGGATGATTTGAAAACCCATATCTTGGAGAAGCTGCATCAACATGTCTGATTTGGAGCAATGCTTATATATGGCCACACCTAAATCCTCTATTTCAAAATAGTGAAGACATTCTTTCTCTCTTATATCCCCTTTTGCAATTTTTATTCAACTGCTTTATTGAAGTCTCTAATGGAATGGAATCAAATTATGACCTTGCTCCAAGAAAATATCTGATGATGACCGACTTTAGCTATCCTACTACAAAGAAATATATACATGCAAGTTGCCTACTGTTACAAAAGGAACTACTTATTAAATTAGGACTACCTTGTTCAGTGGTACTTATTAAGAAGATAGTCCTAATTTGGTTAATTGCCTAAATGAAAACACTGTTAGTATATGAGTGGATTCCTACAGTAAAATCTATCTTTGAGCTACTATACAATCCAATAAATGTATCCATTGTTCGGTATGAGAACTATTTCTTCTGAATGAAGGATTTGGTGCTTTACCTTTAGGGAGTTCTTTGTGTATCATCTGGTTTCAATTTCTTCTTGGGCTCCATTTCCCAATGGTGTGTGTGTGTGTGCTTGTGCTTGGGTAAAACACATACAAAGCTAATCCAAACATATCACTGAGGATTCACATATGTATGAATATACATCCAAATTATTTCAAAGTAAAATTGTTAAAGTATATACACACAGAAATAGGAAGAAATGAAACCTGAAGAGACAATGTACAAGGTTATAAAATCAAGACAGAGCTTAAAAACCCCATATATTAGGTCTAAAGTAGCCACTATAGAACAAAATGAAAATTAGAAAATCAAGAAAGTGGTGAATCTGCATAAAACTAATATAAAGCATTGCCATTTCACATGAAGCTGCTTAGCACATAAATGTATTAGTCCATATTTTTGAGCTCTTCTTAAATGCCAGTCACCGTTCTGGTCATTAGGAATACAGTGATGCACAAGATGGACCAAGTCCCTGCTCTCAAGAGGCTAACAGTCAAGCAGCATAGACAGATGAAATGGGTAAACATATAATTATGTAATTTCAGATCATGATAATTTCTTTAAAGAAAAGTAAAGCAGAGTGAGGGAATTCATAATGACTATGGGGTAGGAGAGGGAGCAGAGATCTGAATAAAATGAGTTAACCATGCAGATGTATGAGGTGAAAGTGTACCAGATGGAGGGAAAACAAATGCAGATGATCTAAGGCAGGAAAAGCATGGTGTGTTCAAGAATCGTCAAGGTCAGTGTGATTGGAGGAGAGTGAGAGAAAAAGAGGAAGGCAAATAATGAAACAGGAAAATCAGGCAGGAACTGGATGATGTCCTCTCAGAAAGAAGAGGGAAAGGAGAGGTCAGGAAATTAGGAGTGTGTGACATCACAGAAGCCAAGAGAAGAAACAGTTTCGAGAAGGAAGAACCAATACACTGGGTCAAATGACACTGAGAGACTTAGTAAAATGAGGACTGAGAATGAACCATGAGATTTGGCAAATGGACTTGTTTCAGTGGAAAAGAGATCCTTTCCAAGAGTTTTTCCAGCAGAGAAATGGAGTATTGGCTACAGGAGAACATGGGATCAAGAGAAGTGTTTTTCTAAGATGAGAAACATTATAAACGAAATAAATGGCCAATGCAAATCAAGCAACAATAACAAAGATAAATCTTGCACCGTTTACTGCAGTGCACTGATGTACAAATGTCATATACACAAATGCACACACACACACTGAAATTCCCAAACACCAACTTGTTTAGCAATGCTAAGTCAGATCTTTAACTTTCTGTCAATATTTGTCTTTACCCTTTACCCTAACCTATTGAGTTAATTTACTTCCCAGGGACACTAAATTCATGAACAATATAAATTATTACAGAAATTTTCAAAATGCCATCTTTTTTTTATATTAGGTAATTTTTTAACATCTTTATTGGACTATAATTGCTTTACAATGGTGTGTTAGTTTCTGCTTCATAACAAAGTGAATCGGCTATACATATACATATATCCCCATATCTCCTCCCTCTTGCATCTCCCTCCCACCCTCTCCAAAAATGCCATATTGAGGAACACACCAAAGTAAGTTAAAAGTTGTAATTTCAGTCACAAATTGCATTTGACTGTTCACTTTTATAATTTGAGGTTCTATCAGAGTGTAATCAATGTTAACATAACTTTTTTACCCTGAGCACTACCTTGGAGGAGATAATGTCTGTAAACACATACAGATTTTGAAGGACACTGGCAGAATATATAAATCAGTACATAAAGACAACTGGATTTGTGGAAAAAGTGCAAGTATGAAACCAGAGAAAACTAGGAATGACATTCCAGCTCCATCACTTACTAACATGTTACCTTGGGCTCCTGAGTCTCACTTCCCTCATTTGTAAAGTGGAGATAATGACGTCCAGCTCACCAGGATGCGATAACAAATAAATCAGTAAAAAATGTAGGAAGAGTACCTGGCATATAGACAGTGTGCTCAGTAAATGGTAGCATTGATTTTTTTATTGCAATATAGTTGACTTACAATGCTGTGTTAATTTCTGCTGTACAGCAAAGTGACTCAGTTATACATATTTTTATATATATTCTTGTCCATTGTGCTTATAGAATATTGAATATAGTTCCATGCATTATACAGTAGGACCTTGCTGTTTATTCATTCTATATATAATAGTTTGCATCTGATGACCCCAAATTCCCACTCCATCCCTCTCTCACCCCTCCTTGGCAACCACAGTCTGTTCTCTATGTCTGAGTCTGTTTCTGTTTCGTAGATAAGTTCATTTGTGTCATATTTTAGATTCCACATATAAGTGATATCATATGATGTTTGTCTTTCTCTTTCTGACTTACTTCACTTAGTACGATAATCTCTAGGTCTATCCCTGTTGCTACAAATGGCATTATTTCATTCTTTTTTATGGGTGAGTAGTGTTCTATAGTATGTATGTATCACATCTTCTTGATCCATTCATCTGTCGATGGGCATTTAGGTTGCTTCCATGTCCTGGCTATTGTAAACAGTGCTGCTATGGACATTGGGGTGCATGTATCTTTTTGAATTACAGTTTTCTCCAGATTTATGCCCAGGAGTGGGATTCCTGGATCATATGGTAATTCTATTTTTAGCCTTCTGAGGAAGCCCCAGACTGTTCTTCACAGTGGTTGCACCAATTTACATTCCCACCAACAGTGTAGTAGGGCTCCCTTTTCACCACTTCCTCTCCAGCATTTATTATTTGCAGACATTTTGATGATGGCCATCCTGAACGGTGTGAGGTGGTACCTTACTGTAGTTTTGATTTGCACTTCTCTAATAATTAGCGGTGCTGAGCATCTTTTCATGTGCCTCTTTGCCATCTGTATATCTTCTTTGGAGAAATGTCTATTTAGTTCTTCTGCCCATTTTTCAATTGTGTTCTGTTCTTTTTTGTTGTTGAGTTGCATGAGCTGTTTGTATATTTTGGAAATTAAACCCTTGTCAGTTGCATCGTTTGCAAATATTTTCTCCCATTCTGTAGATTATCTTTTCATTTTGTTTATACTTTCCTTTGCTGTACAAAAACTTATGTTTGATCATGTCCCATTTGTTTATTTTTGCTTTTATTTCTATTGCCTTGGGAGACTGACCTAAGAAAATATTGGTATGACTTATGTCAGAGAATTTTTTGCTTATGTTCTCTTCTAGGAAATGGCTTAAAGACTTAAACATAAGACATGACACCATAAAACTTCTAGAAGAGAACATAAGCATTGATTTTTAATAACATTTAGGTATGTCTTTTGATTTACATTACTACAAATTTTCTACTCTCCATCAATATTCTTTCATTGCACAGAAGCACAACGATATAAGGTATTCAGTCCTTAGGAACTGGTTTCCCACAATCAGTTGAAGTTGACAGATCATAAGAAAGTTATTATCTCTTGGGTAATAACTAATTATTCCTTCAAAAAGGCAAAAAATATGCACATTAAACTTTCTACTAGAGTGAAAATCTTTTTGGGAAATGACTATATAGGATATTTACCCTTTTAAAAGTCTTGAAAGGCTCTCAAGTGGTAGTTTTTAAACTAGTTCTCAGACCTAGGGGATCCTCAGTGGTGCCTCAAAGGCCACAAGGTGGGCAGGACAGGAGAAATGATGTTTAGAGATGGATGGGAGTTCACGCTGCTTGGATCAGAGCAGTTCCACTTTCTGTGTTTACACTGGACTCTACATTGGATTTCATTTGAAGAAACACTCTTAAGATAAAATTTGAAATCCTTGCCCTAAATGAACAGTTAGAGGCTACAGTGATTCTCTCACTAATCATTCAAGTCCTTTTCTCTAAAAGTCCTTTTCACCAAACTTGATTTAAATAAACACTAAAACCATACAGAAAACTAAATTACAAACAATGCATAATCCAAGTTAGAAATAAGGCTTAAAATTAAATTAGCAGCATTGAGGGTTGACAGGTATCTCAAGCTGTTTAGTCATGATACACCACATCATTGAAGACACAAGTGAACACGTGCTTGGTTTGCTTCTTGTACACGGCCCCGTACCATAATAGGGTTTTCTCCTCTTCAATAGTCCGCAGTATAATGGTGAGCTGGAAAATTAACTCTGAATTTCCTCTTTTCAAATGCTCATAACTCACCTGACCCTTGAGTGAGAAATTCTCACATACTGTCTCAGGGTGAGGGCCATGTGATTCCCACCGTCTTCATGGAAATCACACTTCTCAGACCCTACAAAGGGCTTTAGCAACTTAGGGATTCACATCTCCACAGCCAAAGCTGTTGCTTTTTATTTCCTCTGGGTTTTATTTTCCTCTGTTAAAACTGTTGTAAGATATTTGTGATGCATATCCATGAACAAGACACTGTGTACAGCTTCCCTTTCCTCCTCCCACTGTGTCTGTCCATAGTACTATAGTTTCTTCAAATAATCTTCTATGTGGTACAAGAAATGTGAAATAGTAAACTCATGTATAATAGGTATAATCCTACTAATCATGGAGGCTCATGAACTCATGTGATTTGTTACATCTAATACTTTTTAAGTGTTAAAGCCCTTTTAACTTCAAAAATACTCATGAATTTCCACTTAAGGGTAATTTCACTTTTAGTTTCTGAACATTGAGAAAACAAACAAATGGCAAGAAGACACTGTGGATTATAAAGTCCTATTAATGAACCTTTGCTTTCTTAATTATAAGAGTAGGTTTGTGTATGTTAATCACAGCATATGTCTGAAAATGGTACATCTGTGTGTGAAATACATCATACATTTAATTTACAGACAAGCTTAGCACAGTCATGGATATACAGAGCCTTCGCACTAACTCTGGGCCCTCCGGAAATCCTCTCCCTACATGTCACAAACTCCTAGTAGAGGAAAAAGGACATGGTCTCGAGTCAGAAAAATCTGGTTTAACTCACAGGTCTTCCTCTTACGATCTACATGAACTTACCCTATTTGATTCCCAGCTTCCTTACCTGATAAAGTTTAGGATCAAGGCTGTGTACATTAAAATATATGTAGTGCAAATATACAAAAAATAAATGCTGGAGAGGGTGTGGAGAAAAGGGAACCCTCTTGCACTGTTGGTGGGAATGTAAATTGATACAGCCATTATGGAGAACAGTATGGAGGTTCCTTAAAAAACTAAAACTAGAACTACCATATGATGCAGCAATCCCACTACTGAGCATATACCCTGAGAAAACCATAATCCAAAGAGTCATGTAATAAATAAATAAATAAATAAATAGTCATGTACCACAATGTTCATTGCAGCACTATTTACAATAGCTAGGACATGGAAGCTACCTAAGTGTTCACCAACAGATGAATGGATAAAGAAGATGTGGCACATATATACAATGGAATATTACTCAGCCATAAAAAGAAATGAAACTGAGTTATTTGTAGTGAGGTGGATGGACCTAGAGTCTGTCATACAGAGTGAAGTAAGTCAGAAAGAGAAAAACAAATACCATATGCTAACACATATATATGGAATCTAAAAAAAAATGGTTCTGAAGAAACTAGAGGCAGGGCAGGAATAAAGACACAGACACAGAGAATGGACTTGAGGACATGGGGAGGGGCATGGACATATATACACTACCAAATGTAAAACAGATAGCTAGTAGGAAGCAGCCGCATAGCACAGGGAGATCAGCTCGGTGCTTTGTGTCCACCTAGAGGGGTGGGACAGGGAGGGTGGGAGGGAGATGCAAGAGGGAGGAGATATGGGGATGTATGTATATGTATAGCTGATTCACTTTGTTATACAGCAGAAACTAACACACCACTGTAAAGCAATTATACTCCAATAAAGATGTTAAAAAAATAAATAATAAAATAAATTAAATATATGTAGTGCTTAATATGTAATGGCAATAATGGCTAATATTTATTACATGTTTACTGTGAACCATAAGTTGGGCTTAAAATGTACAGATATACAAACAGTGTAAGACATAAACTCATAAACAACAATTCCATGAAGTATATTGTGGTGGTCAAGAGAATCCACATCAGAGTCCAAGCACTTGGGTTCAAATCTAGGCTCTGGGCTCTAAGACCTACTAGCAACATGACCAAGGACAAGTTATTTAACTTCTCCAGTATTTTCTTCCTCATCAGTAAAAAGGAATAACAATAATCCTTACTTTACATTAATAATATCTGTCAAGCGCTTAGCATAATGCCTGGAACAGAGTAAGAGTATGTAAGTATTAGATTCTATTATTTTATAGGTGAGGCAATTGGGTTCACTAAATTAACTTGCCCAAGGTCACACAGATGCTAAAAAGCATAAATGGGGCTCTAATCAGATTTCTCTAATTTTACAGGTGTCGGCCTCTTTCAGACAGATACTTGCTCCTCTTCCCATTACTCCTGTTTAGGTTCAACCCTCCTGGGTAATGCAAGGAAAAGGCAACTCAATCTAAACAGTAGGCAGCTATAATGACTTCAATCACGCACCAATTTATATAGGCCACCAGGAGAATGAACTGTTTTCCCATGTGAAGCCCCTCTCAGGGAACAATGAAAACCAACTGAGGCAACATAGACTTGCAGACCCTTGATTTAGCATATTGGTTGCAACTGAGATGAGCAGCAAGCAGAGTATCCAGAAGCACTTGAGCACACAGACCCCATCAATCCTTGAATGCACAACCCAGGTCTACGCCCTATGATTCCTCATCTCCCTCTGCTACGTAAACATCTGACTTGCTTTCGCTAAATTTTTCTCAAGATGAAGCTAACTTAATCAGGTTTTCACATCTTTCCTAAATATTAATCTACTGATTTACATAAGACTTGTCTCTTCATAATATGATTAACATAAGGAAAATGCCCTCTTACCAAGCCAACTCAGTAGTACAGGCACAGTTAAGTCTTTGCAGAAATCTGTACCCAACTTGGTTGAGCCCCAAATATCCATACATTCCGAGGGTACAAGTAACCTGAAACAGGGCAGAATCCTTTCTCTGTATCTCACTGGCCAGATTTATCTTACTGCTAAAGATAAATGATATTATAAGTGTTATTCCACTCAAAATCCTAAGCCCAATATAGTTTATTTTTATTAATTCAACACGAACTAAATTAAAAAACTCAACTTCCAATGTATTTCATAAGAC
Source organism: Mesoplodon densirostris (assembly GCF_025265405.1). Lineage (NCBI taxonomy): Eukaryota > Metazoa > Chordata > Mammalia > Artiodactyla > Ziphiidae > Mesoplodon > Mesoplodon densirostris. The sequence goes on from NC_082661.1 coordinate 74,915,011, forward strand.
CTCTTACCACATCCCAGTGTGACTTATAATCCTTAAACTAAACTTCTATTTTAATACATCCCAGTTCTATCAACTAGTCTTGATAACAATCTCTCCTCTCCTCCAACACAAGAGTATTCACTTCTCATCAGTACTTAATAGTACTTTCTATTTTAACTTGACATCAGAAGTATCTGAAAAATTCCAAGGCATAAATTATAGCAGGCTCAAAGGGCTGGGAGCTCAATGAAGCTCTCGTCAGTGAACTTTTATACATCTGTATGATGCAAGGAATAAACTTTGATCATATGACCTCAAAAACCTTCACAATCTGCTTCTCTCTGCACACCCCTAGGGTTTATTTTAAATTTTTTGAGACATTCCCTCTCGAAAACATTCAAAGATTCAAATCTGAGGGTTGGTCTCAAGCTTATACATATTCCCAGAGAGCCCTCATTTTTAGCCATATTTTAATGGACCATGCTTTCTGATCAGTACCACAAGCCTTCCACTACGTCCCTCCATTAGACAAAATTGTCACTTAAGTACTAGCAAAGTGGATTGGCATGTCCTCAGCAATTAACAGATAAACAGTGAACTGAAAGCTAGGTCTCCATTGCTACTGAGATGGTCAATATTCTTTAAAATTGTAATTAAAATTTCCATTAGAAACGCACAAAGCTCTCTTTGCCAAATTGAAAAGGACAAAACTGGTACGAAGAGAATTTCCAAGCTTTTGAAAGGTCATTATGAACAATAGGATTTAAAAAAAAAAAAAACTGTTTTAAAAAAAATTGGCACTACCCCTTGAAACAAATTGAAAGAAAAATTAAGCTAAAATGTGACGTCTATAACCAGGGTGCTCAGTCAGCCAGTTCCTTGCCAAAATAGTCCCAGAATCATAACTCTGTTCCATTATTCTTGCCTTTTTTGTTTGAAGAATCTTCTTTTGATTAAACCCCTTACAGTGTGGGACTCCACAGCATTCTGAAGGCGAGCTTGGAATGCAAGACAACTAATGACAGGGTGATTTCCCACAGGCAGACCTTCAGGAAGAGGTGGGCAGATTAGCCCGATTTAGGGCTCTCTTCTCAAGGAGCCTCAGGATCTAACAATCCAGAAAATGAGCTAAAAGGCAACAAAAGGCTCAATCTGGAAGACACCCAGTCAAAGCTATTTTCTTCTCCCAACACAAACTCAAAACAGGTGTATCACTTACTTTTAATTTTAACTCTGATAAACTCTCTGAACTTTCTGCTTATATACACAATGACTAAATTTAACCACTAATTCAACCAAATGGTTGACAATTAAGCCCATCACTGTTATTACTGATTGTATAATAAATAATCACAGAGGAGTTTAAAAGCTGGAGCCCAAAGGGCCATGAAGCCTTACATGGGTAAGGAAGCTGAGGAAAAGGATTTTTTGTCATCTTATAAGGTATCAGGTTTCCAGGCAGCTCACTTTATAAACACACACTAAGTCAATCAGCTGGCCTGCCAGTCTCATTGATAGCCTTTCTTGAAGGGTAAGGAAATAAGAGTGTAAGGAATGAGAATTTCAGGAGCTATACCAGGCATCGCTCAGGTAAAAGGAAATAAAAACATGTACTGGGCTTCCCTAGTGTCGCAGTGGTTGAGAGTCCGCCTGCCCATACAGGGGACACGGGTTCGTGCCCCGGTCCGGGAGGATCGCACATGCCACAGAGCGGCTGGGCCCGTGAGCCATGGCCGCTGAGCCTGCGCGTCCGGAGCCTGTGCTCTGCAACGGGAGAGGCCACAACAGTGAGAGGCCCGCGTACCGTAAAAAAAAAATAACAAAAAAAAACATGTACCGTGGCCTAAAGGAAGGTGGTGATTATGAGCAAACATGGCTTCCTGGCAAGTTCCTTTCTAAACAAAATCTTTTTTTTTTTTTTTTTGCGGTACGCGGGCCTCACCCGTTGCGGAGCACAGGCTCCGGATGCGCAGGCTCAGCGGCTATGGCTCACGGGCCCAGCCGCTCCGCGGCTTGTGGGATCTTCCCGGACCGGGGCACAAACCCGTGTCCCCTGCATCGGCAAGCGGACTCTCAACCACTGCGCCACCAGGGAAGGGAAGCCCTCTAAACGAAATCTTGTTTCTCTTTTTAAAGTACTGAACAATCAGCACCAGTCCCCACCCCCACCACCACCCTCCACCCCGACCCCTACACATTTTCTCAACTCATCACCTATCCTATTCTACCAAATAATAATCGCTACCATATATTGAGCACCAGGCTAAATACCATATTGTATCTCATTTAAAATCTCACAGCACTCCACAGAAGGTAAATATTTTCCTCTTCTTTTCATAAATGAGGGACATGGAAACCAAGTTTTAGAGAGCTTACATAACTTGCCCAAGTTTGCACAAATTGCAAAGGTGAGATTTTCACCCAGGTGTTACTGGTTTCAAGTTACCTCCAAACACAATTAGATCTAATATAAGGAACAAATATCTAGTAAAACCTTACAATATTGTGCCTCACTTTTTATACTTTCTCACCATCTTAACATTCCATCATGGGAAAAAAAAAAAGGTGTTAGCCAGAAAATAGCATTGTTTAAAGGGCTCAAAATACAACGTCCACCAACATACAACAAATTAGCATCCAGAAACCAAGAGCTATGGGTCCTAATTTGACACAAAAGCTTGTAGTTCCTGATTTCTTGACCAAAAAATCTTCGAGGATGTTTCTGATTTTAAGAGAAGAGATATCATTCCAAGGGGCTGAGTTTCAGAGACAGTAGAAAGATTATCTATATTGCTGGGCTGTACCACACAGGCCTACAAGCCCTGTACTCACCCAGCTTCAAGACTGAAGAAAGAGCCCAGCATCAGTGACAGAGACATCAATGGTTTAATGGATGGGGAAGCTTAAGGTCTGAAGCAAGGTCCTGGAACAACACCCCACTGTCTGTGTGGCCTACAGTGGGCAGGACGCGGCGGCAGGCTTCACTCCCGAGGAGAAAGGGGCGGTTACTAGTTATAGGGTGAATTGACATCAGGTTGGCTCATCAGTTACCAGGGAAACCAGCAGAGGGGCCCACCCCTCACCACACCTTTGATAAGTTATCTTGTGGAGATGTTCTGATTTAAAGCTATAACAATGATTAGCTGGGGCCTAGAGCAAGTATGTAGGATATGTAGGGTATAGGTGAAGCAGGCATTGGTTGAGTAAGGGATGTACAGAGAGCAAGAGAATAGCCATCTTGAGTGGCCTGATAATACATATATCCTGGAAAGAAGGAAGGAAGGAAAGAAGGATGGAAGGAAGGAAGGAAAGAAGGAAAGAAGGAAGGAAGGGAACTAATAACAAAAAGCTTCTCCTCATGATACCTAAAATTTCTTTAATCCTTAATCTAGCTACAAAACAGGTAATATATATATATATATATATATATATATATATAAAATTATTCAAACTAAGATGTGAATGATGGAGCTCATAGCTTTCCTGAAAGCATGTCCTTCAGCTGGAAGAGTAAACCAGGGCCCTCGAACAGTGGTTTTCAAACTTGAGTGTCTATCAGAATCACCTGGAGAACTAGTTAAACAGACTGCTGGGCTCTGCCCCCATTACTGATTCAGTACATCAGCTATGGGGCTGAAGAATGTGCATTTCTAGAAAGTTTCAAAATGTTGCTGGTTTCAAGACTACCCTTTCTGGGCTTCCCTGGTGGCACAGTGGTTGAGAATGTGCCTGCTAATGCAGGGGACACAGGTTCGAGCTCTGGTCTGGGAGGATCCCACCTGTCGCGGAGCAACTACGTCCATGAGCCACAACTACTGAGCCTGCACGTCTGGAGCCTGTGCTCCCACAACAAGAGAGGCCGCGATAGTGAGAGGCCCGCTCACAGCGCTGAAGAGTGGCCCCCGCTTGCCACAACTAGAGAAAGCCCTCGCACAAAAACGAAGACCCAACACAGCAAAAATAAATTAATTAATTAAACTCCTACCCCCAACATTTTCTTTAAAAAAAAAAAAAAAAAAGACTACCCTTTCAGAACTGCTGCTGTAGAACTGAGGCAGAAGTTTTTTTTTTTTTTTTTTTTTTTTTTTTTTTTTTGCGGTATGCGGGCCTCTCACCGTTGTGGCCTCCCCCGTTGCGGAGCACAGGCTCCGGACACGCAGGCTCCGGACGCGCAGGCTCAGCGGCCATGGCCCACGGGCCCAGCCGCTCCGCGGCATATGGGATCCTCCCAGACCGGGGCACGAACCCGTATCCCCTGCATCGGCAGGCGGACTCTCAACCACTTGCGCCACCAGGGAGGCCCGAGGCAGAAGTTTTTAACAGAAGCTGCTCAAATAGTAGCTGAACAGATTTTTAAATAGTAATTTGAAAAATACTACCTCCTCATCTCAAAACACTTCATGCTTCACCAGGAGTTAAAGGGAGACAGAAGATGGCTCATTTAGTCAAGAATGGAAAAGAATTAAAATTCAGAAGCTTGGATTTCTCTGGGCATGAGTGTTTTTGGTTGTGCTGTGTTTACTCTTGGAAAAATGCAGCATCCCACTTTTATTCTCAAAGGGCTTTAAATGCTTATTAAAAATGTTCTTTGAAATCAAATAGCTCTTTATAGCATCTGTATTTTGATGATTTGATTGTAAATGAATGAAAAGCATATGGATTAAGTCACACATGGTCTTAAAGAACTTCAGGCAAAAGTGTCTAATAAGACACATTGAGTTTACCAAATTGAAATGTTTGAAAGAAAAAGTCACTGGATAGAGGAAAATAATCTGACTTCATTCTAACTGGAATGCTTACATAGCTATATGTAAATATCTATATGTTAAGAGGTGAATATCATCTCTAGGTATCTGCATTTATTATTTCTGCCAAGGGTCTAATATATTCCCTTATTGTATTTAAGCTAACCACTCAATTGCATAATTATAAAAAAGAAATTTTATTCTGAAATAGGAGTTTCAGATAAATAATTAATAAGATAGATAATATTTGCCTTCTGACCATGGCTGAGCTTCAGCACCTAAGATAGCTATTGTATTATCATTAGTGGATGATCTAATGTACAAAATATATGTGGTAAAGAATATATTTAGATCTTAAATAAGATTTGTTTTCTTAGAGATTTACTTTTTTCCCTCCCAAAGCACATTTTAGAACAATGTTTTCCTGTGTTTATTGCAGAGGGAAGGGAAAGAGCACAGTAGAAGAGATTCAAAGGGAGGATCCACTTGGCTTTGTGTTTCAAAAACAATGAATTTAGGAGAACCAAGAGAAAAGAAAAATGGTTTGAGGGTTAGAGTTTGAACATGTGGGTTTCTACAGCTGTGGGTAAGGAAATGGAATATATGTAAATAGTGAGGAGAGTGGCCAGGCTAAGAGGCTGGACCTAAAAGACCTGGAGACAGAAATGCAGGACCCATTTTGAAAGCAGAGTCAGCATCTGGGCTGCACTTGAGAGAATATTAAACATGACCTCTGCTCCATAACCACATCATCTTTCCTTCCTGGATGGCAGTTAGAGCCATCTTGCTGTTGGTGTTCTTATATTACTGATTTATTCCTTCTGCTTATTTTTCATGGTCAGTCCTTCCAGAAACTTGTCTGTGTTATTAAAGTTACTACTGTTATTAAAATTTTCAAAGGACCAGATTTCAGTTTTGATGATCATCTGTTGGTTTTTGTTTGCTTGCTTTTTATGTCATCTTTATTATTTCTTTTTTCTATTGTTTTCATGTTTCTTCCATATTCTTTTCCTAGCTTTATGAGTTAAATGCTTAATATTTTTATGTTATTTTTTAAAAGAAATACATCTTAGGCTATAAATCTTCCTCTGAGTGCTGCTACAATTGCATCTCACTAATTTTCACATGCACTAGTTGTATTCTCATGTGTTTCAAAATTCCAATTTATATTTCCTTTTTAATCCTTAGTTTACTTAGAATTATGTTTCTAGGTTCCAAATGCATAACAATAGTTTTTATTTTATTGTTGATTTATAATCTATGGGTATTTTGGGCAGGGACTGTGGTCTCTACCAAATCAATTAGTTGAGGAATTGTTATTAATGTTCCATGTTGTTCTTAGAAAAACATGTGTGTTCTCTAATCTCTGAGCTCTATGATATCTAAATCAACTTGTTAAGCACATCATTAAAATTTTCTATATAGTTATCAAATTTTTTCTTGCTGGTCTATTATTTATGACACTCCTCACACCCTGTAAGCAAGCAATTTATTAGTTTCTGCTTTATCTCTTCTATATTTCTTTTTGCATACACAAGCAGATACATATATTTTTTTATTTCCCCTTTCTCTTACACAAGAGATTATATATATACTTTTTGTGCTTTGATTTTTTAAATTTAACAATACATCCTAAAAAGCACACTCTATGAGTTTCATAGGTTTGCGTTTTATCTTTTCTTACAGCTATATGTACTCCATTGTATAAATGTACCATAATTTAGTCACCCAGTCTCTAATGTATGGGCAAATTACAAATAATGCCTCAATGCATAATTTTTTATGTATATATTTTCAATTTGGTGAGGTATATCTTTAGTGTAAAGTCCTAGAAGTGGGGTTGCTAGGTCAAAGAGGAAATGCATATGTAGATTTGTTATATATTGCCAAATTCTTCTCCATAGAGGATATACCATTTTTGCATTCCTATCTGCAATAAATAAGAGTGGCTCTTTCCTCACAGTCTGGCCAACAGTGTATGTTGTTAAGCCTTTAAATATTTGTCAACCTGGTAGGTTAGAAATGTTACCTGAGCACAATTTCGATTTGCATTTCTCTTATTATGAATAAAGTTGAACGTATTTTCACATGTTTAAGAGCCATTTTACATCATTTTTGTGAATTGTCAGTTCACGTCTCTTTGCTTATTTTTCAACTATTTTATCTTTTTTCCTCAAATGTTATTTTTAAATATATTAGAGGTGTCAACACTTTATCTGTGATATAAATTGCAGATTTTTTTCACAACTTGTCACTTGTCTCTTGATTTTGTCAATGGTGCTTTTTTCCATGAAGATTTTTTGTAATTCGTAAAATTTATAAATCTTTTCTTTTATTGCATCAGGATTTTAAGTCATATTTAGAAAACCCTCTCCTACACATGGGTTATAGATTAATTCACCAATGTTTTCTTCTAGTTTCAGTTTTATGTTTACATCTCTGATCCATTTGATGTTTATTCTTTTGTATGGTATGAGGAATAAATCTAACAATTTTAAAATTCATCCCTGCCCCAGCAATTTTAAATAATTTTTATCCTATGATAAACTTCTGTAGGTACTTGGGTATTTTTTTTTTTAAAGGAAATTTTTTTAATTAGTTTCTGCTTTATAACAAATGTACTTGAGTATTTTGAACTTTCTATTCTATTTCACTGATCTGAATTTTTATGCACCAGTACCTCATTATTTTATCCTTCATTACCTTAGTTATTGAAAACCTTTTTTTACAGAGAGTTACTGCAGTCCCTCCCCACATGAACCCATAGCAGTTCCTTTTCAGTGTTTATTGGCCATGATTATGTTTTTTTTCATATATATTTTAGTATCAACTTGATTACCTCCAGGTAAAAAGCTTGGAGGTATGTTTGTTGGGATCATCCATGTATAAATTAACTTAAGGAGAATGATACTGAGATGTCTTATCCAAGACCAAGGATGTCCCATTTATATTATTTAGGGGTACTACATAATCTCCATATAAGGTTTGCACATTTCTTAAGTTAGTCCTAAGCACTTTTAGTTTTGGTGGGGAGGGGTGTATTATAAATGTAGTCCATTATAATTCCTAAATAAGGTTATTTGTGTGTACAAAAGCTATTTCTTTTTAATTTTATATCTTGCTACCTTGTTAAATTTTTTCAATGCTTAAGTTAGTTTTGTCATTGATTCTCTAAGGTTTTTTAAGTAAACCATCTGCAAATAGTCATTTCTTCTTTTCCAGTCCTTATGTCCTTGATCGTTTTCCTTTGTCCAGTCACATCAGCTTATACATCCAGTGTTAAATAATACTGGAAGTGGTGAGTTTACTTGTCATGCTGCTGGCCTCTGTGGGAGTGCCAATTTTAGAATTTAAGTGTAGATTTTTTACCATATTAAGGAAGAATCCATTTATTCCTACTTTCTCAAGTGTTTTTATTAGGATGGAATTGTGTCAAAGTCTTTTTTCAACAACTATGGAACTATTTATATAAATTTTTTTTCCTGAGATATACTATATAGAGATTCATATTAATAGATTTTCTAATATTGAATCATCTTTCCATTATTGATATAAATCACACTTGGTGGGCTTCCCTGGTGGCGCAGTGGTTGAGAATCTGCCTGCTAATGCATGGGACACAGGTTCGAGCCCTGCTCTGGGAGGATCCCACATGCTGCGGAGCAACTATGTCCGTGAGCCACAACTACTGAGCCTGCACGTTTGGAGCCTGTGCTCCACAATAAGAGACGCCGTGATAGTGAGGCCTGCGCACCACGATGAAGAGTGGCCCCCACTTGCCACAAATAGAGAAAGCCCTCGCACAGAAACGAAGAGCCAACACAGCAAAAATTAATTAATTAATTAATAAACTACCCCCAACATCTTCATTAAAAAAAAAAAATCACACTTGGTCATGGCTTATTGTTTCTTTAATGTGGTGATGGAGTCTGTTCACTAATATTTTATCAAGGATTTTTGCATTAATATTCATGTCATATAGTATCGTTATCTTTATCAGGCTTAGGTATCAATGTTACACTAAAATTCACTTAAAGAGGGCTTCCCTGGTGGCGCAGTGGTTGAGAGTCCGCCTGCCGATGCAGGGGACACGGGTTCGTGCCCCGGTCTGGGAGGATCCCACATGCCGCGGAGCGGCTGGGCCCGTGAGTCATGGCCGCTGGGCCTGCGCGTCCGGAGCCTGTGCTCCGCAACGGGAGAGGCCGCAGCGGCGAGAGGCCCGCGTACCGAAAAAAAAAAAAAATTCACTTAAAGAATTTGGATATTTTTCCTCATTTTCTTTATTTTCTATACTCTAAAACAATTTGAGTAGTATTGGGTTTATCTGACCCTTAAGGTTTTACATTTAAACCTTAAAACCTGATTTTTCCTGCGTTAGGCATTAGGATTACTTCTTCAAGATCACCCTCATTTGTCAGTAGAGTGAAGTGCAGTTACTTTAGTAGATGACAATATTGGTAGGGTGAAAGGGAGGAGTTGGTGTATTCTTTTTCTTTTAATTTCTGTGTGATTCTTAATTCTTCCCTCTTACTTCCTTCTTTTCCTTCTCTCCTACTTCTTCAGGGAAAACCCCATTTTCTCTATTTACCTCTTTATATCCAGAAGCAATGCTTCTGTAAGGCTGTTACCTCCAGTTACACTCACATTCAAGCCCCCTATTTGTGGCTGCTGCTATAAACTAAGTCTCAGACCTTAGTCTGACATTTTAGCTCACAGTATCAGAACTTTTTGGCGGAAATTTCTTAAATCTATGCTAATCTTTGTCCTTCATGCTCCTCTCTCCCACCTTGGGTGTGTACAGACTAGCAGTGGCAATCGGTACTCCATTGGTAGCTCTACTTAAACTAGTACTTATTTCTCTACTTATAGGTAATTTGAAGTTTGTGATATTCTCTGTCTCCTAGAAATAATATAGACATGGGTCATTTATGTCTCCTTTGTGTTGCATTTTTATTTTATAGTTTTGTGGGAGGGTTTGTGGAGAGCTCTGGACTTTGGTGGTCATCATTATCCTAGAGCCAATGAAAACTCTCCCTTATCTCTTTAAACATTTCCTCCCTCTTATTTTTCTCCTCTCTCCTTTCAGAACCCATATTATACATGTATTGGGCTCTCTCATTCTACCTTATATCTCTCTTAATTTTTCATTTGTAGTTGCATAATTTTATATCATTTTTAATTTTTATTTTCTATCTATTTGCTTCTGCTGTATAATATTCTCAGAATCTTGTAATTCATTAATTCTGCCTTCAACTGTATATATTTAACTCTCCCATGGAGATTTCTTTCCCAAATTATTCTTTCATGACTCCTGGATTTCTAAGATAATAAGAGTATGTACTTGATACTTCATAGGTATGTACTTAAGAGTATTAAGAGTTTTACAGACATACAGATAAATGGAACACAGTAGAGAGCCCAGAAATAAACCCACAAACTGGCAGTCAATTAATATTCAACAAAGGAGGCAAAAATATACAATGGAGAAGAGACAGTCTCTTCAGCAAGTGATGTTGGGAAAGCTGGACAGCAACATGGAAATCAATGAAGTTGAACACTCCTTCATACCATACACAAAAATAACTCAAAATGGCTTAAATACTTAAATATAAGCTGTGACACCACAAAACTCTTAAAAGAGAACATAGGCAAAACATTCTCACACATAAATCGCAGTAATATTTTCTTAGTTCAGTCTCCCAATGCAAAAGAAATAAAAGCAAAAATAAACAAATGGGACCTAATCCAACTTACAAGTTTTTGCACAACAAAGAAAATCATAAACAAAACAAAAAGACGACCTGTAGAGTGGGAGAAATTATTGCAAATGATGCGACCAACACGGGATTAATTTCCAAAATATACAGATAGCTCATGCAACTCAACATCAATTAAAAAAAAAAACCAACAATCAAAAAATGGGCAGAAGTAGAGAACAAATGTATGGACACCAAGGGGGCAAAGTTGGGGTGGGGGAGGCGGGGAGTGGTGGGATGAATTGCAAGATTAGGACTGACATATATAGACTAATATGTATAAAATAGATAACTAATAAGAATGTGCTGTCCTATTTACAATAGCCCAGAGATGGAAACAACCTAAGTGTCCATCATCGGATGAATGGATAAAGAAGATGTGGCACATATATACAATGGAATATTACTCAGCCATAAAGAGAAATGAAATTGAGCTATTTGTAATGAGGTGGATAGACCTAGAGTCTGTCATACAGAGTGAAGTAAGTCAGAAAGAGAAAGACAAATACCGTATGCTAACACATATATATGGAATTTAAGGGAAAAAAATGTCATGAAGAACATAGGGGTAAGATAGGAATAAAGACACAGACCTACTAGAGAATGGACTTGAGGATATGGGGAGGGGGAAGGGTAAGCTGTGACAAAGTGAAAGAGCGGCATGGACATATATACACTACCAAACGTAAGGTAGATAGCTAGTGGGAAGCAGCCGCATAGCACAGGGAGATCAGCTCGGTGCTTTGTGACCGCCTGGAGGGGTGGGATAGGGAGGGTGGGAGGGAGACGCAAAAGGGAGGGGATATGGAAACATATGTATATGTATAACTGATTAAATTTGTTATAAAGCAAAAAAAAAGAGTAACTCCAAAAAAAAAAGAACGTGCTGTATAAAAAAATAAAATTCTAAAAAGAAAAAAAAAGGGCAGAAGAACTTAACAGACGTTTCTCCAAAGGAGACATACTGATGGCCAACAGGCACATAAAAAAGATGCTCAACATCACTAATTATTAGAGAAATGCAGATCAAAACTACAGTGAGGTATCACCTTACACCAGTCAGAGTGGCCATAATCAAAAAGTCTACAAATAATTAATGCTGCAGAAGTATGGAGAAAAGGGAACCCTCTTACACTGTTAATGGGAATGTAAATTGGTGAAGCCACTATGGAAAACAGTCTGGAGGGTCCTTAAAAAACTAAAAATAGTTATCATATGATCCAGCAATCCCACTCCTGGGCATATATCCAGAAAAGACAAAAACTCTAATTTGAAAAGATACATGCACCCTAACATTTATAACACCACTACTCACAATAGCCAAGACATGGAAGTGAACTATAAAAGTCCATCAACAGATGAATAGATAAAGAAGTATATTCAATGGAATATTGCTCAGCCATAAAAAAAGAATGAAATAATGCCATTTGCAGCAACATGGATGGACCTAGAGATGATCATACTAAGTGAAGTAAGAGAAAGACAAATTTTATATGATATCACTTATATGTGGAATCTAACAAGATAATACAAATCAACTTATTTACAAAATAGAAACAACTCAGAGACACAGAAAACAAATTTATGGTTACGAAAGGGAAAAGGGGAGGGAGAGGGATAAATTAGGAATATGAGACTAACACATACATACCACTCTTTATAAAACAGACAAACAAAGATTCACTGTATAGTACATGGAACTATATTCAGTATCTTATAATAACCTATAATGGAAAAAAATCTGAAGCTCTACACCTAAAACTAACATAATATTGTAAATATAGTTTAATAAATTAAATAAATAATTGTTTAAGGTATTAAGAGTTTTAAAAGCTTATGGTGGGGCTTCCCTGGTGGTGCAGTGGTTGAGAGTCCGCCTGCCGATGCAGGGGACAAGGGTTCGTGCCCCGGTCCTGGAATATCCCACATGCCACAGAGCAGCTAGGCCCGTGAGCCACGGCCGCTGAGCCTGCGCATCCGGAGCCTGTGCTCCGCAACGGGAGAGGCCACAACGGTGAGAGGCCCGCATACCGCAAAAAAAAAAAGGTTATGGTGTTTCAAACATTTCCTGGTACCTAGTTGGTACTCATAAATGTTGGCTATTGTTATTATATATTTAAGATACTCAGCTCTAGCTCTCATTCCCATAGGGCCTTCAACATAGCCTCCTCTTCCTCTGCAGAGATCAAAATCCTAGGCGCCAGGCATTTAGACCTATACCTACTTTCCATAACTCCATCATCCAATTTGATTTCACCTTCCACACACCCCTCTAACTTTCTGGAACCTCTTTTGGGTTCTGGCTTGGGTGTGTTTCCAAAAATTCCTTTACTGTATTTTATAGTAACAGTAATAATAAAATCGAAGACTTTGTTAGCAATTTTTATAGCCTCCATTCAAAAGCCAAGATAACCGTCCTTTCCATCCACGTCTGATAAGAAATTCCCTGCAGCAACATCCAGAACTTAGGTTGAAAACTGCCCAGTGGAATTTATGTCTGGCAAATTCTAAGAATGTGTTTGGTTCCTGGCTTTCCTGTCCATTTTGGAAAATCTTTTTGCAGTATCCTAGAACAGTCTAAGTTCCAAAGGAGAAGGTGAAACTCTTGACTGCTACCTGTATGGAAGGACGAGGGGAACACTCGCATACCCATCTGTGTATAGAACAAGCTTAAGTACTTTGAGTTTAATTCCGTTATACTATAATTTTTTCCAACTATACAAAAAGAACTGTATTAAGAAGGAAAAGCTTCAAAGTCAAATTCCCTTTAGGGAATTTATTTTACTATTTCTGAAACCTGAGTCAAATCCTCTACGCCAAATAATCCTTTTTTTAAAAAATCAAATTGTCAGCAATTAGGAGATGGGGAAAAAAGAAACAGAGAAGGAAAAGGAAGAGGAGACACCAACTCCAATATATTCTAGTGTACAGATTAGTGAAATTTTTGTCATATCTATTGTTGGTCAACAACATTTGCTGTAGAAGCTCTTTTTTAAGCCTATGGGTCAAAATCAGCCAGGTTTCCTGCTAAAAACGGGCCCTGCTGTGAATAATGTAGAGGAGAAAAAGAGCAGTCAGAGGGACTAAGCACAGCCTGGGCAAAGGATGATGGAGAAGATGAAGCTGGAGGCCAGGGCTCTGAAGGAGACACTTGAGTTACACTAATAAGGTGGTTGCAAAGGGAAATGCAGGATAATATGAAAACTACCAAGAACTACCCAGAAGTATGCTTGGATTTTTTTGTGGAACTGGTGAAAGGGTGAGGTTTTGCATGAAAGTTTGTATGAACTGGCAAGTACTGCATGTAGACAGAAGGCAATTCCTACATCTGGGTTATGGTAGGAATTGGATCTCTTAAAAGGTTATAGTAGGAATTGTGCCTCAACATAATAAAAATTTTAATGTATATAGTGGGAGGAAATAAATATGTTTTCTGCAAGGAAAGATAAAAAAATCTATCTTTACAAAATGTTGTTGTTGTTTAACCACGGTCTCTTTTCATAGCTCCCCCAGTGGCTTCAGTTAGGGACACTGACTCTGAAATACTTTGGATAAGTACTGAAGGTATTGGTCCCATCTCCCAGGACCACCATCAGTAGGAATAGAATTAATACTCGCTAATCAGCCCAGCACTGTATTGCCTTAAGCAGTACAGGTGGCCAAATCTAGATGAAATGCAGAAATCACACATCCCTTCCATTCCTGTGTGTTCTTGCCTAGTAATCTATAATTCTCCTGGCTATAAACTGTTCCTTCCTAGCAACAACATACCATGATTTCACTGGCCATTCTTATTCATTAATACCAGCTGCTTAGCAGTGCCTGAAGGTATCAGAAGAAATATGTGTAGATGTTTTTACCATATGGTTTTTTAAAAGCTGATGAAGCCCTTTCATGTAAATCTGGGGTTGGCCAAGCACAATGTGCACACAGCAAAGTCCAGCAAAGTGAAATGAGAATCAAGGCTTCCTACAAAAGAAGAGTGCTTTTCTCTTTGCCACTTTGACTTATGACCTTCTTTGTACCTGGGTTACTAAGATTATCTAAAAATATCTCAGACAGTGTCACCACTGTGAATTTATAAATTGTATTTCAAAGATTACTCCTTATTGCAAGCATTGAACCCAAAGGCAGGGAATTTAACTGTTTTGATAAAAATGAAATCTCTTTTACAAAGTTGTTTCAGGTTGACAGTTACTTGCATTATAATTTCTTATTTGAGAGTCATGCTCAACAACAGGTTTTTATTACACTGAATGACACATAAAAATGCTAAGAATAATTTGCAAAACTTTTACTTCAGTTATTTTTATATTTTTTAATGTATGTGTGTGTATGCATGTGTGTCTGTTAAGGTCTTCTGCCCTTTTTTTTTTTTTTTCTAAGCATAAGTCTTAAAAAAAAAAGAAAATTTTTGTTACTCACGTTTCTCCAGTAGTAGCTGGTCTCATTTTGTCCCTGAATATGGGTAGATTCTTAGAGGAAAAACTCATCTCAAGCTTAGCCTTGCAAAGCTAAGGCAAGCATGCTGCTATAATTGAATAGGACATTATGCAGAATTCATAAAGGCTTTTGCCTGACATAGAATCATTAAGATAAATCAACGGGAAAAGAACAAGAATCTGGTACCTTGGCATGGATCCATAAAAAATGTTGCTTTTCATTATGAGATACCCTTTGTTCCTTGTGGAAATTTCTGAATCTACATGGATGTATATGTCTACATGGGAGAGCTACAAAGAGAGAATAGACAGTTAGGCACGCAAACCAGCTATGTAAATATACACACAAGGGTATGTCTTTAGAAAGAGGATCCTTAAGATGCCATCTTTTTAAATGCCTTTGGGGCAACTGGATGCTTTTTTTTAGGTAAAGGTCAAGCTACACAATTTCAAAAGTGATGACTTTCTAATAACATTTAAGATCAGAATAAAGCTTAAGTCAAGTGTAAGGCAAAGATTCAAGACACATGAGAATGTAAGATACGGGGTATATTTCATTTTCTCTTGTGTGGGCCCAAAAGGAATTCCTGCCTGTTCCCCCCTCATTTTTTTGTCCTCAAGAATGCTGTTAATCTTCATACACCAATAAGCCTCAACCACCAAAGACCTCTATGAGGGGGAATTTCCTGGCCGTCCAGTGGTTAGGACTCTGTGCTTCCAGTCAAGGGGTAATGGGTTGGATCCCTGGTTGGGGAACTAAGATCCTGCAAGCCAAGCAGCACAGCCACAAAAACAAACAAACAAACAAAAAAACCTTTATGAGGGATGCATATTTATTCTTTATGTTTTGGATGAGGGGGGAGGGTGTACTTACTGCTACATTTATAGATATTCTGGACAAAAATAATATCTACAGAACATTTCCGAGTTTGGCAATGCAACTACCAGAACTGAAACCAAAGAGACATCTTTTTCACTATAAATACCTAAAAAGGCTATAATCATTCACATTTTCTGATGAGAAGCCACTTTTAATTTCCTAAATAACATATTTGTTACATGGAACAGGGAATGGGGGCAAAATACATGATGGAGGCCTGAACTCCCATCCCAAGGGCCTCAGAGTCAAGGAATTGTGTGCAGTTCATCACAATAATAAGCTAAACATACATATTTAAATGTCATGGGAATCTAATCTCTAAGGATCCTTTTAGCCACTGTTTCCATGTGGAGGAATAGTCTTGTAGTGACAAAGGCATACTGGATAATAGCTAACCTGCTCCAGTTTCTTTAGGAAATGAGCTGAGTGAAATGATCTTAGGTCTAGGGTATAAAGGCCATTTTATGGTTCTAGTTGCACACACAAATACCATACCCACATGCTCAAATCTTTCCTTTTTATTTTTTTCTCTTGCCTACATTGAAATTAGAAGAGGTATATATGATAGCCAAAGGAATTGCCCTGCATCTTTAAAAAATAATTTTTAAATACCTTTGAGTTTAAACCAGGCATGGAAAATTTCAACCCAAAAGATTAAATTTGGAGAAAGTTACTAGCAGATGAGGACTAAAGTTATAATGGAAACCACATTGCAGACACTATTATGTATGAGTCATTACTAAAAATGTTGCTTCATATATATAGTAAGCTACATATATATACTGTATGCTACAAATTTACTGAGATCAGCTCTATGCATTATCTTGAAAATGTCCACTAATGTTTGCAAAGCATTTTAACCTTCCTAAGGAAAGGTACAAAAGAAAGATCCTTTCCCATAGAAGGTATACAATACAATTTGTGTCACTGAATTAAACTGGAATGCATTATTTCAGATTTTGTGATAATCTCACCGGGCTAGAATTAAGGTTATCTTTTCTAAATACCAAAAAAAGCTCTGATTTCCTTAAGTAATGTCAGCAGGATGCTAGAGATGAAAGTGGGCATATCTAATTTGAAACCAATTTTTTTAAGTTGAATAAATTATTTGTGTACAAATACATCTTGCTGATAACAAATAACTCTAAACTACCAAAACATTCTAACATTCAGAGAATTAGCCCTCAACTCTGTGTGTTTTGAAATTGAAGTCTTCTTCCCGCATCTTCAATAATGGGGTGGGACACAGAGGGGAGGGAGCATGGGATAGACAGCAGTTAAGACTGGTCATCAAAAAGCTTCACATTTAGTTGGTGTTACCCATCCTAAATAACAAAGAAAGAGCCATTTACATCTAATATAGACACTCGGTTAATAAAAACCAAACACAGAACTGAGTCATAATGCTCCATAGCATGTAAGTGCCATGAACCCAGGGATTTTTGTCCATTTATTCACTGCTATGTACTCAGCAACTGTAGTTGCTAGCTCATAACTGGTGCTTAATAAATATTCAATAAATATTTATTGAATTCTTCCATGAATAATTAAATAACACCAGCTTTATCATTTTACAAGGAATAGGGATGAAGTTATCTTAACAGAGGAATTTCCTTTCCTATGCCTTCTGGAGAGGAATTAGTCATGATCTTAGAGATAGGTTTGGTCCTTGGTAACGAGTGAGGAAGCAGCAACAACTCCAGCTGGTGGGGAAGCCATACTGGAATCAGAACCCACATTCCAGGCAGGACCTCCTTTAATATTTACAGGATAGAAAAATAGTATTGGCAAAGCCCTCCAGCCAAAGACCACCAGGAAGACCTCTGTAGTGTGTTGGGATTATGGGGAACATGGGCTTTCTTATTAAGAAGGTGTTAGAAGGGACTTACAGGATCTGGGCTATGTTAAGTAATTGTGAGGACAGTTTAGGGAAGTGGGATTTTGCCTAGGATTGTGTGCTGCCAGGAAACAGATGTAATTTTATGTTTGGGAATTTCAGTAATTCTTATTTAGAAAATAAGAACACAAGAATGGAAGTTAAGTTGTATCCATAAAGAAGTAGCAGCCTCTCACAATAACTAGAAGGGGAGGTTTGGCCATGTTTGGGTTTGGAAAACGTTCTTGTACTCAGAACATGATTCTCAGGTGGTCCTGTTTACATCTTGCTCCAGCATGGTCACAGACTGACCTTGTCTGATGATGGTGTTCTGTGAAATTGCCCGTGTTCCGTGGAGAACACCATTACCTAGCTGCAAGTACCAGGTCAGCTCCTAGCCACCTGAAGCCAGCTCTCAGATGTCTGGAACGGCTTTCCTCCTTCTTGGGACCCAGAGACACCCATATATCATTTATCTAAGTCTTTAAATGTTAAAAATCAACCTAACTGTCAAATAAAGTATGTTTAATCCTTTTTCCTTGATAAATACATTCATAACAACAAAACTGAAAAGGCTGTGTAAAGCCATGGTTTTTATATGACTGAAAGTTGGCAAAATATTTTAAAAGACTGAATTTAAATACTATTGTGCATGTCTGAATCTCCTATTGATGAGTCAGTGATGTTTGTGTGAATAATAAAAGAAAAGACCTATACGGTCTATAAATTACTATGTTATTTACTTTATAAAATTTTCTTACGTACATTCTATGCAGAACAGTATGGAGGTTCCTTAAAAAACTAAAAATAGAATTACCATATGACCCCACAATCCCACTACTGGGCATATACCCTGAGAAAACCATAATTCAAAAACACACACGCACCCCAATGTTCACTGCAGCAATATTTACAATAGCCAGGACATGGAAGCAATGTAAATGTCCATCAACAGATGAATGGATAAAGAAGATGTGGTACATATATACAATGGAATATTAGTCATAAAAAGGAATGAAATTGGGTCATTTGTAGAAACATGGATGGACCTAGACACTGTCATACAGAGTGACATAAGTCAGAAAGAGAAAAACAAATATCATATATTAACACATATATGTGAAATCTGAAAAAATTGGTATAGACGATATTACTTACAAAGCAGAAATAGAGACACAGACGTAGAGAACAAACGTATGAATACCAAGGGGTAAGTGGGGGCGGTGGTGGGATGAATTGGGAGATTGGATTGATATATATATACACTACTGATACTATATATAAAATAGGTAACTAATGAGAACCTACTGTATAGCACAGGGAACTCTCCTAATGCTCTTTGGTGACTTAAATGAGAAGGAAATCCAAAAAAAGAGGGGATATGTGTATACATATAGATGATTCACTTTGCTGTCCAGTATAAACTAACACGATATTGTAAAGCAACTATACTCCAGTAAAAAGAAAAAAAATATATTAATTTCTTCTGCTTTAAAAGTATCCACTCCTGGGACTTCCCTGGCAGTCCAGTCGTTAAGACTCCACCCCTCAGTGTAGGGGGCATGGGTTTGATCCCACGTCAGGGTAAGATCCCACATGACACATGGCACAGCCAAAAAAAACACAAAAGAATCCACTCTTAAAAACCACAGAGTCGGGCTTCCCTGGTGGTGCAGTGGTTGAGAGTCTGCCTGCCGATGCAGGGGACAAGGGTGCGTGCCCCGGTCCTGGAAGATCCCACATGCCGCGGAGCAGCTGGGCCTGTGAGCCATGGCCACTGAGCCTGCGCGTCCGGAGCCTATGCTCTGCAATGGGAGTAGCCACAACAGTGAGAGGCCCGCGTACCGCAAAAAACGAACAAACAAACAAACAAAAAAACCCACAGAGTCATTCAGATCTCTGACTTTACAGAAAATATTATTGCCTGTTGTAATCTGAAAAAAATCGCATTAAGTGAAAGGAAAACTATTTTAACTCAGTGTTAATTTAATGGTTTCTGAGCTTATAGAATTTATTCTTGCTTAATGGTACTCTGTACTCTCAAACTAGGGGGTGTTTGTTGATATTGCTTGGCAGCTTTATGTCACAGACATGTAGGTGCTAAACTCAGATAACTCCCATATTTAAGCCCTTAGTTTACTATGGCTCTACGTATTAGTCAGAAAAAAAACCAATAGGATGTATATATACAAAGCAAGAGATCTATTATAAAGAATTGACTCATGTAATTATGGAGACTGACAAGTCTAAATCTGCAGTGTGGTCTGGCAAGCTAGAGACCTAGGAGAGTCAATGATGCAGATGACGTCTGAAGGCAGACTGTAGAATTCCCTCTTGTTTGGGGAGGCTGGTCTTTTTGTTCTATTCAGGCCTTTAACTGATTGAGAGGCCCGCGTACCGGGCCTTTAACAGTGAGAGGCCTGCGCACCACAAAAAAAAAAAAAAAAAAAAAAAAGTCTACAGATAAAAATTGCTGGAGAGTGTTGAGACCATCAGCACTGAACATGTGACTGAAACCCAGTTAAAGGCTCTATCTAAAATTTTAAGATTCTGGCAGGCAGGTGCAGAGAACTACTCATCTTAACACCTGCAGGAGACAAGTCTCTTATGTTCGCAGGCCAGAAACATGCATGAATCAAGAGCAAATATATTTCCACCCATGTGGCTGACAGGGTCTTGATGCTCCGGCCTGGTGTCAAGCCTGAGTCTCGGAGGTGGGAGAGGCGAGTTCAAGACACTGGAGCACCAGAGACCTCCTGGCCCCATGTAATATCAATCAGCGAGAGCAACCCCAGAGATCTCTGTCTCATCCCTAAGACCCAGCTCAACACAAGGGCCAAACAGACTCCAGCACTGGATGCCCCATGCCAAACAACTACAGGAACACAACCACACCCATTAGCAGAAAGACTGCCTAAAATCACACTAAGTTCACAGACACCCCAAAACACACCACCGGATGCAGCCCTGCCCACCAGAAAGACAGATCCAGCCCACCACCAGACCACAGGCACAAGTCCCCTCCACCAGGAAGCCTACACAACCCACTGAACCAACCTTACCACTGGGAGCAGATACCAAAAACAACGGGAACTACAAACCTACAGCCTGCGAAAAGGAGACCCCAAACACAGTAAGCTAAGCAAAACGGGAAAACAGATATGCAGCAGATGAAGGAGCAAGGTAAAAACCCACCAGACCAAACAAATGAAGAGGAAAGAAGCAGTCTACCTGAAAAAGAATTCAGAGTAATGATAGTAAAGATGATCCAAAATCCTGAAAACAGAATGGAGAAAATACAGGAAACGTTTAACAAGGACCTAGAAGAACAAAAGAGCAAACAAACAATGAAGAACAACACAATAAATGAAATTTAAAATGCTCTAGAAGAAATCAATAGCAGAATAATTGAGGCAGAAGAACGGATAAGTGACCTGGAAGATAAAATAGTGGAAATAATTACCGCAGAGCAGAATAAAGAAAAAAGAATGCAAAGAATTGAGGACAGTCTCAGAGACCTCTGGAACAACATTAAAGGCACCAACACTTGAATTATAGGGGTCCCAGAAGAAGAAGAGAAAAAGAGAGGCTCTGAGAAAATATCTAAAGAGATTACAGTTGAAAACTTCCCTAATATGGGAAAGGAAATAGTCAATCAAGTCCAGGAAGCACAGAGAGTCCCATACAGGATAAATCACAGGAGAAACATGCGAAGACACATATTAATCAAACTATCAAAAATTTAATACAAAGAAAAAATATTAAAAGCAGCAAGGGAAAAGCAACAAATAACATACAAGGGAATCCCCATAACGTTAAAAGCTGATCTTCCAGCAGAACCTCTGCAAGCCTTCTAGAAGGGAGTGGCAGGACATATTTAAAGTGATGAAAGGGAAAAACCTACAGCCAAGATTACTCTACCCAGCAAGGATGTCATTCAGATACAACGGAGAAATTAAAACCTTTACAGACAAGCAAAAGTTAAGAGAACTCAGCATCACCAAACCAGCTTTACAACAAATGCTAAAGGAACTTCTCTAGGCAGGAAACACAAGAGAAGGAAAAGACCTACAAAAACAAAGCCAAAACAATTAAGAAAATGGCAAGAGGAACATACATATCAATAATTACTTTAAATGTAAATGTATTAAATGCTCCAAACAAAAGACACAGACTGAATGGATACACAAACAAGACCTATATATATGCTGTCTACAAGAGACCCACTTCAGACCTAGGGACACATACAGACTGAAAGTGAGGGGATGGAAAAAGATATTCCATGAAAATGGAAATCAAAGGAAACCTGGAGTAGCAATTCTCATATCAGACAAAATAGACTTTAAAATAAAGACTATTACAAGAAACAGAGAAGGACACTACATAATGATGAAGGGATCAATCCAAGAAGAAGACATAACAATTGTAAAGATCTATGCACCCAACATAGGAGCACCTCACTACATAAGGCAAATGCTAACAGCCGTAAAAAGGGAAATTGACAGTAACACAATCATAGTAGGGGACTTTAACACCCCACTTTCACCAATGGACACATCATCCAAAATGAAAATAAATAAGGAAACACAAGCTTTAAATGACACATTAGACCAGATGGACTTAATTGATATTTATAGGACATTTCATCCAAAAACAACAGAATACACTTTCTTCTCAAGTGCTCATGGAACATTCTCCAGGATAGATCATATCTTGGGTCACAAATCAAGCCTTGGTAAATTTAAGAAAATTGAAATCGTATCAAGTACCTTTTCCAACCACAACACTTTAAGAATAGATATCAATTACAGAAAAAAATTGTAAAAACTACAAACACATGGAGGCTAAACAATACACTACTAAACAACCAAGAGATCACTGTAGAAATCAAAGAGGAAATCAAAAATTACCTAGAAAGAAATGACAATGAAAACACGATGACCCAAAGCCTATGGGATGCAGCAAAAGCAGTTCTAATAGGGAAGTTTATAGCAATACAAGCCTACCTCAAGAAACATCTCAAATAAACAACCTAACCTTACACCTAAAGCAATTAGAGAAAGATGAAGAGAAAAAACCCAAAGTTAGCAGAAGGAAAGAAATATTAAAGATCAGATCAGAAATAAATGAAGGAAACAATTGAAAAGATCAATAAAACTAAAAGCTGGTTCTTTGAGAACATAAATAAAATTGATAAACCATTAGCCAGACTCGTCAAGAAACAAAGGGAGAAGACTCAAACCAACAGAATTAGAAATGAAAAAGGAGAAGTAACAAATGACACGGCAGAAATACAAAGGATCATAAGAGATTACTACAAGATTATAACTATATGCCAATAAAATGGACAACCTGGAAGAAATGGACAAATTCTTAGAAAAGCACAACCTTCTGAGACTGAACCAGCAAGAAATAGAAAATACAAACAGACCAATCACAAGCACTGAAATTGGAAGTGTGATTAAAAATCCTCCAACAAACAAAAGCCCAGGACCAGATGGCTTCACAGGTGAATTCTATCAAACATTTAGAGAAGAGTTAACACCCATCCCTCTCAAACTCTTCCAAAATACAGCAAAGGGAGGACACTCACAAACTCATTCTATGAGGCCACCATCACCCTGATACCAAAACCAGACAAAGATGTCACAAAAAAGGAAAACTACAGGCCAATATCACTGATGAACACAGATGCAAAAATCCTCAAGAAAATACAAGCAAACAGAATCCAACAGCACATTAGAAGGATCTCATACACCATGATCAAGTGGGGTTTATCCCAGGAATGCAAGGATTCTTCAAAATACACAAATCAATCAATGTGATACACCATATTAACAAATTGAAGGAGAAAAACCATATGATAATCTCAATAGATGCATTCAACACCCATTAATGATAAAAACCCTCCAGAAAGTTAGCATAGAGGGAACTTACCTCAACATAATAAGGGCCATATATGACAAACCCACGGCCAACATCATTCTCAATGGTGAAAAACTGAAACCATTTCCTCTAAGATCAGGAACAAGACAAGGTTGCCCACTCTCACCACTATTACTCAACATAGTTTTGGAAGTTTTAGCCACAGCAATCAGAGAAGAAAAAGAAATAAAACGATTCCAAATCGGAAAAGAAGTAAAACTGTCACTGTTTGCAGATGACATGATACTATACATAGAGAATCCTAAAGATGCTACCAGAAGACTACTAGAGCTAATCAATGAATTTGGTAGAGTAGCAGGATACAAAATTAATGCACAGAAATCTCTTGCATTCCTATACACTAATGATGAAAAATCTGAAAGAGAAATTAAGGAAACACTCCCATTTACCACTGCAACAAAAAGAATAAAATACCTAGGAATAAGTCTACCTAAGGAGACAAAAGACCTATATGCAAAAAACTATAAGACACTGATGAAGGAAATTAAAGACAGTAAAAACAAATGGAGATATATACCATGTTCTTGGGTTGGAAGAATCAACACTGTGAAAATGACTATACTACCCAAAGCAATCTACAGATTCAATGCAATCTCTATCAAACTACCAATGGCATTTTTCACAGAAATACAACAAAAAATTCCACAATTTGTATGGAAACACAAAAGCCCCTGAATAGCCAAAGCAATCTTGTAAAAGAAAAATGGAGCTGGAAGAATCAGGCTCCCTGACTTCAGACTGTACTACAAAGCTACAGCAATCAAGACAGTATGGTACTGGCACAAAAACAGAAATATAGATCAATGGAACAGGATAGAAAGCCCAGAGATAAACCCACACACATATGGTCACTTTATCTTTGATAAAGAAGGCAAGAATATACAATGGAGAAAAGACAGCCTCTTCAATAAGTGATGCTGGGAAAACTGGACAGCTACATGTAAAAGAATGAAATTAGAACACACCCTAACACCATATACAAAAATAAACTCAAAATGGATTAAAGACCTAAATGGAAGGCCAGAAACTATCAAACTCTTAGAGGAAAACATAGGCAGAACACTCTATGACATAAATCACAGCAAGATCCCTTTTGACCCACCTCCTAGAAAAATGGAAATAAAATCAAAAATAAACAAATGGGACCTAATGAAACTTAAAAGCTTTTGCACAGCAAAGGAAACCATAAACAAGACAAAAAGACAACCCTCAGAATGGGAGAAAATATTTGCAAACAAAGCAACTGACAAAGGATTAATCCCCAAAATATACAAGGAGCTCATGCAGCTCAATATCAAAAAACAAAACAATCTAATCCAAAAATGGGCAGACCATCTAAACAGATATTTCTCCACAGAAGATATACAGATTGCCAACAAACACATGAAAGGATGCTCAACATCACTAATCATTAGAGAAATGCAAATCAAAACTACAGTGAGGTATCACCTCACACCAGTCAGAATGGCCAGCATCAAAAAATCTACAAACAATAAATGCTGGAGAGGGTGTGGAGAAAAGGGAACCCTCTTGCACTGTTGGTGGGAATGTAAATTGATACAGCCACTATGGAGAATAGTATGGTGGTTCCTTATAAAACTAAAAATAGAACTACCATACAACCCAGCAATCACACTACTGGGCATATACCCTGAGAAAACCATAATTCAAAAAGAGTCATGGACCACAATGTTCATTGCAGCTTTATTTACAATCACCAGGACATGGAAGCAACCTAAGTGTCCATCGACAGATGAATGGATAAAGAAGATGTGGCACATATATACAATGGAATATTATTCAGCCATAAAAGGAAATGAAATTGAGTTATTTGTAGTGAGGTGGATGGACCTAGAGTCTGTCCTACAGAGTGAAGTATGTCAGAAAGAGAAAAACAATTACCGTATGCTAAAACATATATATGGAATCTCAAAAAAAAAAATTGCTCTGACAAACCTCAGGGCAGGACAGGAATAAAGTTGCAGACATAGAGAATGGACTTGAGGACATGGGAGGGGGAAGGGTAAGATGGGATGAAGTGGGAGAGTGCACTGACATATATACACTACCAAATGTAAAATAGATAGCTAGTGGGAAGCAGTCACATAGCACAGGGAGATCAGCTCGGTGCTGTGTGACCACCTAGATGGGTGGGATAGGGAGGGTGGGAGGGAGATGCAAGAGGGAGGTGATATGGTTATATATGTGTACATATAGCTGGTTCACTTGTTATATGGTAGAAACTAACACAACATTGTAAAGCAATTATACTCCAATAAAGATGTTAAAAAATAAACAAAAAATTGCTGGAGAGTGTGTGGAGAAAAAAAAACCTTCCTACACTGTTGGTGGGAATGTCAATTTTTGCAGCCACTATGGAGAACAGTACGGAGGTTCCTTAAAATTAATGATAGAGTTACCATATGATCCAGCAATTCCACTTCTGGGCATATATCCAGAAAAGATGAAAACTCTAATTCAGAAACATACGTGCACCCCAATGTTCATAACAGCACTACTTACAATGGCCAAGACATGGAAGCAACCTAAGTGTCCATCAACAGATCAATGGGTAAAGAAGATGTGCCATATATATATGTGTGTGTGTATAGATATGTAAATATAATGGAATATTACTCAGTCATAAAAAAGAATGAAATAATGCCATTTGCAGCAACATGGGTGGACCTAGAGATTACCATACTAAGTAAGTTACACAGAGAAAAACAAATATTATATGATCTCACTTATATGTGGAACCTGTTTACAGAACAGAAACAGTCTCACAGACTTACAAGAGAAACTTATGGTTACCAAAGGGGAAGGGGTGGGGGGAAGAATAAATTAGGAGTTTGGGATTAACAGATACACACTACTATATATGAAATAGATAAACAACAAGGATTTACTGTATAGCACAGGGAACTATACTCAACATCTTGTAATAACCTATAATGGAAAAGAAATTTTTTAAAGAATGTATGAGTGAGTGTGTATGTATATGTATGTATATATGTATACTTTTATTATACTTTAATATATATATATACATATTATATATAAACCAAATTACTTTGTAAATCAACTATACTTAAATTCTTCAATAAAAAAACTATAAAATTTAACTGTCATTTAATCCTTATCATAACCCTCTGAAGTAAGCATACTAATCATTTAATAGATGAGGAAAATGAATCCTAGAGGTTCAGTAACTTGCTGAAGGTTGCACAGGTAAGTGGGGGAAACTGGGAATTGAAACCAGATCTGTTTGACTCCAAAAACTGTGTTTTTCTCATCTTCCCACACTGGGAAATATTGGTGTTTGCTCTGGTAACATCAGTCAAATAGAGCTTTGCTCCTGAAAACCTATGAGAAACACTGTCAGTGCCCGTACCTCGTCCCATCCTTCTTCCTTATAGTTATGTGCTCAACTCTCCCTGCATACACATATGTTGGTAAAAGTAACAAAATCTCAAGATGCACTATCCCTATTCTGTGGATAGGTTAGAAGACTCAGGAGGTTAGGGAGAACAGAAATAGAAAAGGAACTAACTCCATTACAAAACGGTACCTGCATGTCTGCAATATAAAATGGCTATCTCTACAGACCACTAGATGACTGTAAACACCCAGACACCAGAATTGAATCCATTAATGACTGTGCAATTAAAATAGAGTCTTGTACAGTCACACCGCAAAGAACATCTCCCTGAATAATGTTTTATGGCGGAATGTCATTTGGTTTTCAATACCCAACCTTTATGGAACATATGTATCTTTCAGCACAACTTATTTTGGCTGACGTCTACATAAAAGGAATCTATATTTATATCCCTAAAACTCATCGTGTTAATAGGGTTCTCCAGAGAAACAGAATTAATAGGATATGTAATAAGGAAGAACAAATCTGACTCCATGTTGGATCTGTTTCTTTTACTTTAACCTTTGTGCTCTGTTGCCTGTGCTTAGTCATGTTGCCTCTGCACCTTTTGTAAAAGATTGTTGCCTATGGCCTGAAATATACAGGATAGCCCCGTTCCCAAGGCTCTGACTTTTAAAGGTATAACACTCTTCCATTCAGATAGAGATAAAAAGCTGCAGAACAGAGGATAACATTTGTTACAGGAACATCATGACCTGACCTACGTGGACAGCTGCAAGAACAAAGGATTCTGACACGAAGAAGTTTGCAGCAACCAACCACACCCCCTTCCCTTTCAGTATAAAAGAAGCCTGAATTCTAACTCAGGTAAGATCATTATCTAGGACAGGGGTCCCCAACCCCTGGGCCACAGACCAGTACCTGTCCACAGCCTGTTAGGAACCAGTCCACACAGCAGGAGGTGAGCAGTGGTCAAGCAAGCAAAGCTTCATCTGCCGCTCCCCGTCACTCGCATTACCGCCTGTACCATCCCCCCACCCCACCCCTGCCCGTGGAAAAACTGTCTTCCATGAAACTGGTCCCTGGTGCTACAAAGTTTGGGGACCGCTGCTCTAGGACATTATTCTGTCATTTTCTAGGTCTGCTGGCTTTCTTTGCCCCAACAACTCATCTCCCAATTTACTGGCCTGTTGTGTGGTGAGCAGAACAATTTTGGACTTGGTAGCTGATATATACAGATATATATAAGAGGAGATTTATTACAGGAATTAGCTCATGTGATTATGGAAACCAAGGAGTCCCATGATCTGCTATCTGCAAACTGGAGACCCAGGAAATCTGGTGGTGTTCAGTCTGAGTATGAAGGCCTGATAACCAGGGAAAATGATGGTATAAGTCTAAGTCCAAAGGCACAAAAATTAGGGAGCTGAGGGTGTAAGCCCTGATATTAATCCAAAGGCCAGAGAACCAGCAGTGCTGATGTCAGCGGGCAGGAGAAGATGGATGTTTCAGCTCAAACAGAGCAAATTCACCTTTCCTCTGCCTTTTTGTTCTATTGAGGCCCTCAAGAGATTAGATGATGTCCACTTGCATTGGTACAATGATCATCTTTACTCAGTCTAACAATTCAAATGCTAATCTCTTCCAAAAACATGCTCACAGACACACCCAGAAATCATGTTTTACCAGCCATCTGGGCATCCATTAGTCCACTGAAGTTGACAGATAAAATTAACCATCCCACTCATTACAACATATTAAACAAAATGATGTATAGGAAAATTCTACAATTCCAAGTGCAATTGCTAAAATGTCAGACTCTATACAGACCTTTTTTAAAAGCTGAAGAGTGCTAACAGAGGGGAAGTGCAATGTTACTGTATGCAAAACAACTATTTATAACCACTATTTTTACTGTGTGGGAATCAGGAAGCAATATTGTAAGCATTTTACAATTATTACTTATGTATGTAAGTAATATACATAATAACTGTTTCAGTTCTATTTAAGGAAATTTGTGGTAAGGGAATGGTGTATCATATTTACTACTTAAAGTAATGGGGAACAAGCTGAAAGTCAGCATTTGTTGCACAGAACATCTGAGTTTCAGAAATGAATTTCTGATATTAAGAAGGTTATGTGCAATTTTATTTCAATAACTTACGTGGCAGTGAAGATGTACTGATCACCCTATCTTAAAAGAATACAAAGTGTCCATTTCCTTTCTTACACCCTGGACATCAGGAAGCTTTCATTGTTACCTCATCTTGGGACTTGATTCCCTTGGAATCATGAGCATCAATGGATTAACAAAGTCAGAAGATTGTTTGGTTTCCCTCTCCCTGTCAGCAAACACCATGCACCGTGGTGGCAAGCAAGATTTTTGGTGGCAGGAAGGCCTTTGTGATGTTGCCAAACTCCTGTGGAAGGTTGTGGAGCCTGCAACAACTGTTGTTTGCACAGAGGCTGACTGCTAGGATTCAGCAGCCTAGAGTAACAACTTCTAAATATTTACTGAGTGATCACTGTACTGGGATTACGTTGATTGTTTAAATACAGGTAATACTCAGAAAGTCCTGATTCCTCTTCCCTTGGAGTCAAAAATGAACACAAAAAGGAGGACATGGACTGAGGCAGCTTTTCAGAAGTGGATGAAGTCCCTGATGCAGCCTGTGAGAACTTCTTTATATATTCACCACGTTGTGAATGAATAAGTTCACTTTTGTGAACTCTGAGCATGGAAATGTGCTTAAAGTTGCTGGGACCTTGCTTGATGACAATCCTAATTAAGACCCTGATGCTGTCAAAGATACAAAAAAATCTTTCCTCTTAGACAAAGAGAGAATGATGGGGTAGGTGCTACTATTTCTTAAGATCCATCCCATCTTCATTTGCAAACGTATGAGCTAAAAACAGTCTAGCTTTAAATGAAGCAGTACATGAAGATGAATCTGCTTAAGACGCAGAGGATAAGGAAGGCTTCTGCTTCAAAATCTCTGTACTTTATAAACATGAAAAGTTTTGTGTTTTTCTCTTTTCAAATCAAATATATACAATTTAATGGATTTTATAAAAAATCTTATCTTCTATTATCTTTGCTCATGGGGAGGAAAGATTACAACTGTTAGTCTAAGTTGGTAACAATGCAAAGTAAACTCCTACTTGTCCCATCAAAACATTAAGATATCTTGGGCTTCCCTGGTGGCACAGTGGTTGAGAGTCCACCTGCCGATGCAGGGGACATGGGTTCGTGTCCCGGTCTGGGAAGATTCCACATGCCGCAGAGCAGCTGGGCCCATGAGCCATGGCCGCTGAGCCTGCGCGTCTGGAGCCTGTGCTCCGCAACGGGAGAGGCCACAACAGTGAGAGGCCCGCGTACCACAAAAAAAAAAAAAAACATTAAGATATCTAAATATGGTAACATTCATCACACTTTAAAAAGGGGCTGACAATCTACTCTCCAAAAGAAATATTTTTTTCTTCCCATGGAAAAAAAAGAAGTTTTCATAGTTATGCAAGCAAGCAAACACACACACACACACACACACACACACACACATCTGCATGATCTTATATTTTCAAGCTAAGGAGCAATGATATAGAACGTAAATTATCTTCCATATGTTACGTATTAGTTATTTCTCTTATCGAACACTCGATGTATAAAAACTGAAGCACATGCACATAACACACTCTTTCTTCTTCCAAAAACATTCAGATTTGTGGTGTCTAAAGTAGATACTCTCCAATGTTTGTTTCTTTCCTTTCTTTATAAAGAAATATAAAAACATAAAATCCCTTCATGTATTGTAATGTGATAAGGGTAGACCACAGCTCATAATTATTACCCAGACTGGGAGACTTTATGGCAAAGAAAATGAACAATTTACCAGTCACACGTAACAATAAGAATGACTCTCACAAGCATAAAACCAAACATTAGAATCCAGACGAAAGAACACATACTGTATGACGACATATACATCAAGTTTTAAAGCAGGCAAAACCAAGCTCTGATATTTAGGGATGTATGCTTCAATGATAAAACTATAAATAAAAGCAAAGAAACAAAATCCCCAAAAAAGACTGTGGTTTCCTTTGTGGAGACACTAAGAAATAATGACTGAGGGGTATTTCTGGACCAGTGACAATATAAGTAAACTAGAGTTTGCTTTGCGGTAAATAGATGAGAAATAAACTGTGCTTATGGGTGTAGGCACTTTTCCATCAGTGTGTTTCACTGGATAATGTAGAATTGGAAAAGACATAATTTGTGAATCCAATTATATTTCAAGAGTCTTAAGAAAAGGCTAATACTTTCTGGTCCTCAAATTCCACCTCTGGAAATCTACTTTAGAGACATAATCTCTTTTAAATGTCTTATTCCTCATGATATTCACTGAAAAATTATTACTACTTTGGAAATTAATATAACCTAAAATCCAACAACAAAGAAAATGGCTTAAATTGTGTTTATAAATGATCTGATCTAATTATAAAGGTAGTATAATTATGACTATGTTTTTAAAAAATTCTATCCATGGAAACAAGACTTGAAAGATACAATAAAATGTTAAAAGTGAGTTTGAGTAGTAGGAGTACAGCTGATTTCTTCTTCATGTTTGATGTGATTTATATATTTTCCTCTAATTAGCACTTATTAATTTAGAATATTTTAAAAATAGACTGCTGTCCAGTTTGGGTAGACCTTTTATATGGTCGTGACTTAACAAGACTTATTTATATTTGACTGTGCAACATGTTGGAGTTTCAAGTGTCTTACTTCTTCAAAGCCTCCTGGGAATCTTATAGAGAAGGATTATCATTCTTTGGTCAGCTGAAGAAACAGAGGCACACGGAGCTTAAGCAACTTGTCCTAAGTCACACAATCAGGAAGTAGGAGAGCCAGAATTTGAACCCAGTCTTCTTAATTCAAAATTCTGAAATTCATTAAATTATACCATACATACATGTAGGGTTACACATATATGATTAGTTACAAATAAGAATAACAGTAACTAATCCTCTCTAAAAAATAGAGTAGCAATGTCCAACAGTGAGATCCAGACTTACCAGACAGATATCATATTAACCAGTGATTCTCAACATTTTGGGGGAAGATACAGATGCCTTTGAGAATCTGCTGAAAGCCAAAAAAAAAAAAACACATACAGTGTTTGTTTGTTTTTTTTACATTTAATTCAAAAAATCTATGAAGCCTATCCATATACCCCTGGTTTTAAATCCCTGCCTACATGAACATGAATTCTAGATAGCAACAGACTAGTATTGAGTATCTAAATGGCTGGAAAAAATACAGCTTAATTATGCAGAAAGGAGTGTTTAGGACAAACATTTTTTTTTCTCCTCAAGCTTCAATAAAATCCCACAAAAAAGGACAAAGACAGTGGAAATAGCACTACTCGTTGTCCACTGTGAAGTTTTCAAGGATGGCAGATCTTATCCTTTCCTTCCCACACCCAGAAAAAGTGCAAAGGACTCCTCAAGGTCCATGATAAATCCCTACTGCCCCTGTATATTGTATAAAAGAGAAGCCGAAGGTTTTCTTCACAATTACTTCTTCCCTGTACATAGTCCTGAACCCAGATGGATAAAAATGGAAATATAGTAATACAAAGCTGATGAGACAGCTCCAGGCATGAGACCAACCTTTCTTGCTAAGATCTTCCCTGGCAAGTGGATCTGAGATACTTGAAGGAGAGAACAAAGGACACCCTCAGGGCCCTGACATGCTCCATGCTGTGCTTGCCAGGAAGCTCCCAGCACATCACACTGGGCCAGATCATCATTCATACATGTTTAGCCATATTCTCTCATCCTAGCTCCAAATCCCAAGACATACTCATTGGATTATGACTATGAGCCTGTTTATGTTGCCTCCCCACCCCATCATTCTTTCCCCTCCCAACCCCACAAGAATAAAAAACTGACTCAAAGCGTGGTGATGGTTAAGGTTATAGATATAAATATCTGGAACCTCACATGTTACAGAACAAGTGGACTACCATGTGCTGTAGCACAGTGTTGGAGGACCAGGTTGTAGTGCTTAAACTGATGTTGGTTCCCTCTGCAGCCATGGTCTGTATCCTCCTCACCTACCCCAGTGCCACATCAGATGGGGATGCAGGTTCTGACTAGAAAATATGGGACAACTACAATAAAGTTCAGAATGGACATTTATGAACCCCTTACTATGTGCCAGGAACTTTGAGTTAGCGGCTTTCAAATATTTTATCTTACCAAACCCCAAATCCCTGTGAGATCCTCATTTTATAGGCAAGAAAAAACCTAGAGGCTCAGAGAAGTCAAGTGACTTTCCCAGTGTCACACCTGCCCTTGACTCTTGCTCAGAGGAATAGAGCATCTGGCTCACAGTCCTACTGAAATAAGCTTTCTAACCGCAACCAACCAGGACACACAATTAATGACACTATCAGTTCATGAGCTTAAATTCAGGATCCCTCAACAAAGCTTTACTAAGGGATCTCTCCCAGACCCATCCTCCAACTGTCTTGGGGACGTAAGCATGACAATTGCTTGTCTTAGCTAAGGTTTCTATGCTTCTGTTTTTTATAAAATGGGGAAGGCAATATCAGACTGTTTTCTACTTCCTGAGCTCATATCAAGAGCAAAAATAAGTTATGTGGATGTGGCTAATTAAACAGAATGTCCATTTTGATGTCTTGTTGGACTCAGGCACAGGGAAATTGTTTTGCAGTATGAATTCTGAGCTGGCACAATGAGAAAAGGAATAGCAACTATGGTTGTATCATAAGTAAGAAAAGTGTTTCAAGCTCATAAAACATAAATGCTTAGTACAAAATATCTCTTTCATTTTCTCATTGTCCTCATTCAATTATTATTTTATCATGTTTTCTCATTTGCATCCTCATAATATAGCTTATATCTTTTTGGAAAAAAAATCAAGATTTTATTTTTTTAATTGTGACAGAGACTAGCTAAATTGTTCAATAATTCCTTTAATGCTTCCTGAGAATTCAGATAAACTACATTTCTCAGTATCCCACACAGTTAGTTTGGAGTTATGTGACCAATCCTGATCAGTGGAAAGAAGATAGGATGAGGTAAGGACCACTTTCAAGGCCTGGCCCTAAACCCTTGCATGATTATTTCTGCTCTCTCTGTTCTTCCACAGCGATCAAGGAATCCACAGATTGAAAGTAATGATATCAAAAAATGGAATGATCTACATCTACCTGCAGATTGTGGTAAGTGCAAGAAATAAGCTGTTTTTGTATTAAACCATCGAGATTTAGATATTATTTTTATAGCACTTAGCATTGCTTATCCTGATTCTATAGTAAGACAATTTATATTATTCTATCTTTTAAGACTGGGAAACAAAAGGTAAAAAAAAAATAATTTTTGAAACCCTAGCAAATTATACAAACTTATAGGTCATTAAGCCCAAGGGAATGTTTCCAGTTCCAGGCAGAATTCCCAACATTGATACACAATTATCTGAGTCCCTGTTTTCAGTTCTTTTGGGGATATACCGAGAAGCTGAGTACTGGATCCTACGGTAATCCTAGGTTTAACTTTTTGAGGAACCACCACACTACTTTCCACAGCTGTTGCACCACTTTGCATTCCCACGAACAGCGCACCAGGGCGGCAGTTTCTCTACATCCTCACCAACACCTGTTATTTTCTGTTTTTATGATAATAGCCAACTTAATGTAAGTGATACTTATTTTTATACATGTGTCCACTGTAATTAGTCTTTGTTAATTATGAAAGGTAAGAATAGAAGATTAAATTTGAAAAAGATAGATAATATCTATATTTTTAAATAAATTAAAATTTTTATGAATGTTTCTCAGAACTCTGTTTTATACTAAAAATTTAACACTAACATTAACGATTTTAGTGAACACAAAGTGATTAAGTATACGGTCACAGGCAAAGCCCGTTAACAATTCCTGGGGAAAAAAAATAGAATCTAGGTAATAAAGTCTAACCTTTTTTTCCTTTGGCTTAGTCGAGTTTCACACGCTCACAGGATGCCGCAGACAGAGGCCTCGCACCCGGCACTTCAGAGGAGAGTCCCTCGTGATAAACGGCAGCACCCCCACACTTCAGCTCCGCGGGCGTCCTGCACAAACACTACCGCAAGATACTGCAATTCAAGATGGCGGCAGCAGGCCTTGCGCAGAGTCGCTGCACCTGGCACTTCCAAGCCGGAGCAGCGCAGCTGCACCTGATCCATTGAGAACTCCGCCCCTCCCCCCGCCCAGATTCCCGTAAAGCAGCCCCTCCCATGGCCTGCTGGGGAGAGCATGTGCTCTAGAGCTCGGTCTCATACCTCTCTAATTCTCTGATCAAAGAAAAAAACTTCCCTTTAATCCTGAACCGAACTTGGTCTCATTCTATTGGCTCAGATGACACCAGGCAGGAGGACCCTTGTTGGGGACTGTCTAG
Source organism: Mesoplodon densirostris (assembly GCF_025265405.1). Classification (NCBI taxonomy): domain Eukaryota; kingdom Metazoa; phylum Chordata; class Mammalia; order Artiodactyla; family Ziphiidae; genus Mesoplodon; species Mesoplodon densirostris. The sequence continues at coordinate 74,950,480 of NC_082661.1, forward strand.
GGAGGGTCGGTAACAATACTTTGTTATATGTTTAAACCTTAATTCAACATTTTGTGATGTCACTGAGTTTTAATGGCTGTCATCTGCAAAAAGTTCCTTGCACCGATATTTAGAGCCACATGGGGAAAACTGTATCATTGGTTGTAAATCCTGGAGTTTAATTTTCAATTTCATCTACCAATTTTCAATATTTTTCTGTTAAAATACCACTACTAGTGGTATTTTTTATTTTTTCTGATACATCTGTTTTCTTGTAAATGAATCAGAAAGTATTAAAATTTTAAATTATCATCAAATAGTTTCAAAACTCACTAAAACTCTCGATTTGAAGGATTTTTTTAATCAGTCTAGATATGAGAAAATTTGTATGTGACACATTTATGTTGTTTTTGACAATAAAATAACAATGGAACATTTCCAAACATCCAGTTTCAAAATGATTTGTTCATAGCAGGAGTTAAGCAATTACTTTCTCTTTCATTGTTAAAACATGACTTTAAACTTGAGGGATAGATTGTGTTTATATTTTCAAACAATGCCTGCTGTGTAGCATACTACTGCCAGCCACTTGTTATCAGAGAAGAAGATACCAAATTTGGAACACTTGCTTTTTTGTTTAAAAAAGGCAAAATACATTTTTAAGTTAAACAACTCTTTAGTACTTTGCCATGAGAAATGTGGTGAAACTGTTAGAGTACAGAAGATTTCCACAGTCTCTTCCCATCTTATTACAAAATCCACTGCTGTTTTATTTTGTTTCTGTAAAACTAAGTGCATCAGTACCTTCTGTATCATGGAAAAGGCAATACTTCAGGATAGGATTGTAGCAAGTGAAAGAGTGAGCGATGTTGTCAAGCCCGCTGCTTGGTGGGAAACAAAGTACTAAAGTGACCACAAAATACTATCTCCCTCCTTCTATCCTTTACAATGTGACCTTGCAATTTGACTTTGCAGCTTCTTCCATTGAGAGATAGACTATTTCCCCTCCCTTTGAATCTGGGCAACCCTGTGACTTGTTTCAGCCAGTGGAATGTGGCAGGAACACCAGGATGTGAGTTTCAAATCTGGCCTCTAGGCATCTCATACTCCTACTCTTACTCTTGAAATTCAGCCACCAGGTGATCAAGCAGGGGCTTCTTAGAAATACAGATCCTTGAGCCCCTTTCCCCAGAAATTCTGATTTATTGGGTCCGGAGGTCTATATTTTTATCAAGCATCAGAAGCAATTCTGACTCAGGAAATCTTCCGATAATACTTCAGAAACCCTGTGAGTCTTGGTTATGAAGCAGCCTCAACTCTAAGCATATTCTAAGAATCAGAAAATACATAAGAACTAGTGTTCACTCATAGTCTAAAATGTGTGTCACCTTTGCAAAATTCCTGGGTTTGACTCTAGTCCCAACTTTGCATTTCACTAGATTTGTGATCTTAATTCCCCTAACCTCTCTGAGCTTCAGTTTACCTAGTTGTAAAATGGGAATTACCAAAAATTACCCAGCTCTTTAGTCTTTTGTAAAAATTAAATGAGATAAGTTGTATAAGCATTCAGCACAGAACCTGGGTCACAGTAGATGTTCAACTGTTTATTATCCTTGACTCATTATTATATTTTCCTCTTTAAGTACCTACTCCTCCCAAAGGGCTAATGTGAATTTCTGGACAATGCCAAATCCCTCAATGAAAACCCTGTCTCACACCAAGTCAGGCTCTGGAATCAGTCACACTTTGGTTCTTGTCCCCAACTCTACCTCTTATTAGCATGTGACCTTGAGACTTAACGTAAGTCTCAGTTTTTGCATCTGTAAAACTGGGACAAAGGTATTACCTTATACCATAAGGTTGTGAAGATTAGAAGAGTTAATGTATGTAAAGCCCTTCGCCCAATGCCTGCCACATGGTAACCCACAGCAAGTATTATCTATTAGGATTATTTCCTCAGGGCTCTTTCTTTTTTTTTTTTTATGGCTGCGTCAGCCCTTAGTGGTGGCATGCAGAATCTTTGTTGAGGCATGTGGGATCTTTCGTTGTGGTGTGCGGGCTCTTTGTTGCAGTGTGTGGTCTTCTCTCTAGTTGTGGCATGCAGGCTCCAGAGCACGTGGGCTCTGTAGTTGCGGCACAAGGGATCTCTAGTTGAGGCACATGGGCTCTGAATTTGTGGTGCACAGGCTCTGTAGTTGTGGTGTGCAGACTTAGTTGTCCCTCAGCATGTGGGATCTTAGTTCCCCAACCAGGGATCAACCCCATGTCCCCTGCATTGGAAGACAGATTCTTTACCACTGGACCACCAGGGAAGTCCCAGGGTTCTTTCTCATACATCCTGAAACTCCAGTTAAGAAAAGTCACCTGCATTTTTACAAGAAACAATCTAGAAACTCAGTGGTAAGGTCGCATCATCACAGGTGTCTTAGTATATACAGGGAGTATCCTGTAACATGACAATATTGCTGGAGCAATTAGAGGGAGGGCCACCAGAGAAGAGGGAGAGGCCACTAGAGGTTTTCCTGAGGCACAGAACCTAAAAGCAGACACATCTGGTATTTGCAGCTGCCACAACAGGAATAAATTTGAATGATATTGTCAAAAGCTCACCTGTGAGTGAACAAATGATGTTAAAGCATATGTGGCCACCGAAGAACAGGTCAGACAGAGCTGCGAGGCCCAGGAGTTATTTGGGAAGATGTAAAGGTATCCTCTCTTCTCCACTGTTTCTTCCAACACAGGCCCTCCTAGTCCCTTGTCTGAAAAAACACAGCCCTTTTAACTGATCCTTCTGCAGTTCCTCCTCTCCACTCAACACACTGTGGCCAGAGTTATCTACTTGAAACTTGAAACCCTGCTTGCCTCATGTCACACTCCTGGGTAAAAACCTACAGTGGCTGATCCTGTTGGGTTCAACGGAAATGCTTCATTCTTACTGCAATCAGCTTCACCCCTCCACACGCATGAAATTCTTCTCATTAAGAACATCAGTAATCCTCCAGCTGCCAGAGGTAGGGCACAGTGATGCTCTCCTGAACATTCAGGGGCCTAGTTACGTGGTTTGGAATCGTCAAAATTTCCCCAGGCCCTCGCACCTTATACCTCATTTCAGTGCATCCTAGCCAGGATAAAACAAGATGCTTTAGTTTGTTTTAATTTGCATTAATAAGAAATCTAATCAGGGGTATGAAATGTACAGTGTGGGAATATTGTTAGTAATTATGTAGTACCTTTGTATGGTGGCAGATGGAAACTAAACTTATCGTGGTGATCATTCTGAAATGTATAGAAATATTGAATTACTATGTTGTGTAACAGGGGCTAACACAGTGTTGTAGGGCAATTATACTTAAAAAACAAACAAATTCATAGAAAAAGAGATCAGATTTATAGTTACCAGAGGCAGGGAATAGGGGGAGTGGGAACTGGATGAAGGTGGTCGAAAGGTACAAACTTCCAGTTATAAGATAAAATAAGTTCTGGAGATATAATATACAACACGATAAATATAATTAACACTGTTGTATGTTATATATGAAAGTTGTTAAGAGTAAATCCTAAGAGTTCACATCACAAGGAAAAAAAATTTTTTTCTATTTTTTAAATTTTGTATCTATATGAGATGATGACATTCACTAAATTGTGGTAATCATTTCATTATGTATGTAAGTCAAATCATTATGTTGTACACCTTAAACTTACACAGTGCAGTATGTCAACTATATCTCAATAAAACTAGAAGGAACAACTTTTTAAAAAGAAAATTCTAGGGACTTCCTTGGCAGTTCAGTGGTTAGGAATCCACACTTCCACTGAAGGGGGCATGTATTCCATCACTGGTTGGGGAACTAAGATCCCACATGCTGCGAGGCGTGGCCAAAAACAAAACAAAACAAAACTTTAGGAAGCAATTTAAAAAATCTAGTATAGCTGAAAATTTTCCCATTTTTGTATTTTTCCACTGGTTATATTTTATTCTTATTTTTTTGACAAGATTTTCTCTAACACTTTTCAATTGATTTCATTTTTAAGTAAGTTCCTGGAACTGGAAGCCCTGGTTATCATAAAAAGTCACTTGCTTAGACACATTGTAGGAATCTCCTATAATCATGTCACATAATAAGTCCTTTCATAAGCCTGTCCTGTGGCTTACTTCAGGACTGGAGGGTGGGAATCTTCCACAAGTTGGCAGCTGAAGCAGTAGTGAGATGTCTCTCATGGGAAGGGGATGCCCAGACTGAGTGAGGTGTGAGAGAGTTGCCTTGTATTCCTCAGAGTATTAAAAAAACTAAAAAAAAAAAAACTGTAAACATTAAAGAGCTTGCCTAGAGTACTTTGGTGCTAAGCATTTTTCTGAGATTGAAGTGTTCTTTCTTCTCATATTAAAAACCTTTCCAGTGTGGTAGGATTGTCATGAAGAAAGAGAGGTGGAAATGCTGAGAGACTGGGAGACTAGCTTGGCCCTGAAGAGAAAAATGTCTGTATTGAGTTCCTGAAAGGGCAATGGGAAGCCTTACACCATGTGGGGCTACATCTGCTTATTTCCCTAGTGTTGGAGGGTCTTCTAAAGCAGGATTGATTTGGAGGAATCTGGAGATGTCTATAGGTACTTCGTATGCCTGTTAACTTTTCCTTCTTAAAAGTTGAAATCCAGGACTTCCTTGGTGGTCCAGTGATAAAGAATCCTCCTTATAATGCAGGGGACGTGGGTTCCACCCCTGGTCAGGGAACTAAGATTCCATGTGCCATGGGGCAACTAAGCTCACGTGTCGCAACTACTGAGCTCGCACACCTCAACTGGAGCCCACATGCTGCAAACTGCAGAGCCTACGCTCCCTGGAGCCTGCACGCCACAACTGGGAAAAAGAGAACCTGCACGTCACAACTAGAGAAAAGCCCACACCCCACAATGAAGAGCCTATGCACCACAATGATAGATCCCGCATACCTCAACGAAGATCCAGCGTGCCACAACTAAGACCTGACGCAGCCAAAAATAAATAAATAAATAAATAAATAAACAAATAATAAATAAAAAGTTAAAATTCCATTTAATTGATTATAAGGTTTTCAAGTAAGAACCCTGGGCTATCTAGAGAGTATTTTGTCATTTCCTAGATGGAGTCTTGTTTTTTGTGTGTGTTTGTGTTTTCATTTTTTGGTTTTTTCTTTATTAACTTAAAAAAAATAATTTTGAAGTAACCTAAATGTCCATCAACAGAGGAATGGATAAAGAAGATGTGGTACATATATACAATGGAATAATAGCCATTAAAAGGAACGAAATTGGGTCATTTGTAGAGACATGGATGGACCTAGAGACTGTCATACAGAGTGAAATAAGTCAGAAAGAGAAAAACAAATATTGTATATTAATGCATATATTTGGAATCTAAAAAAAAATGGGCATAGGCGATCTTATGTAGAGAACAAATGTATGGATACCAAGGGGGAAGGGGGGTAAGATGAATTGGGAGATTGGGATTGACATATATACACTACTATATATAAAACAGATAACTAATGAAAACCTACTGTATAGCACAGGGAACTCTACTCAGTCCTCTGTGGTGACCTAAATGGGAAGGAAATCTGAAAAAGAGGGGATATATATATACTTATAGCTGATTCACTTTGCTGTACAGTATAAACTAACACAATATTGTAAAGCAACTATACTCCAATAAAAATTTTTTTTAATTATTCTGGGTGTACAAAAAAGTTGTCCAAATAATTTCCAAGTACTCAGAGTCTCACAAGTTAACATTTTACTGCACTTGATTTCTCTGATTCCCCCTCCGCCTTTCCTGGATGGAGTCTTGAACCAAGCAAACTGCGATCACCTGAAGAGGTAATCTAGGATCCGAAAAAAAAAATTTTTTTTAATGTTCTATTGTTAGCGGTGGTCTCGTTATATTCCTTAAAAAAAGTATATGGACTCTTAGTATTTCAGGAATCCCTGAGAATTATTTATGGGAGAGCAAATAGGTTTTAACCTTTTAGCAAAGGAAAAAAGACTTATCAAAGCCCTAGTCAGGTGAGGACCATCCTTGATCCACCTCTGTCTCTAGTTGCAAATTCTCAACATATTTCTCAAAATGTTCAAAGGACCAGGGCTTTACTAAGTAGTTCTCAACAATAACGTCTCCGTAAACCTCACTTTCTGGAGCTGATAGCCAAAACCAAAGCTTATTAAAGTCTTTAATTGGAATGTATATGCAAATCAAGACATGTTATAACTTTTAAACAAACCGATTCAAAAGAACTATCTACCTGAGCTTTTATGCCACCAGATATCATACTTTAGGGTGCATAAGAATGACACAACGCACATATTTAAATGTATATTCCTGGCTTCACCCAGCGATACCAACCCAGGTATCTTTAATAGATGGGTCAAGGCCACAATTTGAAAAACACTTCTTTAGACTTTTTTCAAATACAGCAGAAATTGCTAAATACCATGCACCATATCTTGTTACCGAGTTTGCCAAGGAAGCATTCTGAAGTCTGCCTACCAGACAGGAAAGAAGGAAATACCATGTGGCTAGCTGTGTCCTCTCTCTTTATAAGAAAAGCAAAGCCCCCACCCTAACAGAATTCCTCTTGCGTCTTCTTGGCCCACACTGGTCCCATGACCAATGATAGTTACGAGAGAGTCTGGAAAACACGTAATGTCTACTTCAAAAGGGGAGGAAGCAAACATATGTTGAATACCTATTATATGGAAAGGTCTGGATCAAGTACTTTCACATTTTTAAAAAATCCCAGTTAACATAATAGCCCAAAGTCCCTTGCTTTCACCACATCACCTCTGCTCTCTTTCAGAGTTATCATGGTAGACAATGTCATCACCCCAGTCCCTTTTCTAAAAAGAAAGCCTTTTAAACGTTTCCATTTAATGTATTTTAATCACTCAAAATTGAGTTTCCAAGTTTGTCTCTAAGCTGTATTACACTTTCTTTTCTTGATTGAGGTCCTTTATTCTCTTTTGTTTATTTCTGGCAGTAAAAGAAAAATTTTTATGCAAGCTTTGAGCACAATACTTTTAATCCATTAGAGATCTGAATAAAAGGAATCAAATCCCTTCCCAATATTCCAAACCTAAGATTCTTGAAGCAGCTATTATATGGTATATGGTGACTGTCCTGAGAGATTGGTATATTAAAATTTTTCTTTTGTTCTCATTTTTTAAAAGGAAACTAAATGCAAAGAAAAATGTTAATACAATGCACAGGATACAAATTAAAACATGGAAGTCAGGAAATGCAAAGGTGAATGTTCTCATAGGAACCTCAGCTTATATGCCCTGAACACATTCATGATGATCTGTCAGCACTACACATTTTGTGTTTCTGCTGATAAACCTGATGTTCCTGTCACCAATCACTGTGAATCTGTAATTGCCTGGACAGTCATTTTAAGTATAAAAGTGAAAGAACTACTATTGGAACCACTGTTTATTAAAATTTGCATTTATTTTTATTCTCTGCCTTGTATGTATTTTTAAAATATACCTATTTGGATTCACAAATTTTTAGTTCCCATCACCAGAAGAAATACTGCCAGGGGACTTCCCTGGTGGTCCAGTGGTTAAGACTCTGCACTTCCACTGCAGGGAGCGAGGGTTCAATCTCTGGTCGGAGAACTAAGACCCCACATGCTGCGCGGTGCGGCAAAACAGTTAAAACAAAAAAAGAAGAAGAAGAAGAAGGAAGAAATGCTTTTGGATCAACATGATGCTAAAAACTCTGTTCTAGTAATCACAGGATCCCTATAAGAGGGAGGCAGGAGAATCAGAGTCAAAGAGAGAGAGAGATCAGAAGATGCTACACCGCTGGCTTTGAAGAAGGAAGAGGAGGCCACTAGCTGAGGAATGCCAGTGGCCTCCAGAAGGTGGAAAAAGCAAGGAAACATATTCTCACCTAAAGTCTTCAGAAGAAATTCAGCCCTGCTGGATGCCTTGATTTTAGCCCACTGAGACTAATTTTGGACTTCCAACCTCCAAAACTATAAGATAATAAATGTGTGTTGTTTTAAGCAAAAAACATATATACACTATTGATACTAGGTATAAAATTAGTAACTAATAAGAACCTACTGTACAGCCCAGGGAACTCTACTCAATGCTCTGTGGTGACCTAAATGGGAAGGAAATCCAAAAAAAGAGGGGATATATGTATACGTATAGCTGATTCACTTTGCTGTACAGTAGAAACTAACACAACATTGTAAAGCAACTATACTCCAATAAAAATTAATTAAATAAAAAAGAAAAAATAAAGAAAAGAAAAGAAATAAACACTGTTTTATTCAGTGAACAGTTCAATCAACATAGCTCCAAATCGAGTCAGACTGCATGTCTGACACTTAATTGAATTATTTGGACATGTTACTATTAGAAGCATCCAATCTCACTCCCATAATAGGAGGCTGTTGAGCATGTACCACTCTGATTTCTCTGACTTTGCAGGTTAAACCCGCTGAGGGTCTGGGTCTCTTCCCCATTGCCATCTCACTCCCATCCAAGCTGAAGAAGGGAATAGAAGGGTGAGCTATACAGACTAAATATTGAGTGTATTGCTCCATTCCCCAAGTCTGTCCCCTTCTTTTAGTAGGAACCCTGCTGTAGAAGTCATTGTCAGCCTAGAGCAGGGGTCGGCAAACTCTTCCTGTGAAGGGCCAGATGAAAAGCATTTTTAGCTTTTCAGGCCATAGGGCGCCTGTCTCAACTACTCAGCTCTGCTGCTGGAGCACAAAGCAGCCTCAGACAATACTTAAACATGTGTAGCTATGTTCCTACACAGCTTTATTTACAAAAACGGACAGCAAGCCAGATCACCGTTTGCCAACTCCTGGTCTAGAGAACTCTGCTTCTCTGTTTTTTTCTTATTTTATCAAGGATATATTCTTTTTTTTTTTTTTTTTTTTTTTTGCGATACGGGGGCCTCTCACTGTTGTGACCTCTCCCGTTGCGGAGCACAGGCTCCAGACGCGCAAGCTCAGCGGCCATGGATCACGGGCCCAGCCGCTCCGCGGCATGTGGGATCCTCTCGGACCGGGGCACGAACCCGTGTCCCCTGCACCGGCAGGCGGACTCCCAACCACTGCGCCACCAGGGAAGCCCCAATATATTCTATTTTAAAATAGCTCTGTAACTCAACACTTTTTTATATACAGTGTTGCCTAATTCTGTTTTATCTTGCCATTGCTGTTTTAATTGATTCTACCATTTATCCTTCTAATCATAAAGCTTCTAGGTGCTACTCGTTTCCCTTCTTTTTTTTTTTACCTTTACCACAACCCAAATTACCCCAGCCATCATCAGCTGGTGAGTACAATTGATACATGGGCTGTAATGCCTGTATTAATTAGTTATCGCTGTATAACAAAGCACCCCTAAACAACTACTATTATTTTTCCTGAGTCTTTGGGTCATATAATTAATTATCTTGCCTTTTTAGTACTTGTTATTCAAAATGAATTGATAAAATTATTATAATTTCCCCCCTAAAAATTCATTGAGTTTTAATTGCCTCAAAATCATGAATTTTAGGAAAACTGACATTTTTATGCTATTAAGCCTTTTCACCTGGGACCAAGGTATACTGTTCCACTTTTTTAGACCTTGCTTTTATGTCTTTTCATACAATTTTATAGTTTTACTCAAGTAGACCGTTTCTTTTCTTAATTCTGTTCCTAAGCATTTTACAGGTTGTGTGACTGTCATTGTTGGGACATTGTTGGTTTACAAACTCAGGAATTTCCCCAGTGAAATCTGAAAACAGCTCCTGAACACAGAGGGCAGGGAGAGAAGAAAGAAGCAGCCACTCCAGATGCCTAGGCGGCAGTTTTAATAAGCAAGGGAACTTACAAGGCTTGTCTCCTAAGGCTGCAAAATGAGTACATCTCCACACCTACCCATCAGAATCTTGAGTTTGTATAGCAGCCTTAACAGGGTTCAGCCCCGCGTACCATCCAGATGGTCTCAACAACACATTATCTCTCAAGGCTGCGTCCTTGAAATGGCTCTGGCTGTGGGAATGGTGAGCGAAATGTACATTCCAAGGATGGAGAGGGATGAGGAATCTCTGATTGCCTGCGTCCAGTTCGCAGGTCAACCGGCAGTCATGTCCTTCTGATGACCTCTGCAACAGATATTTTCACTTGTAGTCAATGATTGTTAATACACAGATTTTGATTTTGGCACATTTATGTGACATTGATTTTTACACGTTTCTCTTATACTCGACCTCTTTATCAAAGTTAACTTTTAATGTTAATTTCTCTTCTAACAAAATTATATTATACTAATTTTTATTGCAATTCTTTGAAAAAAATTTTTCTTCTCCTTTCTTAATAATATTTCTTACTATGCCAGTTATTGTTATAAGCATTAAACAAAATAATACATGTAAAGCACTTAGCACAGTGTCTGGCAAATAAAATAGTAAGCACTTAGCAAATGTTAGCTATTATTATGATTTTGATTATTTATTCAAGACAAATTTAAATTTTATGCTATTCTTTACTCATTATCCTACTCTTAGCTATGAGATCTTTTGACTATATAAACAGGAAAAAAAAAATCCGTGTGGAAAACTCTGGGAAACAGTATACTATTTTGTATTTCATGTTCCTAATACCTTTATTCCTGTTATGTCCATGGAAGATACAAATAATTCTCTAGGACATGAAACACCACTTATAGTTCAATTCTAAAAGTTAAATATATTTAAGATTTTATGCTTTGATCAGAGCTGAACTTTTAAATGAAAAGTGTAACACTTGTAAAATGCAGCTTTAATATAGGTAATGACCGCATTAATTAAAGCAAGCCTTCTTCTGTAAACTTAATGTTGAGAATAAACTACCTTTCTAATCTTGATCTTCCTCTCGATGATGCTTTCCCAAAGTACTATCATTTTTTCATAGGATTAGTCTATGCTTGCTTTAGGCAAATGTGTGTATTTTTCTGCTTTTTCTCTTTGCAAAAATATACTAGTTTTCTTAACCTAGAAACCACAGAAGTTGGACACAGGGAAAAATTGAGGGGAAAGTATGGCTGAAACAGGGATACTGTGTCTGCCTTTAGGTTTGTATCTAACATATAACTGTATTTAGTCACTTTGCTCAGTGGGCTAGAGAATGGTTTTATGAAGCAAAGATTACAAGGTTGGTCTCATAAATATTGATATCACTGTTTCTTGGCCAAAAGACTACATCTTTAAATAAAACAATAATAAAGGAGCAGTGCTTTACAAGCATTACCTCATATAATTCCTGACTATAACCTTTGGTCCACAGATAAGGAAATCAAGGCCTCATGAAGCTGAAGATCACATAATCAACAAGGAATTGGTCAAGTTTGACTTCAGAGCCTGAATTCTTAACCACAAAGCTATACTTTCTCTTTTACGCTTGTGCTTCTGTTTAAGTCTAAATGTCTCCTAAATAAACTTTTATTTTTTACTCAAAACTCTCTAATGGCTGCAAATGCCCACTAGAATTGACCACAACGTATCAAAAGTCATATTGCTATAACTGTACCTATGTACAACATATAGATCACACAAAATAGCACTAGCCACACACTGAGGTTCAAAGTCATTCGGGACAGGCTCTGGGCAGGCAGGCGGTGAACCAGTCATGGGTCAGACATAACTCAGTCTCTCCTTCACTTGGCTTTTTTTTCTTGAGGACCTGATTGTGCAGCAAGGCCCCAGTATACTTTTAACAGATAATTACTTTCTCTTGGGCAATAGAAGTGGTTATGCTCTCCGAGAGAACAGACACTTTTCAAAGAGGACAAGCCAGAGATGTTGGAAGAAAAGCAGAGAGGGAGTTGGTGTTCTAATTCATTTCAGTGGAGAGGTTTTCCTGTTCTTTTCCTTTTTTAAATTGAAGTATAGTTGATTTACAATTTTCAGGTGTACAGCGAAGTAATTCAGTTTTACATATCTGTATGTTTTTTTTCAATTTTTCAGATTTTTCCATTAGAGATTATTATAAGATATTGAATATAGTTCCCTGTGCTATACAGTAGGTCCTTGTTGTTTACCTATTTTATATATAGGAGAGTGTATCTGTTAATCCCAGATTCCCAATTTATTCCCCCCCTTCCTCTTTGGTAACCATAATTTCTTTTCCTAACAAAGGCAGATCATTATAGATGCTCAGTGCTGGTGCAGGTCAGGGAAATAAAGGTCCATGATGAGATTTTCCATGTTTCTAATTTCAGTTCTTCAAATCTAGGCCCTAAACTCTAGTGCCATTTTCCTGAGGATCTGTTGAAACAGGAAGTTAGGAAAGAGAGGTTCCAATCTCAACACACCCCTGGCTCAATTATAGTCCTCAAGTACTTACCTTTAGGGAGGCCAGCTTTTACCTTAGTCCAGAAAAGACTGACCGAGAGTTAGGTGGGCAGAATGTGTTTTGCACAACTTATATATAATTATATTCAGGACAAGACTGTGTGGAAGAGGAAATGGAATCCGCAGAAATACAAAGAGGCTTACAGCTCCTCTAAGAAATATAGCCCACACATAAAAGAAGCCCAGTCGGCAAATAATTCCTTACTTTGTGAGCCAACTCACCCCTGGATACATATGTGCTAATAAAAATATACCATATGTGGGAAGCACAACTTCTGAATTTTTCCCGATAAGGTATTTAAATGCTAACTTCTAAGATATGGACATAACTGTTCCCCTCTTGGATGGAAATGAAACTCAAATATGTGGTCTTGATTATCAGAGTGGAATACAGAATTGACAGATTTAAAACATTATATTTCTGCCAAAACATTGTATTTCTGCACTTTCTTTTCCTCCTTTTTTAAAAAATAATTATTTTTCCATTCATTGTTCCAGCTGATGGATAGATAAAAATGACATTGAGATTTCCAAGACCACTTGGCAGTAGAGGTTTGGTGTAAGGGGTGAAGGTTTTAAAGATTGGTTTGGGGTCATTTTTATGAGCTGGGAAAGAAAAATAAAATTTCTACATATGTCCTATTTGTAGATGAAAGACACACATACCAACCTGTGGACTCATAGAAATCACTGGGTACTTTTATTTTCTTCTCCATCTCTCTAAAACACACAAGTGGGTGGCCAATCCCAAGAGCAGAGAGGCTTAGAATCATGTTCTCATCATGTCCCTCCCTGGTGGGTTGAGGACAAGGGGCACTATGGGACTCAGAAAGGACAATTACGTGACAGAACACAAAGCTCCTTTTTCGACCACATTTCACCCTGATGCTGTTGATTTCTGTTCTAAACGTTCTCAGCTTGATTTTATGAGTATATTTTTGTAATTTTAAAAGGATAAGTTTTCTGAGTGCTAAGTATTAAAATTTTTTCTCTATATTTTAACTTTTAAAATATGCTAACAGGGACTTCCCTGGTGGCACAGTGGTTAGGAATCCACCTGCCAATGCAGGGGACACGGGTTCGAGCCCCAGTCCGGGAAGATCCCACATGTCGCAGAGCAACTCAGCCCGTGCGCCACAACTACTGAGCCCACGTGTCACAACTACTGAAGTCCACATGCCTAGAGCCCGTGCTCCACAAGAGAAGTCACCGCAATGAGAAGCCTGCGCAGTGCAACGAAGAGTAGCCCCCGCTCGCTGCAACTAGAGAAAGCCCTCGCGCAGCAACGAAGACCCAATGCAGCCATAAATAAATAAATAAATAAATAAATTTTAAAATAAATAAAATATGCTAACAGTAAAAATCACCTTGAATTTAGCAGTATCAAGATTTTAATGTGAAGTATACATTTTTTCACGTCACCTGTTATGATCAGGGTTCTTGGCAAACGACAGAAACTCTAGATAATTTAGGCAGCAAAGGAATATATGGGGAGGCTGTTGGGTCTCTTACAGAATTGATGGAAAATGCAAGAGAATGAGGCTTGGAAAATGGTCAGGAACGAAAGGTTAGTGGCAGGGGACTCAGCCAAGGTCATGCCCTGGAATATTCAAGATAGGGTACTACCTTTGCACAGGAGACCCCCACTGCCACGAGCACCATCACCACTGCCCCCAGAATCTTGACTCTGTCGCTGCCACCATGAAACCACAACTCATTCTGTCCTTACATCTTTGCATCATTCCTACACATTCAACAATTCAGGTTGGAGTTTCTGAATTAGCTGACCTGAAGCCCTGTTACACCTTAGCTGTCTGTGGTTGGAGAGCCCCTCTGCAACCCTTCAACCTTTATATATACATAAAAATTGAAGATTTATACAAGATTTATATAAAGGAGATCTCCCTAAAAGAGATCTAGATGTGTAACCAAAAAAGTCATATCAACTATCACCTCTAATTCTTCCCATCAACATATGCATTCATATACTTTTTACATCGTCCACTAATGAATATTTTCATTCAGTATCCACTAGTGAATAAATCCATCCACTAGAAACTTTTACTCATATTCTCCATTTTTTTCTATTTATCAACTTTCTAATTGATTCCCTCAGTGATCTGCTTTTACTTTGTTTTCGTTTTTCCTTCTATTTCTTTTCCTAGTGGTATTTTATTCCCATTTGACTTAATGACAATACGCTATCTCCGTGTATAATCTGCCATCTCTTTGTAATGCTGAATTTTCAAGGCCAGATCATGCAAGATTATTTCATTGTAGGAAATACGACTGCAAATCAAAAATGCTGGCATCTCAACCAAAATTATATATCCAGTCCCTAAATAAGCATCTCCTCTGGAATATTCTACTTGAGGATATACTACAAAAGCAAACTTGATATGCTGCCCGTCCCCCACCATGAACTAACCTCCCTCTATCATGTCTCTATTACTAGTACCACCATCTTAGGTATTTAAGAATATTAGAGAGATATTTGGGGAAACAGGTTGAGTTTTTGGATGGACTGAGAATGCATTATTGTTTTCCCACTTAAAAACTCACTATGAAACAGTGGTTGGAACTAATTATTATCAATAGATTCCAGTAATGAAAGACGCCTGTATTTTCCCTTCCCCATCAGAAACTTCTTCACAAGAAGGATAAAGTATGTGTAGACAAAACAATATTTTTAAAAAGTCACATAAATAAGAAGCCAAAAAGTTTAATTTTATTGAATAAAGTTCATTCAGGGCTTACACAGATATTAACATACTTTAGATTATAACAGTTGAGAGATCAATAGCTGATGGGAAGGAAGAAAGCAGTCTGTACTTCCAATGTAGAAGAAAAAATCTAAATGCTACAGACGTCTTGTAAAATTCCCAAACAAGGTCTAGCCAAGTTTATTGTTTAGTGGATTTTTTTTTCTTTTTTCAAGAGAAGAAAAGTGAGATTCAATGTGTATACTATTGGTTACAACTGATATAACAGGTTGAAAAAATCATGAGACAGAAGCATAAATATAATACAAAAAGACTATATTGTAGGAATATTTAACTATAGTAAGTGGAAAAGATACATTAAAACCAGCAGTGTGTTATACTAGTTCAGAACAGAACTCATAAGGCAGACCAAAACTGATGCTAGTTAAGGAAAAGGGTCTGTTTTTAGGAAGCATGTTCATACAGATACCACCACAAAGAAATGCCAACAGTAACTACATGGTCCCCTCTTGTTACTCAGTGAGGTGTCAAAGGTGAAATGACTGGGTTAACAGCTTAAGCTTTCTCCAAGGATTTGTAGTATTCCATCAGCACGGTCCAGGCCTTGGGAGCCATGAAACCTTCAGGAGGTTTCTGGCCTTCTCGGGCAAGTTTGCGCATTCGTGTTCCTGAAATAAATTCAAAGTCTTCATGGCTGAAAGGGAGAGAAAAAAGAAAAATATTTCACATTTTTAAAAACTTAGTTACAGTGAAATTTTAAAAAAACATTCGTTCCTTCTGTTCATGGAAGACAAGCTTAATGAAAAAAATATCTGGATGAAATGTACTACTTATGAATATCAACCTGATTTCAAGTTTGTCATTGAGCAAAAAACACCACACTATCAAAACTTACAAAAAAAAACCCAACAAAAATACAATAATGATCCCTCAGGTTGCCCTTTTATAGACATACCCATTTCCCTCCCTCCTCCCCAACCCCTGGCAACTAATAATTTAGAAACAGAAATTTTTTTTTTTAGAAAAACATCGAATTTAGATGCACATATTGAAAACTTTCTAGGAAGTCTGAATCTGGAAAGCTAAATGCATTTTGGAACATTAAGAGAAAAACTGGAACTTAAAAAATAACAACAGCACTTAAGTAGCAATAATCAATGTTATTCCATTGATAAGCTATTACACAAAGGTAGTGTTAGTTCTTTTCACCTTCACACCTACAAAAACACACAAAAGCCCTTAGACCATTAAGCACAGAGCACCTATGGCTATGACACATACTGTCTATTGGTAATTTCAACCTCTTCCCTCAATCAAGGGAACCGACTAGATAGCAGACCCAAGAACAGAGCAAGAGTTCTGGGTCACTCAAGTCACCAGATCACATCCCCTGTTTACTCCTAGTCAGTGACTGTACGTTCCATCCCCACTTTGCTATTTGTGGAGTTAATCTGAGAATTGAGTGAAATCATAAACTGCAAGTGCCCCTTGTTTCTAGAGGTATGCCAGGTATGTTTTAACTAATAATCACACTTCTAGGAATCTACGTAAAGGAAATAATCAGAGATGCCAACAAACACTGTGCATAAAGATAGCTGTCTGAAAACTGTTTTATGATAGTAAAAATGTTGTAAATAATCTAACAGTTGAAGGTCTAAGTAAATTGTGGTACAGTCCTGAGCAGAATTACATAGTCATTAAAGTATAGTTAAAGATTGGATAAAATGTTCACGATGTAATAATGGGAAGTGAAATAATCAGGACGCAAAACTTTATATACAATACCAATGCAATTTTGTTAAAATAAGGGGGTGCGGGGAGGAGAAGATCATAAAGAAATACACCCAAATGTTAACAGTGCTTATTTCTATGAAGTGGTATCACAGGTGCTTTTAGTTTTGTCATGATGTTTTCTGCAGTTTTCTACAATGATGATTTATATTATCAATATCAAAATAAAATTTAAAATAATATATTATTATCAATAAGAGCTTATTTTTAAAATCTCTATCCAAAAGTGATTTAAATAATTTTAAATAATGTGACCTTTAACTGATCTGAAACCTCAATCATTTGGAACACTGCCCTGATGAGAGCAGATAAACAGGATGCTGACACAGCATTATACTCCCTATTCTGGCCCAACAGGAGTTACAATGGCTATTAATTCACCCCTAAATGACAGACATCAGCAGTAAACAGTATATCTGAACAGTGCTGGGACATACAGCATATTCAGTAAATAATGACCAGTGATCAAGTACTTTATTAGCTTTCTAACTAGGAACTCAATAAATATTTGATGAAATATGAAAGAATGAAAAGGTATATGTACAGAAAATTTTTATTCAATATAGAACCATTTAGAGTCTTATACAAGTCACTAACTACTCTCCATCCTCTGGCCAAAAAAGGGTAAGATGGGGTTTCTGATTGCTGTGGTTCATCTGAGCTCCTTGTATACTCCCTTTTCTCTAAACCTGGATTATTCACACTAGAGGTTTCTACATGCCCTTCATAACCTCTTCAATAGTCATCTTCCGATCTAGCTTCTCTCTTGACCTTGCTCACCTCCACTTGATCTGGGGGAACCTGGTTCACTTAGTCTATCTATGAGCTCTTGGGTTGTCCACTTGGTAGGACTGAGCTCCAGACCAAGGAAGAATTATCGTGATTTCCTCATGATCCAGTGTGCCCCAGTTTCTGGCCTCTCCTGCTTTTCTAATTTGCACTGTCTGTGTGCTCAATGACCCGACTGCTCACTGGTTTTCTGAACCTTGGACTTGGTTATATTATCACCAGCCTCTACATATCTTGCATCTGGCCTGTCCTTAGGCCTGCCCACAGGCCTGCCCACTACTGTTAGTTCCTAAGATCAACTTGACTCTTGGTCCTGGATCTAGGTTTCCCTCTCATATTTGCTGCTGTCCCTAATTCTGGCCTTTCCAACTCCCCAGTGAGGTATCCAGACTTTAATGAATGTCCTACCCCACTCTGAAACACCTAAGAGTCTGAGAGTTTTATTCTGGAATGCTACACATACAGGATAAGAATATAAAAAAGTGGGCTTCTGTGGTGGCGCAGTGGTTGGTAGTCCGCCTGCCGATGCAGGGGACACGGGTTCGTGCCCCGGTCTGGGAAGATCCCACATGCCGCGGAGTGGCTGGGCCTGTGAGCCATGGCTGCTGAGCCTACACGTCCAGAGCCTGTGCTCCGCAACGGGAGAGGCCACAGTGGTGAGAGGCCCGCGTACCGCAAAAAAAAAAAAAAAAAAAAAAAAAGAATATAAAAAAGTGTAACTCATTTAATCAGCCACAGGAAAATCAACGTTAATGCTTTATAATCCCATCTCTTGCTATTAAGCAGAAGTCACTACTTCTTTAACTCAGGCATGTGACACCTTCCCCTAGGCACCTGTCCACTCTTCTATTCCCTGCACTACCAGAAAGACAGGAAGATATACATTCAACTCAATATTTCAACAGCTCTCATCTTCTTAGGTAAAACATCTTTTAAATGTCTGCTCACATTTTCAAAGATGACCGAAGAAAAGGAAAGTTTAACAGATATTGCTCCAAAGCAAGATGGATTCAAGTAGTTTAAATCTAGGGAATAGCTCCCACTTCTATCATGTGTTCAATGTGCAAGAAAAGTCAAATCTACTATAATAAACTGGCCCATGCAGATGTGTTGGTTACAATAGTTCAAATATGAAGTAAGCTATCATCTTTCTCTTACATAAATGACTACAACTTAAGGGGAGAAAAAGAAAGTGACTGCATGTGAGATGGGCCTAGGAAAAAAGCAAGACTATAAGAGGAGATTTCCAAAAAATTCAGGAAAGGTTGGGGTTAGAAACATAATTTTTATTTTTTTTTTATTTTTATTTTTTTTGCGGTATGCGGGCCTCTCACTGTTGTGGCCTCTCCCGTTGCGGAGCACAGGCTCCGGATGCGCAGGCCCAGCGGCCATGGCTCACGGGCCCAGCCGCTCCGCGGCATATGGGATCCTCCCAGACCGGGGCACGAACCCGTATCCCCTGCATCGGCAGGCGGACTCTCAACCACTGCGCCACCAGGGAGGCCCAGAAACATAATTTTTAAATTTATCAACACTAAAATGAAAACCCAGTTTGAGAAAATGGATAAGCTCTCCAAGAAAGAAGACTTGCCAAAAGGGAAAGCATTTGTCGAAAGAGTAAGAAGAAAACCAAGATGATTATATGGAAGTCATGGAAAAAGAAACAATTCTAATGTGAAGGCCACAGAGGGGCTAAGGAAGATGACCAAGAGGGGTGGAAAAATCCACTGGATAAACGAATCAGAATTTAAATTTTCTTTAATCAAGGAGTTTCAGTGGATGATGAAGGAGAGATGGAGTGGTAAAGTGGCAGAGATACACAGTGGAGAAAAGATTTTTTTTTTTTTACAAGAAAAGGGAGGTCTTAGCATGTGTATAGGCAGAAGAAAATAAGTGGCATAGAATGAGAAAAGGAAGGAGGATGAAAGCCAGGAGAGGGTAACAGGGAAGAAATGGAAGATGGAGAAGTCTGGGATGAAGAACACAGAGAAAGGAGCTCTGACAAGGAGGGTGAAAAATGAAGAAAAGAAGAAATAGTGATGACGTGGAGTTAGAAAAAGATGAGGTGGTTAATGCAAGATGGTCTCAACCTTCTCAATAAAAATGTAATAAGGTTGTCTCCTGTGGGTAAACAGAACCTGTGTGGGAATGAACTGATAATAGGATCCATCAACACAGTTTGGTGACTATCTCTAGGCTAGAGAGGTTACCCCTCAGGGCAGGGCTTAGCAAATTAGCATCTGGAGAGGAAGTCAAGGGTGTGGAGGGGTCCAGATCTCTCCAATTGCATCTAAAAAACCCTCATTCCAACCTGATGTAAAACTGGTTAGTTCAGCTGAGAATCATTTGACAGATATTGCTTGAATGTTTTTTAGTTCCTTAGGAGGGTCACTTATCAATTCCCTAAATAAGTGTCATTAAGGAAAATTATGACAGTAGATCTTTCTGGCTATGTCAATTTAAAATTTTGAATTCAGAAAGGAAACCCTGTGTCCCATGCATAAAGTACCTGTTCCTGATGGGGCAATGAAAAAGAAATGAGGGAGCAGCTTGTAGAATGACTCTGTCCTGACTTTGTGATTAAAGGAAAAAAGCCAGACCAATTAAAGTCCTTTCTTTCCTCAGAATGCCAAACAGTCTGAAATCCAGAAGTCTGCTTGCATTCCTTCTGAAATTGAATTTTAAAACAAAAGTCCCTGGGTACCTCTTTTCCTGACGCTATTTCACACTCCATCTGCCCCGCATGCCACGAGCATTTCTTCATCACATGAAACGGGAGTTTCTGCTGCCACATGCTGGTGGTTCCACACCACCCTGGCTACGGAAAACACATTTATTTCCCTCTGCCTCAGACTTGTATTTCTATCCCTCACATGAGGATTTTATTTTTTATCAGAAGTCAGGTGCAAGGACTTGACGCTAGAGTCACTATCTGTAATCTAATCACAGTTTTCACAATTACATCTTTAAATGGATAGCATTTTACAGAAAAAATAAATAAATCAAGTAAAAACTGAGGCATTTGGGGAATGCTCTAAAACTAGCTCTGAACTTTACCTGTGAGTAACTGGGAATCTGGCAGAAACAGAAAAAGGCTACTAAACCTTAGGCTTTCACTACAAAGCAATTGTAGCTAGTCCATCTAACTACACTCGTTAACCCATCTCCATGGCACCTGAAAAAGGAAATGCAAGTCTGTTTTTTTTTCTTCCCTTTTCAAAACCACTTGGTCACAGATTCTTACAATCCACAGCTGACAGAACGCCTCCTCTTAAAACACACACACAAACACACACACCCCAAAAAACAAAAAACAAACAAAACAAAACAAAACCAAAAAAACCAAAAAGAAACAACTGAAGCGGAAGGGGTTAGAACGCAAGGACAGAAAAAGCACACCATCCAGCAGACTATGTGGGACCCTGTGGGTCCAGCAACTTGTCCCATGTGGGACACACAACTACATATGGCCAGCATCTTGACCAACTCCAAAGTACAACAGCTCTTGGCCACTTGTTGAAGATTTTAATTCTTTACAAATATCTGCTGTCTCTCAGGCCACATATGTGGCCATCAGAGCCACCAGCACAAGCTGTTCAGACAAGAAGCTGGGGTCAGCCCAGGGGCCTTCAATTTTATCTTTCAAAAGTTCATATTCAATTAGACCAGCTTTTTAAAAAATACTAATTAGATGATAAGCAATCAGAGACACAAAGGGGAGCTTCTTCTCCGATAGAACTAAAAATAATGGTAGTAACTTATAAGTGAATCTAATTAACTATTTGGGGGCTAACTAGCTTTCATTTAACTCAAAAGAAACTCATATATAGTACAGTATACATAAAAACACTAAGAATTCTCTTCAAATACAAATCATCTGTTCAAAACCAGATAATTAGTTATTTATGGCTTTCTTTCCAGGAGCCAAAAAGCATGGCATCATGCATGACAAATTTAACAATTTTTGTTTCCAAACCAAAGACCAACTGAAATACATGAAAAATTTAATTGTCTCGAACTAATTTATCAAAATCCTTAATTCATCATGTTTTCCTCCCCTCAAAAATCTTATAAATAAAAGCTAGAGAACAGCTCCTATCAGACATTCAGTCAAACAAGAAGTTTCCAGGGAATGCCTACTCATCTTTCTTCCAATCCCCCTGTTGCAAGCTACCTAAATCTAAACCATCATTTCATTAATTCTTGCCTGCACTAATGCACACCTTCACACTGACTTCCCTCCCATCTTTCTCTTTTCTATACTGCTAGGTCATTTCTATACTTTTATGTGCCACGTAGTAGTTTCAAACTTGGTTTTGTTTTAGTAAACACTGCAAGTATAGTTATTTTGTAATCCATGTCTGGTAATTCTAGCATGTGAAGTCTCTACAGGCAGGTCTGCTTGTGCCAACTGTAGTTTCCCTTTTTTATTTTTTTTCCTTGCTTTGGTGCTATGTTTCCTTGTATACTTTATCATTTTTTACTTAAGCTGTTCATTAAGCTTGTGTAATTATTTGTGGGAATAAATTGAGGTCTAGGACAAAGGAGTAATGCTCTAGCGACAGTCTACATTTGCTTCTGCTGAATACTTAGAGGCATGCTCAGTTAAGAACCACCAAAAACTAATTTCATGGCTTGAGGGCTTTTTGGTTGTTTATCTGTTTTGTTTTGATACAACCCGGGTAGTATGAGTTTGGCCCATGTGAACAGTTCTGAGCTTTTGAGCCTAAAGCTCAGGGCTGTGCTCAGTCTCCTGGGGTAGGGGAATGGGTGGGGTTCACTTCAGATTCTCTCTTAACTACCTAAGGTGGGAGGGAGCACCAGCTTAATGGGAGTGTCTCCTGTGGGACTCCCCACCTCGGTCAAGCCCATGGAAATCAATACTCAAATTTGCTAGGTCAACCAAGACAAAAGCAACTTCAACACTCAACTTACCTGAAGTTCTAACCTTCACTTAATGGTTTAGCCTCACAATTCTTATCATCTTATCAGCACAATACTTTTATGAAAACGTTTTCCTTTATCCAGAATTTTTACTTAATTTCTCAGGAGAATCGACCTGTATAATCCAACTTACCTAATTACCAAAAACCTGAACTTCCCAATATTTAATGTACATGGTAACAACACACTATCTTTTCAAAATCTATTCCAGTTTGTACCTTTCAAAGAACTGCCTTATCTAGTCCCTGTCTCATCATCCTCCTTTCACTCTCTTTTCCAGCCCACCCTGGCCTTCTTCCCAAACCCTCTGAGTCTATCTCACCTCAGCACCTTTGCATGCACTTATCCCTTTGTCCAGAATGCTATTACCTCCTTCTTTACCAAGGGAATGCCTAAGTCATCTTCTGCAGCTCAGCTCAAATGTCTCTTGCTCCAGGAACCCATCCCTGATAACCCAGACTTGGTCACACAAGTGCTAGCAGAGCTTCCCAGAAGTCTTCTGCAAAGCACATGCCATCCTTAAGAGGTTTACTGTCTGTCTTCTCTAGAATGTAAGTCCTATGAAGGCAATAACAATATCTGCTTGTTTCCAACCACAGTGCCCACATTTAGCAATGACATGTACGTAGTAAAGACTCAACAAATAGTTAATAAATGAATAAAGCATAGCAAAGTTGGAAAGTTTTATACTAATTTCAATGTAACATGTTGACTTTAAAACAAGACACAGCATATATAAAATATATAATTTGACTTTTAAAAATATACAGTGTTATGTCCCTAATTATGATTAAAATGTATAGTAAGAAAAGACAATGCAACAGATTTTAAATTAGACCTTATCAGTTAATGGTTATGCAATAACCCCCTGCAATAAAATATGTGCAAAATCTACAAACACAGGACAAGATTCATTGGCAAGTTCATGCAGTTACAGTCAGACTTCTACAAGTTTTTAAAAGAAACATTAAAATTAATAAAAACAAAGCACTTTATAAATGAATGGAAAAGACAGTTCCCCAGTACTCTAACAGAAATATTTATGTATGGCAAAGACTACATAGCAAGAAAGAAAAAGAAAAGAATTTACACAAGAAATATTTCAGGGGTCAATGTGACAAGACCTGGATGTGAAGAGTGAGGTGGAAGGATAAAGGACTTCAAGATTCTACACAACGGGGAGAACAAGTAACTAAGGAAATTTAGGATTTGGAGATATATGAGGGGAAAGGTAAAGTTGCTTCTGGGCATTTTAAATAATAACAAGAAATCTAAGCAGAAAACACCCATTAGCGTGGTAGAGAGAATTCTAAGATGGCCTTCATGACCTTCACCCCATGGTGTTACTACCATGATATGTCCTTATATGGCAAAAGGAATTTTGCAGATGCCATTAAAGTTGCTAATCAGTTGACCTAAAATAGTGAAATTATCTGAGTGGGCCTAACCTAATCACTAAAGCTCTCTAAAAGCAAATATTCTCAGATGACAGCAGTAAGTAGTCAGAGATTTGAAGGCTGAGAGGGATTTGACCTGAGGGAGGTTCTACTGCTGAGATGAGGGGGCCCACAAGGAAGACTCTCAACGTGGCTTCTAGCTGCAGAGAGCAATCCCCTCCACTGTGATAGCCAGTGAGAAGATGGGGAGCTCAGTCCTAAAACCGTAAGGAACTGAATTCTGCCAACAAGGGTCATCTTGGAACTTGATTCTTTTCAGAGCCTTCAGATAAGAGCCCAGCCTGGCCAGAGAGTCCAGCTTGGCCCACCCAGACTTCTGACCTAAGGAACTGTGAGGTAATAAATGAGTAATGTTTTAAGCCACTAACTTTGTGTCAATTTGTTACACAGAGATAGAAAACTAACATAATTAGCAACTTGGAAACACTGAGGAATAGCTTTAAGAGTCACCACACAGAAACCACTAGAAAAGATAAGCTTTCCTGTAGAAAGTAAATAAAAGAAGTTAAGAATATATGAGAAAAGCCTTGAAGGATGCCTCTAAGTAGAATGCTTTTAAAAATTGACACTGGGCTTCCCTGGTGGCACAGTGGTTGAAAATCTGCCTGCTAATGCAGGGGACACGGGTTCGAGCCCTGGTCTGGGAGGATCCCACATGCCGCAGAGCAACTAGGCCCGTGAGCCACAACTACTGAGCCTGCGCGTCTGGAGCCTGAACTCCGCAACAAAAAAGGCCATGATAGTGAGAAGTACTCTACTGATAACATGGAAATAACCAGACAGCAAACATTTATGTCCACCTGTCCCCTCACTGACCCATCTCCACCAGGCACTCTCACTCATGTGCACTCTCTTTCTGGTGAGTTGCTACTTCAATAATCTCAACCAAAATTTTTTATTTATCTATCCAAATACAAAGAAGATTTACTGCATAAAGGAGAAAAAAATAGAAATAGCTGAATTATCTCTAAAAGTTTGTAATATCTGAAAGAATGGGCTTTAATCTTGTACTCCTAAAGCTCAATTTCCTTGAGTCATTATTACAGTTAATATGAACCTACTTAACTTCCTAAGTATAAACAGATGATTTTTATCATAATTCTTATCAATAATATCTTGCCTGTAATCTTGATGAAGTTTGTTTCTTTCTCCCTAAGCCTTGCCTTACACTGGTATTTAATCAAATCAAAAGCTACAAAATCATTAATTACATAAAATCTGGCATTGAATAACATCCATTAATCAAACATAAGACAACCTCATATGTGCATAATTAATAACTGTTTTCTCACTACATCAAAGACTATCGCCTTTCCACAAAATTTTAATCACTTTCCAACATATCCCATCAACTTAATTATATTTGAACATAAATATAAAAAATTAGAAAACTAAGGCAGTTTTAAAGCTCCCCAAGTTACAATTTATAAAGATTTGGTAACTCAAAAAAATTCCAAGAAAATGAGCCAGTCATGCAACTAATATAGAATTCATCATTGGAAAATCTTATGAGAACTGATGTAATTATTTAGCTTTCGAATGATTAAAAGAGAGACTTAAAGAAATATTACACAGATTTAACAAAACATGAAAGTTATCAAGGGCTTCCCAGCACATCATTCAGCTACGTACAGATGGGTTCTAGGATCCTGTGTGTGATTAAATCAGCTGATCACACAAAGAAACCACAGTAAGGAAACACATCAGCACAAGAAGTGTAAAAGAAAAGCTCAACTCTATTTAGTTTTGCTTCCTTAACTCATCAAAATGGAAACTCACCTAAGTTTTAAGCATTTGGCCACTAGCAGAACAATTCTATTTCTCACCCCTCACTCTATAAGTGATTGTTACTTTCAGAACAAGGTTATGCTCAAACATCTTGTACACGAAGTATACAAATAAATTGCATGCTGGGTGAGAAGTGAAGGGGTGCCCTGCCCAGGATTCCATCTCTGACACTATATAGTCTACAGATTTGTAGGAAGGCAAGGCTACCCTCTGTGTGTGGGGGGGAGCTTTCAAAAGAACTGTCAATGGCTAATCCTCTCTCAAGACTAAGGAAATTAATATCTCTGATGGTGGCCCTACATATTTTGAACCAAAGAAGGACAGACCTATATTTGAAACTTTTTTATTTTCCTTAATTTATTTAAGGAATTTATTTAATTTGTACTTTCAATCACCTTTTGCAGTAATATAGTTCAAGGTTTACTCTAATTGCTTTTTCTTTAAAGAAATTTTCTTTAAGCTTGTAAGGCATCTCTTTGGTAGAAAAAGTCCATTTACAACTCTCAGCACATCACTTTTATAGCTGCACTTTTATTTAGACAGTGAAATTGTAGAATGTGTCTATGTATGTATATAAGTATATATATAGAGACATACGCATACATAATCACACACACATTTATTTTTAGGGCAAAACAAAACACGCCACAATTTAGAGCTATTTCTAGGTATTGGCAAACCCTGATTTTGTACAAGGGTAAAAATATTCTGGTTTATTGCAAATTCTTCTCATGGTGTGGTTCTGAAGTATACTATAACCTGGGCCACAACTTGGATCTTCAGAAAATAACAGTCTCGAGTGGCCACACCAAGGCTATTGGGAACAGCCCGGAGTTCTTTCATATTTCCCCAAACCAGCTGTCCAATAAGCCTTTTCTGTTCATTGACTCATAAGGTTTTCCTGTATGTTGCTACAGTCCATCACTCAGAGAAGACTGCTATCATCTAAAATTATGCATTTCTCCAGAATTATTATCATTAAACGAGAAGCCAACAAATCCCTCAAACTCCACTGTTAACAGTATTATTTCTTTATCCAGATAACTTATCATTTAATTAAATGACACCAAATTTTATGTCCCTTTCAGAAACAAGAGAATGTGTTGATTTTTAAAAAGTTTCTTTTCCTTCTTGTCTGCACCATCACAAAAAAGGCTACAACAAATGAGGACGCAGGGTTAGGATCAGCGTTATTCCTGAATGCGCAGTCAACTGCACAGTATCAAGGGAAAAAGGATGAGCGCTCTCAGATTAGAAGTCATTAGACTCAGTCAGTTTTTAATTAGCACCTGCCAGTAGAGGTGAACTGATAAAACATAAATTAAAAATAGAGCCAACCCTCTATATCCATGGTTTCCACATCCAAGGATTCAATCAACCTCTGATTGAAAATATCTGGAGGTAAGGGGAGAATTCCAGAAAGTTCCAAAATATAAACCTGTAAAACCAAGAGCGGGTTTCTTGAAGGGGTAAACAAAATCAACAAACCTCTTATCATGGGCAGGCAACTATTTACATAGCATTTACATTGTATTTACAACTACTTACATAGCATTTATACTGTATTAGATATTATAAGTATTCTAGAGGTAATTTAAAGTAGAGAGGAGGATGTGTGTAGGTTAAATACAAATACTACACCATTTTATATTAAGGGACTTGAGCATCTGCAGATTTTGTTACCTGTGGGGGGTCCTGGAACCGATCCTCCCCCCCGCCAGATACTGAGAGACAACTACTTACTGAACATGAATTGTAATTTATACTAAAAAAGCAGGGGTACTAAATAAGCAGATGTAATTCGTACTAAATAAGCATCAATCAACAAAGCATGAAGCACCTACTAATGTAAAAATAACTAGGAGCTACGATTCCCAGAAATGACTACAGATTTTGAGCTAGAAGGGAATCAACTCATCCACTGCCATCATTGTAGAGATGAAGAAACAAGGCCAGAGATGACACAGGAATCTCAAGTCATGCAGGAAGAACAGGGCTAGCACTCATAACTTCTGACGCTAGAGCCTCATGCTGCCACTCTAAATTTACAGAGTGTACTACCTGCAGGCCTATCTCATTTATTGCACTTCATTTTGTAGCACTTTTCACATATTCAAGGTTTGTGGCAACCCTGCATCAAGCAAGTCTGTTAGCGTCATTTTCCCAACAGCATTTGCTCACTTCGTGTCTCTGTGTCACATTTTGGTAATTCTCACAATATTTCGAACTTTTTCATTATTATTATATTTGGTGATCTATAATCTTGGATGTTACCACTGCAATGGTTTTGGAGCGCCGTGAACCACGGCCGTATAAGATGGTGAACTTGATCAATAAACGTGTGTGTTCTGACTGCTCCACCAACTTGCAGTTCCCCAGTCTCTTGCCCTCTCCTTGGGCCTCCCTATTCCCTGAGACACAACAATATTGAAACTAGATCAGTGAATAACCCTACAATGGCCTCTAAGTTTTCAAGTCAAAGGAAGAATTGCACGTGTCTCACTTTAAATCAAAAGCTAGAAATGAGGGGCTTCCCTGGTGGCGCAGTGGTTGAGAGTCCGCCTGCCCATGCAGGGGACACGGGTTCGTGCCCCGGTCCAGGAAGATCCCACATGCCGCGGAGCGGCTGGGCCCGTGAGCCATGGCTGCTGAGCCTGCGTGTTCGGAGCCTGTGCTCCGCAACGGGAGAGGCCACAACAGTGAGAGGCCCGCGTACCGCAAAAAAAAAAAAAAAGCTAGAAATGATTAAGCTTATTAGTGAGGAAGGCATGTTGAAAAGCAAGACAGGCTGAAAGCTAGGCTTCTTGTGCCAAACAGCCAAGCTGTGAGTGCAAAGGAGAAGTTCTTGAAGGAAATTAAAAGTGCTGCTCCAGTGAACGCATGAATGACAGGAAAGCAAAACCAGCCTTATTGCTGATATGGAGAAAGTTTTACTGGTCTTCACAGATGATCAAACCAGCCACGACATTCCTTTAAGCCAAAGCCTAATCCAGAGCAAGGCCCTAGCTCTCTTCAATTCCATGAAGGCTGAAAGAGGTGAGGAGGTTTAAGAAGAAAAGTCTGAAGCCAGCAAAGGTTGGTTCATGAGATTTAAGGGAAAGCCATCTCCACAGCACACAAGTGCAAAGTGAAGCAGCAAGTGCTGAGGTAGAAGTTGCAGTAAATTATCCAAAAGAACCAGTTCAGATCATTAATGAAGGTGGCTACACTAAACAACAGATTTTCCATGTAGATGAACAGCCTTCTCTTGGAAGATGATGCCATCTAGGACTTTCACAGCTAAAGACAAGTCAATGCCTGGCTTCAAAGCTTCAAAGGACAGGCTCTCTTGTCCTTTGGCTCTCTAATGCAGCTGGTGACTTTAAGTTGAAGCCAATGTTCATTTACCATTCCAAAAATCCTACTGTCTTCAAGAATTATGCTAAATCTACTCTGCCTGTGCTCTATAAATGGAACAACAAAGCCTGGATGACAGCACATCTGCTTACAACATGGTTTACTGAATATTTTAAGCCCACTGTTGAGACATACTGCTCAGAAAAAAAGATTTTCAAAATATGACGACTCACCGACAATGCACCTGGTCACCAAAGAGCTCTGATTAAGATGTACAACGAGATTAATGCTATTTTCATGCCTGCTAACACAACATCCATTCTGTAGCCTGTGGATAAAGGACTAATTTCCACTTTCAAGTCTTCTTATTTAAGAAATACATTTCATAAGGCTATAGCTGCCATAGATAGTGATTCCTCTGATGGACATGGGCAAAGTCAATTGAAAACCT
The DNA here is from genome assembly GCF_025265405.1 of Mesoplodon densirostris. Lineage (NCBI taxonomy): Eukaryota > Metazoa > Chordata > Mammalia > Artiodactyla > Ziphiidae > Mesoplodon > Mesoplodon densirostris. The sequence continues at coordinate 74,980,112 of NC_082661.1, forward strand.
TCCAAAAAGGATTCGTCAGTCTAGATGCCATTAAGAACATTTGTGATTCCTGGGAAGAGGTCAAAATACTAACATTCACAGGAGTTTGGGAGAAGCTGATTCCAACATGCATGGATGACTGGAGGGGTTCAAGGCTTCAGTGGAGGAAAAAACTGCAGATGTGGTGGAAATAGCAAGAGAACTAGAATCAGAAGTGGAGTCTGAAGATGTGACTGAATTGCTGCAATCTCACAATAAAACTTAAACAGATGGAAGAGTTGCTTCTAACGGATGAGCAAAGGAAGTGATCTCCTGAGGTGGAATCTACTCTCAATAAGATGCTGTACAGATTTTTAAATGACAACAAAGAATTTAGAATATTACATAAACTTTAGTTGATAAAAAGCAGTGGCAGGGTTTGAGAGGACTGACTCCAATTTTGAAAGAAGCTCTCTTGTGGTCAAATGCTATTAAGCAGCATTGTGCGCTATCGAGAGACCATTTGTGGAAGGAAGAGCCAATCAATGCAGCAACCTTCATTGTTGTTCTGCTTTAAGAAATCACCACAGCCCCCCACACTTCAGCAACCACCATCTGATCAGTCAGCAGCCCTCAACACCTAAGCAAGACCCTCCACCAGCAAAAACATTACAATTCACTGAAGGCTCAGATAATACTTTATTTTTTAGCAATAAAGTATTTTTTAATTGAGGTATGTAAATTGTTTTTTTAGAAATACGGCTATTGCATACTTAATATACTACAGTATAGTGTAAATACAACTTGTATATGTACTAGGAAATAAATATATTTGTCTGACTTGCTTGATTGAGATACTTGCTTTAATTACAGTGGTCTGAAACCGAACCCATAGTATCTCTGAGGTATGTCTGTACTGATATTATCTATAGATAGCAATAAAAGTTGGTCAGTCAAAGGAAGATAGATGCATGCTCAATACTACCAATAATTTGTATTAAAAGGTCGTTATTTTTTTGTTCCTTCTAAGATCTTTGAAGAAAGAAGTTGCACTCTTAGTGGTCAAGAGCATAGGCTCTGGAGCCATACTGCTTGAGTTCAAGTGAAGTGTTCCCTTAAACACTTCACAACAAAATTCCTGAGATCATGAACCAAGAAACCAGATTCAATTTTTATTTCTACTTCTAACTTCTGAAATATTGAGAAATTTGTTTCCCTGGTTTGCCTTTCTCTGAAATAGGTACAACAAAGCTTGTCACTGATAAGTTATAGTAAAGATGAGACAATGCGTTAAAGCCCTCGGAGCAGCTTAGAGCACAAAGTGTTTCACAGATTCATGCAGAGACTGTAAAGCTTACTGCTCAGAGTCATAGTAGTCCATCCGCTTCTTTTTCTTGTTATAAGCCGCGACTCGAAAGGGAACTATTTCCAAGGTGATTAGGCCAGGGGCCATGGTCAGCACTTTGGCGCCATGAGTTGGCTCATACAGACCCTTCCCTGTTTCTGGATGAGGCATGCCAGCAGGGTCTCGTCCAACAATGTAAAAATTGGCTCCTGCAACCATCCGTGCTCTGCAATGCCACTGGACCTAGAACAAAAATTTTCCTATTAGATAACCATGATTTTATGACCAGCACTTAGAAGTAATAAGTGGATAATAAATGCATATACTTCTTATACAGTCAGTATCAGTAGGAAATCTCAACAGATTAAAATGTTCACTTTGGGAAGCCAGAAACAGAACTGGTAACCCCTCCCCTTCCAAAAAATCTAAAAGTATATATGGTATGGATGTTTATGTATATGTATCTATATATTTGTTTTACTGGTAAGAGATATATGAATGTACATCTGTGTCTATGTGTAGGATTTTATACAACTACTAGATGTCATTTATATATAGTTCAAAATCTATTATGTTGGTTAGAAATCAGGCTGGTGGTTGATCCTCTGAGAGAGGCAACTGAAAGGGGCTTCTGGGGTAATGATAATGTTCTTTTTTTCTCCACAGCTTTATTGAGTATAATTGACAAATAAACCTGTTTATCTTTAAAGCCTACAATGCAATGATTTGATATACATATACATTGTGAAATACCACAATCAAGTTAATGAACACATTCATTACAGCACAGTTACCTTTTTGTGCCTATGGTGAGAGCACTTAAGACCTACTCTCTTAGCAAATCTCAAGTATGCAATACAGTATTATTAACCACAAACACCATGGTGTACAATAGATCCTCAGAACTTACTCATTTTATAACTGAAAGTTTGAATACTGTGACCAACCTTGGAAATAAAAGCTTGTACCTAATCCACTTGGATGTTAGTTCTAGGAGTCTCTAGTAATGCTGTTTCTTGACCCAGGATCCAATCTGGGTGCTGGTAATCAGAGTATGCTCACTGTAAGAGTTCACTGAGCTGTGTGTACACTGTGATGTATGTACTTTTCTCTGTGTTATACTTTAATAGGTTAAAAAAAATTGGGTGAAAATTATTTAAATTATATGAATATTTACATAAACCGGTACTGAGAAAATCCTAAATGTCACCTAAATGATTACTACCTAAGATACTAGGTAAGAATAAAACAAGGTGTTGGTTGTGACTAAATAGCCATGCTGCATCCAAAGCTACCTCTGTAGCCTACACTTTCACATTAATACTGTTTAAAAACAAAAATTAGTCTAACATCTAGAACTATAGAACTTTAGAAGTTAAAGTAACTCATTAAAACTCGAAGGAAGTAAACCCTCAAAGGTTAAGTGACTCGGCCAATAGAGTGTAGAACAAACACAGGTACAAACCTGGTCTTAGCTCCCTTTCAGTGTATGGCTCCATTATTTAGTGATTTACAAAACCATCTCGGTTCTGTGTGAAAAGAGGTATAAATGATGACCACTACACATCACTTTCATTTTATCTCTCTTGATAGTTTCTCTTATACCAAGTACTTTATTTTTATCAACATAGTTCAGAAAGTACAAGAACACGGGGCAATCCCATACCCTACACTTGAATTGGTCACCCTGAGGAGTTTCAACGTTCTTAGTTGTTTCTACAGATATTTACCTCTGTATTTCTTTTTCTTTTAAATATTTATTTATTTATTTATTTGGGTGCACTGGGTCTTAGCTGTGGCACGCGGAATCTTCAGTTGGGGCATGCAGGCTCTAGTTCCCTGACCAGGGATTGAACCCATGCCCCATGCATTGAGAGCACGGAGTCTTAACCACTGAACCACCAGGGAAGTCCTTACCTCTATATTTCTAAGCAGCATGTGTACACTGCTGCATCTTGACTGTTTAATTTTAGATATTATATACTGTCATCCTCAATATCTGTGGATGCTCAAGTCTCACAGTCAGCCCCCTGCAACCAAGGTTCTGCATCCATGGATTCAATCAACCACAAAACTATGTAGTACCGTAGGTATTTACTGAAAAACACCTGAGTATCAGTGGACCCACACAGTTTAAATTTGTGTTGTTCAAGGATCAACTGTAACACAGTCATTATTTCCACATTACTTATATTTCCTACTATAAAAGAAGATATGGGACTTCCCTGGTGGCGCAGTGGTTAAGAATCCGCCTGCCAGTGCAGGGGACGTGGGTTCGAGCCCTGGTCCAGGAAGATCCCACATGCCACGGAGCAACTAAGCCCGTGCGTCACAACTACTGAGGCCTGTGCTCTAGAGCCCACAAGCCACAACTACTGAGGCCGGCGTACCTAGAGCCCGTTCTCCGCAACAAGAGAAGCCACTGCAATGAGAAGCACACGCACCGCAATGAAGAGTAGCCCCTGCTTGCCGCAACTAGAGAAAGCCCGTGGGCAGCAATGAACACCCAAGGTAGCCATAAATAAATAAATATTTTTTTTTAAAAAAGAGAAGAAGAAGATATTTGGCTCTTACTCCACTAGCCTCATTCCCTATCCAATTTATCTAAGAAATACAGTGATACCAATACTTCGGTGAAATAAACATTCATCTGTAATATGGGAATTACAGTAGTATTTATCGCCTTCAATTTTTAAGAAAATTAACACATGAAACATGTGAGGACTTAGAATAGTACCTGGTATCGAGTAAGTACACAATAAATGTTAGTTGTAATCATCTTTATTTTATTCCTCTCCTTGTACAACTGTTTGTTTTCCCTAGAGTTAATAATTGTCTTGATTTTTTTCCACTTGCTTAGTTTTCCATATACTTGTGTTTCTATGTGCCTCGTACCATCCTTCTTCTTCCTGAACACACAGTTTAATACAATTCTCAGTCTCCCTTGCAGTGTGGCCATATGGCTGAGTTCTGGCGGAAGGAATGAGAGCCAAAGTGATGCATGCCACTTCCAAACATAGACCATTAAAAAGCCTCCAGAGCACTATCCTAGTTTGCTTTCCCCATAAGCCAACTAAATAGAAAGGACCCTAAGGCCCTATAGTAAACTACCTCTTTTCCTACTACAGTATTACTTCTGCTTGCATTGAGCTGCAATAGTTCTGTATGAACAGGATGGCAAAGCATGATGCTTTGTTCCCCACATACGCCCACCCATCCCAGATTCAGCTCTTCATGAAATTTCGGCTCATTCCCCTCTGCCCCTTCACAAGAGACCCACAGAAGACCTTTGCTAGTTCACACTCAGAATTTTTATCAAGGGGTCAGTCAGAACCAAATCATCAATTAACTACTCTGCAACTCCACTTAAATGGAAAGTCTTTTCTGTCTCAGGAAAAATAGCTACTGCTTACAGAGTTAAATTAAAAGGGCAGTCTAAGTTTTCTGAATTTAGGTGAACTTACTTTTCTCATTAAATATTTATGTCTGGATGCTTAAATCATTCAAGTGCCAAATGGTCATTAAACTAGGAATATTTTTCAAAAGCTTATTGGTGACAGGGGCCAGTGCTAATTCTGTCTTGTAAAATTGCCAGAAATTTAAACTGCTTCTCTGACTTCTTTTAGAAGTTATATGAGTAAATTAAATGTAAACACAACAAACATGGAGTCAGCATTCTCCTGCAGGTGACCTGAATGATTTCAATATATATTTTAGTGAATGGTTCCCTTATGAGAATACTTTTTAAATTTTAACAGCCATGAATAGGCAAATCACACATAACTCTTCCAAGAATGCCTAGTGTGAGTCAAGTTATAACCTACTGAACAGGTAATATGTTTTAATCCAGAGAATGCAAGTCAGCCCACAGCCATCAGTATCTGGTTAAGAATACAGGCTTTATTTAGAGTCAGGTTGTCCTAGATTTGAATCCTAGCTTTGCCCCTTAGTGATGGAATGCCCTTAGGCAACTTCCTTATATAAGCCTCAGTTTCCCAGTTTATAAAAATGAGAATGATAATACTTAATGCATAAGACTGCTGGGAGTTTTGAAAATATTCAGGACACCACCTGGTCCTCAATAAAGGACAGTCACAAATATTGCTGCTGTTAGTATTATTCTGTATTTTCTGACAATCACAGTTGAATTAATTGCTTCCTAACCAGTGTTTCTAAAGAAAATTCATTCAGTCTCTAAAGATGACATACTACCCAGAAGATGGCTGCTAAAAATCAGTAAGAGCTATCTATCTAGCCAGCAGACTGAGGTCAAGATGTATTATTTATCTTTTCATGCCCAGTGGCTAGCATCATTATCGGGAAACTGAATGCATAGTGAAGAAGGAACATAAGATGATACCTAAAAGTTTTCTATAAACCCCTCTAAGAATCTGTAAATGGCCAACTGAACAACAAATGACTTATTTTTGGCTTTACTTTCATCTGTGTAGCAAATAACAACTAGCTTTGTCATTTTTTTTTCTGATTATAGAAGTAATTTAATTCACAGGTGGCAAAGACTGCTAGTTGCCTCCACAACAACTAATTTCTCTTTGCCCTGATCTCCCTATTCCTTGATGACAGAAACGGCACCCTAAATGATGAAAATGTCGGGTCCTTGCTTTCTCAGCCTTCCCTGACATACAGCCCTACAGCATGGGCATCTAAGCAAATAACAGAATCTCTTGGGAAGTCTGCTGGAGGGTTCTGAAAAACTTTTCCTCCCTAATAAAATTCTCAACTTTCATTTATCTAAAATGTCTTTACTTCACCTTTATTTTTGCTTGAATACAGAATTCTAGATTACAGACTTGTTTTTACTTTTTTTCTCGCTTAAAAATGTTACTCCATTGCTTCTAGTTCATAATGCTCGAGAAGTCAGCCATCATTCCTATTATTTCCCTATTGTTCCCTCTTCCTCTCACCCTCCCCATCCCTCTACTTTTAAGCTTCCTCTCTTTATCATAAATTTCCAGAAGATTGACTACTATGTGCTTAATTGTGGCTTTCTTTGAATTTATCCTTTCTTTTTTTTTTTTTTTTTTTTGGTACGCGGGCCTCTCACTGCTGTGGTCTCTCCCGTTGCAGAGCACAGGCTCCGGATGCACAGGCTCAGCGGCCATGGCTCACGGGCCCAGCTGCTCCGCGGCATGTGGGATCTTCCCGGACTGGGGCATGAACCCGTGTCCCCTGCATTGGCAGGCGGACTCTCAGCCACTGCGCCACCAGGGAAGCCCCAATGACTTGTTTTAAGGAGTCTGAATGGTGCTTTTTTCCTTTAGAATGTTAAGAGCCTGATTCTAGCAGGCAGGTAATTTACTGGCACCTCTCCTTATCTTTTTCAGGCTCAGTTTTAAACCTTGTTGGGCAGGTCCAGTCTAGCTTTTTGGGCCAATTATCAACCCACTGCCTTTCAACTCCAAATTCACCCTCAGTATTTGCTCTGAGATAACGGATTGAAAACTAAGCATTTCCCCTTCACAGTGAGCAAAATGTTAAGTTTTATCAGAAGAGGGACATTGTAGAAGGAAGGGTGTGTAGTGGTACCTGAGTATGGGGAGAGTTGGTGGCAGTCTGGTCCAGCAGCAAACTCAAAGTGCACAATCCTTCAACAACCTCAAAGCCCTAGCCTGAGTCCAGTGACCACCTTGCTGCAGCCCTCCTAATGCAATCACCAGTACGCTCCAAGCCTACCACCAGCAGCTCCCAGACTCCCTCTGCTCACTCACGCACCACCCTGTGCTCATCTGTGCCTCAGAGGGTTGTTTCCTGCATTAATTCCAACATGGGTATCACACTGTGCACCAATCTGGCAGCAAGCCAGCTCCCAACGCCCTGACCCCCACTGAGCCCCAGTCTATTAGCCCCAGCTAGCTTGTGAACCAGAGGGTTGTTCCCTGCTATGTGGCATCTGTGAACCAGTGTGGTCCAGGCAATCTACTGAACTTCACCATCCAGTGGGATGAAACCATACCTTTTCCAGTGAGATCTGAAGCCCAGCTTTGGGGAGAGGATCCCTTTTCCAAGTGTATCTATCTTTCCTTTGGTAATCTCCCTCAGCCCCAGGACACCCTTTAGAGTTCACTCTACATCTTTGTAGTTACTTCTCTATTAAAGCTTAACAATTCTTTAAACTTCCCCTGTCCAATTCTGTGTGATTTCCCACCTCCTGACTGTACCCAAATTGATACACTGTTTCTCTAGGGTGTGGTCTTTGATCCTAAAGCATGTGTTTCTGATGTCTTAGTTGAATGCCAAGGGTGTTAGCAAGGTTTCTCCACTCTAGCTGAGCTGGAATGTCATCTTCCAACAATGAATAACCTCTGGTATCTTCAATCCACTCTCAAACTTATTGCAGCCACTCTCTACCAGGCCTCAGAGTCTTGCCCTGCACGAATGCAGTCCAAGGAACCATGGGGAACACCCTCACAGTCTTCTGCTGCCTTAGCTCTATACTGCAAGTCTCAGCTGCTCCAGCAGCCCTAAAATCCAATCTCTGCCTTCTCAGCTCAACAGGTATATTTATACAATGGAATATTACTCAGTGACAAAAAAACGAAATACTGCCATTTGTAGCAACATGGATGGACTTAGGGATTATCATACTAAGTGAAGTCAGAGAAAGACAAATATTATATATCACTTATATGGAACCTAAAAAAATGATACAAATAAACTTACTTACAAAACAGAAACAGACTCACAGACACAGAAAATAAACTTATGGTTACCAAAGGGGAAAAGGGAGGGGGAAGGATAAATTAGGAGTACTGTATGGGATTAACAGATACACATGACTACGTATAAAATAAACAACAAGGATTTACAGCATAGCACAGGGAACTATATACAATATCTTGTAATAACCTATAATGGAAAAGAATCTGAAGCTGAACACCTGAAATTAACACAATATTGTAAATCAACTATAGTAAAATAAAATAAAATGGATGCCAGAATAATGACTACTCAGAATAAGTCATAGAAATAAATCGATATTTGTTTCAGAATTTCCTCCCCAAATACATTTTTGCAACTAATGTTCACTTGACTCTTTACTTAACTTCCACAATGTAAGAGAAGTAAGAATTAAGTTCTGATACCCAGTAGCGCTAATAGAGGTGTAGTTCATGATTCAAATTATAATCAACTCTTAAAGAAATGAGATTGATCTATGCAAATCCTATAATGGCTTCTCCCTGCCAGCCATCATAGATTAAGATATTGTGCAGGACTTCCCTGGTGGCACAGTGGTTAAGAATCTGCCTGCCAGTGCAGGGGACACGGGTTCGAGCCCTGGTCCGGGAAGATCCCACATGTCGCGGAGCAACTAAGCCCATGTGCCACAACTACTGAAGCCTGCGTGCCTAGAGCCCGTGCTCCACAACAAGAGAAGCCACCGCAATGAGAAGCCTGTGCACTGCAATGGAGAGTAGCCCCCACTTGCTGCAACTAGAGAAAAGCCGGCGCACAGCAACGAAGACCCAATGCAGCCAAAAATAAATAAATAAAATTAATTAATTAAAAATAAATATTCTTGGGCTTCCCTGGTGGCGCAGTGGTTGAGAGTCCACTTGCCAATTCAGGGGACACGGGTTCGTCCCGGTCCGGGAAGATCCCACATGCCACGGAGCAGCTAGGCCCGTAAGTCATGGCCGCTGAGCCTGCATGTCCAGAGCCTGTGCTCCGCAACAGGAGAGGCCAAAACAGTGAGAGGCCCGTGTACAGCAAAAAAGAAAAATTCTTAAAAAAAAAGATATTGTGCGACTAACAAACCAAAAATCATTGATATACAGAAACCTAAATTACCCATCTCCATACACATAATATTTAAAATGTAAATTCTTTAGAATTAGAATTGTTCCTGAATCATCCCAATATGGCATATTACCTCGGAGTGTGTCTCTTCCCCATTTTTAATTCACGCCCCTTTTTATAAACATAAAAGTCTCATTTGCTCCCTGACTCGATTAGAAAATAGTACCTATCATTTACCTCTCTACTCCCAAACCTAGCAAAGATTTTGGTAAATTTTATTTTCAGTAGTTTCTGAGAGAAAAATAAACAAATTACTTTCCAAACTTAAAATATTACATTATAAAATTATAAAACTGGACTATACACTTACATACAATACCATCAGTACTATACCATCTTCTTCGTACCCCACAATGGAGAAATTCCACTGTCCTAGAAGCCTGGTTAAGTATGTAATATTTTCTATTTTGTTTAATTAAAAATACTGAAGATAATAAATAGAACAGTTATTTAAGTCTCTACTTAAATAACATTTCTTTATACATTTCACATCAAAATTTTCTTCAAGTGTAATGAATTTTATTAAAGTCAACATTCCATAAAGCCAAACTCATATACTCAACTAGTTTATGAGGGAACTTCAGGCACAGGGACTTTTTTTTTTTGTAAATGTGCAGATTTATTTTTTCTAAATCGTCAAAAATGTACTTGTTTTAATGTACGAAAATTCTTTAGAAAGTCAAATCAATTATCTATTTTTGTTGGGTAAAAAAATCTATATCTTCATTCATCTCATGAATTTCATATTAAAATACTTGGTTGTACATTATCACATCACTTTAGTATTAACCTATTTTCTTGAAATTCCCAAATCTTAATGGTCTGCCTCTTGATTTCTCAATGGTAGGAACCATTTTAAACTCTTCAAGTTCACTGGGAAAATCAAGAGAGGCAAATGAAAGACAAGGTTCATCCTTCCCATCATGTAGATTCTGGGTACTTATGACTTTCAATCTTTGTACAACTAAGTATTCTAAATGTTTCTAGAATTTCCATCACTCTGTACAGGCACTGAACAGTATTCAGTCGCCATGAGAGTCATATTTCTGATTAGCAATGCAAAAATTATGAAATCTACTTAGACATTCCATTCTTCAGCTTGTAGGAGCGAATTAGACACACCTTACAATTACTCCCATCAGACAATTTTAAGAGTTGAAAGGGAATTTAGATTGTGGAATCCACATCCTTCAGTCTGCACACCAGGAATCTGAGGCCTGATTCCTCACAAAATACAGACTTTCCCAAAGACTTCCTTTATCTTCAAGGATAAACCTCAGCTGTCTCAGGATTCAAAATAACACAATTCAAATGTAAGAGAAGTATCTGTTCAGAACCATCAGCAACCAAACTAATTTTATTCTTATAAATTACCTTGCCCTGGCTGAGCCCAGGTCCCCAGCAGGTGTGAAGAGGGTCATGGGATACAGAGCAAATCCAGTATCCTCCTCCCTCTTCCTGCCTCCCAAGCACAGGGACCACAAAATTTGCTTTCGATAAAAGCCAAGGGGCTTCCCTGGTGGTGCAGTGGTTGAGAGTCCGCCTGCCAATGCAGGGGACACGTGTTCGAGCCCTGGTCCGGGAAGATCCCACATGCCCCGGAGCAACTAAGCCTGTGCGCCAAAACTACTGAGCCTGTGCTCTAGAGCCATCGAGCCACAACTACTGAGCCTGCGTGCCACAACTACTGAAGCCCACGTGCCTAGAGCCCGTGTTCTGCAACAAGAGAAGCCACCGCAATGAGAAGCCTGTGCACTGCAATGAAGAGTAGCCCTGGCTCGCCGTAACTAGAGAAAGCCCGTGTGAAGCAACGAAGACCCAATGCAGCCAAAAATAAACAAAGTAAATTCAAAAAAAAAAAAGCCAGGGCTTCCCTGGTGGCGCAGTGGTTGAGAGTCTGCCTGCCGATGCAGGGGACGCGGGTTCGTGCCCTAGTTCGGGAAGATCCCACATGCCGCGGAGCAGCTGGGCCCGTGAGCCATGGCCGCTGAGCCTGCGTGTCCGGAGCCTGTGCTCCGCAACGGGAGAGGCCACAACAGTGAGAGGCCCGCGTACCAAAAAAAAAAAAAAGCAAAAAGTCCTTGATAATCTTCTGTCTCTCCACCCCCTCACTGATTATTAAGGAAGCAAAGGAAGGCAACCATGGTGGTATGTCATTGGAAAGCATTTCATGATATCCTTTACAGGGGTGAGAGAAGAAAAAAATAGGTACCAGTTATTGAGTTCTTCCTAATATGAAAACAAAGTGTTTTATAAATACCTCATTTAATGTCTAGAGCAAATCAGTAAGATAATATTTCTGTTTCACAAATAAGAAAACTTTCAATAACACATTCAAAGCTGCAAAGCGAACAACTAAGAGACGGAATATTTGAACTGGGTCTTTCCGATCCTAAAGTCCATGCATACCTACTCTTATTGAGCTACTTACACTGTGTCACGCCCTACAACACAGGACATCAGAGCAGGACAGGAAACACAAATTAGTGCTACATTTAAGGAAGAAACAGCATAGATTACAATTGCAGAAAAAAAGTGAAAAGCCAAACTAAAACACAATATCTGAACTTGATGCTGCTTGAGTAAGAAACAGGCACAAAGAGATTCTGAGTTGGAAATCTACAGAAAAGTCAGGAGAAAAACAGGGTTTCCCACTTCCCCAGGAAAAGCATCCTAAAACACCTGTAAAATCTAATGTTTCTGAATTAAATTAGTAATTTCAGTTCTTAAGACACATATAAGCTAAAAGTATATAAAACAGACTATAGGAATCCCCAAATTATTTTTTAAATAAATCAACAGACTCTAAATGTTTTTGTGATAAAGATCTGCAACTGCTTACCAGAAAATCTGAAGTTCAATTTTTTTCCAGCTTTGTTGAGATATAATTGACATACGACATTATGTAAGTGTAAAGTATACAACATGATGATTTGATATAGGTACATACTACCAAGTGGTTACCATAAAAAGACTACTTAACACACCCATCTGAAATCCAAAAACCCAGTTATTTAACTAACTTAGCAGAACCTGATCAAAACTGACATGACGTTATCTATGGCCTTTGCTGATCCCAATTACTGTGGAAAGTCACTCACTTTGCTACAAAAATATTAATGTGTTTTATGTCTCAGAACCATCAGGAGAATTAAGTAGTAATACATGACCCCAAGTATTTTGGATAAGAGACTGTGAATCTGTGTTACGCTATTCCAGATACATCAATAAAATAAATGAGCAGATGACAAAATTATCAAAGACCTCAAAGAGAGTCAAAGGTTACAATTAAAACTTGGGAGTTTATGGCTCCTATAATTAGGCTCAGACCCTGAGAGTGTCCCTTTAGGTTGTTAAAGCTCTTGGAAGTGTTTAAGGGGAAGAACAGGGTTTCTACCCTAACAGACATCCTATTTACTACTCCAAATACTAGTGTAAAGCAGGAACTAATCAAATATACTGGCATCATGTGGCAATATGTTCCTACTGTAGCTGTTTAAGGGCATCTGCTCACTTAAATACAATCAGTTGCTATTAAGGAGTCATTTACCAAGTGCACGGATAACTTTCATGGCAAAGAAAAATCCCAGCTTCTAACAATGCATTTTCTCCAAAATTCAGCTCGTATTTTTCACTCAAAGGCCTTAAGCCCAAGACAAAACTTATTATTTGTACATATCCACGTTCCAAGATACATCTTTTTTTTTTTTTTTTTTTTTTTTTTTTTTTGCGGTATGCGGGCCTCCCTCTCACTGTTGTGGCCTCCCCCGTTGCGGAGCACAGGCTCCAGACGCGCAGGCTCCGGACGCGCAGGCTCAGCGGCCATGGCTCACGGGCCCAGCCGCTCCGCGGCATATGGGATCCTCCCAGACCGGGGCACGAACCCGTATCCCCTGCATCGGCAGGCGGACTCTCAACCACTTGCGCCACCAGGGAGGCCCCCAAGATACATCTTACTTTCAGCACTTTCACGTAACATGTCTTAAAAAGTATTATTTGTCCTTTACAGAAATGGATTTAGCATTTAGTGAGATGGGACAATTTTCTACATAGTGGATTAATGCCTCAAAAAAAAGGTACATATATGACACATTTTTAGCATTAGAAAAGTAGCTCTCCCACCACATGCTGCCCTGCACCCCACCTACCCAATTCCTAAAACGGAATTTAGGAATCAAGCCATTAAATCTTTACAGACTGAAAAATCAGGGACATCCTGTTGATAACCAAACAGACTAACAGCTGCTCATTGTTCTGAGAAGCATTTGTGCTGCGGAAGCAAATCTAGTACCAATGCCTTCTAAATGACCTACAGACAATGATTAAAGGAAGAGTCACTGCTTTTTATTTTATTATTATTAGTTGGCAAATGAGCATTACTGGCAGACTTTTTCCTGATGTCACTGGAAAAGCTACAAAATGAGTGTTGTGTTTTGGTTTTTTTTCTTTGAACTATAAAAAAATTCTTCACTTGAGGCTGTGAATAAGCCAAATAAGTCAAACACACAAGTGAGGCACTTGAGAAAAAGAAATGGATAGTTTTCAAAAGCCACTCAATCTAACAGTTTAAATCCTGCCAGTTCATAAACATTAATATATTTAATGGTTTAAAATATGAAGCGGTTTATCAGAATTTCTAAAGTTTGTTCTATAAAAGTTCAGAAGTTAAAAATGGCCTTTGCGCAGGCACCAGATGCGGTGCTTCCTGAGAAGAGCTACACCTCTTAGCATGTAACTGACACTCCAAACAGAGATCTACAGACAGAACCTACTCTAACACACCTTTATACCCTTCTAGGAAACCTGGGAGTTCTGTGTAGGCTCAGGGGATCCTTAACTTCTTTGCCCTCCCACCGACTGCTAAGGCCCCTTTGAGGCTTCCAGGCAGCAAGGAGCCTTGTGCAAAGAACACACAGTCCTTGGAGTCAGAAAGGCTTGAGTTTCAGTTCCAGCTCTGTGTATTGCTGGCTGTAAGATCTGACCAAGACTCTCTCCCTGACCTAACTCTGGTCAGGTTCCTCCAAGCCCTCTATGCCTTGACCTTCTGTGTCCATCCTTGTAGGGCCTGTACCACCCAGTTGCAGCAAAAATCTAAGTCTTGAAACCCTCCATCCTCGATATCTGATCAAATTCTACATCCCCCCGCCAAGTGATATCTGATGAGGCTGTCCTGCCTTCCACAAGGATCCTGCTAGGTCTGTTTAACTAGAATCATCCCATGCCCATTGTTTCTGATGTTTCCTCTTAGAATTTTCCATCCACTGACTCCTACTCTGCTCCTTGGCTATAAATCCCCACTTGACCACGATGTATTCAACTGAGCCCAGTTCTCTGCTGAGGTCTGCTGCAGTAGTTCCTGAATGAAAATCTGTTTTTATTGCTTTAACTACTATCCAGCTCTGGTTTTCTCGGACAGACCAAAGTTATGTTACTTGGTCTCTCTGAGCTTCAGTAACCTCAGCTATAAAACTGAAATAAAACCTATCTCACTGAGCTGTTGTGGGGATGAATACAGACTAAACAAAGATCACAACCCACTCTAGGCTATGATAAACAAAAAATACGTTTGAAAGGCCCTGTACTAGAGATTCCACCTCTAATGAATGTCAGCCAAGGCCATCCTAATTCACTGTTCTGGAATTCCTACAGGATATTTTAAGAATTTATTTCCAGTCTGTTTTCCAAAAATCTGTGGCCACATATTTTAATATTATAAGATAAAAAATATTCTGTGGCAGTTATAATACCTGGCTCTGGAGCCAGACTATCTCAACACTGCTGTGTGATCCTGAATGGGTTATTTAACCCCTCTACCTCCGTTTCCTCATCTCTGAAGTAAGAATAATAATAATAGTACCTATTGTCTTGGTGTCATTCTAAGGATGAAGTTAGCTAATACATATAAAGCACTTGGAACACTGCCTGGCAAATACAGTAAGAGCTCAATAAAAATAGGCTATTCTTATATTCTCAATCATGGTATATAATTTACTTCTCCATTTCCTCTTCAGTGAAACTGTTTCAATGAAAAAAAATTTGAGGTTCGTTAAGAAATAGTAGAAGTATTACAGAACGTTTGGTTAAATAGGGCTAGAGGACCCAAATGGCTAAAATGAAAACAGTCATCAAGTTTAGATGAAGAAATACACTGCTGACAAGAATATAAAATGGTACCACCACATTGGAAAATTGACTGGTAACATCTACTAAAGGTGAACAAAGGCATACCCCTAAATTGTCTAGAATTCCTAGGTATATAACCAACATAAATGCCCACAAAAAGTCATGCACTAAAATCTTCATACCAGCACTATTCTTTTTTTTTTTTTTTTTTTTTTTTTTTTTTTGCGGTATGCGGGCCTCTCACTGTTGTGGCCTCCCCCGTTGCGGAGCACAGGCTCCGGACGCGCAGGGTCCGGACGCGCAAGGCTCAGCGGCCATGGCTCACGGGCCCAGCCGCTCCGCGGCATATGGGATCCTCCCAGACCGGGGCACGAACCCGTATCCCCTGCATCGGCAGGCGGACTCTCAACCACTTGCGCCACCAGGGAGGCCCCCAGCACTATTCTTAATAGCAAACAACTGAAAACTGCAGAAACGCCCATCGACAGTATTGGGTGCAGTCACACAATGGGGCACTCCACAGTACTGAGAGTGACCAATTACAACTAACTACACACAGCAGTAAAGGTGAGTTTCACCAACATAATGTAAAGTGAAAGAAGCCGGACACCAAAGAGTATACATTGTATAATTTCAGTTATGAAAAGCACTAGGACAGGCTGGAATAGATGCTGTGATGCAACGCCCTGGTCCCCCCAGGAAGGAAGGATTATTCCCCCCAGCTTTAGGAGTTGCCAACACAACACCCAGCGGCTGTCAGCCCTCCTTAGAAACTGCCTCTGTGGAAAAGAGCAGCGACGCCCAAAGGCATGCCCTTCTTGTGCAACTCAGAACATCTCTGAAGGGCCTTTCCAGAATTCCACATGGGGTCAACCGAGGCTTCCAGAGACTGAACTTCAGCTCAACTTCTCCCCCTGCCCAATCTTGCTCTCTTCCTATCCCTTCTCTTCCACAAGTGTTGATCCCAAGAGCCATCCCTGATACACTTCCTGAACGCTAACCTCTCACTCTTAGAGTCTGCTTCCCTAAGTATCCACCAAGCAAATGAGATCTATGATGTGAGAAGTGAGGACAGGGATGACTACCGTGGGGAGAGCAGGTAATGACAGGAGACGGCAGGAAGGAGATCATCTAGGGTGCTGGTAATAGGCTTTTTACCTATTTGGGTGCTGGTCCTATGACTGTTCAAATGGGAAAAATTCATTTCATTGTAAACCTATGAAATATGCACTTCTTCCTACGTATATTATACTTCAATATGAAGTTAAAAGAAAATAAGGCAGGGCTTCCCTGGTGGCGCAGTGCTTGAGAGTCCGCCTGCCGATGCAGGGGACACAGGTTCGGGCCCCGGTCTGGGAAGATCCCACATGCCGCGGAGCGGCTAGGCCCGTGAGCCATGGCCACTAAGCCTGCGCGTCCGGAGCCTGTGCTCCGCAACGGGAGAGGCCACAACAGTGAGAGGCCCGCGTACGGCAAAAAAAAAAAAGAAAAGAAGGCAAATAAGCAAATGATGAGAATGGGACAGAACCTTAAAGAATATTTTAGTCTCACCTCCTTGTGCATCCCTTAAATAACCCTTTTTTGTGCACTTAAACATAGCTCAGTGAAGTCTAACCTGCGATTACAGACCAGCTGGTGACAAACCAGGCTAAGAACAGGCCCAGGCTTTGACAACAGCCTGTGTTGTTTTGAGCAAACCATACTCTTGTGGGTAGCAACAGGAGTCAAATCCGAGGCCGGGGAAGGGCCTGCTGCAGCCGGCTCACCTCGCTGTCAGTTTTGCCTTGCAAGG
This sequence comes from Mesoplodon densirostris, assembly GCF_025265405.1. Classification (NCBI taxonomy): domain Eukaryota; kingdom Metazoa; phylum Chordata; class Mammalia; order Artiodactyla; family Ziphiidae; genus Mesoplodon; species Mesoplodon densirostris. The sequence goes on from NC_082661.1 coordinate 74,997,148, forward strand.
AGGGAGACTCTGAGGTTAGCCAAAATGCAAGCACCCCAAAGGCACCTTTAGGTATCTTCACCTTTGAATCTTCAGAAACACACCTGGCTCTGAAATCGGAAGACTTAAAAATGTTTCTAGTGTAAACAAAACAGCATGCTTGACCCTTTGTGGTGTTCTCTCAAGAAAGGCCTTTCTCTCTTACCATAGCTGTCTGTTTTGTTTTGGTTTTTTATTAATTAATTTATTAATTTTTGGCTGCATTGGGTCTTTGTTGCTGCGCTCAGGCTTTCTCCAGTTGCGGCAAGCGGGGGCTAGTCTTCGTTGTGGTGCACGGGCTTCTCATTGCAGTGGCTTCTCTTGTTGTGGAGCACGGGCTCTAGGCGTGTGGGCTTCATTAGTTGCGGCACGGGGGCTCAGTAGTTGTGGCTTGCGGGCTCTAGAGCGTAGGCTCAGTAGTTATGGCGCATGGGCTTAGTTGCTCCGTGGCATGTGGGATCTTCCCAGACCAGGGCTCGAACCCGTGTCCCCTGCATTGGCAGGCGGATTCTTAACCACTGAGCCACCAGGGAAGTCCCATCTGGCTGCTGTTATTATTTATCTATCCCTCCATTGCCTCCTTCTCAAAAGCAGTTTTTAGTTTATTTAGGTAATAAAATGTCACATCTTCCCCTTTTACATAGGGAATAAAAAACACAAATAGGACAAAATATGTCCTCAATAGGGAAGATAAATTCCTTCATTTTCTTCACTGGCTCTTAATGAGATTATTGATAAACTCATTCCTGACCCTAAATTCACCTGCATCATTCCCACAGTGAAAACCACTCACCCTATACTCTGGAAAACTTCAGTCCCAATGATTCCCTTAAAATGATGATGATGAAGACAGCACCAAAAAAGCTGAGAAACTATTGGAACAAAATCGTTACTTTATTTCCAAAATAATTTAGTTCATCTTTGAGATGTGAGAACTAAAGGCCATGGTGGTCTCTGGGAAACTCAAAGGGCTTTTGGTGCCCAATTCTTATGAACATTTTATACCAACAAAGAGGGAAGAATATGAGGAGTTTTACCTCATATGGAAGTTCTAATGCATTATTTAGGCTGGATCCAAGAGAAGAGTCAAATACATTGTAATCTTTTAACTTGTTGTTATTGTAGTTTTGTATCAGTATTTCTTAAAGAGTTGCACAGCCCCACAACTAAGGTCCAATAAAAATTTTCAGGCTTGCATAGCACAGGGAGATCAGCCGGTGCTCTGTGACCACCTAGAAGGGTGGGATAGGGAGGGTAGGAGGGAGACGCAACAGGGAGGGGATATGGGGATATATGTATACGTATAGCTGATTCACTTTGTTATACAGCAGAAACTAACACAACAATGTAAAGCAATTATACTCCAATAAAGATGTTAAAAAAAACACACAAAATTTTAGGCTCGATCCCAAAGAATAGCCAAACATACTTGTATTTCCTTTTAAACTTTTTTTTTGAAGGAAGATATCACAGAGTATATACAACTAAATTATTTAATTCTTTCTAAAAGGGTTTGCCTCTCAGATAAATCTAAGTAAATTCATCTCCCTTCAAGGCAGGGATGAAAAAGAATGCAATAATAACACGCATTCCATTCTTTAAACAAGAAGCTGGCTAGGAATTTCCCACACACTGTTTTTTAGGTCATTTGTTGATTTATTCATTTATTCAAACAAATATTTTTTGAAAGCCAACTCTACCCTGAAGCAAAAACTTAATTAACTCCTCTTCCTTACATATGGTTATAAAAAGATCTCAAAACCTCCCTTTTGACCACTAAGTAGAACTCTAAAACTCTCTTCCACCCCATTACAAGAAGCAATTTTACTTCCTAACCCTATTAGTCCTTCAATAAAGAACAGATGAAGAATGTCTTCTGAATGTTTTTTTTGAAAAGATACCACGCTTTCCTTCCCACTGAAATACCAGAAGCAAAAGTCAGACCAAATCTGTCCCCTGAGAAGAGTAACTCTGGACTTTGCTAAAGGGATAAGATGAGTGTTATCAGATCTGTATAATATGGTCAGACAAGAGCCTGTGTCACACCTTCCCAAGCTCGCCCATGCGAGCATGCCTTGTGTTTAGAATAGACCTACAGATGAGAGAAAAATCAAAAGTCAGGTCTGTTGTTGACACTTGCTGTGTCAGTAACAGTGGTTCAGCACTGCTGCCGTGAATACCTCAGTTGGTCCAGCATACATCATGGGAGATGGGAAGATGGCCACCACTGTGGTTTCAGGATTCAGGACTCCTTCCTCCAGCACTGCAGCATGCTGCTTCATACGCCACATCAGAGGAACATCATCGTCCTTTGTCCAGCCACCAAGAGGGTGAAGGAGAAGGACAGGGCGCCGGTAGCCCCTCTCTAGAAGTTGCTTATGGGTATCCTGCATTAATAGAGCATGGCCATTGTGCACTGGGTTGCGTAACTGAAATGCAAAGACAGCATCTGAAAGAGAATATTCAGAGTTACTAATAGTCCTTTTCTAACAGATTACCTTCCAAAGGGTAAGCAGCAATTCTTCTTGAAGCTTGATGCTTAGGATTAAGCAAACACGCATGCTCAGAATCAGAAACTGGTGAAAAACATGTACAGTGCTGACCATTTACTCCAAGGCAACACGATATAGTAATTATTACTTTACAAATCTTACAAGCCTGAGCATGTGTCACATAGTAGTGATAGATTTATAACAATTACTTTCTGAATTCATGGGCAACCTGAGAATGATAATCAGACCTTCTGGCCCTAATATCTCGGTTCAGCTGCTTGCAATGGATATAAATTCTTGGTCTATGCCTTAATTACCCATCAAGTCAACCCTGCCGTTGGACCTAAGATACTCCTTTATTGAAGGAAGACAGAAAGACAGAGATATGTAGAGTTTAAAAAATCTACTTACTATCCAAATAAGCTCATTTATACTGATTACTCTACTTGACTGGAACCCAATGTTGTTTTGTGATGCCAAGTCTCAATTTTGGATTGTAGTTTAGCAACAGCAATATCCCTTACAAGGACCATTGCTATTACTCAAATGTTGAAAACTGCTGGATTAATTAAACTGGTTAACTATGTAACATCTGATTACAACCCTGGCTTCACTCCTACGTGGGGCTCTTGCTATCAGAAGACCTTTCTTAGAAGGCATGGTTCCTTGGAGTCATAGAGTAATTTCACAGAACAGAGTAACAATGCAGTTAGAGGAGCTCTGTATTTGATGCCCTCACAATATCTGATACATCATCACGCCATGTTGATCCAATCTTGACTCAGAGAGGAACAACTTCCTCTTCCCGAATAATTTTAAGCCAAATAGTACAACATCCCCAATCTATTCTCAATTCTGACCCTCTTCTATCACCGTGACAAAAGGCAAAGAAAGAAAACTATGGCACCCTACTTGACCAGGAGATTTTTGGGGACACATCCTGTGATATTCCAAGATTTAGAGCATTTTCACTATGCTTTGAAGTTCTCAAGTTACCTTTTCTTGAGAAACAAGGCTGGTTTTCACCAAAGAGATAGCTGCTAGCTTTTATCTGCTAGTTTTAGCATGCTCCATATACTGCCAAATGGTGATTCTTCTAATTCCATCATTCCATCTACATTTATTAGTTGAATTTCTACTATAAGTTAGAGTTTCCACTTCTCCTTATATGACATAAAGTACAAAAAAGAAGTCTTGATACAAATATGTGAGTATTTAAAATTATGCTGCTTTAAGGAAATGGGAGGAGCGGTACAGACCTGAAAGTTTTTCTCTCCTTTTAAAATCACTTCAAACTTTGGATATAGTATATGGATATCAAAAGATTTCAAAACATCCCTTTTAGCCATTAAGTAGAACTCCAGAACTCCCCTTCCCCAAGACCAAGAAGGAATTTTACTTCCTGACTCTATTATACTCCAGTCCTTCCAAAAAAGAACAGATGAAGAATGTCTCCTGAATACGAGCACTAACACTGCTCCATTTAGGGGGGATTACTGCCTGAACTGAACTTGCATTCTGATTCTGGCCTAAATCTCATCAGCAACTTTAGTTCTCTCCCCTCTCTTCCCTTCCCTTTGTACTGCCCATTCTTTGTAAACAGCCTTGAAGCACAACAGAGACACTTACTAAGCATTAATAAATCCTACTACTGGGCTAATGTGAGTTACTGCACTGATGGAGAGGTTGAGGGCGAGTGGCTCCAGGTTTGCACCACGGGGAGGAAAGAGAGTAAGAGGACTCTGGCCCAGCATAAGCCTGTAGCACCAGGGCCGAGGAGATGCCTGCATGGTAGGGGCAAATAGGGCCAGGGCTGAGAAGACAGTTCATTTGCCTGGGAGCGTAAACAGAGCAAATAAGTAAATAGATTTGAGTAGAATGGCAGCCAGGATTCTCACTGTAGGAGAGGAGGCAAAAATACCAAAAAGAAGAAAGGCTAGAAAAGACCACGTGGTATTGGATTAGGGTTGAAAATAGCAGCGTGACCTCATGGTTTTCAGCTACATAGACAGATATATACAGGAACAGATATAAATGTGTGTGAGTGTATGTGCTTATGCACATTTCTTGGTTCTGTCCGCTGAAAGGTTCTACGAGCAATGACTACCCAGTGGCAATGAGCAAAACTAAAGCCCAAATTTTACATTCTAAATACTATTCCTCACTTAAACCAGGGTTCCTTGGCAAAATGGCCAATTCTAGGGCTAGGGCACGGAAAGTACAACATGAGCTGGAACGTCTTTTGTGTCATAAGGAAAGGAAGTGCTCAGAGAATAATGAGGACTTGTCAAAAGGATCCAGCAACCAGTCTGACATGGTCCCAAAGGCCAACCTAGGACAAGCTAAATATCAAGTAAATAATAATATTAATGGATTGTAAACCACTGAGTAAATCGGAATCTGTAAATCCAGAAACAAAATAAATGAAAAAACCAATGGAGGAGAAGGGGAAACTCTTACAGTAGAAAGTCAACTAATAAACGTAGATGGAATGATGGAATTAGAAAAATCACCATTTGGCAGCATTTGCAGCATGCTAAAACTAGCAGATAAAAGTTTGATGACAAGGGGGTATTTATTGAGTCTCAAAATCTCTCCCCCAAAATACCTGTTAGTACATACAAAATAATTTGTTAACTTTACAGCACAAAAACCTGGTAAACATGATCTTAAATGATAAAAGTTAACTTTAAAAAAGTTAACCTCATCTGTAATAGGACAAATCAAAATTGTGAGCCACCAAATACAATGTGCCAAGAATTCAGCATTGTTTCCTGCAGGATTCCTGACAAAAATGTGTAACTGGAACCTAATCATGAGGAAACAGCAGATAAACCCAAACTGAGAGACAGTCAAGAAAGTAAACGACATGACTATTCAAAAATGCCAAAGTTGTAAAAGACACAACAAAGACTAAGCGACTGTTCCAAATGAAGTAGACTAAAGAGACATGACTTACACCCTGAACCAGGAAGGAAAGGTGGCAAAGAGAAGATTTTAGTTGTCATTGCTGGTTTTGTGATAAAAGACATTATTGGGACAGTGGCATGATGTGAGTGAAGTGCACAGATTAGACAGTATTATATCAATGGTATTTTCCTGAGTTTGATGAGCATACTGAGGTGAGGTAGGAGACTGTCCTTATCTTCAGGAAATACATATGGAAATAACTAAGGAGTAATGAGGCATCATGTCTGCAACTTTCAAAGAAAGTGAGAATGAGAAAGCAAAGAAATATAACGTTAATTATGGAAACTGGGTGAAGAATATATAGGAGTTCTTGGTACTATTCTTGTAATTTTTCTGTAAATTTAAAATTATTTCAAAATAAAAAGTTAAAAAACAAAGTAAAAAATTATGACAGGAGACATATGAACTGGTTATAACATGTAGATTTTATTTAGATCCTGATTCAAACAAACTATAAAAAAAAGAAATGTGACTACTATGAAATTATTAGAAATATAAACACTGACTAGATATTTGATAGTATTAAGAAACTATTGATATTATCATTATTTAGGTGCAATAGTGACATCATGGTTGTATTTCTTAAAGTCCTTACCTTTAAGAAATACTTTCTGAAATATTTAGATGGTAATGACATGGGGTTTGAGATTTGCTTCAGAATAATATGCAGGGATGCAGTGGGGTAGGTAGGAGTACAGGTGAAACAAGAGTAGCCAAGAGTTGGTACCACTGAATTTGGGTTAGAGGTATATAGGGATTGATTCACACTATTGTATCTACTTACAAATTAAGTAGCGTATGTTTAAAATTTTCCCTAATAATTTTTAAAAGAGAAGATACATGTAGAAGCAGCACTGCTTTGGAACATGATATTTACGGGTTCAAATTACAGGTCTAACAATTTTTAACCATGGACTGTCGTCTTTAAGGACTTAATTTCACTTTTGACACCTCCGTAGTGGGGATGATACTAAGGTTACTGTTATGAAGATAAAATAATATAAAGTACCCAGCACGGTGAGATGTACAGTGCAGTCACTTAAAAATCTAAGTTCCTTAAGACAATTCATTCTTCAAAAAAACCCCAAAAAACACCACATCTAAAAGTTCCTGGCAGGAAATTGAACCCACTGTTCTACTGGTGACTCAAGGTCTACTCTAGTATGAACTAACACTCCAGTGAGTGTTTCCAAGATGAGGGTGCATTAGCTCTGTGCTGAAATATGCAGCCTTCGCCTTCCTTAATCAGGAACAGGTGCCTAACTGTGAATAGGACCCCTGGGTAATACATCTCAGGTGTATGATGACTACATTCCTAGACTCCAATCAGGTCAAATCTGATTTTGTAAAATTGCCATTTAGCAAGATTATTTATATGAACAGCATGTGCAAAAGGAAACATAAATAAATTCTGTCTCAAATATACGTATTTTACAGATTCTAAAAATTCATCTACCTAGGTTTCCTTTCCGAAAAGAATTAATCTAGCTCCACACGGGACATTTAACAGATAAAGTTAAGATGAATGACTTATTAAAAGTTTACATTAGCAGCATATAAAGGATTTTGCTGCCAAAATTTCTTCCAGGTAGAATTATTTCCTTATTATCAGTTCCATTCAGAAATCCAATGATTATTTGCTCTGTCTGCCCATTTTTTCTTGCCAATATTACCAGGTTTTTCCTAAACTTCCAGCCTTTTCAATCCCTTGTTAACTATTTATCAATGAATTACACAAATGGCTTTAACTGCCTGTAGCTCCAGACTGCATTTTCATCCCTACCATCTGGTTTCCCCACTAGAGAACTTATGTGGATGAACAATGGAATGGAAGCACCTGATCCACTGGAAGCTTACACTCCCAAGGTATTGCCCCAAATAACATAACCCAGTATGCATCACCATTATATTTTCCTCCAACAATTTTCCATCAAGGATGGAAAAAGAATAATGGGCCACTATGGACCTGGGGCCACTGATACTTAGAGCAACTTTCAGTAATTCTTCACATTCTCATCCCCATTTTCTAAAAGACAAGTGAATTCCCCGTTGTCACACCAAAACTGGTAGAAAATACTTGCCTTTTCGCTTACAACTCTTTATGGATTAGTTTAAGACTGCTTTACCTAAGATCAGGGTTTCAACCGTGTCTGAAAATGGGACATTATCTTCAAAATGACTGGAATTTAATATTAACATTTATGATTTCCATTCCTTTCTAGCCTTCTGCCCCCATTCCTGGGAAAGGACCAGGAATTCCATACTTGTGATTTATAGAAGTTACACTGTGAAGCTGCTGATGCCGTGCACAAGAACAAACTTTTCCTTCAAGAGCTAGAGTGAATATTTTAAGTTTTGCAGGCTATGGGGCTTCTGCTGCAACGACTCAACCCTGTCGAGCAGTGCAAAAACAGCCACAGACGATGCATAAGTGACTGTGGATATTTCCCAGTAAAACTTTATTTACAAGAACTGGCAGCGGGCCAGATTTGGTGTGCAGGCTGTGGTTTACCAACCTCTGAAAGACAAATGAAATTCGGGTGATGGAAGTAAGAGCACTGCAACCAAGACGCCTGGTGTGAGCAGAAGTGTGGAGGCAGGAAAGCAGATGTGTCTGAGGACACAGAATCATCCATCTTGTCAAAGATGGATACAAAGCCTAGCACGTGATATCACACAGAATTTTGAATGATAGGTTAGGAAGGATACTGTGTTCCAAACAGAGGTTGTGAGTTAATCAGTAATGTTGCCCAGAAAATTAGGCTAGTAGACTGTGCAGGACTGAGGTGGGGGAGGGTCAGTGGGTGGAGTGGGGAGACAGCAAAATCAGAAGACTGTAGCGCAGAAACGTGCTCCCATATTTTCCATATAAAATAAACCATCCACCAACTCTTCCATTCTCCCCACTGACTCAATCTATTTCTCCCCCAGGATACAGACAGGCTCGTCTGACCAATCACAACCTACACACTGGGAATGGGGTCACAACGGCAGAGACTGGCGCTGCCCGCTCCCTCAAACCCCTCCCCAGCGCTGAGGTCACTGAGCAGCGCTCTATGTGTTACTGACTCACAGATCTACGTCATCTGACCGAAACTCCCCTAAGCTCCAGACCGTCTCTCCACCTGCCTCTTAGCACTCCACGGGCACCTCAAATCCCCTCCTGCCAGCCTCCCTGCATGCCTCTGGCCCTCCTCCATGCCCTCTGAGAGCAGGCACAACTACCCACTGCAGAGTCTTAGACTCTGGAGGACCACTGCCATCCTCCACATGCAGTGCATCGCTCTGTTCCCTAAACCTCACTAAACCCTGCTTTCTTCACTCCCCGTGCCCACATCAGCCCTTCATCCCTGCTTCACAAGACAACTGGTCTCCCCCCGCAACCCCATCTAGCCTCCATCCAGCAGCCAAAGCAGGCAGCGGGGCAGGGAAGAAAGGAGTTGGGACAGGATGAAAATTCTGTTTTAGATACACTGTCCTGGGGGAACAGTGGAACTGGTCCTGCCCCCAGGAGCTTACAATCTAGTCAGAGGAGGAGAAGCAAACATTCACTAATCAGAGAATAAATCCATGTTAGAAGGAATATACTTCCTTCAACTCCAAGAGGACATGATTAGATCTTTGTTTTCAGAAGGTAAGTCTGGTGACAATGTGAAGGATAAAGTGATGGAAGAAAAGAACGGGAATGGAGTCACTCCTTCAACTAATTCCTTCCTGCTCTGCCACACAGTGAGTATGAAACCCCTGCCAAATCCAAAAGGTACTTTCCTGTTTTAAAGTCCTGACCTCTCTGCTGCCTCTGACATTAAAAAAAAATTAAAAAAAAAAAGCTATACCACTGTCTTCACAGCCTCAAGGCCTGCTAACCATGGCACCAACCTTTTCTAGTTCATCTGCCTCTTTATGCTTTTTCTTTAGTAAAAACCATGAAACACTGAAGAAAATTTGGAGGGGAAAAACCACCCCAAATGCACTATCTTAAAATAACTGTTTTGGGGTTTTTGAATAGTCTCCTAGTTTTTCTCCTTATGCACACGTTTTTACACAGATGTGATCAAATGTGTATGACATTTTATATTCTGCTTGGCCCATTTTGGTCTAGTCACCTGTTTCTGACATCCTGCAGTCCTCTCAGAGCCACAGAGTTCATTGCTGGGTCCTACGAAATTCTCAGAGCCAGAGTTCATTGCTGGGTCCTACGAAATTCTCAGAGCCACAGAGTTCATTGCTGGGTCCTACGAAATTCTTTCTTTACGTACTCATTCAGGAAACTTACCCCTTCGCCTGGATTCAATTACCATGTGCATACAGATGGCTTCTGTTAGCTGCATCCCTAAGTCCTGACCTTCCAACTCATCAGTTACAGAGACTTATTACTAAAAACGTTTCAATAGATGCTGCTCATTACCACCCCGCCCCTCAATTCCTTCACCTTCACTTACTACCCTCACATCTCAAGTCAAAAGCAGGTCCAGCTTCTAAAACCTGCACCTTCTCCTATACCTCATGTCTAAGTAAAAGAAGAGCCCCATACTACAGTTTCTCTCCCTCTCCTCCGGATTCGACACCATCCAGTCCAGGAGCCAACACACCATGTTAACAAGTACGGTCTGATCCCTTTCCCTCCAGCAGACGGAAGGGGAAGAAGACAGTGAAGAAGGTTCTTCTCGGGATGTGCTGATTTCTGACAGGGGAAGGAATGGCAACCGTGAGTGTTTTCGAAGGTGGTGGGAGGAGGCTGGGCCCTGACCCCCAGAATACGTACAGGACATGGGCTGCCTAACCTAGTGCCACGGCCACGGAACCCTGATGTGGCACAGTACAGACACCTAGGCTGGACCCCTGTGCTGCACTTTCTCAGCGAGGGGTCCGGGGACAACTGCAGCTCCCCAGCAGGGCAGCTGTGAGCAACGAATGAGCTGGTCAGCAGGGGAGCGCTGCTAACTCCTTCCCCCAGATTTCTCAGACCTGCGCTTCACTGCCCAGCCCACAGGCAGAGCCCCGGCCTGCATCCCAACCACTAGACCCAGAATTACAACATCTGCCTGCTGTCTTCCTTTCAACTTCTCTGAAAACTGGCCTGCATACAGCAGTAATTAATAAGTCTTCTCTTGCAGTCCTACGCAAGCTCTATTATCTACCACTTTACCCCAAAGCTCTAAGTACAGGCATTTCTGATTTTCCCCAAATCAGTATAATAGCTGAACAAGAGAGTCCTGACAATCGCTCTAGTGTTGCTGGGAGGCAGGCTGGGGTGCACGCATGCTATGTTTTCGTGGGAGTTTTTTGAAGAGAGCTGGAAATGAGAAAGAGTTTGATCCCCCTCCTCCCTCGGGACTGTCATTTCTTGTATTTAAACTGCTCATGAGGGGGGAAAAATCAACAAGACAGGGCTAGGCTACTTGACTAAATATGAATAGACTAGAATTTTTCATCAACAGGCACTCTCATACCCCAAAGTACGGCAGCAAGTTGTTTTTCTTTCTCAGGACTAGAAATGCTTTCAAATTAAAGTGAAAAATAATGTTGGATATAAAGCTTTTTTGCCAGCTGGACTCTGTACTGTCTGTTCTCCATTCCCCTTCCTGTCCAGTCCTGTCTCGTGCCTGTGCGCGTGTGCGCGTGTGCACGTGTGCATGTTTGGGGGTGGGAGTGCTGTACTCCTGCCTCCGTACGGGAGACATCAGTAGGCAACCAGAGAACGGAGGACAGAAGTCTCGCCCCAGTAGCATCCCGCTTCAGTGCTGTGATCACAGCGGGGTCTATACCCCGGACAACTAGCTCCTGCTCGGCAGCCCCTTGCCACAGCTCCAGCTCCTCTTACCCCACTTCAGAAACAATGCTGCCTTCCGACGCCCTGCAGGAATGGTCATACTACCCCAAATTGCCAGTCCCCGGATGCCTCACCATTCCTTGGTGGCTCCCTTAGCCCTGACCGCCCATCTTTAAATACTCACGTTGTTAGATAATGTTCACAGCTTCATCTGAGTGTGCCTTGACCTGACTGACAAGAGGCTCCATCACCCAATCTCAGATTACAGCATCTCCAGCCCACTGCCACGTATGGGCAAGAAAGCCCAGAGCCTTCAGAGGCAAACTATCTGCTTCCACCTCAGCTTTCTCAGGCATCTGTTGTTCCCAACTTTGCCTAATATATCCATCTACTGTCTCTATCCATTCATTTAAAATACAGTCTGTGGTTCAACAACTTGACAAAGCTTTCTCAGATTTATTCAACACTGTGCTACCACATACTAGCTTGAAAGAAATTATGTCAGCGTTTCCCTTTGTAACCCAGCAGGACACCAGTACTCTGTGTGTAATAAACACTAACTGGCTCTTACTTGGCTTAAGTGAAATTCAGTCTTTCTTTCCAGGATAGTGGTCAATCATCGGTGGTTCAAAGAACTTGCCATCTGGAACCGTGTCACCTTGCAATCACTGACATGGGTATTAAAGACCTCTCAATCCTTCCAGCTACAGAATGGTCTAGAAACAGCAAAACTGATCATATCAATGTGCACAGGACAACAACCCACACAGGGTAATCAAAGATTACCTAATATTCCCTAAGATGAGGGAAGAAGAAGGAGGGAGAGGTAAGAAAAGAAACCCTAAGTAAAAGAAAAAAAAATATTCCCTGTTTTCTCTCCCTTGAACTATGATTTGTACACAAGAGTAGATGACTTGTTATTGGCTTCCAGAAAGAGTGAATAAGAACTATAAAGGGACCTCCTCAGTCTGTTGCTTATTTGCCTTAGTCTAAAATGGAAAAGTAAACAAAATAACAATCCATCATCTTTTTTGCTGGATTCAAGGCTAATAACCAGCTCTCAGCTACTTTAAACAAAGCTGCAATCACTCATTATGCAACAAATCCTCTAAATGATTTAAAATGTTTGGTACACAAGGAAGAATGTAAAACAGATGTAATATAAAGTCTTGGATTATGAATGATAATTTCTTGATAAGACCCCTCAACAGTGCTAAAAATTTATTTAGTAACACGAATTCCAGATATAAATTATTTTGAAAACAAATTAAAGTAAGCAGGGAGGTCTCAGCAAGTCCTCAGCGAAACATGTTCCTGTTCACCAGAAAAAAAGAGAGAAGTCTACACATATTAAACTATCAGATGCTTCTGGATGCAAATAAACGAAGACCCAACTAGAAGTGTCTTATACAACTCAAACACGCATTAGGTCTTTGAATAACAAATCTGGATACAGAGGACCCAAGGGCTGGATCAGAAACTCAAACAGTATAAGATTCTTATGGATTCTCATGGTACAAAATGGCTACCAGAGCTCCAAACATTGTACCCTTACATGACAGCATCCAAAGCAGGAGGAAGAGGAAGGATGGGAAAGGATAACTTTTTGTCCTAAGCCAGTTTCTTTTCAGGAAGGAAAACCTTTCCCAGAAGCCCCACTTGCTTACATCTCAAAGGTCAAAACTGACTTACACATGGACCTTTAGGTCACACACTGACAAAAGAGAATGCGGCACCATCACTGACTTATAGCAGTCATGATGCAGTTCATGATACAGTCCTCTATGACTGGGCCCAAAACGTGTTAGCAAGAAAGAAGAGAACAAGCTGCTGTATAAGCAAGCACTGAGTGTAATATTCGGAGAAATTCCTGCACAAGTAGTTTAAGCCAAATATGTGCTTCAAATTCAGAGGAGAGGAATAAAATTCAGAAGGAGGAATGGGGTACCACACTATCAAATACCGTAAGGGGGCCAAGCAAAAAATGTGCATGAACGAGGCAGGCTGGTGGGGACTGTGGAGCTCTGAAGAGTGTGTGTCCATCTCGGGCCCCCAGTTCTTGATCACTTTCACATCACTTCAAATATCAGCTAATTACAATACAGCTTAAGAAAAAACAGATATTCTTCCTTTTCCCTTTACTTGTATACCCTTTACTTACTGGTAAAAACTAGCTTCCAACCCACATAACAGAAATAATGACACCTTAACCTCTTACTGTGTGCCAGGTACTATTACGGTGCCTAACCATCTTAGTTCATTTCACTTTTTAAAAATAAAATCCTATGTGTCAGGTACCATCACTGTCCTCATTTGTACAACTAGGGAACTGAGCCTTAAGAGAGGAAACCCCTTTCCCCACAACCACATAATTTCTAAGTGGTAAAGTAGGGGGCAGTGTGCACACAGGACTCTGAATGACTACCAAGGATCTGAGAGGTCACAGAACCTAAACACAACTGATGAAATGGGAGCTCTTGCCCAGATTCTGGAGTCACTTGGGAAGGCGGGCTTCTGGTTAATAAATACGGCTGAGTGGCCACGTAGTTCTTTAAAAGGCATCCATATCCACCTGACTTTTCTCAGCCATATCTCCTCAATTTGTACACAGAAGATATTTTAAAAAGCAGCACCAATGCTTAGTGTTTAACCATTTCCGTAGTGGGTGAGAATTCACTAGCAGCATGATTGTAGGAGGTTTCAAATTCTTCAGACCTTAAAAAAACAGCCTCCTATAATCTACAGCGAATGCTGTGGCAGGCACCCGGAATTTGCAAGTGTGGGTGCACCAGTGTAAACACATCATTTACCTACTTCTGTGTAAAATATCTGCTAATCACAGATGTCTAATATAAAAATCCCTGTCCTGGGACACTTTCTAAGACAGTATTATAAAGAACAGTTTCTACAAACTCTCTATATTTACTGCTCCATTCTGTCCTAATCCAGAAATCTGAAATCATTATTAACCTACTCTACAACAACTTTTCCTGTTATTTGTTGACTGTCTCTCTCTTCTACACCATAAACTCCTGTCTTATTTATTTATGAATCCTCAGCACTTGGTACTCTGGCATATAAAGATGCAAAACAAACACTTGCTGAATGAATAGCAAATGTGATATTGTTGTTCTATTATTTTCTGCAGTGGTACATTCCACTCCAATAAGACATTCTGCGATATAAAGCACATTGATATGAGTGAACTACACAGGTTGATTCAGATTGACTACCTTTCCTTACATATTCCATTGCTAACTAAATTTATCTTTACTCCTCATTCTGTCTTACATTTTAGCAAGCATTGGAAAAAATCTTCAAGAACCTCCCCATCAAGCAGAAACTCCAAGTAATCCCATGTTAGATAATTAGGTCCATGTCTTACCTGCATTCATATCTTTAAACTTCTGCTTTAGCTCAGTAGGAGTAAAACGGTACTGATCAAGACCATCATTCCAATAAATTCGGTCCAAGACTTGAAGATCTCCTCCAATCAGCCAATCTCCTTGTTCCATAACCATCTAATGGCAAGAGAAAGAAAATAATTTTTTTTAACAGGAACCAATATCAAAATAAGTAAGAACATTTCTCTCATACAAGCTACATATACCTGTAAACTACTCTCTTCTTAAGGTCAATGGTAAATCTGTTTGGTTTATCAACTGAACTGGCATTAGAGATGCTGTAGAATTAGAATATATTTTATAATTTTGCAAAGGATTTGTGACGCAGCTATTATATTTGCATATGAAACGCAAACAAAATCAAAATGAATAATTAGTTTTTTAAGTAACCAAAACATTCTTTTCATTGCTGTTATATGTTGATTAACAGAAAAGTGTGTAAGCCTGGGTCACCCTGCCCTCTTGTGTTCTCCAATCCTAAACTTTTGAGCAATATAAGTAATGATGATGGAGCTGAACACAAATTCATGCCTTCCAATCTCCACACCACCTCAAATTTCTTTCGGCTCCACTCGTGTCCTTTCTCTGCGTCTGAGAGAAGATATACCCTCTAGGACCCATCCATTTTTGCAATGCAGCTCAAGCTCTTCCCCCACGGCTTCAACTTACCTGCTAACAATGCACCTCAACTGCGTAGTCACTTCCTGCCTGCTCTCCCACACTAGTAGGTCTCTACCCATCCACCAAACCACTCATTCAACGGATATTCATGAGGACTGGTATGTGTAAGGGCCTGTGCTAGGCACTGGGAAATACAGCAGAAAATGAGAGAGAAAGATCTTACTCCAATGGAACTTATATTTTAGTGGGCGAGACAGAGGAGAAACCAGAGAAATATCAGCTAGTGATAAACGTTGCAGAGAAAACAAACAGGGCACTGGAACACAGTGCCCAGGGAGTAGAGTGAATGGCATTTAAGAGAAAGGAGTTAGTAACTGCCTCTCTGAGGAAGGTGACATTTAACCTGAGAGGATGAAAAGGAACTCGTCACAGAGGTAAAGTAGTTCATGCAGAGGGACACCAAGTGCAAAGTCCTGGCGCAGAAACACGTTTCTGTCTTTGAGGAACAGAAAGAAAGCTAATGTGGCTAGAAGGTCAGAAAGGCCAAAGCAAGGAGAGGGGCAGCGGTAGTGGAAGAGATTGTGGAAGAAGGCCAGGGCCGGATCCCACAGCGCCTCACAGGTTTTATTCTGATTACAATGAGCAGCCACTGGAGAGTTTTAAAGGGGGCAGTGGTATGTTCAGATCTATATTTTTAAAAGACTCACTCTGGCTGCACTAGGAGAATGGATTTCAATGGGTATGACAGGAAGCAGGACTCCAGCCAGGAGACCGGGAGGGCATGGCTGGTACCGGGGGGCATGGGGCTGGAAGAGGGACACCCTGCTCTAGACCAGCCGGCTGGCTTCTTAAATCATCACGTCGTTTGTGACCCTGTCAAATCTGCCTGCCACCTCTCTGTTCCTAGGAAGGCAGAGCAGCATAGGGGAAAGAGCACAGAAGACCTAAGACAGACTCTAATCCTGACACCTCACAGGTACCTCTGCAGCTCTGGGCAAGTTGAACCCACTCTAAGACTCCTCAGAATAAAGAAAATAACCTTGTCTGCTTCTAAGGGTCACTATAAGGACTGAAAAGCAGAAACGTGGTTGAAAAGCATAAATACATGTAAATTGTTATTATGACTGAACAAAATTTTAACACCTTGGAGTAGAAACTGAAGCCCAAGGTCCTCTCTCCCACTGGACCAACTCTCTCTCAAACGCATGGAGTCTTCACTCCCCCTGCCCCAGAAACCTGGGAAGCTGTTTCTTACAGCTCTCTCCTATCCAACTGCTACTGGTTCCTCAAGGCTGCACACCAAGTACTAACTAACATAAGAAGTCTTATAGACTGCTCTAAATAAAAGTGGCACACAATATAAACAGCATTCACGTATGTTCAGTGATTAAAAAATGTCTCCTCCAATGAATTCATACAAGAAGTACTCTCTAGTGGTAGGGATTACATAGTACGTGAAGCTCTACATAAACCAATAATGACTTTCTGCTAAGGATTATGGAAGATGGCTTTAAAGCCCAAGGTCTTGGATTCAAATCAGACCCTCATCCCAACCATAAGCTGCATTTGGCCAAGAACATATATCCCCCATAAAGTCTCAATTTCTCCATGTGTAAGATGGAAATACCACCCATCCTAAAGGTCTGCTATGTGGTTCAAAAAATTTACATAAGCATGGTTTGTAAACTATGTTATTTGTTATTAATAACTGTAGAATTTTAATGCTGAAGGAATGTCTGACACCGTTAGTTCAACCTCATTTTATAAAACAATATATTTGCCTGTTTTTTAAGTTTATCACTTTTTTGTCCTACATAAGACAATGAAATGAAATTTAACACACTTCCATGATCTAAACAGAAGTTATATAAAGTTTCTAGGTAAAGCTACTAAAATTTCACTTAGTTTCTTTCTTTTTTTTTTTTCGGCTGCACCATGCAGCCTGCAGGATCTTAGTTCCCCGACCAGGGGTCCAATCAGGGCCCTGGCAGTGAAAGCGCTGAGTCTAACTACTGGACTGCCAGGGAACTCCTTCGCTTAGTTTCTTTAAAAGTTCAAAGTCTACTTTAAAACAAATGACAGAAATGTGACTTCAGTGATAATGTTTCACATACAATACATAAAATACATGAAGCCCTTTGGGGAGACCAATTAAAAATTTCACTGCTTTCATACCAGAAACACAATGTTCAATTAAAAGCCCACATTGGATAAAATCACCCAGCGTGGGCTCCCATAGCACCCTGCCATCACATCCTACCTGTAAGTACAAGATCAATGTCTGCGCCCACCACCAGACAGCATGCTCCAAGCATATAAAGATTGCCCCTGCCGTGCACATCAGCCCTATATACCCAGCATTAGCACCTAGCTCAGTGCCTGGTGTAGAGTAGATGTTTAAAAAATATTTGCTGAATATTTATGTGGAACAAACAACAAAACCATATGCTCATCACACTAAGTTCCAGCCTTGATTCTGCAAAATATTAACAGTTCCAATGGCATAATTGATATACAGGTAATGCCTCACATTTCAGCACAAACATTACTGGCAAATCAAGATAAAATGCAGCAAGGTTTACTCAGGACCTTGATGTAGGGGTGGTTCTTGCATGTTGTTCCCCACTGCCTGGCACAGCGCTCCTCCTTCCTGTGCTCAAAAAACTCTGGATTGCGAAGAATAGCCACGCGGCGGCCCTCGTACATCAGAGCAAAAGCCGTGCAGCCGTCCAGCCTCTCTTTATCTTCCTGAGTAGCTGTCAGAACTATCGGTACTGACAAGTTAATGACACCCCCTGCAGGGCACAAAAGAACATAAAGCACACAGCTTGCATTACTCAGCGGGCCTCACATCTACCTTTCACACTTCAGTAGACACTCTTCAAATAATAAAAGATTTATTGCTCCAGTGACAGTGTTTCCACTGGTACCTGGCACAGAAAAGCAGGGAGAGAACAAGCAACAAACCCAGAGTTGAAAACAAAACAAAACAGCAAAAATTAAGAACCTCAATAATGTGTGCAGCAATACTCCTCACAACCACTCATGAAACTGTCTTTAGGGGTAAGAATCACAGAAGTTTAAGAAACTGTTGAGTAAGGAAGAATCAGTTGGTTAAGCCTAACATCACCAAAAATATATGAGTAAGACAAAGAATTATGCTTCAGGGCCTTTACAGGAAAAATATTATAACTGATACTGCTGACAACTACATTTTGAGTGGCAAGTTGGTTAAGTAACTTGAGTATACTTGGTATACCTGGATATCCTTGAGAGAGGAAGATGAAAACACTCAAAAAGTTTTTTGTTTTTTATTTTTTAATAAGAATGGAACTGATGCCAGCTATCACTGGTCAAGAGATAAAGGTAGTAAATAATCTGGCTCCATTTAAACCAAAATATGTTGCCAGGGCTTCCCTGGTGGCGCAGTGGTTGAGAGTCCGCCTGCCGATGCAGGGGACACGGGTTCGTGCCCCGGTCCGGGAAGATCCCACATGCCGCGAAGCGGCTGGGTCCGTGAGCCATGGCCGCTGAGCCTGTGCGTCCGGAGCCTGTGCTCCGCAATGGGAGAGACCACAACGGTGAGAGGCCCGCGTACCGCCAAAAAAAAAAAAAAAAAAAATGTTGCCAGTGAGACCAAAGGCACACTCTCAGTTCCCAACCTTTCAAGCTCTGAAAGTGTTTTTTTCTTTCCTATCCGTCATGTGCAAGTTAGAAAAATAAAATACACCCTCAAATTCATATGTGGATATTATTTACATATCAAAGAGAAACCACACTTTTTGGGAAATCATGGCATGCCTTCTTTGGGCAAAAGACGTCAACAAAATCAATGATAACAGTTTGGCTGTTTTAAAATTACCACCGTAAGGTGGAGTTCAAAATGGAAAATTAATAGGTAGATTTACACCACACCCAAGACTAAGTCATTACTAAGGAGGCAGTCCACAAAGACTTTACCATTATTTCCAAGGAAGAAAATCAAGAAGTAAAATTTAATTCTTCTGTTAAAGGTTCTTGAGAACAATGAGTAGGAATTACATTTTCTAGTATCTATTTTACTCCCCAGTCAAAAGGAGTTATAACACAGAAGAACGTGGTGGCAACTTTGCAGGGTTCTATGACTTTTTTTAAAAATTGAAGTATTATAGTTGACGTACAATATTATGTTAGTTTCAGATGTACAGCATAGTGATTCAACATTTAAACATATTAAGAAATGATCACCATAAGTCTAGTAACCATCTGTCACCATACAAAATTATTACCATATTATTCCTTATGCCGTATATGATATACTTGTGACTTATTTATTTTATAACTGGAAGTTTATACACCTCTTAATTCCCTTCACCTATTTAGCCTACCCCCACCCCCTTCTGGCAACCACCAGTTTGTTCCCTGTATCTACAAGTCTGTTTTTGTTTTGTTTGTTTTTTTGTTTTGTTTTTTAAATTCCACATATAAGTGAAATCATATGATATCTATCTTTCTCTGTTTGACTTATTTCACTTAGCATAATACCCTTCAGGTCCATCCATGTTGCAGCAAATGGCAAAAGTTCATTGTTTTTTATGGCTGCATAGTATTCCATTGTATACACACACACACACACACACACACACACACACATATACACACACCACATCTTCTTTATCCATTCACCTATTGATGGGCACTTAGGTAGCTTCCAAATCTTGGCAATTGTAAATAATGCTGCAATGAACATATGGGAACATATATCTTTTCTAGTTCGTGTTTTTGTTTTCTTCACGTAAGTACCCAGAAGTGGAATTGCTGGATCATATGGCATAGTTCTTTAACATTTAGCAATATTTTCTTTATTGTAGTAAATTAATCTTACCAACAGTATACAAAGTTTAAGGTAGCTGGAATGTAATTTCAATACCCTAATATTTCTTTGGCAATTTTTTTTTTTTTAGTGTTTTAAAAGAGTAGGAAGAACCATCCTTTTAACCACCTATTTCAGGACCCCTTAACTTGGGACTCCCTGATTCCTTGTTAGAACACCTGGCTTAAGCAAGCATGGGCTTCAGCACAGCACAATTAGTAAGTATGTACACTTCCTGGGGAGAGGCTTTTTACCGTGATCAGGTGGATATGGCATAGGGAAACTGTATTTGTTTTTTAAATCCATTTTCAGCCCTAATCCCCAGGTTGTCCTTCTCCCCCTGCAATAAGTCACAATCAAGAAAACTAAAAATGGAAAGATCTCATGATACATTTAAAATATTCAGTACTGATATAATTTAGTCTTTAAGTGCTATCTCCATTAAGATATTACCAGTACTCTCTATAAATAGTGACGAATCCCTGCAACTGTGTGCTTTCTTTTCCATACTCAATGTACTTGAATATTTTAAAATGTCTTACCATCCAGAAGACAATCGAAATGAAGACACTGCAAGTACTCCCTCTCTCTCATAAAGCCATTCAGCGGGGTTGCCCAACCTTCTGCCAAAACCTGCACCCACTGCATATCCACCTAGTAAATGAGACAGTAAAGAAAAATGCTCTATTTCATGTACTTATGAACAAAAGTATTAATGGCTTTTTGCAGTTTAATTTTGAAAGCAATGGAAACGAACTTCTCAAGAATGTTTATAGATTTTACAAATCTAATCAACAATAAGGGCACTAGGAAAGTATGTATTTTTCTTAATAAATTTGAATAACATTAGGCTTCCCAACATTTCTAGTAAGAATAGCATCTCCTAAACCAGTGGTCCTCAAACTTTAATATGTATTAAGAAACCTCTGGAAGGCTTGTTAAATGAAGACTGCTCCACCCCCCAGTTTCTGATTTAGCTGGTTTGCTGTGGCATAAGGATTTGTATTTTTAACAGGTGCCCAGAAAATGCTAACAATGATGGTCTGGAAACTACACTCTGACAACCACTGTCCTGAACTAAAACAAACTTTAGATAAAAATATTTACCAAAAAAAATCCCTCACCAATGACAGAGTACCCTTCATTTTACAAACACTATATTATTTCTTGAACTTTAAGATTTCTAGTGGATCCCATCAGAATATTAAAGAATTGATGAATTAACGCAAGCTGGATATGCTCATTTTTTAACTGTGTGTGTGTGTGCGTGTGTGTATATAAATATATATATATATATATATATATATATATATATATGGGTATACCTGGATATGAGAATTATATGAAAAAAGATAAAGCACCTGGCCAAGAGCTGTGCATTATGATGTGACTTACCATGTATTCCCAAAGTATTAGGTTGGCATGTTCCACTGAAAAATCAAATAATGGTAAAGCATTCCCTTCCTTCAATTCACAGGAAAAAATTATATTCGTGCACCAAATTGTTTCACTTTCAAGTTCTCCTCTTACTAATTTTTCCTAAACCTTTGACAATGGCCACTATTCTTCTCTATTGGAATCTAATTCTAGATGGTATCTATTATGGACTGAATGTTTATGTCCCCCAGAAAATATGAAGCCCTAACCCCCAATGTGAATGTATCTGAAGACAGGGCCCTGAAGGGGTGATAAAGAATAAATGAGGTCATAAGGGTGGGTCCCAACCCAATAGGTCTGGTGCCCTCATAAGAGAAAGAGACACCAGAGCTCCCACACACACCCTGTGAGGATAAGGTAAGAAGGCGTCTGACAGCAAGTCAGTAAGGGAGCCTCACCAGGAAACGAACCAGCCAGCACCTGCATCTTGGACTTTCTAACTTACTGAACTATGGGAAAATACATTTCTGTTGTTTAAGCCATCCAGGGTATGGTATTTGTTATGGCAGCCTAGCATACATTATATGATGTAACCTAATTTTTTAAATTAATTACTTTGCATACTGCTGTGCAAAGAACAAACTACCATATTGAAAAAAAGATCACATTTAGAAAAAGCAGCTGTTTTTCTGGGTTATAGAGTCTAACTGACCTGGATTCATATGCAATCATTCTCAGTTTCGTTCTCTCTCTCTCTCCCCTTCCCTCCTCCCTGTCCTGTCCGTGTGTGTGTGTGTGTGTGTGTGTGTGTGTGTGTTCGTTCATTTGATGCACAGTCTGTCAGTGACAAAATCTGTTGTTCCTTTGCAAAGTCAGCTTTGAGTGGCTCTGCTCTCCAACTCTCCCTCTCTCTGCTCCCCTGCTGCTTAGCTTCTGGTCAGAAACCCAATCACACAAATCACCTAGATAATGTACTCCTATCAGGAATTTGAGTAAGTCTTTGAAGAGTCTTCCTCCGACCTCAGAAGGGTTGGGGGTTTATTTTTCTTTCTCCTTACTTGCACATTTGGCACCTCCCTGGGTGTCCAGGATTTTAACTATATTAAAAGAAAGGCTGAGAAATTCTAGTCCTGGTCCACGTTCTTATGCCTAAATCTCTCCATTTTTAAAGTATATCTGAATGACACAATTTAAAATTCTCTAAGATTTGAAAGTGATAAATTATAGCTGCCACTGTCATATCTAGTTTAACTAAGCAGTTTTTTATTGGGAAAAACACCTAATGCTATTATTAGAGCTAAGATACACAACAGAATTATTCTTCACAATATAAGAAAGGGAAAGTCAGGGTTTTGACAAGGGATTAGGAAACATGTTTAAAGGAAAAAAATGTTCATTTAAATTATTTAATAATTAAAGGTTTTTAATCTTTTAGAACCCATTCCTTTTGATAAGCCTAAAGATCTTACATAATCTTTGTTCTTTGATATTTCATAATAAATAAATATTATGACTAAAATGAAATCAAAGCCATGGTAATTTGGAAATATGGTTTTACAAATTAAACATATTTCCCATCCCTGGGAACTGTGATATACACAACTACCACTATCACCCACACCCTCAAACACAAAAATAAAATCACAAATTCTATAGACTAACAACTATACATAAGGTTAAATCACTCAGTAGGAAAAGGAACAAAGCACTCACTTTATTAATTTTCAATGCTGGTAATGTTTCTGCATCTGTTTTTGCCAAATGAAGTTTATTTTCTGGCACATACAGTTCTTTCACTTCATAAGAGGCATCCACAGGTACAATATCCTATACGTACACAAAAGTACAGTTAAATGTTTGATTCAACAATTTAGCTTTCTCCAAAGGGCATCTTAATGAAGAAAATGAACATTTCAAAATGAGACTTAAAAAACGAAGTGTAAGAGAGGGATTTAATGCTGTACCTCCCAATCAATTTTCCTAGTGACAGCTGGTCTACTTGCAAGCAGGTAACATCCCACATGCAAGACTTCATTAATTGTAATCTCCCACTATCTAGCGAGACAGAAATTCCTGGAATGTGCCATATAAGTCAAGATCATGCAACTGCAAAGAAGAGGTGACCTCAAGTAAGGGGTAATGATAAAAATAATTTGGAAACAAAGAAATAAACAAAAAAAAGCACTCTAAACATAATCATTATTTTCATTATAAAACCATTTCATTCCAGCTTCCACATGCATCTTTGTCACCACCGTCACGAAAGCCACCTTCTTAGTCATGTAACACACTATTCCAGAGCACGTCAGCTCTACTCCCACCACTGCAGTTTGAGAAACAGCACTCTCTGATGTCTTAACGAAATGTAGTCCGGAAATTTTAACCAAACTTCCTAGTATTCATTTATATCACACTGCACAGCATGCAGGATCTTAGTTCCCTGACCAGGAATCAAAGCGGCGCCCCCTGCAGTGGAAGAGCAGAGTATTTTTTTTTTTTTTAACATCTTTATTGGAGTATAATTGCTTTACAATGGTGTGTTAGTTTCTGCTTTATAACAAAGTGAATCAGCTATACATATGAAGGGCAGAGTCTTAACCACTGGACCACCAGGGAAATCCTACTAAATGTGTTTAATTACTTTAAAATTTTCCAGTCAAATCAATCAAGTAATCTCTATAAGCATACAAAACTGGCACTGATTAAGGGTTTTCCATATGTATCCAAGCAATAATTTCTTACGCAAAATAAATTAACTCTCAAGAGAATGAGAAGACAAGCCACAGACTGAGACAAAATATCTGGAAAAGGCATATCTGAAAAAGGACTGTTACCCAAAATATACAAAGAACTCTTAAAACTCAACAGTAAGAAAAGAACCCTATTAGAAAATGGGCCAGAGACCTGAACAGACAACTCACAAAAAGGATATACAGATGACAAATAAGTATATGAAACGATACTCTACATCATATATCATCAAGGAAATGCAATTTAAAACAACGAGATACCACTATTAGAATATACTTATTAGAATGACCAAAATCCAAAACACTGACCACATCAAATGCTGACAAGGATGCGGAGCAACAGGAACTCTCATTCACTGGTGGTGTGAATGCAAAATGGTACAGCTGCTTTAGAAGACAATCTGGTGATTTCTTACAAAGCTAAACATACTCTCACCAAATAATCCAGCCATCATGCTCCTTGGTATTTACCCAAATGAGGTGAAAACTTACATCCACCTGCACACAGATGTTTACAGCAGCCTTACTCATAATTGCCAAAACTTGAAAACAACCAAGAAGTCCTTTAGTAGATGAATGGATAAACTGTGGTACATCCAGACAATGGAATATTAATTATTCAGCACTAAGAAGAAATGAGCTATCAAGCCATGAAAAGACATGGAGAAAACTTAAATGCAGACTACTAAGTAAAAGAAGCCCATCTGAAAAGGCTACATATTGTATGATTTCAACTATGTGACATTCTGAAAAGGCAAAACTATGGAGACAGTAAAAACATTGGTGGTTGCCCAGGGTTACAGGGGAGGGGAGAAGGGATGAATAGGAAGAACACAGGGGATTTTCTAGGGCAGTGCAACTATCCTCTATGATACTACAATGGTGTATAAATGTCATTACACATTTGTCAAAACCCATAGAAGGTTCAACACTAATGTAAACTATGAACTATGGATGATAACAATGTGTCAATGTAGGTTCATCCATTATAACAAAGGTACCACTCTGGTGAGGGATACTGGTAGCAGGATAAGCTGTGTGTAGCAGGGAGTGGAGCCATGGGAGTTCATTCTCTATACTTTCCACTCAAGTTTTGCTGTGAACCTGAAACTGCTCTAAAAAATAAAACCCATTTTAAAAAATGCATAACAACAGAAAAAGTAATTCAAAATGAATATTAATGGTAGAACCAGGTGTTTAAGGACAATACCTACTACTTTTAGAAAGAAAAAGTTTGGGAAGAAACTTCAACTTACATTTGGACTTTGATTAATATCTTCAGTAGTGGAAAAAAGCAGAGTCAGATATGTGTCTCAAAGCTGGACGATCTCATGAAAGCCTGAGTGCTACCACTCAAGCAGTCCGTATGGGTTCTGAGAATCTAGAAAGAATTATTCTACTACATTTTTCTGATGTTCTGTTCCCTCAAAGATAGAGCTGCACTGGCTAAATCATGTACCAGAATCAAGCTCCTCCTACCAGTAAATTCAAGGCCTCTGATCTTTCTCATGAAAAACCCAAGAATGAATAAGAAGAGTAAAGATGAAGGAAAAAAGAAAGAAATAATAAAATTAAAAGACATAAATAATGAAGCACTGCTTACTACCATACCACGTTCAGCTAGGTCTCTGGAGGCCCTTTGTCCTTTGAGCATCCCACTACTCACGGGAAAGTACAAAGTGTGTGTTAAGCACAAACTCTGCACAGCACAGGGCACTTCATAAACCTTCCAGACCGCCTTCTGCAATTAAGCCTGCAGTAGGTACCCACAGCAGAAGGCTATTTATTGTATTTACTAATGGTAAACACTACATGAGTGCATCAAAGAATAATGATGAAGGAAGAGAGACAGCTTCCACTGGCTGCCTCAATTTTCTCTTTGTAGATGTAAATACTGTACAACCTTGTAAAGACTCTTTTTTAAATCTACAAAGAGAAATAGCTTAAGGTAGTCCATTCTGTACCTCCTAACTCCAGGAATTATCTTTAATACATTTATTTTAAATTATAAAACAGCAATAAAGAGAATGTGGAAAGGAGAAAAACCCATCACCCTATACATGGCTATTATTATCATTTCTGTATATTCCCCTCCAAGCGTTTTTCACTCATGGGCATTACAGGGCAACTGGTAGCTTCAGCATTTTACAAAGGCTATTACTCCATCAACCAGAAAACAAAAATTCAGAATCAACTTTTCCCAGAACAGTATGATGTGCATTAAGTGAACTGCACACACTCCCTATATGTTCAATTAGCTTCTTGGACATGTAAAGCTCTGAAAGGTACCTTGAGGAACACACATTTTTGTAAAATAAAGAATTTAAGTCTTCCACACTAGGAACAAATGCTAAATTAAATTACACAAAAAGTCAGGCATTCATTAGGGCTTTTGTGAGAAAGAGTATGGTAAAGTTTCACAAGTGTAAAATTTCACACTTGAAATTAAATATCTGCATTAATCACAAAACATTAGAGACACAACATTTTCAAAACCAAAAAGAGCTACAAGAAAGCAACACAGGTCTATAGGTCAGTTATTTCTGATTTTTGTACTTAAGACCTGAGTTCAGATTCTAACAGTGCAACCTTGAGCAGGTTATCTAACATTTCTCACCTTCTCTCTGTCTCAGCTGTTTAACAACACTGCCACCAAAAAGTTTGTGTGTGTGTGTGTGTGTGTGTGTGTGTGTGTGTAGTTACAGGGCTGCTGTGACAAATGACTTAAAGTATGTAAACTGCGGGGCTCACATTTACTGGATGCTAACAACAATACCAGCAATGTTCTAAGGGTTTCACGTGAATTAATTCATTTAATTTTCATGCAATCCTACCTATGAAAGTAGAAGAAACTATTGCTATCCTCCTTTTACAGATGAGGAAATTAAGGCTCAGGAGAGGTTAATAACTTGCCCCAAACCCCTGTTGTACCGTGTTCCAATGTGCTTACCACACAAATAAATACTCAATAAATAGTTATAGTGTGCTTGCTACATGCCAGGAACTGTTCTAAGCACTCTACATTTATTAATAGAATCCTCAGTACAATTCTGAGACAGGTACTATTTTTATTTCCCATTTCACAGATGAGAGAATTGAAGCCAGAGAAATCAGGTTATTTTTTCCAAGGTCGTACAGTTAATTGATAAGTGTTGGAACTGGGATTCCAACTCAGGTCCCAACACTATGCTCCTCCAAATAAAAAAACAAATTTTTAAAAATAAAAATTAAAAGAAAAACCTTTACTGTTTTTCCCATAAAACTAAGTTATAAAACATTTTGCCACATAAATTGTTCTTAGTTTACTTTCATGATTTTATTAAACATTTACAATTCCCAGTGTTTCTGGTCAGTGTGTGATCTTTCTGTGTTAATAAAGTCCTAGACAAAAAGTAAAGATATTCAACATTTCAGTTACATCTAAACATTTCTATTAATAACAAGTGAACGATTTTCAACCAACTTTCTCAAACTCCATCACTGTGAATAAATTGAAAACCTCCACTTCCACCACTTGAGACCCCTTAGAACTTTGAAAACCAGAATCACAGTCTGGGAATAAATGACACAGGAACTCCAGGGAAGAGAAGAATTTCACAGATACAAACAACTCTACATAAAGCTTTCTTTGCCATCTCTGAAGCCTATATTATTTTGTAAGGATGAGATGCCTTTTTTGTGATGGTGTTGACTACTCTCCCCCACACCCTATATACCACTAATAGCTGTCAACAGTCTTGGAGGGTCAGAGGAGCGCATCCAACAGACTAAATCTTTTCATCTCTGTTGGACGCAACAGGGCATTTTTAGCTGGTTTCCTAAGCCATCATCACTAGAGTCAGCTCACAAATACTAATGAATAGCAGCAGTGCACACTGCCCACTGTAATGCTCCCAGCACAAGGCTGGGTGTGTCTCCGCCTTGCCTCCACCCTGGAATCTCCCCTTCTGTAGAACGCCACGACACTGGAGTGTACACTCAGGTATGTGAATCTGCTCCCTCTGAAAAGACTCTGTTCAAAGTAAGAACTGAGAACCAACAAATGTTTCCTTCTATACATCATGTCTATTTCCTTCCAACCACACCCTAAGTTAAAAAACAAATGTACAGTTTGTGAGCAAATCCAGGAGAACTAGTTTGAACACGAAAGAGTGGTATCTATATTATAAAACCAACCAAATTATTTTTTTAATGTTCTGTACACTAATAATGCCTTAGCTTTAGTAATGCATGTTAGTAATGTGCTGCTTTGTATGCATGAACATAGAGGCTATAATCACTTTTTTTTTTTTAATTTTTATTGGCCATGCCACATGGCTTGCAGGATCTTTGTTCCCCAACCAGGGTTCAAACCCGTGCCCCCCTGCAGTGGAAGTGTGGAGTCCAAACAACTGGACTGCCAGGGAATTCCCCTATAATCACTTTCTTTTCAAAAAGGAGGGAAGTCGTTTGAGAAAATAATTTTAAATAACATAAAATTTTATTGTTTAATGTTTATTATTAAAATTATTTAAGTATAAAATTGTTTTCATTACAAGCATGTCACAAAATTCTTCCCTTTTCAAAATTCACACCCTGCAATTATTTTAAACTGAATTTTAACCTCACAACTTAGATATAAAATTCTTCTGATATCTAACCAAGGGCAAAATAAAGGTTCAAGAGGTTGCTACTGTTTTTCTCTTCTAAAAAGGTACATAAAGTGAGCACTTTTGGAATTAACACAAACATAGCAGGAGCCAACAGGAACATGGGACACATACTCAGAGGAAGCAAGTTCTCTGTGGATTGGACATGTAGAGAGAAGAGAACTATCAGGAAGACAAAAAGTTTTTAAAATGCAGACACAGCCAGTTCCTAGCACATTCTACTGACAAATAGTTTTCGTTTCCAAAACCACTACTGAACATCTAAAAGAGTCAAAACCACCTCAAAGTGAGACAAGAGATCTGGACATCAGAACATGAAGTCCCTGCCACATGAGCTACCCATTTTAGTTGGGATTCACTTGGATTCCCAGAGACACCGTCAGCTGTTAGAAAATAATGTGTTCTTCTGAAACCTGTACAAATAAAACCTTTTATTTAAGGAAATTTCCTTTAAAACAAAAATAGATCACAAGCCAGGTCAGGAACAAGTGTTCATGTACCTAACCCCTTACTTCCAGTTTTAAGAGCTCCATAGTCACCAAGTATTTAAGGGTAGAGAGGAAACAGGGGTGCTCCTAGGAATTCTCCTGAGTAGGGGGTCAGTAAACAAATTCACATGCTACCATTAATGAGGAAGGTCTAGAAATATTTTAAAATTTAATTTTAAAATGTAACATGGATACTCAAAATTTTTTCTTCTTTTTTTTTGCTTGACTGACTAAATACAATCTAAGACCTAACGTATGTTGTATCCATATCTTTGTTCAAAGAGAAAATTGTTTGTTTTTTCCTGGAAACTGGCCAGCAGAACAAACAACATTCACTACCTGAAAATAGTAGTTCTTGCCTTCTCTTTTTAATCTTCCTGAAGAACCGTGAACAAGTTAATAAACACAGTGACTTCACACTTTAAATTTTTCCTTTAAGTATTTTCTGAACTTTTTCTTGAGCCAAATCTCAACAGATTTGAACACTAGAGCTCAATGATATTTTTATGAAACTATTAAATTTCTATTATCTAAGCTACATGCATCCAAAGCATGAACACTAACGACATACTGGCATCACTTTAAAACTGAGCTGCAAAGTCTGGTTTTACATGCAGTATAAAACCCATTTCGAGCACTAAACCACCATTTCATAAGAAGACAAACCTTTAAATAATTTATAGCACTACTAAATCTAGAGCTCCTAGTAGATTTAAAAACAGTATTTAAAATATCACTTTAGATTAAAACCATCAGCAAGAAGCCTACTTCTTTATGTCATAACCCGCCAAGTTAAAATGCAATACCAGCAGGCCATCTAGTGACCATTCAAGGGTTAGGAAAAAACTTAAATAAAAAACCCTCAGTATTTTCCAGTGTCTTCTATCTTCTTGGATAAAAATGTGCCAACTGAAGCATACTGAGAAAATAAAGATGCCCTGACAAAAATACTGAGAAATTAAGTATTTATTTAAATGACCACACTGCCTATACCAATTATACTACATAAGCCAGATCAAAAGAGAAATAAGACAATCCAGAGATGACAGAACCAAAATACCCTTCATCCTAATACCCACTGTAGACCACACTAAAAATATTTTTTCCTGGACAGTGAAAATCAATTCCATATCTTAATAATGATAAAATTTCATATTCTAAGGCAAATCAAGGAAAATTTAAACATGAAAAAATTTCACTGCCCTTTGACCTCTCTCCCCTCTACTGTGCACTGTGTATCTGCATTATGCATTGGCCTAACCTTCCCCAGTGGCAGAAATTCATGTTCAATCATAAAGAGCAATGTTCTCCTAGCACCAACAAGACAACTCCTTAAAAGATAACATTCCTTCTTGGGGACTTCCCTGGTTGGTGCAGTGGTTAAGAATCCACCTGCCAATGCAGGGGACACGGGTTCGAGCCCCGGTCTGGGAAGATCCCACATGCCACGGAGCAACTAAGCCCGTGTGCCACAACTACTGAGCCTGCGCTCTAGAGCCCACGAGCCACAACTACTGAAGCCCGTGCACCTACAGCCTGTGCTCCACAACAAGAGAAGCCACCACAATGAGAAGCCCGTGCACCGCAACAAAGACTAGCCCCCGCTCGATGCAACTAGAGAGAGCCCACGCACAGCAATGAAGGCCCAACGCAGCCAAAAATAAATATATTAATTAATTAATTTTTTAAAAAAGATAACATTCCTTCATGATCTTGTAAGGGGCCACAATGACCCCCACTTTGTACTCACAGATCTGGACTGTCCAAACTATCTAGGTCATTTAATGTACAGCCCTCTGTCTCAAAAACCTATATAACTGTGCTTTGACCTTTAAGGGCAGAACAGTACTCAGAGCTTGCTGAGGGCCTGTTCCTGGGTTAATAAAATCCTCTATTTGACTCGAATAAAGTTTTCCATTTCTTTCTTAGATGGATTAATTTTTTGTCGACAGTAAAGAATGTTAAAGAAACAATACCTGGTAGAATTCATTTCAGAAGAGTCTCTCCAAAGTAATACAGAGCATCAGATAGAAAAAATTCCACGCATCATCAGAGGAGGCAGCACTTGTCAAACACCTGAACCATCCTGGGACAAACAACTTCACCTCCCTGAATCTGTGTCCTCATCAGTAAAATGAGGAAAATTATAACTACTTCTCAAAGTCTTAACAAAAATTAAATGCAATAATGCTGGGCTTCCCTGGTGGTGCAGTGGTTGAGAGTCCGCCTGCCGATGCAGGGGACACGGGTTCGTGCCCCGGTCCAGGAGGATCCCACATGCCGTGGAGCGGCTGGGCCTGTGGGCCGTGGCCGCTGGGCCTGCACGTCCGGAGCCTGTGCTCTGCAACGGGAGAGGCCACAACAGTGAGAGGCCCGCGTACCGCAAAAAAAAAAAAAAAAAAGCAATAGTGCTACTGAAGGGACTACCAAAGGCTTTGCACATGCTAAGAGTTCTGCTCTTCCATCTCTACCTGTGCCATTCCCTGCCAGCACTCACAATTATATTCTTAGACATAATGCTAGTCAACGCAGAACCTCTAATCTTCACATCCCCACTCAAAGCACACACTAGAAAGCTATGGAGATTTGGTCACTATTCCCTGAAAACACCACTGCACTCGACATCTTCATCCCCTCCACCCACAATCTATATTAGTGATATTAGCTCTACCATGTGAGCTCACACAACCCACCCTTGGAAAACCTAACAAATATCTTTGTGGAACTTCCCTGGTGGTGCAGTGGTTAGGACTCCAAGTTCCCAATGCAGGGGGCCCGGGTTCAATCCTTGCTCAGGGAACTAGATGCCCCATGCATGCCACAACCAAGAGTTTGCATGCTGCAACTAAGGAGCCTACGAGCCGTAACTAAAGGAGCCTGCCTGCCACAACTAAGACCCGGCACAACCAAAAAAATAAACAAATAAATAAATAAAATATTTTTTTAAATGTCTTTGTGATGACAATGAAGTTGAATTGCACTGGCTACCCCTGGACCACCAGAGAGAAGGAGCTTGTTAGGAAAAGCACGTTACACTAAGTCACCTTGCGATAAGGGTGCAGCAGGCAAAGAAACTCCTTGTATCACCAACTAACCATAAACTCTGAGCTGAACATCAAGTGTGCACTGGTTTCCCCATGTATCCTAATGTTCATCTGAGATTCAACTTTGTGAGAAAATCAAAGGAGAATAAACGCCAGAACAGAAGTAGTTGGGTATGTGTGCATATTTCTTCCTTCAATTGTACTTTTAAATTCTATATCATGTTATAAAAGAAAAAAAAGAATTTATATAGTCATTCTAGTTTATAAATAATGGTAGTAAGGACCAAAACTTTAGGTCCATGAGGCAGGAATCTGTACTGTCTAATTCATTGCCACATCCACAGTGGTTTACAACAGTGCCTAGCATGTATGGCACTAGGTATTTGTTAAATTAACTCACAGGATCAACCAGTACAAACAGAAATACTTACTTTCAATGGGAAGTGAAGTCATTTACTTAGGAAAGCATATAACTGAAATCTTTTCCCCAAAAGAGGGTGGTTCCCAAAAAAGCAATTGCATTAAGGAGGCATTTACATTTATTCTTTTGTCACCACCCAGCTTTAGAATAAAAATGAGTAATTTTCAAAAGAAAATTTCCCTGTCTTAAACTAATATAACCAGAATACCTTTCTGGCCGTAAATTTAATTATATTGTACTTGGGTTGTAATAAGAACACTCTTCAAAGTAAAAGCCAGAGGCATATGAAAATGAATTCTAGGAATCCATGTACCTGGAATCCTAGGTATGGAGTCCAATAAGTTCATGAACAAGTTAGTTAATATCTCTGAAATACTTCATAGGTTTACTCTGTGAATAAAATTAGACAACATACACAAAGTACTCAGTGCAAAGACCAAGTAGGAAACCACCAAAGTAATTCAAGTGAGAGGTGGTTAGAAGCTAAAGTAGGACAAAAGACCACTTCCCCTGAGATTCTAACAATCAAAGCAAATATTTTAAAAGACACAAAGTCCCACATACATGTCCCTTACAAGAAGTATTAACTAGATGTTAGTTTATCTATCCCTCTTTTTCAAAACCTTGAATGAAACTGTCCAATTATCAGATTGTCTAGCAAGAATAATATAGACTAATATCTGTATAAAAGGAAGAATAGGGCCTCCCTGGTGGCGCAAGTGGTTGAGAGTCCGCCTGCCGATGCAGGGGATACGGGTTCGTGCCCCGGTCTGGGAGGATCCCATATGCCGCGGAGCGGCTGGGCCCGTGAGCCATGGCCGCTGAGCCTGCGCGTCCGGAGCCTGCGCGTCCGGAGCCTGTGCTCCGCAGCGGGGGAGGCCACAGCAGTGAGAGGCCCGCATACCGCAAAAAAAAAAAAAAAAAAAAAAAAAAAGGAAGAATAATAGGTATAATCATTAATTAGGAACAAACAAATTGGGAGCAAGGCATTAAGGCCACAGAGACTAAGGAAAGCAATGGCATCAAAAAAAGAAAAAAGTAAACACTGTGGTGAAAGGCATAAGGACAATAATTTTTTAAAAAGCAGCTTGGAACCAAACTATGGAAAAGCTTGAACACAAATTACCTTAATTCTATAAACAATGGGGAAAAAATCAATATATATTTTAGAGTAAAAAAACAGAAAGGATTAGACTACACTTTAGAAATGTGATTCTGTCAACAATATAAAATGGAATAAAAGGCAGACAGGACTGGAGGTGGGGTGACCAATTGTACAGTGGCAGTCAACACTAAATTTTTTACCGTTACGGGGAAAAAAAAGGCAAAGTCCTGTGCATAACAGACACCACATGAGCCTGCATTTTCATTTTACAGAATCATGGTTAAAAATAATTTAAGTCTAAATACAGTGAGGGATCTTGGATTGAATCCGAGAATAGGAAAGGATAATAGTGGAAAAGCTTGTGAAATCCAAATAAGTTTGTGCTTTAGTACAAAGTACCAAGCTTAATTTCTCAGTTTTGAGAAATGTAAGTTATTAAGTTATTAACTTATGTAAGTTATTAACCTAAGTTATTAAGTTATTAACTTATGTAAGTTATTAACCTAAGAGGAAGCTGGGTGAAGGATATACAAGAACGCTCTGTAATATTTTTAGATTTACAGAAGAACTGCCAAATTTTCTCAAGATAAATTTCTGTTGAAAAACAACAAATCATCTTCCCACTACAAAAAAAAAAAAAAAGAAGAAAGAAAAAAGCCTCTATGTAGGTAAAAGTGTCAAACTCAAAGGACGCAACTCTGAGTAGGGCCCCAAAGAAGCGTTTAGGAATTGAAGGAAAGAAAGAATGGAGGGAGGGTAGCCATCACACTCTTAAGTTTAATAATCTCTTAAGTGTCTGAACTATCTGGAACTATCTATAGCCCATAAAATGGCTTCTGAGATTCATGAGCCCCCTAAAATTTTATGAGAATATCTATGTGTATTTTTCTGAAGTTTTATAAAACACTTAAGAATCAGTAATTAGATATAAAAAACAGACAATCCAAACTAACAGAAAATAGAACTATTGGGAATTCCCTAACGGTCCAGTGGTTGGGACTCTGCACTTTCACTGCCATGGGCCAGGGTTCGATCCCTGGTCAGGGAACTAAGATCCTGCAAGCTGCATGGCATGGCCAAAAATAGAAAAAGAAAAAAGAAAACAGAATTAAGTATAACTTTCTAACATTGATACGACAAATCTCAAGTTAAAAAAAAAGATAGGTTCAATATATAAGAAATGCAAACAAAACTACAATCTAAATATAAAGGAAAAATACTGAAAACACAGTTTCAATGAAAATGGCATAGAATTAATATTTATTGATTTCATACAAATTTATAACTATAAACAACCT
Source organism: Mesoplodon densirostris (assembly GCF_025265405.1). Lineage (NCBI taxonomy): Eukaryota > Metazoa > Chordata > Mammalia > Artiodactyla > Ziphiidae > Mesoplodon > Mesoplodon densirostris. Next base: position 75,032,410 of record NC_082661.1, read on the forward strand.
CAAAAGAGTAAAAGTAGAGTAAGGATAGACAATTCACTGAAAATAAAACAGATTACACAATAGACCACCACCTAACAAACAGAAAGGCCAGCTAATCTATAAAATCAAACTTTCTTGAGCCCATCACAGAGCTGAGGTCCTAAAGCAGTAACATGAGCTGCTTCCAAAGAGTGACAAGTCCCACCAAGAAAAGTCAAGACATATGAATTATCTCCCTTTGGTAAAGCCTGGGAGGAAGAGATGGCTGCAAGAAAAGCAGGAAGAAGAAAACAGCTTTAAAGTTTTGAAAATTCTTCAAGGCTGAGTGTGGACTAGTGTGACAGGTGAGTATCACTGGGAACCCAGACGTGAGGAGCTCTGCGCTCACTCACAAGCAGGCCTACAGGAGGTATGCAGAAGGAACGTGAAGAGCAGGTCTGGAGACCAGAGCCCGCTCCCTCGGTGGCGCACAAGCACAAAGCTCTGCCCACTCCCTGCAGCACTGTCTCATCCAAGACAAAAGCCTTAGGCTGATGGGGGAGGGCAGGAAACCACTCCCCACCCAACCCCTAGCCTCCCAGGGTCTGCTGTTTTGGGGGAGGGGTAGAAGCAAGTATGGCCTGCCAAAAGGAGGTGGAAGAAACTCTCTTGGCCCAGGATCCTGAACCGATACAAACCAGGGATCTGCACGTGAGGAGCAGAAAACTCACCCTCCAAGACCTCCCAGGTTCAAAGAGAGGCTGGCTACCGTGCAGGGAGGGGAAGCAACACTGAGAAAGACCCACTCCAAGATCCAGAAGCATAGGTCCTGCTTAAGACTGAATCTGGACCAGCAGAACTGAAAACCACCACTCCTCCCCCATCATGACCTTGGCACTAAGTAATAAGCAACAGTAGTTTACTGCTGTGAGAGAGGAGCAAGAGCCTGGAAGGAGACCCCTTCTGTGGTACAGGCATACAGGAAATGCTAAAAGCTGAGGATGGAGCAGAAACACTGGGGAAAACCCTCCAGCAGGCCAGATCCCACACTAAGCACAAGGAAAACAGCTCACCACTGGAGAAATGTGAAGCGGGTGTCACATGAAGAATAACTAGAATAAGGAAACCCTAACCCAGCTGAACTACTTATTAAACTAACTCAACTCACTACACTAACAGTGTGACAGAAGAAGCATAAATGCCAAAGCATAAATACCACTTACCTCAATCTCTACTGTTCTTCCAGACACAACACCCAGCATTCAATAAAAAATTAGGACACATGAAAAAGAGGAAGAAAAAACACCCACTGTTAAGAAATACAGCAAGATCCAGAAACGACCCAGAGGTTAGAACCATCAGGCAGGACTTTAAAATAATTAAAATTACTATGTTAAAAGATCTAGTGCAAAAGTGGACAGCATGCCTAAAAAGATAAAGGATTTCAACAGAGAGATGTACACTATACTAAAAACAAAAAAGTCAAATGATGATAGAATTTTTTAATTATCAGAGTTTAAAAATTCTTCCTATGGGAAAATCAATATATTGGATACAGCTAAGGAATCAGTAACCTTGAAAATAAGTGAATAGAAATTAATACAGCTGAAAAGTTAAGACAAAAAAGTGTGAAAGAACAGAGCATCTTTAGGCTGCGGGAAAATATTATATTGTCTAACATATGTGTAACTGGAGTCCCAGAAGGAGGAGAGAGAATAGGACAAAAGAAATATTTGAAGACATAATGGTCAAGAGTTTTCAAAAACCAATAAAAGAATAAACTACCAACCCAAGAAAGTAAAAGAACTCTGAACTGAAAGAAATAGACCTAAATATACTGAAAGACTTATAAACTTCATACTAAAACTGCTGAAAACCAAAAAGATTAAGAGCAAATGTTGAATTTAGGCAGAAAAAAAAAGAAACATTATAAAGAGGGGAAAAAAGAAAAGAATCACATCAGACTTTCATCAGAAACAATGCAAACAAGAGGACCATGGAACAACATCTTTAAAGTACTAAAAGAAAAACACCTGTCAACCCAGAACTCTATGCCCAACAAACACATGAAAAGATGTTCATCATCACTAATTATTAGAAAAATACAAATCAAAACTACAATGAGGTACCATCTCACACCAGTTGGAATGCCCTTTATTAAAAAGTCTACAAATAGGGCTTCCCTGGTGGCACAGTGGTTGGGAGTCCGCCTGCCGATGCAGGGGACACGGGTTCGTGCCCCAGTCTGGGAGGATCCCACATGCCGCAGAGCGGCTTGGCCCATGAGCCATGGCCGTCGAGCCTGCGTGTCCGGAGCCTGTGCTCCGCAACGGGAGAGGCCACAACAGTGAGAGGCCCACATACCGCAAAAAAAAAAAAAAAGTCTACAAATAATAAATGCTGGAAAGGGTGTGGAGGAAAAGGAACCCTCTTATGCTGTCTGTGGGAATGTAAACTGGTGCAACCATTATGGAAAACAGTATAGAGGTTCCTCCAAAAACTAAAAATAGAGTTGCCATACGATCCAGCAATCCCACTCCTGGGCATACACCCAGACAAAATTATGATTCAAAAAGATATATGCAGGGCTTCCCTGGTGGCGCAGTGGTTGAGAGTCTGCCTGCCGATGCAGGGGACACGGGTTCGTGCCCCGGTCTGGGAAGATCCCACATGCCGCGGAGTGGCTGGGTCCATAAGCCATGGCTGCTGAGCCTGCGCATCCGGAGCCTGTGCTCCGCAACGGGAGAGGCCACGACAGTGAGAGGCCCGCATACCGCAAAAAAAAAAAAAAAAAAAAAAAAAAAAAAAGATATATGCAGCACCACTATCTGCAATAGCCAAGACATGGAAACAACCTAAATGTCCATCAACAGATGAATGGATAAACAAGATATGGTATATACATACAATGGAATATTACTCAGCCATAAAAAGGAATGAAATAATGCCATTTGCAGCAACATGGATGGACCTAGAGATTATCATACTAAGCAAAGTTAAGTCCGAAAGAGAAAGACAAATACCACCTTACATCACTTATATGTGGAATCTAAAATACAACACAAATGAACATATCTACAAAACAAAAACAGATTTACAGATATAGAGAACAGACTTGTGATTGCCAAGGGGGAGGGGGTGTGGGGGAGGGAAGGACTGGGAGTTTGGGATTAGCAAATGCAAACTATTATATATAGGATGGATTAATAACAAGGTCCTATTGTATAGCACAGGGAACTATATTCAATATCCTGTGATAAACCATAATGGAAAAGAATATGAAAAAGAACATATATATGTATAACTGAGTCACTCTGCTGTACAGCAGAAATTAAACACAACATTGTAAATCAACTATACTTCAATAAAATTTTTTAAAATGTATACTATGCCCTCCCCAAAAAAATCTTTTAAAAATGAACAAACAGATGAGAAAGATCTGATATAAGCCTTTCCAAACTCAGTCTTCTGTGCCTCCCAGTATGCTATGTATACACTGAAACTACGGTTTCTAGGACACTTTCTAGGAGTTACATACTCTAATTTCTATCACCTAAAACGTTAAATTCCTCAAGGACAGAAACACAGCTGGTTAAGCTCTGTAGTGCCAGTGCCCTAGAATGTGACTAACTACAGTAGCAGGCTTTTAACAGATATCGGATTGATGATGGATAATGAAAGAATGAATAATGAAGAGATGAGAGGGAAGCCAGAAGCAGAGCAATAGGACTAGCTCAAGAGCTCAGAAGTTGGCTAATAGGAAACCTATCAACCAACGGAAAAATGAAGAAGAGCAGAAAGATGAAGTACAAAACCTTCTGGGATTAGGTCTCATTGACCTGCAGAGAGTACATCAATATATATAAAGAAAAACATCAGAGCAGGGCAGTTAGCAATTCATTTTATTTTTATTTATTCAGCTAAAATGCTTATGTAAGGGAAATAAATTAGGAAAGCAAGTCCCAGACTAATCATCTGGTAAATATTTTATAATATGGAAAAATACAAAGGCTAAACATTCATAGTATATTCAGATATAGGTAATTTTTATTTAAAAGTTTTATGCCTAGTATATCCAGTAAGAAATACTAGATGAAAGAGTTTTATGGTAATAGGATTTTAAAAGTCAAGAGTGGATTTAGAAATCACAAGCCACAGTTAGGACAGAATGAGGAGCAATGATGCAACGCCAACTGTCTACCACCATATTAGGAGTTGCTGTGCAGCACTGAACAGCAAAGGTAGGGACCCCACCACTCGGGAGAAAGGAACTACTGACTCCCACATGAAGGCCAGATCTTCTTCAGCTAAATGAACTGTGAGCCTCCACTGGAAAAAGGGAAGTATGGAGAAAGGAGCAGAGAAGGGAAGAAAAATAACTTCTAAAAACTGAGATTAAACTAAACTCAGAGAATCATGCACCTAGTGGGCCCAAGTTCTGGATAACATCAAACCTCTTTACGTTTCCATATGTTCAGGAACGAGACAAAGGTTGTTATGTCCTGGAACCTTCACCCCACTAAAAGTCAACCATAAGATGTCATCAAGTTATCACAGGGGAAATCTGGACTCTCTCAATGTTTAGGAAAAGTTAAATATATTATGTAACTCAACTTAAAAATATACTGATGCCAAGCTGTAGAGCTGAATAACCAAGGCTGAATTTCCTCTATAAGGTATTTGTGTGTTAAAATTACAGGTAAAATAAAAGATTGTTTGTCTCTCAAGCCTCCTGTGGTTTAGACTGACTGGAATATTTCACATGTGGTATATATACGGTGCCCCCCACAGCACCTAACAAAGTGACACACATGCACAGAAAGCCATCAGTGCTATAAAGAATTTAAAATGCACATATTCAGCAATTAATGTATTCAACAACACATTAAAAGGATCATACACCTTGATCAAGTGGGATTAATCCTGGGGTGCAAAGGGTGGTTCGATATCCACAAATCAACCGATGTGATACGCCACATTACCAATATGAACAATAAAAACTATATGATCATATGGATAGAGGCAGAAAAAACCTCTGACAAAGTTCAACATCTATTTACGATAAAAACTCTCAACAAAGTGGGTATAGAGAGAACACACCTCAATATGATAAAGGCCATATATGATAAGCCCACAGCTAACAGCATACTCAATGGTTAAAGCATTTCCTCTAAGATCAGGAACAAGACAAAGTTGTCTACTCTCACCATTTTTATTCAACATAGTATTGGAAGTCTTAGTCACAGCAATCAGACAAGAAAAATAAATAAAAGGCAAACAAACTGGAAAGGAAGAAGTAACACTGTCACTGCAGCTAACATGATACTTTACATAAAAAATCCTCAAGATACTACCAAAAACTACTATAGCTAATCAACGAATCTGGTAAAGTTGCAGGACACAAAATTAATATATAGAAATCTGTTGTATTTCTATACACTAACAATGAACTATCAGAAAGAGAAATTAAGAAGATAATTCCATTTACGATCGCATCAAAAAGAATAAAATAGGAATAAATCTAACTAAGGAAGTAAAAGACTTCTTCTCAGAAAACTATAAGACACTGATGAAAGAAACTGAAGATGACACCAACATGCAAAGATATATCTTGGTCATGGACTAGAAGAATTAATATTGTTAAAATGACCACACTACCCAAGGCAATCTACAAATTCACTTCAATTCCTAACAAAATACTAATGGCATTTTTTACAGAACTGGAAAAAATAATTGTAAAATTTGTATGGAAACACAAAAGACCCCAAACAGCTAAAACAATCTTGAGAAAGAAGAACAAAGCTGGAGGTATCATGCTCCCTGATTTCAAACTACAGTATAAAGCTACTGTCATCAAAACAGTATGGTACTGATACAAAAACAGACACATAGATCAAAGGAACACAACAGAGAGCCCAGAAATGAACCCACACTTATATGGGCAATTAATCTATGAAAAAGAAGCCAAGAATATACAATAGGAAAAAGACAGCATCTTCAATAAATGATTTTGGGAAAAGTGGACAGCTACATGCAAAACAATCAAACTGGAGCAGAAGCAAGAAGAACTACAATCCTGCAGCCTGTGGAACAAAAACCCACATTCACGGAAAGATACACAAGATGAAAAGGCAGAGGGCTATGTACCAGATGAAGGAACAAGACAAAACCCCAGAAAAACAACTAAATGAAGTGGAGAGAGGCAACCTTCCAGAAAAAGAATTCAGAATAATGATAGTGAAGATGATCCAGGACCTCGGAAAAAGAATGGAGGCAAAGATCGAGAAGATGCAAGAAATGTTTAACAAAGACCTAGAAGAATTAAAGAACAAACAACCAGAGATGAACAATACAATAACTGAAATGAAAACTACACTAGAAGGATTCAATAGCAGAATAACTGAGGCAGAAGAACAGATAAGTGACCTGGAAGACAGAATGGTGGAATCCACTGCTGAGGAACAGACTAAAGAAAAAACAATGAAAAGAAATGAAGACAGCCTAAGAGACCTCTGGAACAACATTAAATGCAACAACATTTGCATTATAGGGGTCCCAGAGGGAGAAGAGAGAGAGAAAGGACCAGAGAAAATATTTGAAGAGATTATACTCGAAAACTTCCCTAACATGGGAAAGGAAATAGCCACCCAAGTCCAGGAAGCGCAGTGAGTCCCATACAGGATAAACCCAGGGAGAAACACACCGAGACACACAGTAATCAAATTGGCAAACATTAAAGAAAAATTATTGAAAGCAGCAAGGGAAAAACGACAAATGACATATATGAGAACTCCCATAAGGTTAACAGCTGATTTCTCAGCAGAAACTCTACAAGCCAGAAGGGAGTGGCATGATATACCTAAAATGATGAAAGGGAAGAACCTACAACCAAGATTACTCTACCCGGCAAGGATCTCATTCAGATTCGATGGAGAAATCAAAAGCTTTACAGACAAGCTAAAGCTAAGAGAATTCAGCACCACCAAACCAGCTCTACAACAAATGCTAAAGGAACTTCTCTAAGTGGCAAACACAAGAGAAGAAAAGGACCTACAAAAACAAACCCAAAACAATTAAGAAAATGGTCACAGGAACATAAATATCGATAATTACCTTAAACGTGAATGGATTAAATGATCTAACCAAAAGACACAGGCTTGCTGAATGGATACAAAAACAATACACATCTATATGCTGTCTACAAGAGACCCACTTCAGACCTAGGGACACATACAGACTGAAAGTGAGGGGATGAAAAAAGATATTCGATGCAAATGGAAATCAAAAGAAAGCTGGAGGGCTTCCCTGGTGGCGCAGTGGTTGAGAGTCCCCCTGCTGATGCAGGGGACACGGGTTCATGCCCCGGTCCAGGAAGATCCCACATGCCGTGGAGCAGCTGGGCCCGTGAGCTATGGTCGCTGAGCCTGTGCTCTGGGAGAGGCCACAACAGCGAGAGACCCGCGTACCGCAAAAAAAAAAAAAAAAAAAGAAAGCTGGAATAGCAATACTCATATCAGATAAAATAAACTTTAAAATAAAGAATGTTACAAGAGACAAGGAAGGACACTACATAATGATCAAGGGATCAATCCAAGAAGAAGATATAACAATTATAAATATATGTGCACCCAACATAAGAGCACCTCAATACATAAGGCAACAGCTAACAGCTATAAAACAGGAAATCGACAGTAACACAATAATACTGAGGGACTTTAACACCTCACTTACACCAATGGACAGATCATCCAAAATGAAAATAAATAAGTAAACAGAAGCTTTAAATGAAACAACAGACCACATAGATTTAATTGACATTTATAGGACATTCCATCCAAAAAAGCAGATTACACTTTCTTCTCAAGTGCGCATGGAATATTCTCCAGGATAGATCACATCTTGGGTCACAAATCAAGCCTCACTAAATTTAAGAAAATTGGAATCATATCAAGCATCTTTTCAGACCACAATGCTATGAGATTAGAAATGAGTTACAGGGAAAAAACCGTAAAAAACACAAACACATGGAGGCTTAACAATACGTTACTAACTAATCAAGAGATCACTAAAGAAATCAAAGAGGGAATCAAAAAATACCTAGAGACAAATGACAGTGAAATCACAACGATCCAAGACCTATGGGATGCAGCAAAAGCAGTTCTAAGAGGGAAGTTTCTAGCTATACAAGCCTACCTCAAGAAACAAGAAAAATCTCAAGTAAACAATCTAACATTACACCTAAAGCAACTAGAGAAAGAAGAACAAACAAAACCCAAAGTTAGCAGAAGGAAAGAAATCATAAAGATCAGAGCAGAAATAAATGAAATAGAAACAAAGAAAACAGTATCAAAGATCAATAAAACTAAAAGCTGGTTCTTTGAGAAGATAAACAAAATTGATAAACCATTAGCCAGACTCATCAAGAAGGAGAGGAAGAGGACTCAAATCAATAAAATTAGAAATGAAAAAGGAGAAGTTACAACAGACACCACAGAAATACAAAGCATCTTAAGAGACTACTACAAGCAACTCTATGCCAATAAAATGGACAACCTGGAAGAAAAGGATCAATTCTTAGAAAGGTATAACCTTCCAAGACTGAACCAGGAAGAAACAGAAAATATAAACAGACCAATCACAAGTAATGAAATTGAGACTGTGATTAAAAATCTTCCAACAAACAAAAGTCCAGGACCAGATGGCCTCACAGGTGAATTCTATCAAACATTTAGAGAAGAGCTAACACCCATCCTTCTCAAACTCTTCCAAAAAGTTGCAGAGGAAGGAACACTCACAAACACATTCTATGAGGCCACCATCACCCTGATACCAAAACCAGACAAAGATACTACAAAAAAAGAAAATTACAGACCAATATCACTGATGAATATAGATGCAAAAATCCTCAACAAAATATTAGCAAACAGAATCCAACAACACATTAAAAGGATCATACACCATGATCAAGTGGGATTTATCCCAGGGATGCAAGGATTCTTCATTATATGCAAATCAATCAATGTGATACACCATATTAACAAATTGAAGAATAAAAACCAGATGATCATCTCAATAGATACAGAAAAAGCTTTTGACAAAATTCAACACCCTTTTATGATAAAAACTCTCCAGAAAGTGGGCATAGAGGGAACCTACCTCAACATAATAAAGGCCATATACAACAAACCCACAGCAAACATCATTCTCAATGGTGAGAAACTGAAAGCATTTCCTCTAAGATCAGGAACGAGACAAGGATGTCCACTCTCACCATTATTCAACATAGTTTTGGAAGTCCTAGCCACGGCAATCAGAGAAGAAAAAGAAAAAAAAGGAATAGAAATTGGAAAAGAAGAAGTAAAACTCTCACTGTTTGCAGATGACATGACACTATACATAGAGAATCCTAGAAATGCCACCAGAAAACTACTAGAGCTAATCAATGAATTTGGTAAACTTGCAGGATACAAAATTAATGCACAGAAATCTCTTGCATTCCTATACACTAATGATGAAAAATCTGAAAGAGAAATTATGGAAACACTCCCATTTACCACTGCAACAAAAAGAATAAAATACCTAGGAATAAACCTGCGTAGGGAGACAAAAGACCTGTATGCAGAAAACTATAAGACACTGATGAAAGAAATTAAAGATGATACCAACAGATGGAGAGATATACCATGTTCTTGGATTTGAAGAATCAATATTGTGAAAATGAATATATTACCCAAACCAATCTACAGATTCAATGCAAGCCCTATCAAATTACCAAGGGCATTTTTTACAGTACTAGAACAAATCATCTTAAAATTTGTATGGAGACACAGAAGATCCCAACTAGCCAAAGCAGTCTTGAGGGAAAAAAACAGAGCTGGAGGAATCAGACTCCCTGACTTCAGACTATACTACAAAGCTACAGTAATCAAGACAATATGGGGGCCTCCCTGGTGGCGCAAGTGGTTGAGAGTCCGCCTGCCGATGCAGGGGATACGGGTTCGTGCCCCGGTCTGGGAGGATCCCATATGCCGCGGAGCGGCTGGGCCCGTGAGCCATGGCCGCTGAGCCTGCGCGTCCGGAGCCTGCGCGTCCGGAGCCTGTGCTCCGCAACGGGGGAGGCCACAACAGTGAGAGGCCCGCATACCGCAAAAAAAAAAAAAAAGACAATATGGTACTGGCACAAAAACAGAAAAAGAGATCAATGGAACAAGATAGAAAGCCCAGCGATAAACCCACACACCTATGGTCAACTAATCTATGACAAAGGAAGCAAAGATATACAACGGAGAAAAGACAGTCTCTTCAGTAAGTGGCGCTGGGAAATCTGGACAGCTACATGTAAAAGAATGAAATTAGAACACTCCCTAGTACCATTCACAAAAATAAACTCCAAATGGATTCGAGACCTAAATGTAAGGCTGGACACTATAAAACTCTTAGAGGAAAACATAGCAAGAACACTCTTTGACATAAATCACAGCAAGATTTTTTTTGATCCACCTCCTAGAGTAATGGAAATAAAAACAAAAATAAACAAATGGGACCTAAGGAAACTTCAAAGCTTTTGCACAGCAAAACAAACCATAAAGAAGACAAAAAGACAACCCTCAGAATGGGAGAAAATATTTGCGAACGAATCAACAGACAAAGGATTAATCTCCAAAATATATAAACAGCTCATGCAGCTCAATATTAAAGAAACAAACAACCCAATCCAAAAATGGGCAGAAGACCTAAATAGACATTTTTCCAAAGAAGACATACAGATGGCCAAGAAGTACATGAAAAGCTGCTCAACCTCACTAATTATTAGAGAAATGCAAATCAAAACTACAATGAGGGGCTTCCCTGGTGGCACAGTGGTTGAGAGTCTGCCTGCTGATGCTGGGGACGCAGGTTCGTGCCCCAGTCCGGGAAGATCCCACGTGCCGTGGAGCGGCTAGGCCCATGAGCCATGGCCACTGAGCCTGAGCGTCCAGAGCCTGTGCTCTGCAGCGGGAGAGGCCACAACAGTGAGTGGCCCACATACCACCAAAAAAAAAAAAAAAAAACAAACTACAATGAGGTATCACCTCACACCAGTTAGAATGGGCATCATCAGAAAGTCTACCAACAACAAATGGTGGAGAGGGTGCAGAGAAAAGGGAACCCTCTTGCAATGTTGGTGGGAATGTAAATTGATACGGCCACTACGGAGAACAGTATGGAGGTTCCTTAAAAAACTAAAAATAGATTTACCATATGATCCAGCAATCCCACTAATGCCCAACGACAGATGAATGGATAAAGAAGTTGTGGTATATATATACAATGGAATATTACTCAGCCATAAAAAGGAACGAAATTGAGTCATTTGTTGAGACGTGGATAGATCTAGAGACTGTCATACACAGTGGAGGAAGTCAGAAAGAGAAAAACAAATATCATATATTAATGCATGTAGGTGGAACCTAGAAAAATGGTACAGATGAGCCGGTTTGTAGGGCAGTAGTTGAGACACAGATGTAGAGAACAAATGTATGGACACCAAGGGGGGAAAACTGCGTTGGGGTGGGGATGGTGGTGTGCTGAATTGGGCGATTGGGATTGACATGTATACACTGATGTGTATAAAATTGATGACTAATAAGAACCGGCAGTATAAAAAAACAAACAAAACAACTAACACTAAACTTTCATTGGGTTATTTGTATGGAAATATGTTAATATAAATGTTTCAGACATTACATGAAATTTCTAAAAATCTTATATGTTCTGGTATAATGTTATAAGTCATAATTCTAGTTATTACTTTAAAATGTATATTTCAGAAATAACTAAATTTCCTTGTCAATTGCATTATTATGAACTTTCCTCAAATCTTTAACCATGGTCATTTTTAAGTCTTTTGTCATTTACAGACAGTTCTGGGTGTACTCTGATGCTTTTGCAAAAATGTTCCTATAAAAGGGTTTCATTTTCAAGGAATTCATGGAAAAGACTCTTACAAGTACAGGTTTCTGGTAACTGACTGTACTGCTGAACTGAATGAATAAGCATTTTCAGAACTCTAATGAAAAACTGATGAACTCATAAAAGTGCTAACAAAAGATCAAGATGAAAAAAAAAATTAATTACATGGGACTGAGTGAACTGATGAGGATGATTATAATTTTTGTGACTTTCTGTTTGAATTAAAAAAAATCCCACAAGGACTCAGAGGCAAAAAATATTCAAATCAATTTTCACTGCAAAGTAAAGGAGCTGTTACAGTGGAGGATTACTGGACTGAATGTCAATATTATGACATAGTATGAGTGTGTTTCATGTTTGGTAATTACAATCATTGTTACTTTTGTTGTGGTCATCCATTTACAATGCTTGGTGTCAGTCTATTTATCTCTTGTAAAAATAAAATACTCTGTGTGTGTGTGTATGTGTGTGTGAGAGAGAGAGAGAAAAATAATTAACTAATTAATTTTAAAAAAAAGAATCAAACTGGGACTACTTTCTCACACCATATACAAAAATAAATTCAAAATGGGTTAAAGACTTAAATGTAAGACCTGAAACCATAAAACTTCTATAAGAAAACATAGGTAGTATGCTCTTTGGTCTTAATAGTATTTTTTTTTGGCTATGTCTCCTCAGGCAAGGGAAACAAATGTAAAAGTAAACAAATGGGACTACATCAAACTAAAAAGCTTTTGCACAGCAAAGGAAACTATCAACAAAACAAAAAGGCCACCTACTGAATGGGAGAAGATATTCACAAATGATATAGCTGGTAAGGGGTTTATATCCAAAATATACAAAGAACTCACACAACTAACATCAAAAAAACCAAACAGGGCTTCCCTGGTGGTGCAGTGGTTGAGAGTCTGCCTGCCGATGCAGGGCACACGGGTTCATGCCACGGTCCAGGAAAATCCCACATGCCGTGGAGTGGCTGGGCCCTTGAGCCATGGCCGCTGAGCCTGCCCATCCGGAGCCTGTGCTCCGCAACGGGAGAGGCCACAACAGTGAGAGGCCCGCGTACCACAAAAAAGAAACAAATGTTACTCCATATTACCACCACCCTTTTTTGGAGGGGGAATGTTATGAGATGGATGTAATTATTCTCTGGGGATCCCCTCATGGACCTCTGCTTACCCGTTCCTGTAGAAGCTCCACAACCTGCTGGACACAGTCATTTACATCACAGGAGTCTGTTTTCAGCACCAATTCCGGGGCCTCTGGTTTTTCATATTCAGAATCAATCCCAGTGAAACCTATAAAAGGTAAAAGATAATAGAGGGAGTGGAAATTAAAACAGGTTTGTTTCCTCAGTGCAAGTCTCTGCTATGCTGAAGTTCATATTTATGCTGCCCCTTCTAAGTTACGGGGCTATAATATTGAAACTTCTTTCCTGGGAGGAGATTTCTAATTAAACTTTTGTTTCTTCTTTGAACACAAACAGTCGATCCTTCTTATTCGCAGTAGTTCTCTTCAATACGTTGCCACACACACAAAATTAGTGAATACTGAACCACTGCTTCTAGGAGAAATGTGGGTTTGGCTTCCTGTGAGCCTCTAGTCACCAAATTTTTATCAACCAATTAATATATTTGTTTTATGAGTGTTTCTGTTTAAAGACACCTTATTTCATATATAGTGCTGATTCATTAACACCGAACTCATGGCCAACAGCACCAGAACTCATGTCTGAACAAAGCTTATCTAACACATGTATTTTCTCCACAAGGCAGGTCAGTCTTCCTGCACTTGGGAACACTGGACAGTACTTCAGCACTGTGCCGGGGGGCCATTTTAAACAGCAAAATCACCAACAAAAAGAAAAAAAAAAAAAAAGCAAAACACATGGCACTAAACAGGCCACCAAAAGGACACTTCTTTACAGTATGAGAGCTGAAACACAAAAGCCTTGTTCAACTTCAGCTGGGAATGTATATTCTGGGTGACTAAAATTTTGCTGCTCTGTGTGTGTCTACAAGCGACAGCCAAAGCACTGTGGGTATATGGATGTGGGGTAACAAATAAATTTTAGTGAGTAGGCACATTTGCAAATCTGGAATCTTCAAATACTGAAGATTGATGATATTTCTATCACCCTTCCTTTTTTCTGTTAAGTAAATGCCTACAGTGCCTGTGAAGAAAACAGAAATGAATACCAAGTAATCCAGAGCATCCAATTTCTCCACAGGAACACAGGATATAGTGCCTAAACCTTGGGCATAAAACCAAACTTGACAAGATTTTTTCTCCCTCAGCGCAAAAACCAACGCCAAGTCAATCTGTCCAGTATATTCACCAGGATTATCTACAGCCGAATTGAAGCTCTGCAGGGTTCTTCTGCCATCACATTAAGTGTTCAGGCAAGACAGATTAACTACTATTAGCTTCAGCAGAACATAAGTAAGGAATCCTGTTGTATCACCAAAAATGTTCCACAATCAAATGTAACCAATTTAGATATTAACCACTATTTAGATTTTCCCTATCTGTATATGTGCTACCGTGTAACTGCCTAGAGGAGAAAGAACACATGATGTTAACCACAGAATAGGCTGGCTGAGCTAAAGATATGCTATTCCTATCTTTCATATTATTCCATACCTAAGTCATTCGAGATCTGTCTGCCTTGGAATGCCAAGTCATTCTTGGGTTAGGATGGTAAACATGAACTTAAAATCATTACTAAAAAGCTTTAAAATAAACACTACAAGTCTACAGCCCATCTATTTCATTTTTTTTCTATTTCATATTTTTAAGTATCACATGAAGTCCTGAACCCAAGAAGAAATTTTTGCATTACCAATATTCCCAGCAGTATTAGTGGTGAGTCACAATAAAATGGGTGGGGAAAAGACAAACCTGGTTAAAACACTAGTTCTTAAGCTCTGATTCTCAAGTGTAGCTACACGCTGGAATCACTGGGTCCCACCCTTAAGAGATTCTGGTTTCAATGGTCTGGGGTACAGCCTTGGCACTAGATTGTTTAAGTCCCACCAGATAATGCTTATGTGCAGCAAAGCTTTGAGGATCACTGTGTTAGAAGACTTGGATTAACGTTTTAAAAGCCCAGGAAGTCTCTTCCTAGTTAATTTAGCCCATAAGTGATTTTACAGTAAATGTATACTGTGAGAAAAACGTTTATATTTAAGTAAATAATAACTACTTGAGCGTTACTCATGAAAATAATCTAGGTATTAGAGTAGCTGACACAGGCATGTATTTACACTTTAGTAAATGCCATATAAAAGCCTGAAGTCTGCTGAATGTATGCAATCCCACCTGTCCCTGAAATGTTTACCATCAGGGCTCTGAAATAGCATTGGTAGGAAACTTTTTAAGCACCATTCTTACAATGAGTAAATGATTTTGAAAACTGTCCAGTCAGGAACTCTAGAACCATGGCAAACCTAAAATAAATAAATGTGTGTACACACATGCACACAGGTATACATTAACCTAAGAACATTTTATCAATGTCTATTCAAAGGAATTAAGAAACACCTGGTAAACAAGTAAAACATAGAAAACTGAACGAATACAAGCACATTCCCAGATACAGAATGCAAACTGTAAGTGACTCAAGGTATTTTGGATTCAGTCTTATTATTCATCTTTACATCCCCAGCACCAGATATAAACCCTGCAGATAGAAAGCATTGATCAAAGTGTTGAACATCCAATTTCCACTCCACCTTCTAATCCATTCGACAAGCATTTACTGTGTGTGTGTACCAAGTATTATGCTTTGGGCCATGCTCCGTGCTAAATTCTAAAAATACAGAAATGGTAAAGATGTTGTCCTGGCTCACAGGGTGCTTACTCCAGCTGAGCAAACAAATCTACCTCCCTCACCAATCCATCCTTGCAAAAACAACAAAACCAAGTACAGTTAAAACAAGCAAAAGATTCAGACTTCAGGATCCTGGACACACTGTTCTGCTTCTCTTTGCAAATCTCTATTACAAAAAACAGAAGTGCACACTGGCCGTCAACAGAGAGAGGGTGACCTAGAAATTAAATGGATAAACTGTTTTCCCTCCTGTTGTCATATATTATTCAGGTCAGGCAGCTTATTCTCACTGAGTCAAGAAAGTACAGGCTTAATGGGTGAAACCTGAGTCTCCATGATGGTAAGACTGGATACGAGCCCTGCCCAAGGAACCAGATTCACCACGGCCAGTGGAACTTGCCCCAACTGCTAATGGGCTCCCAGGTCCAAACAGAAGAGCCCAGAATAACAAGCATTTTCCTTCCTGTTCCACCTTTTCCTTTCTAGGGCCAGAAGCTGGTGCCAAAATCTACACTTCATAGAGCTCCTGGGAGTCTGAGGCTATCACACTCCCTGCTGGGAAGGCAAACAAAAGTTAGGGGCATGAATTGATCCCAAACAATGCTGAACCTATCTTTGATTTTTCTTATGCTGGCATGCCCTCTGTTACTGTTAATAATAATACCGGTAATAGACCAGGGCTAATGTCAAAGGATGTCTAAAAGATAAACAGAATGACTGGTATCAAGGGCGACAGCAGAACGGGTTCTAAATGTCTCTTTCTATGTCCAAATTTTCATCATAGTTGAAACTCTGGGAGCAGACCATAAAATCAAAACCACAAGCTGTATGTACTTTGATAAAATCACAGATATGTTAATTTAATCTAATGCAACAATCATACATAGAATGAATTTCAGACCATTCCAGGCACTATGATATAAATAAGAATGAGACATTTTCCTTGCTCTCAAGATGCTTATAATTCAGGCATTTTTCCCAGTAGCTATAGAATGCCCTACATTTTCACTGGAACAAAGAGAACAGAAGTGGCAGCAACTATCCAACTAATAGCCAATCTAATGCTAGGTACCTAATTATACCAAATAGGCTTCCCAAAGTCCCAATCCTCTAAAACTGCCTTGTGAGTAGGATTTCAACCTGATCGATGATACTGAGTGTACACAGTGCCAGGTACTACTGGTAGGCCTGAGAGATACAACAGTGTAACAAGACCTGCTTTCTCTTCTCAGGGAGCTCCAAGTTGTCTGAAAACTTCCATCTCTTAGAAAAGATTATCAGTCTCAGATATAGTAAGATGAAACATCTAAGGAAAGACAAACTCGGAAAAAAATATTACTTACCTTTAATTTCTCCAGCCCGTGCTTTTTTGTAGAGTCCTTTGACATCCCTCTGTTCACAAACATGCAGGGGAGCATCAACAAACACTTCAAAAAAAGGTAAACTTGCGCCCTCATGAATTTGTCTTGCATTGTTGCGATCCTTAGAAAAAAGGCACATACAGAAACATAATAAAGAGTGCTCATATGAATCAAGGGTACTATATTAATGTCAAGGACAAGTAAAAGTGCTTTTCAGCTGTGTTAGTGGAAAATACACAAAGTTTAATTTATATTTTGAAAATATAAACTGAAAAAAAATAAACCCAAGAAATTATTAGATTAACACACCCATTCTTCATTAAGGATTTTTTAAAATTTATTTATCTTTTTTAACATCTTTATTGGAGTATAATTGCTTTACAATGGTGTGTTAGTTTCTGCTTTACAACAAAGTGAATCAGTTATACATATACATATATCCCCATATCCCCTCCCTCTTGCGTCTCCCTCCCACCCTCCCTATCCCACCCCTCTAGGTGGTCACAAAGCACTGAGCTGACCTCCCTGTGCTATGCAGCTGCTTCCCACTAGCTATCTATTTTATGTTTGGTAGTGTATATATGTCCATGCCACCCTCTCACTTTGTCACAGCTTACCCTTCCCCCTCCCCGTATCCTCAAAAGGCCTGCTATTCTAAAATCTGAGATATTGGCAAGTTCCAGGAGGGAGAACAATGGATGCCCCATAAAAACTTTCACCTAAATTTTAAGAGGAAGCTGAGCCAAAGCCCAGCTTAAATGCAGACGTCATCAGGCCTCTCTCTTAACAGGCTCAACCTCATCCTGAGCCAGCGTGAAAGGAACTTCACAAGGGATCCATTCAGACCCCTGAGGCTAGTTTATTCACTTGCCAAATACAAAGCCCTGCAGCCACTACACATCTCTAGCATTCCCAAAACTTTACTTTTCTGCATGGCTCCTAACCCCCAACTCTGCTAATACCTTCACTGCTCGGCCTAAACTCTCTCTCTGGAACACTGCTTCCTTTGTAAGTGAAACTCTTCTTCTTTCTGGTCTTAACTGAAACTAGGTTCTCCCTTGAGGATTCACTCATCTTCCTGTTCTCAAACGCAGGCTCTACATTCATATTCTATAGACAAGGCAGTGCCACCATTTTCAAAGCTAGCCCCTGCACCTTCCTCCATCCTATCCCCACATGGCTCATGTTATCATTTACCACCTTTCTTATGGCCCCTCAACCCATGCCTACTTCCACTCTTATCAGATGGCCACACTTCTAATTTCAAAAAGAAAATCCCCAGGGACTTCCCTGACCGTCCAGTGGTTAGGACTCTGTGCTTCCAATGCAGGGGGCGTGGGTTCAATCCCTGGTTGGGGAACTAAGATCCCACATGCCGTGCAGCATGGCCAGAAAAAAGAAAGAAAGAAAAGAAAAAGCAATCCCCAGACACGAACGCTCTCAATCTCCCCTCTGCCATATAATTTACCTATATCCCCCACCTTTATCTCCTTCCCTCCTGCCACTCCTCCCTTCACGGATTCAAAATCCCCTACTCTGCAATGGAATACTATTCAGCCATAAAAAAAGAATGAGATTTTGCCATTTGTAGTAACACGGATGGGCTTGGAGGGCATTGTGCTAAGCGAAATAAGTTTGACAGAGAAAGACAAATACTGTATGATATCACCTGCATGTGGAATCTAAACAAATACAACAGGACTTCCCTGGTGGTGCAGTGGTTAAGAATCCGCCTGCCAATGCAGGGTACACGGGTTCAAGCCCTGGTCCGGGAAGATCCCACATGCCGTGGAGCAACTAAGCCCGTGCGCCACTACTACTGAGCCTGCGTTCTAGAGCCCGCGAGCCACAACTGCTGAAGCCTGCCTGCCTAGAGCTCGTGCTCTGCAACAATAGAAGCCACTGCAATCAGAAGCCTGCACACAGCAACGAAGAGTAGCCCCTGTTCACCGCAACTAGAGAAAGCCCGCGCGCAGCAATGAAGACCCAATGCAGCCAAAAATAATAAATATATAAAATAAATTTTTAAACAAACTAGTGGTTACCAGTAGGAGAGGGGGGAAGGGGCAACATAGGGGTGGGGAGTCAGAGGTACAAACTATTAGGTGTAAGATAAGCTAAAGGATGTAGTGTACAACATGGGGAATAGAGCCAATATTTTGTAATAACTGTAAATGGAAAGTAACTTTTAAAAATTGTACGTAAGAAAAAAAAAATCCCCTTCCTGCTAATGAACCTTGCTCAATCCATTATCACTGCTGCATCTGGAATTTTCAACCTCCTCCTTCTCCACTGGCAACAAACAAGTAAAAGTCACCCTCTTCCATTAAAAAGAGATGAGCTAACAAATCATACAAAAATTCCCTCAATCCTGGCACTTTCCAGGCCATTCTGCCACATTTCATACTACTAACCCTGTGTACTGCAATCATGCTACTCCCTGGTCGTTCCTGTGCAGGCTCCCCTGCGGCACTGGGGTTGCCCACATTCTACCAGGAGCCCACTGCGCACACTGCACGGTCCCTGAGCACTTTGCTCAACTGCTCTCACAGTGTAAACTACAGCATATAAACCAACACTCAAGCCTGAACTCTGTCCTCTCCC
Source organism: Mesoplodon densirostris (assembly GCF_025265405.1). Lineage (NCBI taxonomy): Eukaryota > Metazoa > Chordata > Mammalia > Artiodactyla > Ziphiidae > Mesoplodon > Mesoplodon densirostris. The sequence goes on from NC_082661.1 coordinate 75,052,117, forward strand.
GAAAGTAAACACACCTTTCCAACTTCCTCCAAAATACACCCACCTGGAGATCTCCCACGTACCTCAAACTTAACACGTGTAAAACTGAACCCACTCTCTTTTCTCCCAAGCTTGCATTCCCACCTATACTGCCCACATCAAGGGATGACGACACCACTCACCCAGAATCCCCAGAGTTGTTCTGTTTCTTCCCTTTGCCGTCCCACCCCCTGCATTTTGTCACGAAGTCCTTCAGATTTTACCTCTAGACATTACACAAACCCAGTCTGCACTTCTTCCCTAGCTCCTGGTTCAACCTCATTTTTCTTGCCTGGACAACACCCTTTTAATCAGTCTGCTGGCTTCCAGCTTTGACCTGCTCAAAGCCACACTCTACACTGTCCCCAGATGACAGAGGATGCAAATTCAACCACGTCACTAAACTCTTCAGAGACTGCCCAGCACCATCAGGGTAAAACCCAAGCTTCTGTGTGACGCCTCAGGCCTTCTCCACCTGGCCCCACCATTCTCAGTCTTGCACCTGATGTTCTATTGATAATCAACACCTGCCTGGTCTACCAGGCTGTTTGGGCCTAATGCCTTTGCCATCCCCCCCCTGCCAAAAACACTCCACCTCTCTCCTCTGGCTACAGCAATGTGTCCCCTCACAGCACAGCTCCATGCTAAGTCCTCCAGGAAGCCTACCCATGTCCAGGCTGACAGAGGTCTCACTTCCGCTGGGTTCTCAGAGTACCCACCATACACCTCTGTCACAGATCTCATCCCAATATACTGAAATAATTTCAGTAGTTTTATAACCTTAGTATCTGGCAGAGTGATTAAGTCATGATTCTACTATTCCAACTGTCCTTTTAAATGAAGGTGTTCCCCAAGTTTCCACCTGTGACTCGCTTCTCATTCTATATACTCTTTTGTACACTCAACTTCATCAAGGTTTCAACAATAAAGTTAATGATTCCCCAATTTTTTTAAAATTTATTTTTGGCTGCACTGGGTCTTTGTTGCTGTGCGTGAGCTTTCTCTAGTTGTGGCGAGCAGGGGCTACTCTTCATTGCGGTGCGCGGGCTTGTCATTGTGGTGGCTTCTCTTGTTGCAGAGCATGGGCTCTAGGTGCACAGGCTTCAGCAGTTGTGGCACGTGGGCTCAGTAGTTGTGGCTTGCAGGCTCTAGAGCACAGGCTCAGTAGTTGTGGCGCATGGGCTTAGCTGCTCTGTGGCATGTGGGATCTTCCCCGACCAGGGCTCAAACCCATGTCCTCTGCACTGGCAGGCGGATTCTTTAAGCACTGCACCACCAGGGAAGCCCCTGATTCCCAAATCTTTATCTCAATTCTACACAACGTTCCTGAGCTCCAGAACCAATTTCCCAATGACCCAGTGGTCATCTTCACCTAGATACGCCACCAGCATTTCAAACCTAACCCAGCTAAAATCAAACAGTCATCTTCTCCCTTCCTACCCTATATTTTCTAACTCAATCATACCATCTTCTCTTCTGAAAGCACCACCCTTCATGTTCTCCCCCAAATTCAGCAATCAACCCGGGCACCACGTTCCACTAACGCTACAGGCTCAAGAGCCCTCAAATATGCCCCGTCTTCTCTATTCCCATGGCCGATACCTGAATTCACTCCAAAAGCCTCCTGACTAGTCTCCTACCTCCAGACCCTTCCCATTCCAGGCCTTAAGGGTGACCTCACTAAAATACAAAGGCACCAGAGACACTATTCCCCAGTACAATCTCAAACTCTCTACCACCTGTGGGGCAAAGTCCCGAGCAGTCCACAGTTCACCGTCAGACCTCTGCAAATCGCTCGAGCTTCATCTCCCCTCACGTTCATCCGGCAGAGCAGCCAAAACAAACTTCCTACAGTTCCCCAAAGACCTAAGTCCCTCACATTTCCATGCTTTTGCAAATCCTGTAGCATCTCCTCTCTGAAATAGTTTTCTCCTGCAAGAAAAATGACTCATCTTTCATGACGCATTTCAAGCAGCACTTCCTCTGTGAATCTTCCACAGCACCTTTATAGACATGTACCTAATCACTTGCCTCACGACACTGCAACTGTTCGCATCTCTGTGCTCCCACCAGACTACCTACTGACTCTCCTCAAGGGTAAGAACTATCAGGTTTATTTTTACAACCAAGATGCCCAAGGTTAGTGGTGACAGAGAAGAATACACATATCCTAAAATATATGATTTGGTCCAAATATTATCATGAATTTTGACATGACCTAAGCATAGTCCAAACCTCATTTTCATTCTTAGTGCTTTTGGGGGTGAGATCAAGAAAAGTGTTGCTCCATGTTATGGAAACAAGGGAGCCAAAAAAACAGATCAGCGTATCCTTTCAGATACCCAGGTCTCAGCTGCTCGCTCTCCAAATTAGGTGTTACTGACTTTCTTTTTCCAAGAGTTGCAAAGCTTCCCAGAAAGTGCAAGCAAATCACTGTTACTATATTACTATGAAAACTGTTTATATCCAAGAATTCAGGAACTCTAACAACTCTCATTCTCTCATACACTTCATTATTCAGGATACCTTAAACTGACATATTGACACCAATCCCAGTGTTTCAGGAAGATGGAAAGCAGCTAGTCCTCAAAGAACCTTTAGGACTCCTGCCATGAGTGAACCTGTGTGATTAACACTAAGTCTCACACTTATCTATAACCCTTACAGCTCAAATTTTGTTTCTGTTTTTAAAAAAAGTCTAAGTAACCATCCAGATTTATGATACAGTACTAGAATTGCACTATTATTTACTACACTTACTATTTATTACACATCAGGCACTATGCTGAAAGCTGTGAGTGCATGATTTACCTAATCCTCAGAGCAACCCTACGAGGTAGGTATTACCTGAGCTTGGAAGGTTAAGTAAATCGGCCAAGGTCCTAACAGTAAATGGCAGAGGCGAGATTTCAGTCTCTTGCTTCTGGCTTCAAAGCCCCTGTGTTTAACTACTACTCTAACTCACCTGTTCTTTCATAGCTGGGCTTCCTAAGGGGCTATGCTATCATTTAACAAATACTAAATATCTACTGTGTTCCAGGATCTGGGCTTGGCATCAAGATTATAAAGATAAATCAGATGTAGTCCCAGCCTTCAAAGAGCCAGTGGGGTTTAGAGACAGCAAAGCACAGTGGGCAAGAGCACAGGTTCCACCGACACTGTCTGGGTGCAAATCCTTGCTCTGCCATGTAGAGTGTGTGAGGTGGGGTGACTGACACCTCTGTGTCCTCACCTCCACCCTCCTCACTGGGTGATGAGAAGTAAGTGAGCTAATTCACATAAAAGCACTTTAAAACTGTTACCAGTACACAGTAAGTGTTCAATCAACGTTAGCTGCTATTATTATCATTATTATTATTATTACTGCTGCTATTAGCACCACCAACCAAAGAACTGGTATTTATAATAAAACAATGTGCTATGGCACAATAATAAGGGCACCAAAGACAGGTACTCAACAAAGCCTGAGAGACTTAGGAGGAAGAAATACACAACCTGAGTCTCAAAGCATGAACCGGTGTCAACCGATGCTGAGGCGAGGCTAAGAGGAAGGAGAAGCGGGCCTTCGAGGCAGAGGGAAACAAAATTCTCGTGGTGAGAAACAACGTGACTTTTTTCAGAGAAATACAAAGAAGTGAATTAGTGCTCTATGGTCTCTAAAATAAGTAAGAGTGTGATGAAAGATGAAACTCAAGAATTGTGAGCAAAGAAGCCATGGCAGGACACATGTTAAGAAACCTAAGGTTCTCCCTGGTGTTTGATACATGTTGAGTATTTATTATAGGATTTTTGAACTGAAAAGTCAAACTTGAAATAATTTGGCCATTGACTTGTTCAACAACTCTGGTTATACTTTTGAGGGGGGCGGTGGGTGTGTGGGTTATAGCAAGCTTTTCAAAAATGTATTTACTCAGGAAGTTGCGGCACAAAAATGTCGTAGGTTAATTGTTTTAATTTGGATTTAGCCTCAAAGTACATGTCAGTGTTTAAATTATTTGCTTTGCCTGACACCATATTCTCAATATATGTAGTGAGAACAGCAATGGCGCAAAAGCCACATACCTGAGTATAAGGTGATATAAAACTTGTGATGCACACTAAGCCAGCATCTGCAAACAGCTTAGCAACTTCTGCGATGCGTCGAACGTTCTCTTCTCTGTCTTCAGGACTAAAGCCAAGATTTTTATTGAGACCTTGACGAATGTTGTCACCATCCAAAGTGTAGCATGGAATACCATGGCACACCAAGTACTCCTCCAAAGCCATGCTTACTGTGGTCTTTCCTGCTCCCGATAAGCCTAGAAGTGAACAGTGCAAACAGATTCCATACATAAAGTTAGGAGAATAAGTAATAAAGAATTTTAACCACAGGCTTCATTATTCAGAGCAGTCTCTTAGCAACATTCTTGTCTAATATTTCTCTGTAAAATTTTACTACATCTTAGCTAGAAAAACATCTGTAGTTTAAATATAATAAGCATTTATCTTCCTAGTAACTTCTGTCTAACCCCGAAGGTATCCTAGGAATCACTGAGCTACAAAGGCTTAACCAATTTTAATATTACACATGGTCGGGTAGATATTCACTTTGTCCTCTTGTTACCACTATTCTAAAGCTGCATGCCAATTTTAAAAGAAAGTTATATGACCAAATTATTTCTGGTGAGGGAAGAAAAAGAAAGGACAAAAGTAAGTGAAATAAATATTAGAAAGTTACCTCTATATCCCAGGATCAACACCTCCCAAAGGCAACCATGATAAAAGCACCTGGGAATCCAATTTATAATATAATTAACCTTGAAAGAATATCCTCATTTCACCTTCCTCTACCAATGTTTAGTCACTAAGCGATGAGGAGTAAAGGAAAAGGAGAGTACATTTATGCACTAACACTTGCCACCTTGGTGAGTGTATCAGAATTCACAACTAAGATAGGTACTTCCCTGGTAGTCCAGTGGCTAAGACTCTGTACTCCCAATGCAGGGGGCCCAGGTTCAATCCCTGGTCAGGGAACTAGATCCCACATGCCACAACTAAGAGTTCGCATGCCGCAACTAAAGATCCCACATGCCACAACGAAGATCCCACATGCTGCAACTAAGACCCAACGCATCTAAATATAGAAATACACAGATAGATATTTCAAAAAAAAAAAATTAAGATAGTTATGAGACAAGAGATAAAACACTGAAACCTAATGTACTGATACTTTGACATGCTAGTATAGAAGGCTAAGTGAAAAATCAATTTTAAAAAGGATGATATGTTAAGAGGATCAATATAGTGTTATATGGTTTCTACATTAAAAATGTATATTAACATGAGTACAGCAGGTAGTATTTTCCAAAGATTGACTGAAAGCTTGTTTACAATGTGACACTGCCACTGTCACACCCAGAGGCAGAGTATTTCTCAGCCCTTGAATCTGGGCTGGACTTAGGAGTCGCCTGTAGCCAAAACAATATAGTGAAAATGATAAGCAGGACTTCCAAGACTGGGTCAGAAAAGGCTATTCAGCTTCTCTTTGGATATTTAATTGGGGAGAAGCCAGCTGTTAAATACTCTGAGACCACCGTGCTAGAGAAATCAGAAGTAGGTGTTCCTGTCGATAGCCTTAGCCAGCTAAGCTCCCAGCTGACCAGCATCATCCACTGGGGAGTCACTGCAGACACCCAGCCAGTTGTGGCTTTAGATGACTGGAGCCCAAGCCAGCATGACTGCAACCAAGCAAGACCCGGGGGGAACCGCCCAGCAGAGCACTCCTGAATTCCTTACCCACAAAACAGTGAGCAAATTAAAATGGTTGTTTCACACCACTAGGTTTTGGGTAATTTGTTACATGGCAACAATGACTGAACAAAGAGATGGAGGCTAGGGAGACTAGGTTTTTCTGTTCTTTGTTATTGTTGTTTTTAACTACCAGTTGAACACTAAGTATCAGGGGAAAAAAAACTGAAAACATCAACTTCTTATACAACAAAGACAACCTAATCAACTATACTCCAATATAAAATAAAAATTTAAAAAAACACAAAGATAACCTAAACTACAATTAAAGTGTCTGCTTATATACACATGTGTACATGTATGTATTTTATGTATATATTTAATTTGAAACAAAGAACAGACACTGCTGAAAACTGAACTAATGACACAGAAAATTTCACTGAGATGATTATAGTGAATGTAGACAAAAAGGCTAGGAAATCAAAGTGGTTAGAGAAAATTAATAGATAATGCAAGACAGATAATCCAAAACTAAGATAAAGAAAACTGGTATACCAAAGAGAAACCAAATGTACTAGATTGAATAGTGTCCTCCCCAAAATTCACATACACCTGGAACCTCAGACTGTGACCTTATTTGGAAACAGGGTCTCTGTGCATGTAATTAGTTAAATTAAAATGAGGTCACACAGGACTACGGTGGGCACTAAATCCAGTGACTGAAATCTTTATAACAAGGCCATCTGAAGGCAAAAGCAGAGACTGGAGTGGTACCTCTACAAGCCAAGGAACGCTAAGGACTGCCAGCAGAACCAGACGCTAGGAGAGAGGCATGGAACAGATTCTTCCCCAGAGCTGACAGAAGGAACCATCCTCGATTTCAGGTTCCCAAACTGTGAGAGAATAAACTTCTGTTGTTTGAAGCCACTCGGTTTGTAGTGATTTGTTACAGTGGCCCTGGGAAACTCATATACCAATCAATGTAAAAAGACAAAACCAGAAAGTTTATCTGAAATAAGATGTAAGAAAAAAGTGTTCCAAGAAAATGACATACAAACCACTCCATACCTGGACAGATCTGGTTAAGCTACTGAATTGCAAGAAAAAGAAAGAAATCATGACTTCCATGTCCAACAATATCAAAAAAAAAAATGTGAAGGCTATAAATTTGACAACATAATTAACAACCTTGATCTGATGAACATATATAGAATATTGCCCAAATCAGGGGAGCACATTTTCTTTACAAATACACATTTATGAAACTGATTACATCCTACACTGTAAAGCAAGTACCAAAAAAAATCTGATAAAAGTATATATAAGAATGATTAGTGGTAAAATAAATGGAATAAACCATGTTTAAGAAAAGGAGTACCCAATATTCTAAAGATCAATTTCCTCCCAAATTGACCTTTAGATACAATGTAATCCCAAATCAAATCCCAACTGGATTTTGGTGGAATTAGTTAAACCTATTACAAAATTTATACAATACAAAGAGCCAAAAAAAAAAAAAAAAAGTCAAGACATTCCTAATGAAGAAGGTAAGAGGATTTACTCCACTAGATTTCAAGACTCTACAAACATATAGTTAATTAAGACAGTGTGGCGATAATAGAGCAATAGACAAGTATACCAGTGGAATAGATCAGAGCTCCCAGAAACAAATCCACACATAAGTGGAAACCTGATCTATGACAGCTGGCACAGCAGATCAGAGAAAAAGGATACCCTCATCTTGGGACAACTGATTATCCATATGGAAAAAAAAGAAAATGGATCCGTCCCTCACACTACACGCAAAAATCAATTGCAGAAGGAAAAGGGCCTAAACGAGAAAAGCAAAACTTACAAAAGAAAATATAGGAAAAGAAATAATTCTTCAGGCATGCAGATGAAAAAAGGAAAGCTCCTTAGAAGCAGAAAAAAAATTGGATTAGTCACAACATTTAATAGAAGAAATGTCTGCCTGTCTTTTACAACAACTTGGCTGGGTAAAATATATATTTGGTTCATACTTTCTTTGTCCTGGAATTCTTAAAACATTACTCCAACATAAAAACTCAGGGAATTCAGAATCCAACGGAAAGCATCTTATAAAAACCACTGAACAAAAAAAAATACAGACCATAAAAACTTGACTCAAAGAAAGAGCTCATGGGGGGCTTCTCTGGTGGCGCAGTGGTCGAGAATCTGCCTGCCAATGCAGGGGACACGGGTTCGAGCCCTGGTCTGGGAAGATCCCACATGCCGCGGAGCAACTAGCCCCGTGAGCCACAATTACTGAGCCTGTACGTCTGGAGCCTGTGAGCATGCCGTAATAAAAGAACTGATAGGAAGGTAGTAAGGTTGAATCAATTTACTTACAGAACTCAAATACAAACACCTATGGGAATTTAAGATTTGGAACAGAATGTGTCACAAGCCTAGACAATATAAATGTAACAATTTAACATCAATCTAGACTTAAAAATGAGGAGATGGGAAGAACTCAAAAATGCTCTCTTCTTTCATACAGAAACACACAGACCTATCTACAGTTGAAATTTTCAATTTATAAAAACAGAAAATGGGAATGCTGTTTTTTGGCAATCAGCAAAAGTTTTAAGGATGGGTAATATCCATGTTGACAAAGACACTGGAAAATGGACCCTCATCCACATTTGGAAAATAAATAGGTATAAATTTTAGTGGGTTGTATGGCTGTTGGCATAACTGATGCCAACTTGGTGCTTCTCTGTCATCAAGGCTTTGTAGTTAATAGATTGTTTAATGTTCGTTAGGTCCAGGTGGCCTCTATGCTCTGTTAGTCCCCAAACAATGATGAAGACCTTCGCTAATATATTCCTGGGGCCCAGAAGACTAGTTACCCATTCATAAATCCTGACTTAGGAATACACTTCCTGTCTCCAAGCACGTACCTCCGTACCCTAGGTTAACTATGAAATTGTCCCAGTGGCCCCTCAGCAGTGCAGAGTGCAGCTGTGAATGTTTCCAGATCACTGTTTGCCAGATCCCACCCTGTGAATAAGTTACCCTATAATATAAACTGATCCACTGATTATATGGAGCTGCCTGCCTTGCTTTTCAGTCTCAAGATTCCTTCTCAATTCAGTGGACACTTTTCATTCCCTCTGTCCTCCAGCATGGGTAAATTGGCAAGATGCAACAAAATTTTATTTAAGACTCCTTGAAGTGAAAAAAGATCCATCATTTTTAAAACCACCTCCAAAACCTGGATCAATTTTCCCTCTCAAAGAGAGATTCTGGGAAAATCAACACAAGAATCAATCAGAAGCCAAAGCAAAAGAAGAATCATTAGAAACTGATTGTGTGAAATTCTTTACCACTCATTCTTTCTCTTCATATGGTCTATATTATTAGCATCTTGAAGGCAGAATCCAGGTCCTATTTGCATGCAGAATTTTATAGAATGTAAGGTAGTTATCAACTAGAAAGTAGTTTTAAGCTGCATTCTGATTTTTCCGCTTTAACAGCAATTTTGTAAAGAACAAAAGGAATTACCAAAAGAAAATATGTTATTATTAAGCAGCTCTGTCAGTTACATATTATGGTGCTCCAGATACAAGAACAGAGCTCAAAATGTAAGTATCCTTGCTCCTGGCTCAAGGCTGTCTATACCACTGCTTTTGAAATAGACTGGCTTGTCTCTCCAGACCATACCTGTTAGCCAAACCGTGCAACCACGAAAGCCACCTCTGGTCCCCACCACCTGACCTCTCTTGTTCCTGCTGACGTGGTGAGCTTGATAGGTGACATTAGTTGCCCTCTGCATCCCCTGGAAAAAAGTAAAAAAAAAAGAATTCTGGTTTACCTGAGTCCCTTAAAAGGTAAACATATATTCCTTGCAAACATACAGTAACTGCCCTATGTAACATGCCAAAAGCAAGGAAAAAGATGAAAACTAACGACTTTTTCTTTCTTTAGAGTACCTGGCACAGTGTTCAGTTCTTTACATATACATATACTAATTAATTAGTCTGCAAAGCCCCTCAAGGATGCAGAAACTCCTACTACTGTGGTTTTCCAGATGAAGGTGTTAAACCTGAGAAAAGTTAAATAACTTGCCCCAGTTCCCCTAACTGGTAAGTGGCAGACTCCAGAGCCCAGTCTTCTCACTCATTCATTCGTTCAATCATTGTTTCCTGAGGCCCTACTAGTACACCAAGTGAACAGAAGAGGGTCCCTACTCTCACTGAGCTCATTCCACTGGCAGGAGACAGACCAATAACACTTAATTATTAAATCAGAGAGTGACAAGTGCACTCTGAAAATAAAAAAGAGTAAGAATGGAAAGAGAGATAGGGGATGAGTGCCTCTTTAGACAGGATAATCAGGAAAAACCTCTGAGAAGGTGGAATCTGAGCAGATTCCTGAATGAAGTGTGGAAGGGATGTCTGCAGGTATCATGAAATGCATGATGAAAAAAATGGAACGTAATTGTTGTTCTCTCAAATTTTCTTCTCCTTAAACAAGAAGGGCATAAAATTACATAGGTCTCAAAGGATCTTAATAGACGTTTCTCCAAAGAAAAAAATACAAATGGTGAATAAGCACATTAAAAGACGCTCGACATCATTAGCCATCCAAGAAATGCAAATCTAAACCACGAGATACCACTCACTCGATGGCTATAATCAAAAAGACAGGAAATAACAAGTCCTAGTGAGGATATGGAGAAATTAGAATCCTCATACATTTGCTGATGGGAGTGTACAGTCACTCTGGAAAACAGAAGTTCTACAAAACATTAATTATAATTATCATATGTCCAAATGATTCCCACTCCTAGATTTATGCTCACAAGAAATGAAAACATGTCCACACATATCCACACAAAACCTGTACACATGTTTCAGCAGCATGATTCATAAAAGCCAAAAGGTGAAAACAACCCATCTGTCCATCAATTAATAATTAGATAAACAAAACTGTTTAATTGTATGGTATATACATACAGTGGAATATTATTTGGTAATAAAAAGGAATGTACTAATACAACCTACAATACAGACAAACCTCAAAAACATTATGCTAAGTGAAAGATGCCAGTCACAAAGACCACCTATTGCATCATTCCATTTATATGAACCATCCAGAATAGGAAAATCTAAAGAGATAGAAAGCAGATTAGTGGTTACCTCAGGCTGGGATGTTGGGAGAGGAATGTGGAGTGACTTCTAATGGATATGGGGTTCTTTTCTGGGGTAATTAAAATGCTCTAAAATTGACTGTGGTGATGGTTGCACAACTGTGTAAATATAATCAAAACTATCAAATTGTACATTTTAAGTGGGTAAATTGAATGGTAGGCAAATTATCTCAATAAAGCTGTTTTCTAAAATTAAAAAAATGAATCACATAACCTCTATTTTCTCCTCCTGGGGAGCAAAAACATAATTTAGATTCTTTTCAACAAGTTATGCCTTTATAAAATAGGTAAGTGTCAGCATTCTTTTAATAGGGTGTTTGTATTTGATACTGCATATAGCTCTGATTTTTTTTAAGACAGTTTTATTCATCATTCACTCAAAGATATCTACTGAATGCACACTACATGCTTGACATTCTTCTAGGTACTGATGAAACAGAAGTGCACAATACCAATAAAATCACTGTCTTCCTGGGGCTTCTCTAGTCTTCCCTCCCAGGGCAGCGGTTCTCAAAGCGTGGTCCCTAACCAGCAGCTTTGGCATCTCCTGGGAACTGCTAGAAATGCAAATTATCAGGACCTGCCCCAAGGAGACTAAGTCAGAAACTCTGAGGTGGGGTCTGACAATCTGCATTTTAAAGCCTCCAAGAGACTCGGATGCCAGTTCAAGTTTGAGAACCACTGGACTAACAGGAAAAATAGAGGCGAGAAAAGAAAACATCAAGATAAATAAGGAAATTATGTAAGTTAGAGGTAAGTATCAAAGAGGGGGAAAAAGTAAATAAGGCAAAAAAAGTGAACAAATATCATAGGAAGTGTGATATTTAGACAGGGTGGCCAGGGAAGGCTTCAGCAAAAAAGAGGATATTTAAGATCTCTGATGACCTCTGAGGGAAGCACCTTCCAGACAGGGAACAGCAAGTGCAAAGAAAAGTGAAAAAGTAACTGGGGAGATCCAGAATGATTGCTGGGCAGTCCAAACAAGCCGTCTGGAGGCAACAGTCATACATCTAAAACAAGAGCAGTGGCCATGACCATGTTTTCTGCAGCCACGTGAGTGGCTCAGGTTGAGGCACGGAACAGTCAGACTGATTCACCCTTGACCCAGAGGTCTTCAAAATGGGGAACAAACGCCCTCATAGGTACATGAACATGGACCTTGTCAGGGGACCATTTCCATCCAGATCTTCAGCTTCCAGATGTGTTCTTTTCTAAAACTGGTTGGCCTGAGAAGGTGCCTGAGGTTCAGGATCTCTTTCCCCCTCTCCCTGCACAATTCCCCTAGTGTACAGGAGAAAGCATCTCTGCCCATCTGCATCTTACTCTCACTCACTGCCCTGGGGGTGTCCTCGGGAGCCAAAGGGACAATTGGACAATTCTTTTAATAGGCCCACCACAAAAGCTGCACCCCTCCCCCACTAACCATCTCATTAGCAGATGTATCCATAGTTCCAATCATCACGAAGAATTCTACTATGGGTCTCCCAAACCATTTCCTTTCAATTAAACTGATGAAGCAAACGTAACTTTCCAGCTCTGCATTTCCAGGATTTTAAACAAAACCTGGGGTGTCTGACCCAGACATCTGCGTCTCCCGGGAAGCAGCGGCCCCTCTTTCCTGAGGTATCCAGTTTTAGCTTCCAGGCAGGCAGGCTGGGAGGAGACAGGAGCTGGGTCTGCTGGAAGGGGACAGGACAGGGATGGGGGACAAGGAGGCTGCTATACACATGCACTGCCTACACTTGCAGAACCTGTTTGACTTCGTCATTTTGTTTCGGGATTTCTTTCCAAGTTACTTTGCTTTGGGGCAAGAAGAAACATGTATTTAATGAGTTTTAATTCATTTTGGCACCATAATATATCTTCTCTTTTCTTTTTAAATTGAGTAGAATGTATAAAAACTGAGAAGCTACAAAATGCTGAGGCTGTGGTTGAGAAAATATAGGATAAGAGATTGTTTTAATCACTAGAAAAGTATGCTCCCTCCGGGCTTCTTGCCTCCTACATTTAAAAAAATTCTGGCAGTAAATATGGCAGTCTGGGTACAAGGAGGCTTACTGTTTATGTATGTTTGATATTTTCCATATTAAAACACAAACTTAAAAAAAGATTTGCCACAATCTCCTACCTCCTGGTTTTTCAGAATAAATCAAAGAGCACTTTTTAAAACTCTTAGAATTGCAAGGTGGTGGGTGTATGCCTGAATTTTACTAAAAATCTAAAGGCCACTTCCATATGTAATCTTCTAGTCCCCCTTCCCCTCTCTTTTCCTTTTCCACCCACTCTAGCCAAAGCCTTCCTATAATCCCGCCAAGAAAACATGACATCAGTGGGTGCATCAGTGAGTTATCTCCTTCCAACGCTCCATTCCTGTTCTGAGTCTTCAATGCCCTAGTTTCTATTCACAGAACAATGAAATCAGGCTTATTCTTTTCTAAGAGTCTGGGTGGTTGATAGTAATATTTGGCTTGTTGTACATACACCCAAGGCAGTCCCTGTAACATTTACTGCCCATAGGATTCGTCTGTTATTTATGGACCGTTTTATACGGTGTCTTTTTGTATATAATTTTTACTTCCTTGGGAGAATAGGTCAAGCTCTATGAGTTATAGTTCTTTGTGTTTTTCACAACACCCAACCTCTTTTCTTGTGCCTAGTCAGTGCTCAGTAAAAGTTAGATATAAGGCATTTATTTTAAAGCGTGATTTGTGTTCTGTGTATAACCTGCAAATGAAATGATGATTGACATTCAGAAGTCTTAAGAATAGCAGAACTGGGGGGGGCTTCCCTGGGGGCTTCCCTGGTGGCGCAGCGGTTGGGAGTCTGCCTGCTAATGCAGGGGACGCGGGTTCGAGCCCTGGTCTGGGAGGATCCCACATGCCGCGGAGCGGCTGGGCCCGTGGGCCACAACTACTGAGCCTGCACGTCTGGAGCCTGTGCTCCGCAACAAGAGAGGCCGCGATAGTGAGGGGCCCCCGCCTGCCACAACTGGAAAAGGCCCTCGCACAGAGACGAAGACCCAATACAGCAAAGATAGATGGATAGATTGATAAACTCCTACCCCCAACATCTTCTTCTTCTTCAAAAAAGAACAGAGAGGGCATTTAGGTTCTGGAAAAGTACTTAAAAAAAAAAAAAGAATAGCAGAACTGGGACAATTCATTTCAAAAGAATTCCTTCTCTTTCTACGATTGGGACTAAATGACTACCAGTCCTGTTACTAGGCTAACGTCAGGTGGCCTCTCATATTTGTGGTGTACATTTCCTACACATTCTACAAACTGCTGTCCTCAACACCCACACAAGTGGCCCTGTGCCCCTTTTTGACCCACCTTAACTTCCACATGGGCTGTTTTGTTATTTTATCCACTTCCCTATGGGACAAATTAACTTCTCCTATGATGCTACTTAGAGAATTTCATGGTTTGTGAGTTTATGATGATTTTATGAAGAACTCTGCATTTTTCAGTGAAATTTGTAAAGGCACAGAAAATATTACCAAATATCAAGCATAATTCTGGACTTCAACATCTATCACTCACCCCACCACCCATCTTAAACTGACTGCCAAACAGTATATTCTTCCAAAGAGAATACCTGAAATGGTAACACAGATGTGTCTTTTATATCCCAAGACATACTGTGAGTAAACTGTAGAGATGGTAGAGTACCATGTGGATAAAACTGAAAAGAATACAATGAGAAGAAAGCTTTAGTTCACAGAGTTATTGATAACTGAAGTTAATCTTTTGAACATTAACGTTAACAAGCCAAAGACAAACAGCAAAAGTGAGTCAGCTCATACATTCCTGGAGGTTAAGAAAACAACTTGAAAAGGCCACACTTAAAACCTTGCTGGTACAAAGCATGGGGCACAGCAACACTGGCAATAACCTGGTTTCTTCTCAGAAAGTGAATCTCAGGCCCTACCCCAGATCTCCTGAATCAGAGCTAAGATACTGACATGCCTATTCGATCACTGATTGTCATGCATACACTCTGCATATACATTATGGCTCTCCAACTATTCTGTTTTAAAGATTAAAGAACACTTAAATATTTACTTAATGGATATTTTAAACTGTCCATACTTTTAATGGAAGGGGCCCTGAATGACCTCCAGTTGGGAAGTCCAGCCATAAGAGATTCTTATAAGTCAGAAATGAGCCTGAGACTACCTGTTCATTCATCGTTTGTTGATGGATCCCTCCTAGATACAGGGAGTAAAACGGATCAAAAACATTTCAGGGAAGGAGACAAACAATAAAGAGAGAAAGACACCTTTACACTATGACAGGCCCCTGCCTCCCACTATGGTGACAGCGGGGCTTTCCCTACATACATGATGGGGATGTGTCCTCTACAAGTGGTTGTGCTTTTGTGTACTTTACTGTACAATACTGTATAGAGTACAGTAGTACAGTATCTTTATTTCAAGCCCAGGATGTCCAGAAGCAAGCATAAAAGCAGCAGTGATGTAGCCAGTACTGTACTGTACTTTTCAAGGTACTGTACTGTAAGATTAAAATTGTTTTATTTTTGTTTGTTTATTTATTATTTTTGTGAAAAGTATTATAAACCTATTACAGTACAGTACCATATAGCCGACTGTGTTAGTTGAGTATCTAGGCTAACTCTGTTGGACTTACAAACAAATTGGACTTATAAATGCGCTCTCGGAATGGAACTCGTTCATATGTAGGAGACTTACTGTACATGAATGTTCACAGCAGCATTATTCATAGCAACTGAAGAGTAGAAACAACTCAAATGTTCATCAACTAATGAAAGGATAAGCAAAATGTGATACATCCATTAAACATAATATTATTCAACCATATAAAGGAATGAAGTATTGATACATGCTACAACATGGATGAACCTTGAAAACATTATTCTAAGTTAAAGAAGTTAGACACTAAAGGCCATATATTATATCACTACATTTATAGGAAAGTCTAGAATAGGGAAATCCGGAGACAAAAAGTAGATTATTGGTTGGCAGGTGCTAGAGAGGGGGAAAGGGGAAGGATAGGGAATGATTGCTAATGGGTACAGGGTTTCTTTCTGGGGTGATGAAAATGTTAAAAGTAGATATTGGTGATGGTTATAAAACTGTAAATATACTAAAAAAACAATGAACTCAACACTTAAACATATGAGAGATAAAGACAGAGGGAAGGGATGCAACCATCAGAGAAACTACAGAGAAGAATAAGAACAATGGCTGCAGTCATCTAACTGGATTTCTATATGTACTGTCCAATATTGTCACTGTTTACTCAGCTAAAACCTACTTGGTAGAGAACTGTGTCCTTAGGAAAGGGTATTTCACAGAAATAATTACCACTTAGGTAAATACCAAAAAAA
The DNA here is from genome assembly GCF_025265405.1 of Mesoplodon densirostris. NCBI lineage: Eukaryota > Metazoa > Chordata > Mammalia > Artiodactyla > Ziphiidae > Mesoplodon > Mesoplodon densirostris. Next base: position 75,068,408 of record NC_082661.1, read on the forward strand.
AAAACAACAAGCAAAAAAAAAAAAAAAGTCTTTTCATTTGAACTAATTACTTAGTAATTCGCTTTCAAAACAATTCAGGGTTGGATTTTACTGTTTTGTTGTTGGTATGCTATGGGTAATTGATCCATCTCAGAGCAAAAGATGGTAACATCCTAGCTGGTGGAGGAGAAAATGCTAGTATCGGATTTTATTTTAAATTACTAGTTTTGCATTTCAGAGTTACCTAATTTATTTCCCCTTTTTCTTACTCAAAGCAAAGAATAGAACAGGGTTTCTCAACCTCAGCATTAATGACTTTTGGGTCTTGGCATTAACGATAATGCTTTGCTGTGGGGACTGTCCTGTGCACTGCAGGATTTGTAGCAGCATCCCTGGCCTCTACCCAACAGACGTCAGAAGCAACCCCCCCTACACACACACACACAAATATAACAACCAAAAATGTCTCCAGATATTTTCCAAACACCCCTCTGGGGGCAGTAAATTTTTACCTGGTTGAAAATCACTGGAGAAGAAAACTACTCCTCAAAGGTCAATGTAATAGAGCCAAGTTGGGGAAGCTTATTTCATATTTCAACTTTAGAGAAGCCACTATGCTAAAGGGGAGGCTAACTGACAGCTGGGGACCCTGCCGGAGCCAGGACTACATAATTGCCCAAAACCGTGATTCCAAAGTTGCTACCATCTCTCGAAATTTCCTTCCCCGGGGAAGAAAGTAAGAACAAATACACGAGTACAGAAATACACACATAAGTAGGAAAAAATATCAGCAGCCATCCCAAAGTTACTATCTAGACCTGTCCAGTATAACTTTCTGAGATGATGAAAATGTTCTATACTGAACAGTCCAATACAGTGGCCACGAGCTCCCTATGGAAATGCAGCACTTGAAACACGGAACGTTTCATCTTATTTTAACGAAATTTAAGTTGCCACAGGTGGCTAGTGGCTACCAGGTTGGACAATGCGGATCTAGACCCTGATGTCATTCTTCCCGTTCTTGTTGTCAGTCAACACGGAGTACGTTCTTGGTAGAAGTCCAGTCCTCCTCCTTTAGGCAACTTTTCCAGCAGTATCTCCCTAGCTTCCAGGGAAGGAAACTCAGTAGCTGCCCCTGCACACAGCCAGGCCAATGCTCTGAAGGAGGAATATATGGCTTTCCATATGCTGTGTGTTCCATTTCTGCATGCTTGCTTCATTTTTGGACCACCTCAGTCTTCCGCCAAATCCAGAACGGGCTGCTGGCCTTCTATGAAAGGCATCGAGCAGTATGAGGGACAAATTGTTCAGAAAAGGTAGAACTGATAAAAGGGAAAAATATCTCATTCATTTATTTGCTTTTCGATTAACCCTCTCCCAGGTAGAATGTAATATCCATGAGAGCAGAACCCTTTGCTGTCTTTTTACCACTGCATCCCCAGCACCTGGAACACAGGCACACACAAAGCAGGCGTTAAGTATTTGATGAATTAATAAATAAGAACATCTTAAACAGTGCTCATGTGCCAGCACTAGAGAGCTTTAAATGTATTAAATAACTGAAACCTCATTATAACCCTATGAGATATGCCCTATTAGCTCCACTACAAGCTATGTTTCATTATCCACATTATTACATTTGAAGACAGTGACGCACAGAGGAGTTAGGCAACATGCCCAAGATCACACAGGTAGTAAGTGACAAAACTATAATTTTAATTCTACCACATATGGAGCTTATTCTCTTACTTAAGCTGTGCTAAGTTACTAGTAAGTTATCTAACACTTTTAATAACAGAAGTACCCAAGCCTACTCTGCACCCTAACCCTTATCCCATCCTGTTATATAAGGAAAAGCTCCGTGTAGACGCAAAACCTCTGTAACGAAATATGATTACATGATACATGATAATAGCAGAGTGCAACATAACACAGAGGTGCACAAAGAATTCAGCCTATGTGCAACAGTGTGTGGACACAGGAGGCCACAGTTTTGGTACAGGAGCCCGAGGCTCTGAAGACTTCCACAAGTGATAAAGGTCAACAGGCATCAGGGCAGAAGCAAAGGCTTGTGTAAAACCCTGAGGATGTAAGGTATAGAAGGAGAGCTGGTGCTGGAGATATGGAGCTATGGGAATTTGGGGTGTGGAGGAGAGAGGGGAATGGAACAGCAAACCAGAATGAGATCGTCGTATGTGCTTCTGAACGGCAATTCTAGATCTCAGACTACTCTGTGGGTAGTAGGGTCCAGCTCCACTGTAAAGCGGGTCCAAGCAAGGGATTTGGCCCAACATGAGTCTACAAAATAGGTGAGTGACACCTGGGTCTGAACTGAGGGCCAGCTAACACACAGTTTGAAATGTTTTACGGAAGGCAAATGAAAACCGTCCCAATAGAGAAAGGTTCAATCAGATGTTAAATGATACTCATTACACCTGATGCTTCGTCAGACTGAGATAAGAGGAGGCTAAAGGGGCATGTTCATTCTTGATCTTCTTTACTATTCTTGTAGGTACATGGAGACACCTCCCTTCTCTCTAGTATATTCTCTAACTCGAATTTAACCATCAAATCTTTATTTTCGACCTTAACCTAACTCAATCCCTATAGCTGTGCTGTCCACAGGTCCCGACCGAGTTTTTAAAATGTGGTTAGTAAATGTAAAATAGCTAGCAAATGGGAAGCAGCCACATAGCACAAGGAGATCAGCTCGGTGCTTTGTGACCACCTAGAGGGGTAGGATAGGGAGGGTGGGAGGGAGACGCAAGAGGGAGGGGACATGGGGATATATGTATACATACAGCTGATTCACTCTGTTATACAGCAGAAACACAACACTGTAAAGCAATTATACTCCAATAAAGTTGTTAATTAAAAATAAATAAATAAAATGTGGTTAGTCTGAGGTGAGATGTGTGCTAAGTTAAAATATATACTTATGTATATTTTTTAATAATTTTATATTGATTATGATAGTATTAAACTCATTTTTATATTGAGATGACAGTACTTTAACTATACTGGGTTAAATAAATATTAAAATTTATTTCAACCTGTTCCTTTTTACTTTTATTTTACTATGACCTCTAGAAAAATTTAAATTACATTATGTGGCTCACGTTATATTTCTATTGGATAGCCTTGTTCTACAGACTATCTCTACTAAGGCCACCTGTCCCTTACATGCAGCATACTTAATACTGCATTAAAAGGGTCCTGTAAAAGGGTCCACCTTTTACAAGCTCTATGACATCTCTGTGCCTCAGCTTCTTCATCAATAAAATGGAGATACTAATTGGAATAAAGGGGATAACTAACAACAACAGCTAACACACATAATACTCAGACTGTAACAGCTCACACACACACATTTACAATATGCCAGACACTGTTCTAAGCATTTTTCATATATTAACTGCTTTAATCTTCACAATATCCCTGTGAGGCCATCACCCCCATTTTATAGATGAGCAAACTGGCAAAGAGAAATTAAGTGACTACCTAAAGGTTACACGGTTAGTAAACAGTGAAGCCCAGGTTCGAGTCCAGGCAGTCAGTTCCAGGGTCCTTGCTTTAAACCACTGTCTCTCATGATACCCACCTCAAAAATGGTACAGAAATTCAATAAGTTAATTTAGGTAAAAAATTTCAAACTGTCTCCGGCACATAGTAAACTTTCCTTCAGTGTTTAACTATTATCACCATCACTCCAGCCCTCAACCTACTTCCCAAATTCCCTGCATGCTGCGACTTTTCTCCTCATTTCCCAGGATTAAAACCTCAGGATCCTCTTTTAATACGTCTCCCTCTTTCATTCCCTAACTCTTGTCAGGTCCTTCTTACTCAACCTTGAATGCTCTTACCGCATCTATTCTGCTTTTCCACTACCACCTTAGCCCAGTACTCACAACTGTATGAATTAATAGCAGTGGGCTTCCCTGGTGGCGCAGTGGTTGAGAGTCCGCCTGCCGATGCAGGGGACACGGGTTCATGCCCCGGTCCAGGATGATCCCACATGCCGCGGAGCGGCTGGGCCTGTGAGCCATGGCCGCTGAGCCTGCGCGTCCGGAGCCTGTGCTCCGCAATGGGAGAGGCCACAACAGTGAGAGGCCCGCGTACCGCAAAGTAAATAAATAAATAATAAATAAATAAACAGCAGTAACAAGACAAAGACCTTAACCGGTGCTCATGTACCAGGCATTCTTCAAGTCTATTAATTCATTTAAACCTTACTATAACCCTGTTTGTCCTCCAGGACTTCTACATCTGGGCTCTAACAGTGACTAATTTCTTTAGCAGACCCGTCTTCCTGGAATACCAATTTCTTCATGTGATGGGAACTTTAAAGGTGTCTGGATTCACTACATGTGTCCCTATCAGTCGATGTATGTGAGAGGAAAAGATGATGGGTGTTCCCTACTGGGGCAAAGAAAGATTTACAAGGCCCTGAAAATTAAAAATTCTAGCCTCATCCAAAATCTCTCACAGAATCTAGTCTCAACTCAGCAGCCAAACATTAACAACTATACAACCTAGCCCCATCGTGCTCATTCAATCTTATCTCCAGTCAACAAAAACCCTCTAGAGTGGTTAAACAGGTCTCTTCATTGTTCCTGGAGTAAATAATGGTAATTATTATTATTATTTATAATAATAATATTATAATAATACTATATATTATAAATAATATAAATTATTATTAGACCTTATTCATACAGTTCCCCTCTGCCTCAAAAATCTGAGCACACTTCTCCTCCATCACGCCCAGACTAAACTAATCTCCCCACTAAACTGTGATAAAACAGCTGTCTTACCCCACTCACTGGGGTCTCTAATGATATATTCATCATCTGGCAAATGCCAATCACAACCCCAACCAGGCCCGAAGCAACTGGAAGGCAAGCACTGAGTCCCTCACTTCTCACCTTCCCCGTGAGTAGCACATGCCTCTACAAAGAACACGCACTTATTTGGCAAATGGAACAGTAAATGAGTTACAGACAGTGTAGCTGAAATGACATGTAAATACCCTAATTCAGCCAACCATATTTCCCTAACCAGGAAACACCTCAAGGTAACAAGAGCAGTATCAATAGTTTCATAGCAGTGTTATCACTGCACTCTCCAAGTCATTATCTTCTTTACTCCTCAAAACTCTCCAGTGAAGTACCACTACTATACCTTTAAGTCAGCTGAGGTTTAAAGAAGTCGAGGGTTTTTACTCAGGATCACACAACTACTACACGGCAAAGCTGGAACCAGAGACCAGGCCGCTAGTCCAGCGCTCTTTCCAATGGTCTAATTCACCTTTTATCTCTTCTCCGTCCTTATCACCTAAGGAAGAGTTAAATAACTAAGAGGGGAAAGGACTCGGGTGAGAATACTTGGTAACAACAGATGTGGTAAATTAATGACTTGAACATTTATTTGTCTGAAATGGCTTTTTTTTTCTTTGACTCACCAACGGTAATGACGATTTACAAGGCTGCATTTAAACCTCGTGATCTTGCTGTACTGTGAAATAAAAATTTCCACCCAAACTTAAAACCAGTATCTTTCCGGCCTCCAGAGCTGGACATCATCTGCTCCACCCCACCCCCTCTACACTTACAAAATCTTAGCTTAAGGCTGTTTCTTACCAAGAATAATTAAGGAAGCAAGCAACCTTCCGAGGTTGCTTAACCATCAAAGCAAACAGGCAGTCCTTGCTAAACGTTATAAACCATTAGTTTCCCCTCACTTTACTGTTTCCATGTTATTTGCTGGATATTCCGATTTAACACCGAATCACAAAGAACCTCAGTTCAGGGCAGTCTCAGCTCATGAATGGCCGCATTGTTGGGTACTCTCCCTTCACGCTGAAAGTCAGAAATGGAAAGACGTGGAGCTGGACCCAAACCTGGGCTCACTGCACTGGCAGAGCCAAGAAAAACCAGGAAACGTACCAAAGACGCCTGCCTCTGCCTCCTCCGCAGACCTTCAGGCCACTGGAGGGGATGCGGGCAGCTCCCCTCGAGGGATGCAGGTTTCAGCAGCCGCCAGCTCACTGCCGAAAGAGCGTCCTCAAGGTCTCCTCTGAGGCGAGGAGCTGGGAGAAGGGGGAGTTCTTCCGACGGACCCTGGATCGGACCCCCGCCCCCGCCGCGCCACTCCACCCGGCACAACCCACCGCCCCAGGTGGAAGGCGCCGCGGCCTCGGGTACCACCCCCAATTCTCCAGGGAGGATACAGAGGAGGCGGAAGGGAGGCAGAGGCTCCGAAACAAGCTGCAGCCGGAGCCTCCCAGAGCCTCCTCCGCACCTCTGCTCCGACTCACCCAGTTCTGCGCGTTATTGCTCAGCTTGACTTTCTTGCACAGGCTACCGGGAACCTCCATAGCTGCTCAGCGCCCAGAAAGTAGTCGGAGGACTGGAGGCCGGCGGGGGCGGGACGGGAAGGCGGAGTCTCCTCGCGACCGGGCTGGCACGCGCTGTCGTAGGCACGCGCTCGTGCTCGCGGCTCCGACTGAGAGGCGCCTCGGCCCCGCCTCCGAAATGGGTCCGGGGCAGAGGTGTGTGGGCTGGGGCGAAGCAACGCACGAGAACCGGACGCAGGGGATGGGAGCGGGCCTTCAGGGCGCGCACAGACGCGAGCGCGCACGACGCTCCTCCCCCTTGATTCTGAAGAAGGGGCGGGGCCTGAGAAGGTAGTCGTGGAACTTCCAGGGTCCCTCCCCGCTCGCCGCCTTGCGTTGCGCATGCGCAGAGGCTGGAAACGCGTCCCAGGCATCGACCTGGAAGGACAAGGAAGATACCAGGCCCTCAGCTCTTTGCTGGTTTGGCTGCCTGCTGCTGTTTACTAGATGGCAGAAGACATTGACGTGGTCTCCCGGCCCTCTGGTTTTTCCTCCATAAGCCCGGTCACCAGTTTCCTATCCTCCATATCTGTGCCCTCCTCGCCCTGGCCACATTTAAAAAGAAATTTTCCAGCTTCGCGGAGGGAAGATTTGCTAAACAGCTCATTCTCCACACGTTCCACTTAGCTTTAAAATTCTGCTCAACGCACAGTGTCAAAAAAAAAAAAAAAAAAAGGCAATACCCCATCCCTGGACATCAGTAATTAATATCTCTCTGGTTTTAGTGGTTATCTGCAAGGTGCCTCCTTCCCCACTTGCAGATGTCTCTTCAGATTTCTGTCGGATACTTCTCACCCACTAAGCCAAAAAGAGGCCTCTATTTTATTAGCTTCTCAGGAAATCCTTAGAGGAATGAAATCCAGGCTGAGGGAAGGCCCTTGGTGACCACAGAGTAGAATGTCCACGTGTGGAGGACATTTTCAAATTCACCGAAGTATACCATGGCTACTTCACAGGAGGATGGGCTGGGGATGGAGGGGAGCCTGCTCTAGGAGTTATCTCCCCTTCCACCTCCAGTACCCTAAGGGCCTTTCCAAAGCTTGTCCCTGGCACCAAGATAGTTGTTTGAAGTGCTTCTCCTCCATAACACAATGCCCTACCCTACAAATACACACCAATCCCTAAGACCTGACATTACTGCCTCTTTGCTGGAGGACAAGAGGGAATGAAAAATGCCCACCAAACTAAGAAGGTATCTTGAGACTGAGAAAATGAAGCAGGTGGCTCCATGTAATCAATGGATCAGTTTATTATACAGTAACTTACAGGGTGAGATCATGGAGAACTATGATCCAGAAGCATTTACAGCTGCATGCACACCACTGAGGGAACATTGGGACAGTTTTATAGCTAACCTAGGGTATTGGAGTAGTGCTCAGAAACAGGAAATGCATTCCTAAGTCAAGGTTTATGGATGGGTAACTAGTCTCCTGGGCACTGGGAATATGTCAGCAAAGGTCTTCATCATTGTCTGGGGACTAAGATAGCATAGAAGCCACTGGGTCCTAATGATTATTAAACAATATCTATTAACTTCAAAGCCCTTGACGACAAGAGAAGTGATTTACTGCAGAGTACAATCCTGGGTAGGGTCAGTGGAAGGACAGGAGGAACTTCTACAGGCCCAAGTTGCCATCAGTTATGCTGACAGTCATACATGCTTTTTTTTTTTTAATTTTTATTTTTGGCTGCATTGGGTCTTCGTTGCTGCTCATGGGCTTTCTCTAGTTGTGGCGAGCGGGGGCTACTCTTCGTTGCAGTGCACAGGCTTCTCACTGCAGTGGCTTCTCTTGTTGCGGAGCATGGGCTATAGGCACGCGGGCTTCAGTAGTTGTGGCTCACGGGCTCTAGAGCGCAGGCTTCAGTAGTTGTGATGCACAGGCTTAGTTGCTCCGCAGAATGTGGGATCTTCTCGGACCAGGGCTCAAACCCATGTCCCCTTCATTGGCAGGCAGACTCTCAACCACTGCGCTGCTAAGGAAGTCCCAATAGCCATACATTCTTAATAGCTAGCAAATCAGTCCCCTGTTTATTTACCCCACTGCTACTGTGTTAATATTAGGCCTTTCCTATATCCAGGATGAATCACAACTAATCCCTGTATCTGGGCATCCTGTGCATCTGCTGCCCACACACTCCATTCTTAACATTGCTGTCAGAGTGTTATTTCTAAAACTTCAATTTTGTTACTTGACCTCAAACTGTCAATGGTTTCCTTGTAGCTTTTTCTTTGGGGATTCTTCAATTGCAGTCTGTATATAGAACTTAATTTCAGTATATTTCTGAGCTCTGCCAATAACGGAATGAGCTTAGAAGAGGATCCAAAGCTTCAAATGAAAGCACAGCACCACATTTGGAATCAGCCATTTCTCTAAGGAGTCCCAGGATTCCTGGTTTTCAGAAGGGAGTGGTATTTAGATATCACAATCTGGGCTTCTAAAACTGTTTAGTGCTTCTGAGTCAGTCCATATTTCTGGACTTTTTCAGTGAAAGACTTTTTTCAGGTAAAATATATCATAAGTTTACCTTGATACTATCCGTTCAAATGTATTATTTCAGACATCATTCATGAAAATGAGCCTGAAACATCCTGTCAAATCCCAAACAAGGAATTATCAAAAACCACTAGGATTATGTCAAAAGGACTCAGAAGCCAAACTGAAGAAGCTTTCCCCTGTCAAAATTACACAATTAGAGCACTAAGGGGATAATATCTATAAGATATTGAAACAAATCAAATATGTTTAAATCTAAATGTTCATAATGATGACAATTTAAAAAGAACGAATTGTCACATTTGGAGGATGCTAACAAACCAACTCAGTGTTTTGAAAACTTATAAATAAAAGGAAAGAAGCATTTACCCTGGCTTCCATCACTAACTGTAAGTCAGGTAATGAAAAAGCTGATGAGAGGAAGTTTTTCTTTGTAGACATACAGCTAATAAATTAGGAAGGAAAGGTAGATTTTATAATGTCACCATTTTACAACTTTAAATGAAATAAATGGATAAAGATAATGGTCCTCAATGGCTGCTAAATCATGAAAATAAAGAACATTAGAACTTTCCTGCTTCCTGATGAAGTATTAACACCCCCCAAAAAGTTAAAACTGATCTTAAGTCTTCAGGTTTCATTATCAATTTATAGCTAATGCAGAGGAAAGAGGAAGATGTAAAATCACCATAAATGTAATCAGTCAAGTCCAAACTGTGAAAAACTACATCATAAATGACCTGAATCTTCAATAATTCAATTATAGTAAAAAATAAAGAAGAACTAAAGATTAAAGGGTAATTTATGAGAACCATCAAGCAATTGAAATACATGAACTTATCTGAACACTGCTTCAAACAAAAAAATCTTTTTTTTTTTTTTTTTTCTTTTTGCGGTAAGCGGGCCTCTCACTGTTGTGGCCTCTCCCGTTGCGGAGCACAGGCTCCGGACGCACAGGCTCCGGATGCACAGGCTCAGCGGCCATGGCTCACGGGCCCAGCCACTCCTTGGCATGTGGGTTCTTCCAGGACTTCCAGGACACGGGCACAAACCCGTGGCCCCTGCATCGGCAGGTGGACTCTCAACCACTGCGTCACCAGGGAAGCCAAAAAAAAATCTTTTTAAATACAGGAAATTTAGAGAGTCCCTAGACTCTTGATATTAAAGATATTCTTTTGGCATGATAATAGCATTGTTATTATATCTTTAAAGGAGTAATTTTAGAGATACATATTGAAAGATTTACCAATGAAATGGCAATGCCGTTGGTATTCAGGAAACAAAACTGGTCTCCTGGAAATTAAAAACAAGATAGCAGGAGTGGAAGAAAAGGTGAAGATATCTTTCAGAATGCAGAGCAAAAACCCCAAAAGATGAGAAATAGAGGAGAATTTTTAAAAAGAAAGAACAGTCTAGGAAATTTAAGATCCAAATATTAAGAGTTCCAAAAAGAGAAAACCCACCAGAGGAAATAACCAAGGAAATTATTCAACAAAATTTCCTATAACTGAAGGATTTTAGACGTTCGTTGAATGTCCAGCTCAACAGATAAAAATCAAATACACAAAGCACAGCACTATGAAATTTCCAAACCATGTTCCCCAGTGTTCTGAAATTGTTTGGAAATCCTACAAGCTTCCAAGGAGAAGATGGAGAGTTCACAAAGAAAGAATCAGGAGTATAAATGAATTGAAGCTATCAAGAAACACACCAAGAGCTAGAAGACAAATGGAATAGCTTCAGAGCTCTAAAAGAAAAGTATTTCCGCAAAAGAAAAAAAAAGGGAAAAAGAAAAATATTTCCAATTTAGAATCTAGAATTATCATACACCCTCTCTTAAAGAAATATTAGAGGATATGCTTCACCTAAATAAAAAGAGAAAAACATGGCATCCAGAGAGTAGGAGTTCCCACACAGCAAACAACTGGAGGGAATTCTAGTGAAGGGAGATCCCAGGATGACGGCAGTGTACCAAGTGTAGAAGATAATCATTCAGAAGCTTCTCCAAGAAGTCAGGAAGCCCTTAGAGAGCCCTGTTTAGGAAGATGAAATTGATAGAGCATTTGACGGGAATGATCATACTGAAAATAATTTAGGTAAGTGACAGAGTTTGGGATTAAATTAGTGATAACTACTTAGAAAACTAAGTCATCAAAAAGGATACATTGGGACTTCCCTAGTGGCACAGCGGATAAACTCCACACTCCCAGTGCAGGGCACCTGGGTTCGATCCCTGGTCAGGGAACTAGATCCCACATGCATGCCACAACTAAGAGTTCGCATGCCACAACTAAGGAGCCTGCAAACTGCAACTAAGGAGCCTGACTACCGCAACTAAGGAGCCCATGTGCTTCAACAAAGGAGCCCACCTGCCGCAACTAAGACCCCACGCAAACGAGACCCCATGCAACCAAATAAATAAATTTTTTTTTTAAAAAGGATATATTTATCACACCCTTTCTGTACAAACTGTATTTCAGGGTAATCAAATAGTTGATAAGGGAAAGTTCAGACTGATAGAATTTTAGCTAATAAATGCAGAAGGAATGTTGGCATTTAAAAATCACCATTTTAAACAACTGACGAGGGAATTCCCTGGCGGTCCAGTGGTTAGGACTTGGAGCTTCCACTGCAGGGGGCACGGGTTCGATCCCTGGTTTGGGAAATGAGATCCTGCGCTGTGTGGCATGGCCAAAAATACACCTGAGGGGGTAATTGATATAGTCAATAACCATTAGCGACTGATAAAAGTATTAGGTGAAAGGTAGTGTGATGGCTAATTTTGTGTCAACTTGACTGGGTCATGGGGTGCCCAGATATTTGGTTAAACATTATTCTGGGTGTGTCTGTGTTTCTGGATGAGATTAACCTTTGAATCAGTAGACTGAGTAAAGTAGCTTGCCCCCTTAATGTGGTGGTCTTCATCCAATCAGCTGAAGGTCTGAGTAGAGCAAAAAAGATGACTCTTCCACAAGTAAGAGGGAACTCCTCCTGCCTTACTTCCTGGACCTGAGGCATTGGTCTTTTCCTGCCTTCAGACCTGAACTGAAATGTTGGCTCTTGGGTCTCAAGCTTGCTGTCTTTCATACTGGAATATACACCATCAGCTCTCCTGGGTCTCCAGCTTGCTGACTGCAGATCTTAGGACTTCTCAGCATCCACAATCACATGAGCCAATTCCTATCTATCTATTTATCTATCCTATTGGTTCTGTTTCTCTAGAGAACCCTGACTAATACAGGTAGGAAAGGGAATTTTATAATGGACACATCAGGCTGACACCACCTGTGTCCACTTGTTAATCTTAGCATCTCTAAAACTGGGACAGCAGATATCATGTACCTTAAAACGTGAAGTAACAGGAAATACTCAGCACTATTGTTTTAGTTTGGGTTGTTGAAGAAGCAGGCATGGAAAGAAGGATTCGAGTACAAGTCATTTATTTGGGAGGTGATCCCAGGAAACACCATTAGTGGAGTGATACAGGAACAAGAAGGAAGTCAATAAAGAGTGTGCTATTGGGCTTCCCTGGTAGCACAGTGGTTGAGAGTCTGCCTGCCGATGCAGGGGACACGGGTTCGTGCCCCGGTCCAGGAAGATCCCACGTGCCGCGGAGCGGCTGGGCCCGTGAGCCATGGCCGCTGAGCCTGCGCGTCCGGAGCCTGTGCTCTGCAACGGGAGAGGCCACAGCAGTGAGAGGCCCGCGTACCGCAAAAAAAAAAAAAAAAAAAAAAAGAGTGTGCTATCAAGCAGCCATGGTGGGTAACTGGAGCTAAATCCCACCAGGGAACTCTGAGAAACAGTGTAGAGCATGTCCTTCAGAATATCTCACCTGAGGGAGAGAACTAGGGCATTGACACAACTCCCTTCAGTCATTATTCAAGGACTACTCCCAGGGAGTGTTCATTCTCTGGTACTTTTGGATTGCAATGCACATCTATAGGGAGGGCACTAGTCCCAAAGAAAGCCCTCATGCAAAGAGATAGCAGTAAGGGCAAAGTGGATGTGGATGGGCACCAGAAGTGTTTGCCAGAGCCACTTATGAAGTATTCTTTTTTTTTAAAAAAAAGTATATTTCTATACTATTTCTTTCTTAGGTAAGAGTACTTTTTTTTAAGATGAGAAAAGACAAAGAATTTTTCAAAGAAAACCACACGAGCCCACTTAAAAAAAAAAAGAAAAAGAAAAAGAAAAGAAACTGTCTCCAGAGGAAAAATATCATGCTGGAAAGGAAGGCTAATAATAGTTTTACTACATGGCTCTGCTCTAAATCACACATATTTAGTCATAATAATGTAAACTATGAATATAAACCTTAACAAAATTGCAGTATGACTAGCTGGAGAGTTTGAGGGGATACAATGAGTGTGTCTGTGTTGGGGTGTGTGTGTGTGTGTGTGTGTGTGTGTGTGTGCGTGTGATGATAATAGGAGAGGAAAGAGATAAATCCTCATTTTCCATAGTGAGAGAACAAGAGATATTGTCTAAAACATAAAGACCAAGAATAGCAATACACCCATTGTTTCAAGATATGGAGATATATACCAAGAGAATTTGCTAAAAGACTTAAGAGTGGTTGCCTCCAGGGAAGGAAAATTGCTCTCTGTTTTAAAATTCCTTATTGAATTATTTGACTCTATTTGGATATTATCATTTTGACACACATACAAAAAAACTTTTTTGGAAAGAGTGAAATAGAAGTCAAATGAAGTTAGCATGTGAGAACAGCCCTGAAGATGTTTGGCTTGAAAAAAGGAGCAGAGATATGGGACATAGTTGAAGGATAATACAGAATCAAGATAGGATAGTTTAAAAAGAAAGGAGAAAAACTAGAGTAAATTGTATGCTGATGAGAATGATCCAACAGAGAGAGAGGGTAACTGATGGATGGAGGTCCTTGCGGCTGAGAATCCAGAGCATAAGTAAAGATGGGCCTTTAATGGGCAGTAAGTAATTCCTGCAAAATAAAGTAAAAGGAGAGGATGTGCACAGATGCCAGTCCATTTGTATAGGTAGTGGAAAGATGAGGGAATTTCCATTGAAGGTTTTTATTTCCTCATTTAGTATGAAGCAAGGCCATGAGTGAGAGAGGACCATACTTTGAGAACTATTGCTCTAAATAATGGATGGGCATTCCTAAATATCTATAACTAAATAATTAACCTTAGGCATTAAGATCTCTCTTGTAATTTAACTGTATATTTCAAACATCATAAAAACTGAAAAGAGAGCTTCCCTGGTGGCGCAGTGGTTGAGAGTCCGCCTGCCGATGCAGGGGACATGGGTTCGTGCCCCGGTCTGGGAAGATCCCACATGCTGCGGAGCGGCTGGGCCCGTGAGCCATGGCCGCTGAGCCTGTGCGTCCGGAGCCTGTGCTCCCCAATGGGAGAGGCCACAACAGTGAGAGGCCCGCATACCGAAAAAAAAAAAAAAAAAAAAAAACTGAAAAGAAAAAATTAAATATTTTAAGCTAAACTGAGGAATTATAAAAATTAGGAAACCCAGAGCAACATGTATTTTAACCCTTTGGGTACACAGGTATTCTCAGTAAGAGAATAATAGGTAAGTAAGCTTGGTAATATTGTAAGTCATTTACCTTGGTAATACTGGAGCATCAGTCTCCAATATCCAGAAGTTCATCTGGGAGAATTTAAAAGATGCCACACAAGCCAGAGGTAAATGGTCATTAGGATCTCATTCACCTCCACACTCCCTCATTAAATACCCACCAGCTGAGAAACTGGTGTGATGGTTTGGAAGCAGTCACGGATATTTGGTTTCCACCTGGAAGGAATCACCATAGATTCAGGAAAGTTCCCTTCAAGTCTCTGGGACTTGCCAGAAGATTTCTAAGTCAGTCTGTAGAGAAAATGACCCCTCTAGTCAAGGTGGTTCCATTTTCTCCACATTTTATGTGTGAAGATATATGAAGGTATGTAAAGGCGTAGCTTCTCCACTAGGGGGCTTTGACTGAATAAAGAAACAGGACTGAAAGAATCCTTGAAACATCACTTAATTTCATCTGAAGCATTTCCTTCTGGTTAACATTGTCTTTTTTTTCCTTAGAAAAACCCCCCAAATAGTGAATTGCATAAGACCAGTTACTAAAAAAAAGATTATATTTTAAAATTATGGCTTATTCAAAACTCTGAGGAGATCTTCAGAGTGACTGGAAATAACTTGCTAGAAATCTACGTTTTCTACTTTGCCCGTATGACCTTGGGGAAATCACATAACTTCTGGGGGGGGGCAGTTGGATACATTTATCTCAAAGGATTCTTCCTCTAAAATTATTCTAGGTTCTTAATTTGTGTGTCAGCTATACATGTAAATAATAATTTAATCAAAACCGCAAACTGTCTTTAAGTACCTTACTATATGTAAAGCATTGTGTTAATAATTTCTGTGTGTTAAAGTAGCTAAGTAGTAAGTAATAGGATACATCACCAAACACAGCACATATTCTTCTCCGTAATTATTGAGATTCATCCATGTTGCTGTGTGTATCAATAGTTCATTCCATTTTATTGATGGTTAATATTTCATTGTATGTTGTTATGACTTGACCAAATCACATTTGTGAAGTGGAGCATAGGGTGCTGGATGGTGAGCTGTGGCTCCACTACCGACAAGAGAAATTGAAATAGAGAAGTTTATTACTCACAAGTCCTGAACAAAGTACATGGCACACCCTGAGGGGTCACATTGGTAGATCAAAGCAGAGTGCAGGCAGAGAGAGAGGCAGGACCGGGGGCACATGCCTTTTTTAGGGTCTGTGGGTGAGTGCTTTGGGGCTAACACTGTATTGTATTGGTTAATTCAAACCAAAATTAATGCAGCTTTGGTAAGCCCTGTGAGGGGGTCTTATTTAAGAGGCACACAAGGAAAGGTCTTGGGAGGCAGGGAAGACTTGATCACAGGGCCTGTTGGGGGAGTCACCTCAGAAATCTTCACTTGCTTGTGGCTCTGCAGGCTATTTTCTAGGACATATACTTGCATGATGGAGCTAGTGTCAGTTTAAGTCCCCTCTCCCCACAAAGCCTCTTAGCCACACAAAATAATGCTGAAACAGCAATACCATTGAGTAGCTTAGCTAAACTCTCAACACAAGGATACACCATGATTTGTTTATTCATCTGTTGATGAATGTTTGGGTAATTTCAGTTTTGGGCTTTTGCAAATAAAGCTGCCATGAACATTCATATACAAGTCTTTGTGTGGGCATATGCTTTCTTTCCCCCTGGGTAAATACTTAGGAGAGGAATGGCTGAGCCATACGGTAGGTATATGTTTAATTTTTTGAAAAACTGCCAAAACCATTTTCCAACGTGGATGTACAATTTCACATTCCTGCCAGCAGTGTATGAGAATTGTAGTAGTTCCACATCTTTGCCAACACTTGGTATGGCTGGTCTTTTCAATTTTAGTCATGATTGTAGTATGCAATGGTGTCTCATTGTGGTTTTAATTCCACTTCCCTAATGTCTACTGATGTTGAATGTCTTTTCATGTGCTTATTTGCTATTTGTATATCTTCCTTGGTTAAGGGTTTGATCAGATCGTTTGCCCATTTTCTAACTGAACTGTTTGTTCTCTTGTTACTAAGAATAATATATATATATATATTCCATCTCAAACATTTCACTTTTCATCTCTAGAAGTTCAACACGGGTCTTTGTAAACAAATATGTCTTCTATGCCTCCATTTAACAGGAGAAGTCTTTCCTCTACCTGTCTGAATGCATGTAATGTAACTGTTTAATATCCTTATATACTAATTCTATTATTTGTGTTTACACCTTTGTGTATTGATTCATTTTTTTCTCATGATGTGTCATAGCTTCCTCCTTTCCCCCACTTCTTCCCTCCTCCTTATTAGACCCCTGATAGTGTGAATTTTACCTTGTTGAATGCTGCATATTTTTGTATTCCTATAAATATTCTTGAGTTTTATCCTGGGTCACAGTTAAGTTACTTGGAAACAGTTTGATACTTTCAAGTCTTGTTTTCAGCATCATTAGGTGGTACCCAAGCAGCCTTTAGTCTATGACTAAGTGTGCCTTACCACTCAGAACATGATTTTGAATACTTTGCCCAAAGCCAAGTTTTTCTACTCTAGTCAGTGGGAATGCTATCTATTTCTGCAGGTGTGAGCTCCTGGCATTTTCCCCTGTGCTCCTTTTGGGTGGTGTTTTTCTCTGTCTTTCATTAATTTCCTCACTTGCCTATGCTCAGGTGGACATTCTGCCATACCTGGAGCTTTCTCTGCAGTAGCTGTCTCCTCTCCTGCACTCCACTGTGTCTCTCTGATTCCCAGCTCTATCTCCTTAACTCAGGGGGACTCCTGGTCTCTGCTTGGGTTCCCCCTTCCTTCCACGGTACAGTAAATGTTAACAATAGGGAAGACTGGGTGTGGGGTATTTGTGAACTCTCTGTACCATCTACTTAGTTTTTCTGTAAATATAAAATTGTTCTAAAAATAGAGACTATTTTTTTAAAAATAGAAGAATCCTGACACCCTAGAGCAAATATGTTTCTCTCGTGTGCTAAATCCCCAAATGCTCACCATTCACTAAGCCTGTTCAGACAACAAGAGTAAAATTTCGTTTGCTCCTGGGGTCTCAACTTAATTTCTTCTCCCTCATGTAAATTGCACTGTAGCCTCAAAACTCTCTCCAGGTAGTAAGCTGAGGCAATTGTAGGGCTTACCTTGTTTATTTCCCCATCTCACTGCCCTGCATTGCCTGGTATCTAATGTCTGAAAATCATTGTTTCACATATTATTTTGTTGGGTTTTTTACCTGTTTCAGGTGGGATAGTACATCCAATCTCTGACACTTTATCTGCCCAGAGGTGGAAGTTACTTTTTATGTGGTTACTGTTATAGTCATAACTTCTTTGCTTTTTTGTTTGTTTGTTTCACCATTTAAATGTACATCTCCAGATACTGTAATTAATTCTTACCAATTTAAAAAGTATGATATGTCTTTAAGGCTATTTTAATCTGTAAATTTACTTCTCCATCCTTTTCATTTCTTTACAGCATCACTAAAGGGAAGTGGGTGCTGAACTAAGTCAGTTTGGAAGAATGGGATCTGTAAAACCAAATGCAAAAGGAACTTCACATAAGCACTGTACTCTAGTTGATAAAGTCATTCCCAGGAGTGTACCGGTTAACAATTCTGATGCTACTGTACACGTACAATGGAATCGAACAATTAAGTAAATGGATGGCACAGAGTGAGAGCCAACTTTCTCACTGTTGGAGTGGGATTCAGATAAGCAAGGGGTAGGGGTTGAGGAGAGGCTAGAATGATTCATTTGGTAATGGATTAGAATTGCAGACACTCGTAAGAACTCATGTGTAGATTATTATAGATACAGATGATTATATATAGAAATATTATTGATATGTGTATATATGTAAGTGATATGCACATGTATATTTCTTTGCTCTGTCAGCTGAGAAGACTCAAGAGAAACAATGCCCCACTCATAGTAACAAGAGCACCTAATGCCCAGATCTTGGTTTCTAATGACACTTCCAATAACTAACCAGGGTTCCTTGGAGTAATGGCTGATCTTAGGACTAGCTAAGAAATAAATGAGATGAGCCTGGGACACCCTGTAGATGTAAGGAAGTACAAAAACCAACAACAAAACCAAACAGAATATAACAAAATACCACATTCATGTGGTTCTGTCAAAGGGGCACAAGAGCCAAATGAGAGTTGCCAATGGCCAAAGCTGGAACAACTTGGGCAACAAAATAAAGTAGAATTGAATTATCACAAGTATAAAATAAATATCTGTGAGTCCATATTGATATAAATAAATGATTGAATGAATAAATAAATGGGAGAATAGACAAGTCTCCCATAGAGAAGAATTCCAAATAATTTATGTAGATACTTTACCCTCAAGGAGAGGGACCATAAATCTCCACTCCTTAAATATGAGCTGTGCACACTTCCTTCCAAATGTACATTATGGAAACGGAGAGAAAAAGAGCAACTTTACAGTGAATACACTTGACAAATACTGCCTCAAACAGGTAATCAAGACCGACATCAACAGTGATAAGTCATGTTGATGGTATGCAGTCTTAATGTGATGTGATGAAAATAACACTTTACCTCTGTGATCCTCCTTCAAAAACCCATGGCTGCAGTCGAATCATGAGGAATACATCAGACAAATACCAACAGAGGAATAACCTACAAAATACCTGATTGGTACTCAAAACTATCAAGATCATCAGAAACAAGGTAAGTCTGAGAAACTGTCACAGCCAGGAGGAGCCTAAGGAGACATGACAACTAAATGCAATGCGCTATCCTGGATGGCAACCTGGAGCATAGAAAGGAATTAAGTAAAAGCTAAGAAAATCTGAATAAATTGTGGGCTTTAGTTAATAATAATACATCAGTATTTGTTCATTGTTTCTTCTGTAACTATTAACCAAAGAGTTTCCTACAACAGTTGAAAGAACTTCCTGAGCAATTTGTGTGCCAGCCTACCCTACCATTCTACCTATTATTGGCGCCACTAGTAGCAGTTCCCACTGTGTTTACAGGCTTCTGAAGAGAGCGTGTCATAGTGGCACTTCTTCCCTGAGTAGATAATTGAATAGAGTGTTTTCTTATTCTGAATAAGAGAGCATCAGGCCTCTCTGACATCACATATTAGACTCTTTCAGATAGTAAGAAATAGGGACATAGTTGGGCTACCACAGTTAATGGGTTTTATTCTAAAGATGGGGGAAGAAAGGGAAATAGGAAGTGTTTTCAGCAGCCACAAAACCAGGATCATGAAGAAACAGCAACTTAGGGTTGTGTACAATGGAAACTCATGTGTTCTCTGCTTCTGCTTCTACTGCTCCTACCCCGGCCAACTAACTGACTGACTTTCCCACATTCAAACTACCCAAGTGACAGGATCTAATTTGCTCTGCCGATCACAATCCAATTTAGACTACTTTTGGTGAAAGCTCTTGTGCCAGGCTATCTTTCAAGTTGCTAGCCAGCCTGTAGACAACTGCCTTTGAGTCAGGTGCCCATGCGAGTCTAGTCGCCTGCAACCAGGAGATAGGGTCATACTAAAGTACAACAATTAATTCATTAGGTAGCACCTAGATGGGGGTTGTAGATCAAGAGGAAACCCAGAATCACATACTCTTTTCAAAAAGTTCTTTCCTGGAAACACCAATTCTTTGTAATGTACATGTATGTTTTGTGAAAAAGGGATAAATCTCATTCAACAAATATTTATAAGTGATTACTAAGTGCCAGGCACAGTTCTATGCACTTAAATGTTGGGGAAATGCCAGGTTAAACAAAGTAAATATATTTTTATACTGCAAAATCCTTAATGTTTTTAGTAAGCCATTATAA
The DNA here is from genome assembly GCF_025265405.1 of Mesoplodon densirostris. NCBI lineage: Eukaryota > Metazoa > Chordata > Mammalia > Artiodactyla > Ziphiidae > Mesoplodon > Mesoplodon densirostris. Next base: position 75,088,669 of record NC_082661.1, read on the forward strand.
ACCCAAGAGAAGGGCTATCATTTCTACTGTCTCCCAAATTGCTTAACTAAGTGCTCTTTTTCTGAAAGGCATTTCTTTTTTTTTTTTTTTTTTTTTTTTTTGCTGTACGCGGGCCTCTCACTGCTGTGGCCTCTCCCGGGCCTCTCACTGCTGTGGCCTCTCCCGTTGCGGAGCACAGGCTCCGGACACACAGGCTCCGCGGCCATGGCTCGCGGGCCCAGCCGCTCCGCGGCATGTGGGATCTTCCGGGATCGGGGCACGAACCCGTGTCCCCTGCATCGGCAGGCGGACTCTCAACCACTGCGCCACCAGGGAAGCCCTGAAAGGCATTTCTTAAGCCTCAGATAACATAAAGGATACATCCGGAGAAATACTCAGTTTTACCCTTGAGGATCCAGGAAATGATGCCATCAAGGGACACATGGACGGAAGTAGCTAAACTCTACAAGGTACCTCCTCTCCCCTGATGAACTGCTCATCCTGGTATTCACACCCTGTGTAGTTCTCTTCCACCCTGAATTCATGCTGACCCTGGGATTTACTTTAGCCAACAGAATGTGGCAGAAGCGACCGTGTATCTGTTCCAGGCTTACACCTGACAACTTGAGTCTAGCTACTTTGCCAGAAGAACTAGAGAGAGGCCACATGGAGAAATAGGGGTTCTAATGCTATCTGGAGAAGACCAAGGAACGCAGCCAGCAGGGGGAACCAAAGCCCCAAATATCTGACCGTAGGAGAGCCATTCCAGTAAGACCCATCATTCAATCCATCCTAGCCCAAGTGACGAATGTGAGTGAAGCAGCCATCCTGGACATTCCAGTCCAGTCCAAGTAGTGAAATCAACAAGCCACAGCCAAATCCCAATCCACGAACTATGAGGCATAACAAAGTTATGGTTGTTTTAAGCCAATAAGTTTTGAAGTAATTTTTTTAAACAGCAGTAGGTTAACAAAAAGTATATTAACTGTTTTGGAAAAAAATATTGCATAAACTTAATATATTGTGCCTAAACTATTTTTATAAACATGTGTTTGCTTCAGAAATGACCCATTTTAGAGGAAATACATTAGATACTTACTTACAAATACTTAAATAATTTCACTGTTCACTACAATCATTTACCTTCATTTACTTTTGAAAATAGCCACTTTATCAGTAAAAATTACAAATCAAATAAAGGAAGTTATGAAATATTTAATCACAGAGAAGCCAATTTAATTATGCATATTTCTTACAGTAAACAAAACTAAAATACTTTCATACAATAAGGAACTAAGCAAAAATTGCATTGAACCTGAGACATCCATTAGTTTATAATAGGCAAATCTAATTTACAAGAATATCTGCTTGTCTTAAGTTGCAACAAATATCAATAGCAATTAGGAAATTATAAATTCATAACATAAAAACAAGGTCCTAATTTCAGTGAGGGAACATTATCCTGTTATTTACAAGCTTGGGGATACTCAGGATTTGCCCTAAGACAATGAAATGTTAAACACAGTTCTCTTTCTTTCTTCCTCCTCCTCCTCCTTTTCCCTTCCCTTCCACCCAGCCCTCCCCTCACCCCTAATTCTTTTCTCCCCAATGTCCAGGATACTAGGTAGGTCATACTGGTCTGAGTTTTTGTGAGGTGGTGTTCTGAGAAACCCACAGGGTCATTTCACACAAGCCAGTCAGAAGCCCATGCTGTGTTACTATGTTGTAATACTGAAAAATCGTCCCCATTTTAGGATTTGCCCCTTTCTAGGTTGAGCAATGTAGCAACATAAGATGCACAGGATCCCAAATCAAGCTCTTCACTCCTTCCATAAAAGCTGTATTCTTGGTTAACTTTATTGGGCATGACTTCCAGAGAGTCACACAAAAATTATTCCATTTGGATATTTTAGTACATGAAATTCATGAAAGCAAGAGTTGTAGAACAAGAATCCCAACATTTAAGAGTACATTTTTATTTTGGAATTATAAGAACACATTTCAAGATAATATGAAAAGACACACTAATAACACTAAGTCCAATAAAACACAAAGTTAATGTTGTTAAAAGAAAAGGTAGAAGAAAGGAAGGCATCATGGAGCCTCAGAGACAAAGCTTCTGCTCTTCAAACCAATGTGTCATAGTGTTTGCTATGGACTTGATATTTGTGTGTCCCCAGCCCCCAAATTCATATTTTGAATCCAAACTTCAAAGTGATGGTATTAGGAGAGAGGACCTTTCTTTGGGAGGTAATTAGGTCATAAGGGTAGTCAACTTTAAAAACATAATAGCCAGTTATATTACCAGCAAAACTGAGTTTATTCAGAAATAGCAGAGGAATTGCAATCCAGGATACGTGAACCATGGCAGACCACAGGCAAATCCAGAGAACAGGGAAGGGGAACTTGCCTTTATAGGGGAAAGGTGGGAGTTGGGAGGGGCTGTGGTAACCAAAGAGTCCATTGGAGTCCAAAGTATGGAGGCTTTTTATTCGTTGGGCTGCCACTGTCTCAGATTGGCTGGGCTGTCATGGGGCAGAGAGTTTTCTTCTTCCTACTGGATGGTAGAGGCACCTTCCTGTTGGAAATATAGGCAGAAGTCTCCTCCTAGTTGAAGGGATGATTGATGATGTATGGCAGGATGTGAGAGCTCCCCCTACAGGCCTGTCCTGATTCCAGTTTTAGCTGAGCTTCCTCATTTAATTCCACAGGTGGAATCCTCATGAATGGGATATAAAAGAGACCCCAGAGAGATTCCCTAGCCCTTTCAAATATGTGAGGACACAGTGAGAAGACACCAGCTATGAACCAGGAAGAGGGCTCTCATCAGAACTCAACCCTGCTGGCGCCTTAATCTTAGACTTCCCAGCCTCCATACATAACTGTTAAGAAATAAATGTCTGTTTTTTATAAGCCACCCAGTCTGGGGAATTTTGTTACAACCAACTGAACAGACTAAGACAGTGCTTATGTCTATAGTTTCTCCAGGGCACTCATTTATGTCTCATTTCATAATTTATGCAGAAATACAGCTTGAGAACTAGATTCTTGATATATCTAGGTACAGTAACTTTAATGAACTATTTCCTCCAAAGTAAATTTAGATTTAAATTAGTGATACTGATCTGTTCCCTTCAATACAACAGCTGCTCTTAAGATAAGTACAGTGGGATCTGATTTATGATTAGAAGAGGAAGGACAGTTAAAACTAGGCACTGAAAGCTAAAAGATGAAACAAAGTAAAGTAGGGTACTATTGTTACTTGAAAGCGCTCATAAATTCTTACAGGAGACAGAGAGATGAAAGTCTGCCTGAACTTACAGTACTCCTCTATTAAATGTGTGTGTACATCCCAGCATTTAACCTGGAATGGTCAGATGTAGGAAAGAAATTGAAAGGTCAAACCTGAGGAGAGTGAAGCCAGCATGTTAAAAAGAAACAAAATTAATGCAGCTAAACTCATGCTGACCTCCAAACACTGGGATGCAAGAAACAGCAAAATAATTCTCTGTTGCATTCAAGAGAAAACCTGGATAGAGCAAAAAAAATATAGAAAAATATATGCATGTTTTCTCTCTCATCAAATCCTAAAAAGGTCATTTTATCTAAAGAGAAAGAAACCAAGATGAATAAAATCTTTGATATATTTACTCCATTTTTTCTTTACTCTGTGTGTGTTTGTGTGTGCATGTGCATGTGTGGCATATACACACTTATATAAAAACAAGGCCAAGTTTTTTTTTATTTGGACATCAAACTAGAGGTACTATAAATGTTTGTTAATCAGAATTATTAGAGGAAAATCTGTAGTAATTAACTATTTTATTTAAACAATAAAATGAGTCAAGAGTCTTTTGGTTGCAGGTGACTGAAGACATTCAAATGGATTTAAGCGGAAAGTGACCTTACTGGTGTAAGGAACTGAGAAGTCCAGAGGCAGTGCAAGCTTCAGGCACAGCTGGTTCTAGGTACTCAAGGGATATTAGGACTATGTCTATTTATCTCTTGTCTCTACTTTCCACTGTGTCGATTTTACTCTCAGGAAAGTGCTCATCAAGGAGTATCAGTTTAGTCAACAACAGCTTCAGGGTTGTGTCCTAGCCTAGCAACCACAGCAGAAAGAGAGGAGCCAGGAGATGCAAGTCTGTCATTCTGGGAAATATCCTTAGACTGAGTCTCATTAGTCTGTCCTGGACAATTTTCCTGCCTATTCTAGAACTAATCACACGGCTGGGGAGGAGGGCTGGTATGTGTATGTTCTGATTGGCCAAACTGAGCCTAAGTCTTCTGGAACTTGGGCAGGAGCAGCAGAGTAGGGGATGTTGTCCCCACAGAAACTATAGGGAAAGACAGGGGGAAGGGATGATTCACTGAGGAAAACTGGGGATTCTTTGACCAGCCTAAGGAGGAATAACTACTTGGCAAGCAACAACTTCATATCAACCTGCTTAATTTCTTTCTTTCTTTCAAAGGTAGACAGCAAGGTGGGGTGAGGGGTCCACATATTTGTGCTCGATAGTCATTTGATTTCTAGACAAGGGAGAGTTTTTATCCAATGAGAATAAAAATAAATTCAAGAAGACTATAAGAACTATGGAAATGACAACTAGGTCTCAGAGAAATGTACCAACAGAACAACTGGTCAAAGACTCGTACTACTGAGGTTTTAAAATGGATTCCCTTTATGTGCTTTTTCTGGTTTACCACCACCCTTTCCCTGTCTAGACAATTTCCTGCCTTTTTTTTTTTTTGCGGTACACGGGCCTCTCACTGTTGTGGCCTCTCCCGTTGAGGAGCCCAGGCTCCAGACGCGCAGGCTCAGCAGCCATGGCTCACGGACCCAGCCGCTCTGCGGCATGTGGGATCCTCCCGGACTGGGGCACGAACCCGTGTACCCTGCATCGGCAGGCAGACTCTCAACCACTGCACCACCAGGGAAGCCCCAATTTCCTGCCTTTTGATCCACCTCCACATAGCAGGAGTCAGAAAGCTCACTCTCCCAACTCACTCACAGCTAGGCTGCAGGCACAGAACCTAGGCTCCCCAATCTCACACACCCACTAGAGACGTCAGACCACAAATGAGCTACATGGCAAGACGGGGCTGCAGGAAATCCATTTTGGGGGCACAGGTAGCCTCTGAGACATTATCTTTCATGGTCAGAAGGTGAAAGTCCTGGCACCTCATGTCCACAGTGAGTGGTGTGTAATGCAGTGTCTGGTTTCACTGGAGCCTTTACTGGCACCGTCTCTCAACGTGGTTTGTGCATTGTTTCTGACTGCATGGCCTCCAAACCTGGCTCTCTAGTTCTCCAAAGATTCTCTGAGCTGTCTAATATTCCTTAGGAAATGTCTTTTTTTTTTCCTCCTTAAACATGTATGTACGAAAGTTTATCAAAAACGTAGCCCAGATGTAAAAGGGAAAACTGAACAATTGTTAGATGAGTTTATCAGTTCAAACACCAGATCCAGATACTAAAAATAATAAGATTTTGTCAGCATTATTTGGATAGTTGACTAAACTTTCTATCTAATGTTATATGGTGACCCCAGACCAAGTTCTGTACTTATTTTGGTTGGAAGTGTATAGCATGTGTGTTAAGAGCATGGATATTGGAACCAGCCTCTTGGTTTAGAAAAATCAAATGACAAAGTTTTGCCACTTACCACCTTTGTAACCTTTCTGTACCTCAATTTTCTCATCTTTAAAATGGGGGTAACAGAGTAATTACAGAAGTTAAGTATGTATTACATGCAAAGCATTTAGAATATCTGGTACTCACTAACTACTCAATAAATGGTAACTTTTTATTATCTAAAACAGAAATCCTTCAAAAGTTGTAAACATCTAATACATTTTATTTTTTAAATTTCCCATCTAATACATTTCAAAGACTAATTTCACTATTTTTTCTACTGCTTCAAAGATTTGACCCTCAGCCTTCTCACATTCTTTATTCTCCCTAAAGAGTCCTGGGCATTTGACATTTTCTCTTTCCATTGTCTATCCTCATTCATTGTGGTCCTCACACGTATGTACACACATCTTTAGTAACCTCCTCCTTTCTTTCCTTAATTTTAAAAAATTCTCAGTTACCTCAGGAAACTCTCTCTTGATCTCTGGCTCCAATTTCAAAGAGTCAAGATCTTAACTACATTTTTTGTTAAAATAGTTCTTTATTGGAGTATAACTGCTTCACAATACCATGTTAGTTTCTGTTGCACACAAAGCGAATCAGCCATATGCATACACATGTCCCCATATCCCCTCCCTCTTGAGCCTCCCTCCCATCCTCCCTATCTGCTATGCTGCTGCTTCCCACCAGCCAACTATTTTACATTCAGTAGTGCATATATGTCGATGCCACTCTCACTTTGCCCCAGCTTTGCCCTCCCACCCTATGTCATCAAGTCCATTCTCTGTGTCTACCTCTTTATTCCTGTCCTGCAACTAGTTTCATCAGTACCATTTTTTTTTAGATTCCTTATATATGCGTTAGCATACAGTATTTGTTTTTCTCTTTCTGACTTAACTTCACTCTGTATGACAGACTCTAGGTCCATCCACCTCACTACAAATAACTCAATTTTGTGTCTTTTTATGGCTGAGTAATATTCCATTGTATATATGTGCCACATCTTCTTTATCCATTCATCTGTTGGTGAACACTTAGGCTGCTTCCATGTCCTGACTATTGTAAATAGTGCTGCAGTGAACATTGTGGTACATGACTCTTTTTGAATTATGGTTTTCTCAGGGTATATGCCCAGTAGTGGGATTGCTGGGTCATATGATAGTTCTACTTTTAGTTTTCTTAAGGAACCTGCATACTGTTTTCCATAGTGGTTTCATCAATTTACATTCCCACCAACAGTGTAGGAGGATTCCCTTTTCACCACACCCTTTCCAGCATTTATTGTTTCTAGCTTTTTTGATAATGGCCATTCTGACCGGCATGAGGTGATACTTCATTGTAGTTTTGATTTGAATTTCTCTACTAATTAGTGATGTTGAGCATCTTTTCATGTGTCTCTTGGCCATCTGTAGGTCTTCCTTGATGAAATGTCTATTTAGGTCTTCTGCCCATTTTTTAACTGGATTGTTTTTTTGATATTGAGCTCCATGAGCTGTTTTTATATTTTGGAGATTAATCCTTTTTCTGTTGTTTCATTTGCAAATATTTTCTCCCATTCTGAGGGTTGTCTTTTTGTCTTGTTTATGGTTTCCTTTGCTGCGCAAAAGCTCTTAAGTTTAATTAAGTCCCATTTGTTTATTTTTGTTTTTATTTCTGTTACTCTAGGAGGTAGATCAAAGAAGATCTTGCTGTGGTTTATGTCAAAGAGTGTTTTTTCCTATGTTTTCCTCTAACTACATTTTGAAATAATCTGTTTAGGTTACACTAATTTTGTGGGACCAATTCTAAAAGTGAACACTAGATGGCAACCTTCCTAAACTGTGCTGTTTTCCCAGGAAACAGTTTCTGACCACGGCAAATGTTGGGAGCCTCAAAATGGGACTGCACGATTCTTTAATTTCTTAAACTTTTGTTTGTTTGTTGTAAAAATCAAATAAGACTTTGGATCTCTCCATAAAGGATCTCTATAGTGGCTCATTCTTGAAAATAAAGTATTCCTTTTTATATCTTGCATGATCATTAATCTCTACCTTTAAAAAAATTTTTTTTAATTTTGTTTTTTTCCTTAAAATAACGCAAATAGTAGTTGTGTCCATTTATTCATTATACCATATGCTTATGGCATATTAAATAGATTTAGTTCTTTGTTATATCTAGTATATTTTAATTTAATTTTATAGCCATCCTGAAATGATATTTTATATAATATACATAACAGAAGAATATATGCTTCTTTTTTTCTTTCTCCATGTTATCCTTATGGAAATTTGAGCTCAGGAACTGTAAAATAATAGCTGAGAATTTCCTGATAGTGAGGATGAAGGAGAGCAGAGGCATGTTTTCTTTGAAAAGGGAATTGTATAACTCTCCTAAATTTCCTTAGGAAATTAAAATGTTAACTGGGAAATTATCTCTGGTAAAATGAAAAATTTATTAAATAAAAACACATGGGGGCTTCCCTGGTGGCGCGGTGGTTGAGAGTCCGCCTGCCGATGCAGGGGACGAGGGTTCGTGCCCCGGGCTGGGAGGATCCCACGTACCGCGGAGCGGCTGGGCCCGTGAGCCATGGCCGCTGAGAGCCTGCGCGTCCGGAGCCTGTGTTCCGCAACGGGAGAGGCCACAACAGTGAGAGGACCGCGTACCGCAAAAAAAAAAAAAACAAAAAAAAAAACAAAAAAACATGTTATTGTGGTTAGGGCAAGGAGCTTGTAATACAAAAGATCATTTATGACTCCAAGATAAAAATAGACAAAGAGGGCTTCCCTGGTGGCGCAGTGGTTGGAAGTCCGCCTGCTGATGCAGGGGACACGGGTTCGTGCCTCAGTCCGGGAGGATCCCACGTGCCGTGGAGCGGCTGGGCCCGTGAGCCGTGGCCGCTGAGCCTGCGCGTCCAGGGCCTGGGCTCCGCAATGCGAGAGGCCACAGCAGTGAGAGGCCCACGTACCACAAAAAAAAAAAAAAAAAAAAAAATAGACAAAGAATATGAAAAATAAACTAGAGAAGAAATGCAAAAAGCCAAGTACTACATGAAAAAACTTGAAAATCACTAGCAGTAAAAAAAGCAAGGGCTTCCCTGGTGGCACAGTGGTTAGGAATCTGCCTGCCAGTGCAGGGGACATGGGTTCGAGGCCCAGTCTGGGAAGATTCACACATGCCGCGGAGCAACTAAGCCCATGTGCCACAACTACTGAGCCTACGCGCCACAACAACTGAGGCCCACATGCCTAGAGCCTGTGCTCCGCAACAAGAGAAGCCACGGCAATGAGAAGCCTGTGGACTGCAGTGAAGAGTAGCCCCCGCTCACCGCAACTGGAGAAAGCCCCCGCCCAGCAATGAAGACCCATGCAGCCAAAAATAAAAATAAACAAAATAAATAAATTTATTTTAAAAAATAGCAAAAATAAAATTTTCTTTTGCCAAAAACAACGTTTTGGTTTTATCCCTCCTTTATATTATAGTTAACAACCCAAGCTCAAATCCCAGCTCAGAGATCTACCTAGCTATGTGACCTTGGCCAAATTTTTTGACCTCTCTCTGCTGCAGTTTCCTAATCCGTAAAACAAGGTTAATCAGTAAAATGAGAGTTCAATGAGTTAATGAAAGTAAAGTTCTTAAAAGAGTACCTGGTTGAACTAATACTTCGGGTATACTAGGTTAAAGAAAATAACTCACCAGTTAAATGACTGATTGTACAATTATATTTTTAAAAATCCAGCTAAATACTGTTTAATAGAGCGGGACATAAAACGTAAGGACAGGGGCTTCCCTGGTGACACAGTGGTTAAGAATCCGCCTGCCAAGGCAGGGGACACAGGTTCGAGCCTTGGTCAGGGAAGATCCCACATGCCACGGAGCAACTAAGCCCCTGTGCCACAACTACTGAAGCCTGAGCGCCTAGAGCCCGTGCTCCACAACAAGAGAAGCCACTGCAATGAGAAGCCCGCGCACCGCAACAAAGAGTAGACCCACTCGCCACAACTAGAGAACGCCCGCACACAGCAACGAGGACCCAATGCAGCCAAAAATTAAAAAAAAATAAAAATTTTAAAACATAAGGACATAAAAAGGTTGAAAGTAAAAGTAAGTGAAAAGACATATGTGGCAGATAGTAACCAAAAGAAAGCTTGTTGTCATGTTAGTATTGAAATGGGGGGGGTTGTTTTGGGGGGGAGTTTTTTGTTTTGTTTTATTGCTACAAAAAGCTTTATTGTTTCCATTTGGTCCAAGGCTTTGGGGAGGGCTCCAGGGTGGTCAAAAAACTGCTTAGTGGCTGCAGAGAGAGGCTTCAGGCAGAAGCCCTGGCACCAGAGGGCTCCTCAAAGGCCGCTGGGCTCCAGAGGCTCCTTCTTAGTCATGCTTGACGGTGAGCCTTTGGAAGAGATACTTGCACAGCCCAGCCTGGGGACCAGAGAGCCATCGGAATTTAGTCAGGTGGTTGCCCATCTTCTTGATGAGTTTCACCTCCTCATCTAGGAGGTGGCTCTCCAGGAAGTCACAGAGCTGAGGGTCTGCGTGGGCAGAACCCAGAGCAAGCAGATCTAAAAGGGCCTGGTTCAGTTTCTTCTCCATGAGAATGGCAGCTTCCATAGTGTCTTGGGTCTTATTCCACTCATCTTGAGATAGCTTCTGCCCGTCCTGGAAGAGGGCACAGCCGCTGCGCTGGTTTTTCATTTTCAAGAGAGGCTGGGTGCCCTCCTGCTTCTTCTCAGCCAATTTGCGGAAAACATGGCCCAAGCCCTCCAGAGCTGAGGTGGAAATAGAAGCCCAGAGAGAGGTAGGTGTAGGAGGCCGGCCCATGCAAGGTGACCAGGTGGGTGAAGGCGGCCTCCACCTCGATGGAATAATTCTGAGGAATCTGGTTGATGGGTAATAAGGAATTAAGTTCAAAAAACAGTGCTGGCTGGTTCCAGAGGCCGAGGATAACTGAGGGGCTAGTTCTGAAAGTTACCACTGGAAAAAAGATGGAGGGTGGTCGGAGGCTTGGAGGAAGGGGCCTCCCTGGGTCTGTTCCGTCCAAACACTGTTGAAGCAAGACACAGATCCGTGGGACCTCTGAGCGCACTGCCTTGAAATAGGTTTCATGACCAAAATATAAAAAGCAAAACACTGAAAACATTATTAAGAGAGACTGAGTTCATCAAGATGCTGCAGCAATTTTAATTTTGTATGCATCTGATTAGAAAAAAAACCTTAAAAATTTAAAGCAATAGTTGATATAATTATAGGAAGAAATTAACCACATAATGGAAGATTTCAGTGTCCATTTGCTCATTTTATTTAATAAATGTTCTTGGGTTCCTGCATGCTAGGAACTCTTCTATCATACATACGGCTAGAATGAAATATAAAAATCCTCAACCTTTTGAAGTTTACCATAATAGAAGGAGGGGGGAAACATAAATAAATACAGTAAAATCCTGTGAAAATACACCCAGGATATCATGAATTCTGAGATTATAGAATGAAGGATTTGCTCCTATCCACCACCAAACGCCGCAGGTGGTAGGAAGGAAGGAGAGTAAAGTTCTTATTCTGAGCTTGGGGAATGGAATATGACAGGGGGTGAAGGGAGGAGCCTGGCAGGAAAATAGCACAAAAGCCAGAGGGGAGGTGAAGTTTGAATCCTGCTAGCACAGTGATCTACCAACTCAGTATTCCCAAACTGGGCCAACAAAACTATTGCCAACTAGCCAGCATTTCCTGGAATCACTGGTGCTTTCTTGAAGTCCAGTCAGCTGCAGACCCTGAATCCTTCCCATCAATACGTAAACTGCAGTGGACGATCACCACTAGATGGTCCCAAACTGTAGTGGGGACTCCGATGGATTCTGGGTAATGAAGCAACAACCCAGCATTGTGCATGGTTCCCTGCCCATTTTATTAATCTCACGCTGAAAGACAAAAAAGAAATCAAAGACAAAAAGATTGGAAAGGAAGACAAAGGACTGCATTTTTTCAAAAAGGATATGATAGCCTATGTAAAAAAATCTAAAAGACTGCTTATTAGAAGTAATAAGAATTTATCATAAGATCAATACGCAAAATTCAGTTGCATTTATATAAAATTTAACAAGTATTCAGAAAACAATTCTGTAACAACATGCACATAGAAAACATAATTTAGAAAGAGATTACATTTAAATAGCTTAAAAATAGATATCTAAAATGAAATCTGGGCTTCCCTGGTGGTGCAGTGGTTGAGAGTCCGCCTGCTGATGCAGGGGACACGGGTTCTTGCCCCGGTCCGGGAAGATCCCATATGCCACGGAGCGGCTAGGCCCGTGAGCCATGGCCGCTGAGCCTGCGCGTCCGGAGCCTGTGCTCCGCAACGGGAGAGGCCACAACAGTGAGAGGCCTGCGTACCGCAAAAAAAAAAAAAAAAAAAAAAGAAAAGAAAAAAAAACAATAAAATGAAATCTAATAAAAGATATATAAAGCCTATACAGAAAAAAATATAAAATGTTATCAAAAGACACTCAGAAGACCTAAGTAAATGGAGAAATATGCTATGTTCATGGAAAGGAAGGCTCAATTTTTTTTTTAAAGAAATTTGTTAGCCCCAAATTTACGTGCAGAGTTAATGTAATCCTAATTAAAATATCAACAGAGGTTTTGTGGAACATGACAGTTGATTCTGATATTTACATGGAAAAGGAAGACTATCCAAGGCACTTTTCAATTTTTATTGAAGGAGAAAACTTGGTCAACCAGACATTGAAACTAATGATGAAGCCATAATAATTGAGATAGTGTTGTTTTGGCACAGAGAAGGCCAAATGATCATTGAACAAAAGAGAAAGCCAAGAAACACCCGAGAACATATGAAAACTTGACATATGACAGAGGGGAAAATGCTGATTAGTGAGGAATGTTTATACTGAGATTAAATAAATAGATGAGTTTCTTCTGATAATAAATAAATAAGGAAGAAGGAAAACTTCTCCCTTATAGGAGAATCTCATGTAGAAGAAATAAGGTAGAAAATCACCATTTAGCACTAGTATAGCAGTAATTGATTCAGACAAAATTGCCAATGAATGCCAAAACTATTGGGTTGAAATTTGACGAAGATAGCTACATAGCTCAAAGTATCTCTCCACAAATTACTTATTAATTACAAAGGGGAAGATAGTGCTTTTAGAGAGGATAAACCTGGACGAGATCACCATAGCCAAGTAGACAAAGTCGACATTACCAAAAATGGAGAATACTGACACCATATGCTTTCTGAGTGTTGCATTGAAAAGGACACAGCCTCACACAGTATTACTGCCAAAAGGTCATCACCTAAGTCTAACTGAAAAAACATTCCATGAAGAAAATCATGAAGAAAACCCACATTGACAGACATTCTACAAAATAATTGACCTGAACTGTTCAAATATGTGAAGGTCAAGAAATACAAAGATTGACTGAAGTTCCAAACTAAGTGAGACTGAAGAGGCCATTCAACTAAATGTAATATGTGATCCTGGACTAGATCCTATAATGGGGAGATGGGCTTGCGGGGTGGAATAGAATGGCTACAAAAGATATTTATTAGGATAACTGGTGAAATTTGAAAATGGGCTATAGGTTAAATATAGTAATGCATCAGTGTTAATTTTCTGATTTTGATAATTGAATGTCCTTGTTTTTAGAAAACATACACCCAAGTATTTAGAGGCAAAGAGGTGTAATATCTACAACTTATTCTCAAATGGTTCAGAAATAACAACAACAACAACCATATGCATAGAGACACAAAACAAGAAAACAAATGTGGTAAAATAATAACAACTGTTGTATTTAGTGAATGGTATACAGAAATTTTTTGTAATAGTCTCTTTTTTTTGGCAAATACATGAAGTTTTCATTTTATTACAGTTTTATACCACATTAGTTCAAATACATTTCTCTGCAACTACTCCAACAGAGCTCCTCTGGAATTATTTCAGTCATCCTTAACATGTGACTTTACCAGACTCTGAATGTAAAATAAACATATAAGATTTCAAATTAGTAACTTTTAATTATAAATGGGATAAGAAATAAAGTCATCAGATGATGGCTGGGGCTATTAATTTCCAACAAGACACTTTGTTGAAATGTTTCTCCTGATACCCCAGGTATAAATGAGAACCTTCAAAAAACAAGGGCAGAACCAAAGTACAATAAAGAAGCCTCCGCAGCTTAAGCCTCCCATAGTCCTAAACCTCTGACAGAAGGTAGGCAAAGCATCTTTCTTGCAAATTAAGTGGGTGTCCAGTATTTCCATGTAGTTGAGCTTTCAGAGACAGACACTCAAGCATGTCATTAGGATATACCATCTTGGCTCTGGTTGTATTAATTATGCCTGAAGAGTTTAATACCCATCCAATTCCAAAGGCGGAAGAACACACAAACGGGCATGGTAATCGGAAAGACCAGGCTGTAAAAACACAGGCTGGTTGTGCTAGTGCAGCCCTGTGGGAAGTTTTCTTCCACAGAGGCCGAGGATAACAGCCCTAATGAGACCAATGGAATAAGGACAGTCAACGTAGAAAGAGACAGAAACATTCTTCTCTTCCACTTATTAACCGCCATTCTGACTTTTTTTTTTTTTTTTTTTTTTTTTTTTGCGGTACGCGGGCCTCTCACTGTTGTGGCCCCTCCCATTGCGGAGCACGGGCTCCGGACGCGCAGGCTCAGCGGCCATGGCTCACGGGCCCAGCCGCTCCGCGGCACGTGGAATCCTCCCGGACTGGGGCGCGAACCCGTCTCCCCTGCATCGGCAGGCGGACTCTCAACCACTGCACCACCAGGGAAACCCCAAACCCCACTCTGACTTTTTAAAAGGTGGGTGGTATTTAGAAAATTTAGTTGTGTGTGTTGTCGTTTTCAAGTGTGATCTAATGCTGCTCCATTTCTTCTTGCTTCTTATTTTGATGTGTCATCCTAGCTGCCTGTGGTATCATATTAGGAATCCCATCAATAATTGGATAGGCTATTCCTAACTCTTCGTTAATTAATTCATTTGGCGATGCTTCATATCGGAGCGGCTTTTTGGAGAATGGGCACACCAGTAACTCCAGCCGCGCTGGGTCGAAGGCGTGGGGCGGTTCCCTTGTCCTCTCGCTCTGGTCTGGGGACGGCCGCGACACCGACGCGTGCACACACCTCTGGGCGACCGCTGGCGGCTGTGCGCGTGTGCCCCGCAGCGCTGAGGCGAGCCGGCTGCACACTCCGCTCGGCATGGCCTAGCAGCCCGCGACCGGGCCTCTGCGCGCCCGTGACCACCCTGTAATAGTCTTTAAACTTTTCTGTGTTTTAAATTATTTTGAAATAGGAAGTTTTAAAATAGCCAGGGAATAATGAATACAAAACTGAAAACAGTGGTAGCCTCTGGGAGTGATGGGAGAGGCCTGAGGGTGGGAGAGGGATATATAGGTAGATGCAACAGTACTGATTGTGTTCTAGTTCCTAAATTATATGATGAGATTGTGGACATTTATTTTATTATTTAACTTTAACAGTTATATATACATTATGTATTTTTGTACATGTAAAATATTACACTTTAAAAGATAATAAAGGGAAAAACAAAGGAAAAGACAGTAAGGCATGAGTCAGAGGCTATCTGATGAGCTGTGTGTGCTTATGAGCTCTGTGCCCTTAACTATGTTTCTTTTCCTCTCTGAGGTTTTCCTCACCTACAAAAAAAGAATAAAAGATCTACTGTGTAGTTTTGTTGTAAGGCACTTGGCAATAAGTGCTCACTGAGTGGCAGCTGCTGTTATTTTCTCTGACAGAGCAGAGGTAAAGGGAGTATACCTACAGCGGTGGGCTTGATAAAAGTGATAGAAGTTTGGAATAGTCTTTGGGGTCAGTTGGTAAGCAGGTTATCTAGGGAATAAAACTGAGCTAATGTTGGAAATCATTAAGTAGTTGTAGAGCCAATGAACTTTGTGTATTTTTCCCAAGCTGCACTCCATGGTCAGGAAGTAAGACTTGGAAAAAAAACAGATATTTATGCTGGAAGGTCTAAAGGAAGGTCAACAAAGAAGAAAGGCTGCGGAAAGTGAGGCGGATGTGACAGGTCAGAGCATCTTACCTAGGCAATAAGCTTTCTCTCATCTAAAATTTTGGAAAAGGAGACACAATTTAGAAGAAGTGGAAGATAAAGAGTGAGCTGATAATTTACTAGATTAACTGGAGACTGTATGAAGCACACCTAGCAGAATAATGATTTTCCAGCCCAGAATAAGGACATCCATTCCTACCTTTTATGTATCAAATAAAAAATAATTCTATCATGATATATGTACACCTAGGTTGCACAAATTCCCTCATAGTTTACCAACATTTTATATATGAAAGTCCTTAACAAATTGCAACAACAACAACAACAAAAAAAGCAAGCAAATATGTATTGAGCTGCCACTTCATTCAAAGATAGCTCTGCTGTAAGGGTTATAATTGAGGATCTAGTATTAGCCGGTCCGTGATTGATTGAAATTTTAATTTTTCAGTATTAATTGCTTTCTGAGTATATACACAGCTAATTTCAGCCTATCGTCCATGAAATTAAACTCAGAAAGTATGAACAGTAGAGCAAATTTGATGATGCTTATACATTACTAACACTTAATTCAGTGAAGAAAATAAATAATATCAGTTTTCTGGCATCTCAAACCCCAAATGTTTTTCAATACAGATAGGATACAGAGACAATCTGTCACCCTAAGGTGCTAGAAATACTGCCAAAGAACCACTATATCAGCTGTTGGTGTATGGGAAATGCTTTTGGTTTCTTCAGTGTTTATTTCTTAAATATTAATTATCTATACTATATATCAACTATTATCACCTTATTTTATATCAATATGGTATATATTCATTAACACATTATTATCCATTATTTATTCTTTCCTTGCTTCCTGTACTAAATGCACAGACAATTCCAGAGATGAAGGCAGGTATATGTGGTATTAAATTAGGGATTTTAAAAGAAATTCATTTTAAAATTTTGGAGTTAACATGTATAAGAATTGGTAACCCAATCATTGTCTTGTTCTGACTTTGACAGTTTTGCATCAGCCACTGTATTCTCCAGAAATACAATTATATAGAGAAGTTATAATAACTAATCTAAATTTCCTGAGAAATGCAATTTTAGAGGAATTGAAGAATATGTGGAGGAATGATACTTGCAGAGACTTAGGAATGTTGTATTTGAGTCAATATAACTAACTAATCAGGAGGCACCAATGAAATGAAAAGATTTTGAAGAGAAAGATAAAAAGTTACTTGTGACCAACTAAAAATCAAATTTTCAAAGGCAGCCCAAAGAATGATAATGCTACACTTATTTTAATTCCCATGTTTAAAAAACAGAGTAGGATGACTCAGTTCATGACATATTTCTGCCAAAACTATGTTTGAAAAATAAATTTCACAATGAATGAAATAAAATACTATACTACCACCACAGGATTTTAAATAGAAATAGGGATTTCTGATTCCATATGGTAAGTTGAATGGAGTATCACTCCCATTCTCTCCTGAATGCCTATTAAAATGACAATCATAATATTTAAAATATATAAGCCTAAAAGACTAAAAAAACAGGGGAGAAGACACCAGGGGATAGGAGATAGCAACAGGTATTGGAGGATGGAAAGCTGATGAAATGGGAGAATAGAGGAAACTGAACATAATTTCTTCAGAACAAGGAGAAAGAACCAAGCTGCAAAGGCTTAAGAACTTGGTTTTACAGAAAGGAAGTATGAGGCACAGATCTGGAATTCAGAGAATCGTTTGAAAGTCTGCACAAGAGGCAGTTAGACCTCACAAAGCCTGGTGACTTCCTCTTACAAATCCTCAGACATGAGATTGATTCCTTGTAGAACATGAATCAAAAAGGTTCTGAGCTTCAAGAGAGAAAAGTTTCAGAAAAGCTTATGGGGAGCTGAGGGGCCGAAAATAGGTGGATTAAGTGGAAGTTTATATATTTATGGGAGAAACACACCTACACCCTTCACCAGCCCTCTTTCCCCATCCAGGTCCTCAAATACCTGTAGCCAGGCACAAGACTTGAGGGTCTTTCTGTGCAGAAACTGAGTGACCCCTGAGAACACTCCACAAATTCAAAGCCACTGTCAGGCATGCAAGTCTCAAACAAACATACAAATTATAAAATACGGCTAGAAAGCAACCATTCAAGATTGGAGCAAAGGTTTCTAGAAATAAATTAAAAATGGAACTCAGATTATCTGACAAGTATTGGTCCATCTTTAGAAAATTTATTTAGAAGACTTCCAAATGAATAATTGATACAACTATTGACTCCAGGGGAAAAGAAAAGAAGCATAATCATGGTACACTACTAGATTTAGCAGTGAAATATGGGTAGACAGTCAAAATAATGTAAATACATTAAAAAATTTAGCCAAATCTGTGCTTTAATTATATTGGGAGGTCGGAGGGAAAGGAAGCAGCGTGATTGTATGAGAGAGAAATCTTCATTTATCAATGTGAAAAGTCAATAGATCATGTATAAAATAGATAGAATAAGATATAGCAGCATAAATATGTAATTCTCATGTATAAAGATAAATATCACAAGACACAGGGAAAGGACTAGAAATAGGAGGTGAGACTGGCCACAGGGAGAGGTGGGTCATTTTTTAAAATTATAAGTGTCTATTATATCTCATTTTTTACTTATACTAGTGAAAAGTAGCTTATACATGAGCTTATATTCTGTGTTTTTCAATAATTTTTAAAACATGATTGCATTTGATAAACAAACAAAGCCATGTATTGTTTTAATTTTATTTGGAGATTGAAATGAAGCAAACTTTGTAACTAAAAACAATTTAAAGCAATGAGACAAAATGCTGTTTTGTTTTCAAACTGAACATGCTCCTTCTTGCCCCTGCCACAGAATTGGATAAGAACATGCCTCCCCATCCTGGTAAAAAAAACAACTGTTCACTTTTTCTCATTTCCTGGCTGAGGATCTTAAACTGTCTCCTTATTTCAATCAATCCAATTTAATGCATTCAATCTAAACTGTTTTCTGCCTGGCTTTCAAAGCCTGTCCTTCTCTCCCCCAGTCTTCTACCTATCTAAACTTATTTTCCATTACATCACAACAGACACCTTCTGTTCAAGTTATATGGATCTCTCAGAACCCTGTATACTCTGGGCCATGCCTGTTTTCATCTTTTGGGTCAAGCTATTACTTGAATACCTGGGCCCATTTCCTCTGTACCTGGCCAGGGTCTTCTTATGCTTCAAAGCCTGCTTCAGAATTAGCAAAGATATGTCTTATCATAATTCTGCTATTTTATCATCCTTGGAACTTTGGTTTTTTATCATTACAACTTGAAAATACTACTTATTGAAGGAAAAAATTTGAAAATTTTCTTTATGACCTTCTTAGATAAAAGGGAAATTTAAACAAATGAACATTTGTCTAAATTCAAGACAAATGTGCTGAATCTATTGGGTTGGCACCATACCAGTAATTTCCACAATGTGATGTGCCAGTAATTTTTTTCAGCATTGTAGCATTCCCTATTAAAGGACCATCTCTTTAAAGCACCTAGTCCCAACAACATTAACACACATATAATTTTTCAATGTCTATTTGAAGAGACAGATAGCAAATCAAGGCTAGATTGAGATACCAATAAATCTGATAAGAATTTATTTTTATATTGATCCTATTATTTAAAGGTTATCATTTTTATTGTATTTATTGTAGAAACAATATAATAATAATAACAGAAGACAAAAAAAGGAAAAAAACTATCTCTTCTTCTACCACCCAAAGAAACTGTTTTTACTTTTTCATGTAACTCTTTCATTTCTCATCCCCATAAACACATAATTTTACATATAAAGTATTCTACTTTTTGCCTTAGTATTGTATTATAAACGTTTTCATGTTGTAAGACTTCCTTCATACTTATTTTAATAGTTATACAATAATCCATCTATGAATATCTATATAATAATGCATCTGTTGTAGTACCATAATTATTTGTTTCTCTATCATTAGTCATTTACAGTTCCTTCCAATTTTTTTAGTAGGCTGTGGGGAAATAGGGAATGAATTTGGGTAGTCTGAGTGATCTAGTTTGGCTGACTAGATTTTTCCTTAATAAAATAGTCGATTTTTCTCTTCACTTTGTACCTGAGAAACTTAGTGCAAGGGTATTCATTTATAATTTGAAGTGACCTGTTTTTCATGATTTTCCAGTAGTGCTACTTCCTATAGAACAAATATTTTCTCAAAATTTTGTGCTCTCCTGATAGCATATTTTTATCCACTAAATAAGCATTTTCTTGTGTATATTCTTGTGTGGGATAGTTCTTTTTAAAACCACTGTAATTATCCATCTACTTTTCTTACAAGTGGGAACATAATTTTTGTGGTTGTTTCACTTACTTTGGAAAGAATACAATGTTTTACTACAAAAGTACATCAAAAAGCCCTTTAATTCTGGTACTTCTTATCCTTCAGTCATAAAAACAGGCTAGGATTATGGAAGAAAAGAGATTAGAAGGCAGTGTTTATAATGGTAGGCAAAACTATACCCTAAACTAGCTACAAAAATAAGTCTTTTTAAAAACATCACACTCAGAACTATGATTTTAAACCCCTTAATTTAACTTTGCCTTGCCTTTGAAAGGGAAAACTCCTTAAACTTTAAATAGCTTTTAAATTTTAACTCTACTCTCTCATTGAATGTTTCAAGTCCCAAAGCCACTATTTGTTGGATGACAAATAACATTTGTAAGAGAGGCCCTCACTAACTATGCATGTATACTTGTCAGCTATCATTTCTAGAGCTAATTTCCATACCAGTGACCAGATGAACCCAGGGGGTGAAACAACAGCAAAGAGAAAACTCTGTAACCTACAAAATCTTTCTTACACTGAATTTTTAAATGTACTGAATAAAAGTGGGAAGGAGGAGAAGGTAGAGAAACTATTTTCTCTTGGCTTAAAAAAGATTGGGCAAATGCCTACATTAAATCTCATAGGAAGCCTAAGTTATTAAAGATAAATGATTGAGAAATGAAAACCTGTAATCAGGTAAATGTTAAAATAAATTTCCAAAAACTTTGACCTGCATAAGTGGTTCTCAGCCCCAGCACACATTAAAATCACCTGGAAAGCTTTTAAATAATACAAAATGAGGTACTGAATTGCCCTGCTGTGAGGCCTGAGCATTGGCATATTTTAAATCACCAAGACGGTTTAATATGCAGGAGGACTGATAACACAGATCCACATATTACCAAATAAAATGGCAGATTTTTTTTTGGTCTTAGTTCCCCCACCAGGGCCAAACCTGTGCCCCCTGCAGTGGAAGCATGGAGTCTTAACCATTGGACCACCAGGGAAGTCCCACTGGGGTAGATTTTTAACCAAAAGAACTTGTTGCTTTAGCATGAATAAACCCTCACCAAGGGCCTGCAACGGCCAGGCACCATGTTAGGCTCTGAGGATACAAGAGTCTTTGAAAATTAAAGACTTCATGATATATCTGCAGTTCAAATTCTTTAAAAAGTATTATTTTAAAAAATCGTCCATCATTTTTTCCTGTAAAAAGAATATACACCAACACATATTTCTGATGAAGTCCACTCTTTAAGCTTGATTTGAAAATGAGGGAGGGAGGGAGACACAAGAGGGAAGAGATATGGGGTTATATGTATATGTATAACTGATTCACTTTGTTATAAAGCAGAAACTAACACACCACTGTAAAGCAATTATACTCCAATAAAGATGTAAAAAAACCAAAAAACAAAAAAATTAAAATAAAAAAAAAATTAAAAAGAACTATAATTTGAAAAATAAGAACATAAATGGCAAAAACAAAATATTTACTAATAAGAAATGAGGATTCATGGCTCTAGGATTCTGGTAAATACTAGAATCAGGATTTCAAAGTAGATGGCCAAAAGACTCTTTTTCATACTTATACACAGTCGGTTTTAATGAAAATTCTGAGAGTAACAATATCCATCACTTAACCATGAATAAGCCAAGAGACTTTTCACAACATGAAGGAGATAGAAATCACAAGCTCTGAACTGCAAGGAAAAAAAAAAAAACATTTCAGGCTAGTACTTTGTGATAGAGAGAGGAGGCTTACAGCCAGCAGGGTGGTAAGATGATTTGAATGACTACAGTTAAGGAAGTTGAAACACTCACAGCGTCCTCAGCCAGAAATTTAATATGGCTTTATTTCTCTTGATATGTAAATTCTAAGGAATCTTAATAGTCTATATTCAACTGTGAAAACAAAAATGTACTCCAAAGTTAAGTGAAATTATCTATAGGTTATTAATAAACAAATTAAAAACCTTAAGAATTAGAGTTCTCAATTGGATGGCTCTGGGGATTTGATCCATAAAGAGGCACTTTCACAAAAACTGAGTGCTTGACCTTAAAAGAGCATAAAAAATACCTTGGACACTATTTGAACACCCAAATAATAACTATTGGTGCTGGCATTATGACCAGCAGTAACATATATTGGTCTGATTCCAAAATTAGAGCTAATAATTATGTTTCATGAGGAAAATCTGGAGAGTACCTATGACCTATTATAAGATATTGATAAAAATATTTAAAGTTTTCCTTAGATTTAAAATGGATCTCTATTCAAAGGCCACCTATGAAAAAGCACTCTTTTTGAGAAGTGTGTAGCATTTGTTTTTAGTCTCCTTGTACTTGGTTTCCTGAGAACTGCAATGTTTTTTCAATTATGTGCTATCTGAAAAAGTTCTTATCATTTAATGTCTATGGAATAGTCCACTATTTCTATGTATAAGTTGTTACTACCGTCATCCCGCTTCATAATAAAAATGATGATGACTATGAGACAATTCATTGGGCCCTATTATATACCAGGTCCTTAATGTATACTAAGCATTCGTATATATTATCTCATTTAATCCACACAATTAATTCATTTATTCCTATTTTAAGAATGAGAGGACTGCAGCTAAACAAGGTTTAAAAATTTGCCCAAGGTCACAGAATTAGGAAGTGGCAGTAATTAAACCAAAGTTCTTTAGTTGTTTTTTTTTCCAGTTTGGAAATCTAATACATTCTAATAATATATGTTCTCTGCACAAAAATTCTAAAATATAGAAAAGTTGAAAAGAATAAAGGGTTTAGCCCTGAAAGATAACTGTTGCAGAATTTTCATTGTATTTCCTTTCCATCTTTTTCTGTACCTTGTAAACAAGTGCCTGTTATCTTTAGTACCAAGCTCAGCTAACCCCTCTATGCTTCCTTCTGTGTGTATTCAAAATCTGCCCTTTTAGAGATTCCCTGGTCATCTTCTGTCCCCCATACCTACACTCTGGTTAGAAGTACACAAAAGAGAATTCCCTGGTGGTCCAGTGATTAGGACTCTGTGCTTCCACTGCAGGGGACCAGGGTTCGATCCCTGGTTGGGGACCTAAGATCCCACAAGTCGCGCAGTGCAGCCAAAAAAAGAAAAAAGAAAAGATAAGAAATACACACAAACACACAAGGAGCTACACTTCCTTTTTCCTTCCTACCTCTCGCATGGGTGTCATTCCCTCTGCCCTGTCTATCCCTTATCAAAAAACTGGCAAAAGAAAAAAGCAAAACCCAGATGACCAGACAAACAAACAATTTCTTCAAAATACACCAAAGTAATATAATGAATCACTGGAAATGATGTCTCAGGTCTCAGAGTGTAGAGATAGATGTCATCAACCCAGGTCTCTGGGGAATGAACAGCATGCAAGATGGACTCTTTAAATGTCCATCAACAGGGGAATGTATAAAGAAGCTGTGGTACCTATATATGCAATGGAATATTACCCAGCCATAAAAAGGAACAAAATTGGGTCATTTGTAGAGATGTGGATAGACCTAGAGACTGTCATACAGAGTGAAGTAAGTCAGAAAGAGAAAAACAAATATTGTATATTAACACATGTATGTGGAATCTAGAAAAATGGCATAGATGATCTTATTTGCAAAGCAGAAATAGAGACACAGATGTAGAGAACAAATGTATGGATACCAAGGGGGAAGAGGGGGTGATGAATTGGGGGATTGGGATTGACATATATACACTATCGATACTATATATAAAATAGATAACTAATGAGAACCTACAGTATAGTTCAGGGAACTCTACTCACTGCTCTGTGGTGACCTAAGTGGGAAGGAAATCCAAAAAAGATAGGATATATGAATACATATAGCTGATTCACTTTGCTGTACAATAGAAACTAACACAACACTGTAAAGCAACTATACTCCAATAAAAATTAAGTTTTAAAAAAGTTTCTAAGGAAAAAGTTTCAAAAGGAATCTAATGAAATATGCTTTAATCTCTAATACACACACACACACACACACACACACAACCTTATAACTGTCTCCCTAGTGACTGTATGCTTTTTTTAAACTATAGTTAATTTACGATGTTATATTAGTTTCAGGTATACAACATAGTGATTCACTATTCTTATAGATTACACTCTATGTAAAGTTATTATAAAATATTGGCTATATTCTCTATGCTATCTAATATATCTTTCTATCTTATTTATTTTATACATAGTAGATTGTACCTCGTAATCCCTTACTCTTAACTTGTCCCTCCTCCCATCCCTCTCCCCACTGGTAACCACTAGTTTGTTCCCTATATCAGTGAGTCTTTCTACTTTGTTATATTCATCTTTGTTTTGGTTTTTAGGTTTTACATCTAAGTGAAAACATACACTATTTGTCTTTCTCTGTCTGACTTATCTCACTAAGCATATTACCCTCCAGATCCATCCATGTTGTTGCAAAGGGCAAAATTTTATTCTTTTTTATAGCTGAGTATTATTCCATTGTATATATATACTACAGTTTCTTTATCCATTCATCTGTGGGTAGACACTTAGTTGCTTCCATAGCTTGGCTATTTTAAATAATGCTGCTATGAACACTGGGATGCATTTATCCTTTTGAATTAGTGTTTTTGGTTTTTTCACATATATACCCAGGAGTGGAATTGCGGGTCATATGGTAGCTCTAGTTTTAGTTTTTTGAGGGACTTCTATACTGTTTTCCACAGTGGCTGCACCAATTCACATTCCCACCAACTGTGTCCAAAGGGTCCCTTTCCTCCACATCCTCACCAACATTTGTTATTTGTGGTCTTTTTGATGATAGTCATTCTGACACGTGTGAGGTGATATCTCATTATGGTTTTTGTTTACATTTCCCGAATACAATGTTGAGCGTCTTTTCATGTGCCTGTTGGGCACCTCTATGTCTTCCTTGGAACAATGTCTATTCAGTTCTTCTGACCATTTTTTAATAGGGTTGTTTCTTTATGTGATATTGAGTTGTATGAGCTGTTTTTATATTTTGGATATTAACCCCTTGTTGGTCATATCATTTGCAAATATTATCTCCCATTCAATAGGCTGTCTTTTTGTTTTGTTGATGGTTTCAGGGACAAGGATTATAGCGTGTGTGATAGCCTGAAGTCAAACATTTCAAAATGTGAGCAAAGTATATATTTTGGAACAGAATTGAGCAATAAATACTGTAAATCTTTGAATGGGATTTGCAGCCAACCATTGTGTGTGTTTTCTAGAATCTATTTACCCTTTTTTGCTAATGCAACTCATTAGGAAAAGATGGGGATGGGACTTCCCTGGTGGTCCAGTGGTTAAGACTCCACGCTCCCAATGCAGGGGGCCCAGGTTCGATCCCTGGTCAGGGAACTAGGTCCCGCATGCATGCCACAACTAAGAGCCCACATGCCGCAACTAAAAGATCCTGCATGCTGCAACTAAAAGATCCAACATGCTGCAACGAAGATCCCTCGTGCCACAACTAAGACCTAACACAGCCAAATACATAATTTTTTTTTTAAAAAGAAAAGATTGGGACTTCCCTGGTTGCACAGTGGTTAAGAATCCACCTGCCAATGCAGGGGATACGGGTTCAATCCCTAGCGCAGGAAGATCCCACGTGCTGCGGAGCAACTAAGCCCGTGTGCCACAACTACTGAGCCAGTGCCCTAGAGCCCACGAGCCACAACTACTGAGCCTGTGTGCCTAGTGTTCCACAAGAAGAGAAGCCACCACAATGAGAAGCCCACGCACCACAACGAAGAGTAGCCCCCTCTCACCACAACTAGAGAAAGCCCGCACGCAACAACGAAGAACCAATGCAGCCATAAATCAATAAATAAATTTATAAAAAAAAAAAGATGGGGAAAATCAGGTCAAAATCAGGTCAAAATCAATGTCAAGGCTGTATATTTACTTTAAATAAATACAATTTTATTGATTTCATACAGTAACATATATGTAACTACCATAAGAGTCATGCCAAAATTTTTATTTTTTATTTTTATTTTTTGCGGTACTCAGGCCTCTTACTGTTGTGGCCTCTCCTGTTGCAGAGCACAGGCTCCGGACGCACAGGCTCAGCGGCCATGGCTCCCGGGCCCAGCCACTCTTCAGCATGTGGGATCTTCCCGGACCGGGGCACGAACCCGTATCCCCTGCATCGGCAGGCGGACTCTCCACCAGTGCGCCACCAGGGAAGCCCATGCTAAAATTTTTAACAAAAGATATAGAGTATCCTTCCTTTAGATTAGGACATTAACTTTATGCAAATTGGATTCCCAGGGTTTTGATTGGGCAAAGGGAAGTTTCAGGATAGCCAAATCCACTATGCTATCACAAATTCAGAATAGTGAAATAAGGTTGGAAGAGATCTTATAGGTTATCTGGTTGAATCATCAAATCAATACTCCCTACCAGTTAGTAAGTATATGTTTATTAGGCACATACTATGTGCCAAGCCTGTAGTAGGTGATTTCTAGCCTATTCTGCATAAAATCTACATAAGGAGGAACTCCCCACCTCCCCGAGCAGCCCATTCCTTCTTGAGCAGCTCTAACAGTTAACTCTGAGCTGCCAGCAATGTATCTTCTGAAACTGTCCTTACCATGTTGGTCACTGACCTCCCTATTGCAAGAATCAGTGCCCTGTTTTAAATTGCATATCGCTTGAAGTACCTGGAGCACTTGACACCAATGACCACATCTTTCTGTGAACTTCTGGTCTAATTTCATGTCCTCCCCCCAACTTAGATCAAGATCCCCTCGTTAGAGGCTGTTATTGCACCCTATTGCAGTTTTCCTACAGAACACTGATGAGACTTTGTAAATGAATGTTTCAGAGCATGGACCTCACTTCCAGACAGCCTAGATTCAAATCCTGCTCTAACAGGCACTAGCTGTGTGACCTTGGGCAAGTTTTCACTATACATCTATAAAATTAAGTTAATATAGTGATACCTACCTCACAGGCTGTTATGAGTATTAAATAAGTTAATATTGGGCTTCCCTGGTGGCGCAGTGGTGGAGAGTCCACCTGCCGATGCAGGGGACACGGGTTCGTGCCCCGGTCCAGGAAGATCCCACATGCCGCAGAGCGGCTGGGCCCGTGAGCCATGGCCGCTGAGCCTGCGCGTCCGGAGCCTGTGCTCTGCAACGGGAGAGGCCACAACAGTGAGAAGCCCATGTACCACAAAAAAAAAAAAAAGTTAATATTTATAAAGTGCTTAAAACAATGTAACTGGCAAATAGTAACCACTATGTGTTTGTAAATTAAATAAATTTGATTAAAATCTGTGGTCTCTACTAAATTATAAATTCCATGAGGATAAGATGGAATCAGGTCTACTCTGCTTAGCATTTTATGTCCACTGCCAAGTTCTGTGTCTTTCGCGTCAAAGTGCTTGTTGAATGAGTGACAGAATAAGTTTACACATGAAGGAAGAATCAAACAATTCTGGGATAAGTTTTATCATCTCATATGCAGAGTGCACCCACTCAAGGATCATCCCACATCTGGCCCATTGTGGTTACTGGCAAACACCTATTCTAGATAATCTCTCTGGAGTGTACCCTCCTTGCTAGTACTCAATTGGTGACCCTTGGTCTCTTCTCCTGACTTCCATGTTTCTGATTCCAGAAGCTGAGCTTGAGAAATGCTCTGACCCCTTCAATCTCAGCAACCTGAAAAGATATCATTTTCTAGCACACTGAATGGGCTTCCCCCTTAGCCTTCAGTTTTGTTCACTCCCTTAATTTTGGTGTTTCCTCGAAGCCCGAGGTCCACAGCTGGTGTGTCTTTAAGCTGACACTAAACCCAGGTGTCAGCTTATGATATATGATGTCATTTAAACTCTAGAAATCTGCAGATCTTGGATAGAAGGTAAAGAAATTTGACAGTCTACTACTCAGAACATTTTATTCTCTTTATTTCTCTGAGGTAGGATCTTTCCATTTTGGCCAGATCGAAAGGTGTGGTTACTATTCAAGGTTTGCCTAGTATACGTTCTATAAAATCAGCTTTGCATTTGCAACGTTGCTCTGTTTTGTTCTTGTTGCTGGGTTCTCTGTCATCCTTTAAAGGAGCTGCTTTATAGCATTTAGATCCTGAAAAACACTGGGACCATGCCAGAAATTATTTGGCAGAAGGGAAGATTATGGGGGTAAAAAATCAGCACTGCTATAAAACAGTGACAAAGATCCTCATAGTTTTCAGGTTAAGAGATAATAATAGGATGTAGGAGGAAAAGGATAACAGCAAATAGACTTTGGGTAAAAATCTTAGTTTCCTCATATAATATTTAGTCATTAGGTCGTGTATATGTGCCCACTGTAAAATACCTAGGCACAGAAACAAAACTTGAAAACTACTACGTGACAAATTCGTGGGTGTCAAAATGAGTTTATTTGTCTCCATTCAGTCCTCCAGGCAGAACTATTAGTAGAACTTGGTTGAGGAGGTAGACCTGTTGACCTTTGAAAGTCAAGAGAATTAATACAACAGAACCATAGGATAACTAAGGTCAAAGTTCACAAAAAGGGCTCTTCAAATCAGTCATTTCTCACCATCTCAATTTCCCCTCTGGATAGTTCTCAAGAAATAAACTAAAAAGATGATAGATAGATAGATAGATAGATTCTATTTGCCCAGAAACAAGTCCTTCTCTAAATCTAAGACCAGAAAATTGGTGGTAAAGTTAACTCCAAATGATTTTTTTAAATCATTAAAATGTTCAAACCTTTCAAACACACACACACACACACACACACACACACACACATTTCAAAGTTAACGTTTGAAAAATTTTTATAAATATTAATTTTGTTGTTAAAGATTTATCTGGTGATACTGTTTGCTATATATCTAGTATTAGAGGAAAAGTTTAAAATTTTGTAGCAAAGAGACTCAACAACCTCAGTGGACTAAAAATAATTAAGTCTATTCTTCTCTCATTTAAGAGTCCCACAGGGTGAACAAGTGGGCTGCTCTGCCCCACATAGTCATTTGGAGATCCAAGTTCTCTTCATCCCTCTAATTTTTTTTACTTGCCTATCAGGACATCACACTTACCTGGTGTACTTCCTATCTTTCTTGCTGCTCTTTCTCAGTTTTGGGGGGTGGGACTAGTTGTCCATCATCAACCATACCTCTGAAGGTATAGGCTTCAGTCTTTGGACCATTCAACTTTTCTGTAGCACTCACTCTCTAGGTAATCTCATCCAGTCTCATGGTATTAAATAACAACAATATTGGTGACTCCCAAATGAATACTTGTAGACTGGGTCTCTCTTCTGAACTGCAAACCCATATTTTGCTGGTCACTGATCATCTCCGTTGGAGTCTAATAGACACCACAACCTTGATATCCAAAACTGAGTTATGGATATTTCCCTCCAAACCCTCCTATGGTCTTCCCAATCTAAATTAACAGCAACACTATTTTTCAAGTTCCTCAAGCCAAAAGTCTTGGCGTTAACCTTATCTCCTTTTTTTTCTTTTATCTCTCCCACACTCCATTTCCAGTCCCCCAGCAAATCTCCTTGGATCTACTTTCAACATACATTCAGAATGCAACAGCTCCTCCTCCCATTGCCTTGTCTACACCACTATTTGGTCACATTTAATTTCCTATAATTGCCTAGTATCCAGTCAAGATTTCAAATCTCCCTTCCCTGCTTTATTTTTCTCCTTAACATTTATTTCTAACAAACAATACATGATACTTACTTATTTTTTTATTGTCCATTTGAGCTCAAAAGGAGCAGGGACTTTGATCTCTTTTGTTCACTGACATATCCCCAGAATTTAGAATGCTGACTGCCTAGAGTAGACTTTCAGTAAATATTAGCTGCAAGAATGAATGACTCTTGCTTCTCCTCCATAGTCTAGGCTGTTTTACTTACCTACATGATTGAGACCTGGTCCCAGGATGGTTCATGTTTGACTCCTGGAGATGGGAAAGAGCACAGAGGAGTTTACATATAGTGTTTCACAGTCTGAATCAGGAAATGGCACACATCACTTCCATTTATATTCTATTAGGGAGACCTTAGATTCATGGCCATAACTAGCTGTCAGGGGGGTTGAAAATAGCACTCCTAGCCTGTAAACCATGGCTCACCTGCAACTCTATAATTTAAAAAGGTGGAACAGAATCTAGTAGGCAGTCTCCACCTTACCTGCTATTTACACAGCTCATTTTATCCAGAATGACAGTTCAGTCAAACCACTTTGGAGTTCCAGAAGTAAATTATAGACTGAAGGTAGACCAAGCTGTTCAATGGTGTGCAAATCAAGAGTACTTTATAAGCCACTGATCACAAGTTTGTTCATTAAAGCATAGCTGAGGCAAATCCCATTGGAAAGGCTCAGCCAAGCCTCAGGTGGTCTTACTAACTGTTTTATATGTAAACTGCCTGGAACACATGGACCATATCTTGAGACTTTTCTTATTTTATTGCTTAGGGCAACTTACAAAAGTTGTGAAGAAATAATATTGGGAACTAAGGGTAAAAAGAAGTGTGGGTGAAAACACCTGAAATAGTATAATGAAAGAAACTTGTTATTGAGTTTTCTGTTCTTATCACTTCAGTTACTAGAACTCCTGAAATAAAACATGGACTAACTTACCTCCTTCCAAGAGATTCTAGCAGCCTATGAAATAGCCTCCAGAGAATTGGATGGTGTAGAAGCGCTGGGTGTGGAAAATCTACAATCCAAAGTCCAAGCATAGATCTTTGTAGGAAACATAACCTCAGGTGTTGGAATTAATCAGTAGGCTAAAAATTACATTGTTGTGCTTTACCTAAAACTTTTTTAAAAATCTTAAATCCTTTCAAATCTTGCAAGTTAATTCCCATAGTTAGCAGATAGAGTTTATGTTTTTATGCATCAGGATATAAACATAACACCAAAAAGCATTTGTTAATAAGGCCTATTCTTTCAGCAAATAAAATGTATTAAGTACCTGAAAGTAACCGTGGCTCATATCAAAAAGATGTATTATTGCCTCATTGAAAATTTCTGGTATTTTAGGCAGTGAGTTTGTTCCTCTGCCAAGGAATCCGAAGAAACAGTTTCAAATGACCATCCTTTTCTCCATTTTTCCCACTGTCCCATGAAGAGTGTTCAGATAAAGGCATCTGGTGGGAGCAAGGCAGGGAGATGAAGCCTCTCAATTGTACACGTAAAACTGGTATCTCAATTGCTGTAACTCCAAAATAGCTCAGGATCTAGATGTTCTCTCCTCCTTTTAAAATAACTAACAGAATTTTGGATTTCATCTGACTTATAATTTATTGACATATGTGAAACATATAGGGTATGCAGAGTTAATTTTTAGTTACTATTTCAGGAGTTTCTTTTCTTGATTATAGCTATATCAGAAAACTCTCAGTTTATTGAAGTTATGCACCTTGTGCTCTCAGCATTTACTTGTTTTTATTTTATTTTATTTATTTTATTGAAGTACTATATTATATAAGTTATAGGTATACAATACAGTGATTCACAATTTTAAAGGTTATACTTCATTTATAGTTATTATAAAATATTGGCTACATTCCCTGTGTTGTACAATATACCCTTGTAGCTTATTTTATTGACTGATTGCTTGATTGACTGATTGCAGATCTGACCAGCTTTATTTTACTTAGTGAGTAAATAATATACAATATAGCAAAGTGCATAAAGTGCACTAATCTTAAGCATTATAGTTTGAATTCTTACATATGTATACATCTGAATAACCACCATTAAGATAAAACTGTAGAATATTTCCTGCCCTCTATAAGATTCTCTCATGCAGTTTTCACTCTTTTCCCTGAAGGGTTGATCACTGTTCTGACTTCTAAAAACATCTTCTGGTTTTGCTTGTTCTTAAACTATATATAAATGGAATCACATACTAGAACTCGTTTGTGCCTGGCTTCTTTCACACAATAGAGTATCTGTGAGATTTCTCCATCTTGTGTTGGAGCCATCTTGTTTTTAAGTGATGGGTACTATTCCATTATGTAAATTATCACAGTTTATTTATCTGTTTGTGTGCTGAACACTTGCATTGTTTCATCTTCTGGATATTATGAATAAAACTGCTATGAATATAATGTACAAATGAGAGGGTATATGCATTTATTTCTTTGGGGGATAAAAAGTGGAACTGCTGTATCATGAAGCATGACTCTAGTAGAAACTAACAAATGGTTTTCCAAAGAGATTCTATCATTTTGCAACTCCCACCACCTTGTAGCTTATTTTATACCTAATAGTTTTTAACCTCTTACTCCCCTATTCTTACTTTGCCCCCTCTTCCCTCTCCCCACTGGTAACCACTAGTTTGTTCTCTATTCCCGTGAGTCTGCTTCTTTTTTGTTCTTTTCACTAGTTTGTTGTATTTTTTATTTTTTTATTTTTTTAATACATTATTTTATTTATTTATTTTTGGCTGAGTTGGGTCTTCGTTGCTGCGCGCAGGCTTTCTCTAGTTGCGGCGAACAGGGGCTACTCTTCGTTGTGGTGAGCAGGCTTCTCATTGCAGTGGCTTCTCCTGTTGCGGAGTACAGGCTCTAGGAGAGCAGGCTTCAGTAGTTGTGGCACGGGGGCTCAGTAGTTGTGGCTCACAGGCTCAGTAGTTGTGGCTCGTGGGCTCTAGAGCACAGGCTCAGTAGTTGTGGCGCACGGGCTTAGTTGCTCCGTGGCATGTGGGATCTTCCTGGACCAGGGCTCGAACCTGTGTCCCCTGCATTGGCAGGCAGATTCTTAACCACTGCGCCACCAGGGAAGCCCAGTTGTGGTCTTTTTGATGATAGCCATTCTGAGAGGTGTGAGGTGACATCTTATTGTGGTTTTGATTTACATTTCCCTAATGATTAGCAATGTAATTAGCCATCTGTGTGTCTTCCTTGGAAAAATGTGTATTCAGGTCTTCTGCCCACTTTTTTTTTTTTTTTTTTTTTTTTTTTGCGGTATGCGGGCCTCTCACTGTTGTGGCCTCTCCCGTTGCGGAGCACAGGCTCCGGATGCGCAGGCCCAGCGGCCATGGCTCACGGGCCCAGCCGCTCCGCGGCATATGGGATCCTCCCAGACCGGGGCACGAACCCGTATCCCCTGCATCGGCAGGCGGACTCTCAACCACTTGCGCCACCAGGGAGGCCCTCTGCCCACTTTTTAATTGGATTGTTTCTTTTTTTGTTATTGAGTTATATGAGCTGTTTATATATTTTGTATATTAAACCCTTATTGGTCATATCATTTGCAAATATTATCTCCCATTCAGTAGGTTGTCTTTTCATTTTGCTGATGGTTTCCTTTGCTGTACAAAAGTTTTTAAGTTTAATTAGGTCCCATTTGTTTATTTTTACTTTCATTTCCTTTGTCTGGGGAGACACATTTATGTCAAATGACTTATGTCAAAGAGTATCTTGCCTATGTTTTCTTCTAGGAATTTTATGTTTTCTGGTCTTACATTTAGGTATTTAATCCATTTTGAGTTTATCTGTGTATACAGTATTAGAGAATATTCTAATTTCATTCCTTTACATGTAGCTGTCAGTTTCCTCAGCGCCACTTATTGAAGAAATGGTCTTTTTTCCATTGTATTGTATATTCTCATACCCTTTGTTGTAGATTAATCAGCCATAAGTGCATGGGTTTACTTCTGGGCTCTCAATTCTGTTTCATTGATCTATATGTCTGTTTTTGTGCCAGTACCATACTAGTTTTTTTTAAGATTTATTTATTTTGAATTTTTATTTTTATTATTATTATTATTATTATTATTTTTTTGGCTGCCTCGGGTCTTAGTTGTGGTATGTGGGATCTTCGTTGAGACATGCAGGATCTTTCACTGCGGCACACAGGCTCTTCATTGTGGTGTGCAGGTTTCTCTCTAGTTGTGGAGTGAGGGTTTTCTCTTCTCTAGCTGTGGTGCATGGGTTCCAGGGTGTGTGGGCTCTGTAATTTGCAGCACGCAGGCTCTCTAGTTGAGGCACATGAGCTCAATAGTAGTAGTTGTGGCGTGTGGGCTTAGTTGCCCTGCAGCACGTGGGATCTTAGTTCCTTAACCAGGGATTAAACCTGTGTCCCCTGCATTGTAAGGTGGATTCCACTGGACCACCAGGGAAGTCCCCATACTGTTTTGATTACTGTCATTTTGTACTATAGTCTGAATACAGGGAGTCTGATTCCTCCAGCTCTGTTCCTCTTAAGATTGTTTTGGCTATTTGGGGTCTTTTGTGTTTCCATACAGATGTTAAAATTATTTGCTATAGTTTTGTGAAAAATACCATTGGTATTTTGAAAGAAATTGCATTGAATCTATAGACTGTGTTGGGTATACGGTCATTTTGACAATACTGATTCTTCCAATTCAAGAACATGGTATATCTGTCCATCTATTTATGTGGGCTTCAATTTGTTTCATTAGCATCTTATAGTTTTTGGAGTACAGGTCTTTTGCCTCTTTAGGTAGGCTTATTTCTAGGTATTTTATTCTTTTAGATGTGATGGTAAATGAGACTGTTTCCTTAAGTTCTCTTTCTGATAGTTCGTTGTTAGTGTATAGAAACGCAACAGATTTCTGTGTATTAATTTTGTATCCAGCAACTTTACTGAATTTATTGATGAGCTCTAGTAGCTTTCTGGTGGCATCTTTAGGATTTTCTATGTGTAGTATCATGTCATCTGCAACACTAACAGTTCTTTTCTTGATTATAGCTATATCAGAAACTTCCAATTTATTGAAGAAGTTATGTACTTTGTGTTCTCAGCGTTTATTTTTTTTTATTTTTAAGGACTTCACAACTTGTTGTTGGGAGATTATAAAGAATCTTTATATAAAGTGTGAGATATTAGAATAGAGAAATTACATAACATTTTCTTTCTTTCTTTCTTTCTTTCTTTCTTTCTTTCTTTCTTTCTTTCTTTCTTTTTGTTTTTTGCCATGCTTCATGGCTTGCAGAATCTTAGTTCCCCAACTAGGGATCAAACCTGGGCTCTTGCAGTGAAAGCACTGAGTCCTAACCGCTGGACCGCCAGGGAATTCCCAACATTTTCTATTTTAATAATACTCTAATGTACTTTAACTATAACACCAAAAAAAGCATCAACACAAGCTATAAAATCAGAAGAACTCTGTATATAATTCTAAATAAAACAGTGATTAGCATGGTCAAACCCTTTCCTTCTTTATTAGCCTTTTCAAATATTAATTAATAAATCTTAGGAGCAACACTTTTAGGGATCATTCATAAATATTAGCATGTTACCTAAATGGGTCCTTACGTTTCTTGAAAACTAAGTAACTGCAAAGAAAAATTAATTTTGAAACAATTAAAATATGGTAC
The DNA here is from genome assembly GCF_025265405.1 of Mesoplodon densirostris. Lineage (NCBI taxonomy): Eukaryota > Metazoa > Chordata > Mammalia > Artiodactyla > Ziphiidae > Mesoplodon > Mesoplodon densirostris. Next base: position 75,124,015 of record NC_082661.1, read on the forward strand.
AAAGCATTTGGAATCATCTGGGCTCTGAATGAGAATCAGAATTTTACCCTCTCACCTTCATGCCATTTTCACAGCTGAGAAGTGCTCATTTTCCTTGTACTCTAGCATGGAATCATCTGGATTTTTAAAATGGGAATCAGTGGGCAATGGAGAATCAATAACAGTAATGATGAAGTATTTATGGAACACTGAGTCTCTTCTCATCTTGTTTATATCACATTTTATGGTTAGACTGTTTAGTTCAGCTGGCTATATCCAGTCTCATGGTCCAAGACTAGCTAGGGGATAAGAATGGCCAGGCTGTGCTCTCTAGAAGGCCAACTTCACAGTCCCATGGCAGTAGGACTTGAGAAATATTTGTTCAAACTGCATTCTGTTCAATTCTGTGGATCCACTGGATCTGCCAATGGCTTTAGAATCATTTTTTTCATGGTCATACTTCTAGTTGTCAAGATTATTATTATCTTCCACTTTTCTTAAGATTAGGCAAATGAAACAGAGGAAAGCAAAGTTATTTTTCTATGAACTAAGGCACATAATGGGATAAGTATTAATTCAGATTTACTGCTTTAGGAAAGGAGGCTGTCGTTCATCTATTAAGCAGAATTCACATATACTGTGCATTCCTACCATATTTTTGTTCTCATTCTGTCTTTTTGTTGTTGTTGTTGTTGTTGTTGTTGTTGCAGTACGCAGGCCTCTCACTGTTGTGGCCTCTCCCGTTGCGGAGCACAGGCTCCGGACGCGCAGGCTCAGCGGCCATGGCTCACCGGCCCAGCCGCTCCGCGGCATGTGGGATCTTCCCAGACCGGGGCACGAACCCGTGTCCCCTGCATCGGCAGGCAGACTCTCAACCACTGCGCCACCAGGGAAGCCTCTCATTCTGTCTTTTGAAACAATTAGTCCATTGCCTCTCCAACTCATTCAGATTCATTCTGTAGCAGTCATGGTTGTGATCTGTATTTACTTAAAGCCAAGAATTTATTACTCTTCTAACCTAATACATATGTAGACAATAGATTATATATACTCCATCTGGTAGTCTATGAATAATGCTTTTAAGCAACAAGTTTTTTTTAATATTTGATGGCTGAACTCATAGAAACATAACTTGAAATGATAGCCCTTTCTTCTATTAATCCATAAGTTTTTCCCTGGTTCATTGGGGTTGTAGGTTTTAACACATAACTGTTTATATTCTTCCCATTCACCAAATTTAAAAAGAAAAAGAAATCACTTCCCAAGTGAAATGCAAAACATGTTGAATTACATACTTACAATAAACATCTTATAAGGTACCTGCTCCTTAGAATTATTGTTAGAATCTTAATCAAAAACAAAATCCCAATGGATAAACAGCAAGGTCCTACTGTATAGCACAGAGAACTGTATTTGATATCCTACGATAGGACTTCCCTGGTGGCACAGTGGTTAAGAATCCGCCTGCCAATTCAGGGGACACGGGTTCAATCTCTGGTCTGGGAAGATACCACATGCCGCAGAGCAACTAGACCCGTGCGCCACAACTACTGAGCCTGTGCTCTGGAGCCCTCAAGCCACAACTACTGAGCCCACGCACCACAACTACTGAAGCCCGCACACTCTAGAGCCCACGCACTGCAACTGCTGAAGCCCAAGCGCTCTAGCACCCACGTGCTGCAACTGCTAAGCCCACATGCTGCAACTACTAAGGCTCGCGTGCCTAGAGCCCATGCTCCACAGCAAGAGAAGCCACCGCAATGAGAAGCCCGCACACTGCAACAAAGAGTAACCCCTCACTCGCTGCAACTAGAGAAAGCCCACGCATAGCAATGAAGACCCAAAGCAGCCAAAAAAAGAGAAATATATATATATATATCCTATAATAAACCATAATGGAAAAGAATATTTTAAAAACAATATATATATATGTATAACTGAATCACTTTGCTGTACAGCAGAAATTAACAAAACATTATAAATCAACTATACTTCAATAAAAACAAATTGATTAAAAAAAAAAAGTCCCAGCCCAGGCTTTGCAAATACGGGCAGCACCATAGGCAATTCTTTGGAATGTTAAAGATTTTGCAGCTTGGTATTTTTTCGTTACCCTTTCCTAGGAAACATACAAGAAAAAATTTTTTTCAAGCTTAAGAGAAGGGTCCAGTGAGTTAGTTGTTTAAACTTCCCTCCTGTTTCCTGAACTGAGGGGCAGGAGGGAGCAGCTTACAAGGAGAAGTTCTAGTAGGGCAGGATGTGGGGTGAACAATTGTTTGCAGACTCTGCTTTCAGCAGGGACCGTGGTGTTCACTGACTTTGCCTTCCTGAATGTCTGCACACGTGCTCATGGTATTCGAGGTTTGGGGGTGATCAAACAAACGTGAAGTATTTTCTTGCATGATTGCATTCCTTTTTCACTACCTTGATAAAGCACTATCACCATAATTGATAACCTACAAAATGTGTTATGAAATATGACCCTGTTTCACTGGCATTGCACCCAAGGTCACACTCCAATCCTGGGTCACTTACAAGAAGAGAAGCACCACCATTGAGGTTTACAGCTGGTGTGTACACCCCAACCCATCTTCCCACAGCAGGTCACCAACAAACACGCTCCATCCTTAGGATAAATCACAGATGTTACACATGGCCCACAAAGCCCTGAATGGCGTGGCCCCTGCCTGCCTCCAGCTTCAACTCATACCCATCTCTGCTTCACACACACCACATGACAACCACGCCAGCTTGCTTTCAGTTTCCCGAAAGAGCCAAGCTTCCCCCACGGGATCTTCGATGTTCCTTCAGCCCAGGACACTTCCCATGTCCTCAGCACTCATCTTGCACTCCTCACACACACAGGCACATGTACACATGCACACACACACTCTGCTAACTCCAAGTCCAGGCTTCAGCTCTTAGCTGAATGTCATTTACTCAAAATAGGGCCTTCCTCACCCCCCAAATCTAAATTAGGTTCTCCTATAACAATGCCTCACAAAGTATCCTATACTTCTTTTGTAACACATATCACTGTTTGAAAATATATATTTACTTTTGTGGCTTGCTTTGAAAGTTTTCTCCTTGCTAGACTAATAGCAAATTCCATCAAGGTAGTCTCAACTACCACTGTAGCCCTGGTAACTGGCATGAGGAAACAATAAATAAATATTCATTGAAAGAAATAACTTTACTTCTAAATTAACATGCCAGGAGGAAAGGTCTCAGACATTTGGCCAACCGTTTTCCAGATTCTGGATTCCTGCCCTATGATGAGTTTTTTAAAAGGGCCAGAATGTGTCTTTTAATTGTCACTGAGCCACTCATGCCCAGAGATTGCTGTGCAACCTTGGTCACTCAGCCATTCTTCAGAAAAACAACTAGCTCATTCTCTGCCTAGTTCTAGCAAGAGAAGGCTAAGTACAGGTGGACACAAATAGTCAGACACTATTTGTACCCTTCGCTTTGTTCTCCATACAGATTGTACACTTTATCCACCTTCTTCTGGACATCTTCCTCTGATTGCACAGTTAGAAGGCGTTAAAGCAATCCTGATAACTGTTTTTATGTCTTCAACTGTTGTTGGGTGGAGTTAAGGAATTTTATCTTTCAAAATGCCTCAAGTCAAATGTTGTTAAGCCTGAACTTCAAGGAAACCACATCATATAAGTGCCAAGTCCAATCGCTTATCTACAGAGTTCTCTAACTAAGAAAGCTTAATGCGCATGCTACTGCTTTGTTGAAGGATAGCTGTCGCTTCAAGATCTCCTTATGCAGCCATGGGTCAAGCGATGGCCAAAGCATGTTCAAACTAGCAGTGCCACTGGCCCTGACATTGACCACAGGCAGTCCTATCTCATGCTCTTCTGAAATTTCTGCCCATATCATGACATGAGGAGAATGCTGCTCACTTATCAAGGGAGGTCTCATGAGAGGAACTCGGTGGCCTTCTGTGGGCAGTCATCTGTGGAGATGAGCATGGTCCTGGAGCCACTTGCAATAATAACCCCTAGTCCTGGGCAGGCACTGGGTTGTGTGTGCCCCATCCATAGCTGGCTTCTGACCCATGGTTATAGCCACACCGGAGATACCCCTTAGCATCCTCCAAGACCATGAGCATGACTAGCAGCAGTTAGAAATAACTTACTGTTAGAAATTCTTGCTCTAAGTCAGCTGACTTTACAGTTCTTGGGCCATTTATTTTAAGTGTAGTTCCCTTGCAGTTCCTAATAGGTCTTGGCTATCCATAATTTATGGCTTCTATTTTAAAAGTGCTATCAGAAATCAATAAGAATACAAACACACCCGCTGTTTAAAATGTCCTCACAGCAAATGTCGTCCCGTGCCATGCTATTCTTTTCACAGAGGTGACTAGAACAATGGATGCCCTTCTTACATCAGTTATTTCACTCAGGTTGAGCCACAGCTGAATGAAACATTAGCTAGTATTAAGGATTAACACTCTACCTTGGGACTTCTAACTCAGGATGAATCATGTAAAACATAGGTAGAACTCAGCAGCACTGTAGCACAGTTGAGGTTTCAATATATTAAAGAATGTTTACTGTATAGATTATGTCGGGATATTTTTCCAACTAACAAATCTCATTTAAATTACTACCATGCAAGTCACTTTTTGGTATTGTTTGAAGTCTTCAACTATATTACATTTATTTAGTAGTTTAACTTACAATGTTATTATTTTATTAATGTATGACCAATACCTTCATTAAGTCGTTCAGTAAACATTTATTTAATGCTTCCTACCTGCCAGTCACCATGCCAGGGACTGGTGTTACTGTGTTGAATAAGTCTCCATCCCTGCCTTCAGAGTGTCTTCAGTCTACTCCATTTCCATGTTTAAATTCTTCCCTAAACCCTGGAGGATAGGCAGTAGGTCTCACTCATCTCTGTATCCTCAGTGTCCTACCTAGTGCCAAGCACAAAGTAGGTGCACAATAAATGCTTATTGAGTAAATTAATAAATGGATAAATTAATAAATTGATAAACTAATAAATGAATGAATGAATGAAGGAATAGAAACTACTGAACAAGTACTTAAAGATCCAAGCTGCCCAGAGACCACCAGACCAAGAAGTAATATTCATTTTTTTCTCTGAGTTTAGAAAACAGAAGAGATATAGTCTTTGCCACCATTCCTACCATTTGGCTTCCACTCAGCCTCCAGTACCTGCCATTTTCTCATGAACATATTACTTCCCCTTGCTCTTCCATTTGTTCTATATGAGAAAATCATCTAGAGTAGCACAAGGACCAGGGTGTTTAGTTTAAATAAGCAGCTAATAGCTGGGGCTTTCTCTCCTTCCATTTCCCAAAGCAGGTCACATGGTCAGCTCCCATTAGATTTTGATTTGAGATTCTTCTAATAGGCGCATGTCCCTCTGTGAATTTATTAGACCAAGCCTATGCCCCAGGGGTTCCAGAAATCGGGCACCTCGTGGGAAGCAGAATGTAACACAAAGGTCAGCCAGTTCCTTGTGTTCCAAAATTCATTATGTAAATGAACTCCAGATTTGAATGGGGCAACAGATTGATCTGCGATTCTCTACTGACAATGGCCCAGCGTCACCCTTGTCCCACCTATTTTAGGAAGAGCCTGAGTCAGTGACCACTCAGCAGGTTCCCTGAAGACACCAAGGCACCTGGCATTGAACACCATGCCCTGGACACTTCCACGAAGAGACCCAGGAAGAAATCGGGCTTTCTCGGTTTAAACTGTGGGGAAAGTTCTAAGTAATGAAAGAGACTGGTCAGCGTATTGTCACTGCTCTAATACAGGTCATTAGCCTGGGTGTCTTTGTTTCTGGGTGTGATGCAATCACAATTCATGAATCATACTACTTTGAAGGCTGTAATAAGTGTGTGGATCAGAAAAATCTTCAAGGGCTCTTTAGTAAAAAGTTGTTCATTGATTTAACCAAAAACTTACCTACAAGGTGACAGACAGCAAATTAGGCAATGAAGGTGAGTGTGGACCAGTTGCTGTCCTGGAGGGGCTCACAATCAAGGAAGGGAATAGCTCCAGATGTATTCAGTGCTGTGGAAGAAATTACATAAACTGTTCTCGGGACACAGAGGTAAGAGCAGCCTCCTGTGTTTCAGAAAAAGGAGACTGTGTAGCTCAGTGTTTAAGAGGACAAGCCCTGGAGACAGATGGCCCTGCCCCACAGCGCACCAGCAAGACTCACAGGGTGTGAAGATTAAACAAGCTAGTACGTGTGAGGCACAGGGTAAACACTCAACAATTGTAACTCCTCTCCCCCAACGAAGGCACCTGACTTGTTCTACCCATTGCTATTTGAAACACTGTCTTTGCTTGGTGTGTACCTCCATCTTTTCCCTCATCATTGAATATTCATTCCCCTCATCCAAATCTTTATTAAAAATCTAAATATATATTGCTGTTGTGTATTAGCTGCTAATAATTATTTCTAAGACTAATGAGGATATTTTCTCCCCCACCCCCCAGAAAAGGTCAGGCTTGAAAGAACCTTGTTCCCAAGGGCACAGCCAACTGAAAGTGGCCCCAAGTGCAACACCAGGGAGTCCTCAAGTTCCCCAGCATCTAGGTAACCAGTTTTTTCGGTACGCGCAGGTATACCCTTGAGCCCCAGGAGAGACAGAGGGACTCCAACTGACAAATTTTAAGGCAGGACCACAAGCAGTTCTGAAGACATATTTAAACCCAAAATCATCCTTGGACTGCATTTTGGCAGTGGGGGTGGGAATGGGGATGCTTCCCTACTTCCTCATTTTCTGTAGAGTCGGGGGAGATTCTCAATTCCAGCTGTAGGAGGAGAGAAAGGACTTGGGAGCACTTCTGGACTTCCTTGACCCCCTTTCACTCCTCCCCAAGCAAGGAGACATGATGTCTCTGACTGGTGACATGGGGAAGAAGGATCAGAAATTATCTTCAGTCCCTTTTCCTCTGTTTTGGATGGCCTGGTCTCAGGATGTTATGGGTTGCATTGTGTCCTCCTAAAAAGGATATGTTGAAGCCCTGACCCCCAGTACCTCAGAATGGGACCTTATTTGGAAAGAGGGTTTTTACTGAGGTAATCAAGTTAAAATGAGGTCATGGGACTAACCTGGCAGTACAGTGGTTAAGAATCCATGCTTCCACTGCATGGGACACAGGTTCGATCCCTGGTCGGGGAACAAAGATCCCGCAAGCCGCACAGCACAGCCAAAAAAAAAGAAGAAAAAAAAATGATGTCATTTGTGTGGTCTCTAATCCAATATGACTGATGTCTTTATAAAAAAGGGAAAATTTAGACACAGAGACAGACACACATGGAGGGAAGGCTGTGTGAGAACAGACGGGGAGAATGCCATGTGATGATGAAGGCAGAGATGGGAATTATGCTGCCACAAGCCAAGGAACATCTGGGGCTAGAGAAACTGGAAGAAGCTAGGAAGGATCCTTCCCCTACAGGTTTCAGAGGGAGCATGGCCCTGCTGATACCTTGATTTCAGACTTCTAGACTCCAGAACTGTGAGACAGTAAATTTCTGTCATTCTAAGCCACCTAGTTTGTGGTACTTTGTTAGAGCAGCCCTAACAAACTAATACACAAGACAAACACTTATTTTGTTCACTCTGCTGTAATTACCTGACCCTACCAAGAAAGCCTGCATATCCATCTCTGCCTGTGATTGAGAGGCTGGAATCAAATGGGGGTGCAGTGGGTTAGGTGGTGAGTCCTATTAACAAAGGTAATAGCAAAGCCTCCTCCAAACAGCTTTTATTGGTAGCAAAGCCAATAGTTTGATGATATCTTATTTCTGATTTTTTTCTGAATCTGAATTAGGGAGAGAGGCCTGATTTTCTGACCAAAACTCCAAATTTAGGCTGAGATACATAGTTTATATGTATTAACTCATTTAACCTTCACAATAGCCCTATAAGAGTATGTCTTACTATTACGCCCATTTTACAGATGAGACAGTTTAGGCAAGTAACTTGCTTAGGTCAGGTAACTTACCCAAGGACAATGAATGCTGAGGATTGGGTTGTAGGCAGCTTGGAGCCAGAGTCTGTCCTTGCTGCCTCTGCAAGGGCTACCTTCCAAGGATCAAGTCCTTAAATGATCCCATTAAAAGGATCCCATGGCCAAATATATGAAGAGAATCCTGGGTGAAAAAAGTAAACTTTTCTTTAATTTCTCCTGATCTTCTCAGAGCCTTTACAATGCCAATGTGCCTCGTGAATCTATCAGGATATAGACTGCAGCATTTGACCACAGAGCACTTTTCAAGGAGCATCTTTTGGGACTAATGTGCTGAGGAACACCAGTTTGGGAAACACTGAGAGAATACTTCAGGTGGGAGGTACTCTTTTGTTTGAATACATTTCTAGGATTTAAAAATAATTTCTATATGCCAATGAAAATACTCAGAAATGCCTTCATTTAAATTTTACAGAGAGTTATATAGGTTTACATAGTAAGGCTGGGCCTTGAGATCTGGGGGCTGAAGCTGACACAAATCCAAGCCGTTGTAATATAAGACAGTGGAACTCCTGTAACAGAGGTACAAAGCAGAGCTAGCAGAAGGTAAGGCTCCATCTCTGAGGGAGAAAAGGATGATTTCATGGAGGAGTGGGGCTTTGAGCAGGCCTTAAAGGCTAGGTGGGACTTCAGACAGTCATTTTGGATTAACTACTTGAGGCCTAAATTTTTTTTTTTTTTTTTTGCAGTATGCGGGCCTCTCACTGTTGTGGCCTCTCCCGTTGCGGAGCAAAGGCTCCGGACGCGCAGGCTCAGCAGCCATGGCTTACGGGCCTAGCCTCGCCACGGCATGTGGGATCTTCCCAGACCGGGGCACGAACCCGTGTCCCCTGCATCGGCAGGTGGACTCTCAACCACTGCGCCACCAGGGAAGCCCTTGAGGCCTAAATTGGTTCTGCTCCAGGATGGAGTCAGAAACCCTGGTGACTCTTGAGGGAAGTTAAGGTCTGAGTTTGTACAGGGAGCATTATTCCCACAGCTAAGCAGAGATCACAGATTGGTAGCCCCTGGGAAAGACGCGAGCAGCAGACTCTTGTTTGGCCAGCACAGAGCGGCTGGTGGTGTGTGTATGTATATGTGTACGTGTGGGTTTGATTTAATCCGTGTACTCTTGGGTCTCACTCTCACTCCCATTTTACTCACTTTTCTGGTCCCTGAAGACATCTGAGTGTTGTCCTCCAGGCTAGTGTAGCCACACGCCACAGCTAAAGGGTGTGGAGCCTTTACTGCTCTATCAGCATTTCAGTAGACAGACAGTATTATGGAAGACGTCGGGGAGCTAGGTCCCTGATGGGGAACGCTTATGAAATATCCATCTGGAAGTGGTTGGCTGATTCTTCCCAAGTTAGCTACCACAACTTCCCTCCAAAATGAATCCCCACTCCAGGGCAGTGGCATATGTCTGCACACTAGCCCTGCTTTTAGCATTCGAGTTCAGTAATTTTTATAATGAATGACATTACATTAAACCCAGCAGACCTGTCATCCTCTTAAACATGCTGTAAAAGAAGAAGCATAGGATGTCAAATAATGTAAAATACAATCTTTAAAAATCATTAGATAGGGCTTCCCTGGTGGCGCAGTGGTTGAGAGTCTGCCTGCCGATGCAGGGGACACGGGTTTGTGCCCCGGTCCGGGAAGATCCCACATGCCGCGGAGCGGCTGGGCCTGTGAGCCATGGCCGCTGAGCCTGCGCGTCCGGACCCTGTGCTCCGCAAGGGGAGAGGCCACAGCAGTGAGAGGCCCGCGTACTGCAAAAAAAAAAAAAAAAAAAAAAAAAAAAAAAAATCATTAGATAATGATCTACAGGTCATTTTCCTTAGGGACTTTTTATGTTTATCTTAAAATCTCTCATAGTTCTGGTTGTTCTTCTGTACTAGTATGGTTGTTTCATTAATGCTCAGAAAGTAAACACTGTATGTTTACAATATATTGTTACGGTTATAAGCACTTGAGTGCAATAAAATTTATCCCTACTTATAGCACCCTCAGTGGAGGTGTGACCACAAAAACCATCCTATGCCTCTTTATAATTATGGTATACAGGGTCTGCATAAAGATACAACAGAAACTTTTGTGAGCCTCTTTTCACCTTTTCTTCCCAATGGGGGCAGAAAGAAGAAATCACTCTCCTGACTTCCCCAAATCGAATTTAGACCTCACAGCTTTAAGCTATGCCACAAACAGAACTGGATTTTTCTTTCCTCTTTGCACAGGTCCTAATGAGGACTCTGTGATTCTGAGAGATCACAGGATTCTGCAGAGTAGCGCCACAAAAATGCGCTAACTGCATGCTTCTCAGCTTCCCCTCTAGGCTTTCCTCTCTCCATACGGGCTGGGTGGTGGTAAGACCTGGGCCGAGCAGTGTGCCAGTCGGCTTGCTCACGGACTGGTGAGACACTGCTCTCCATTGGCAGAAATCCTGTCTCTGCCCTCCTCTCCCAGGGCACTAAACTGCACTAATGCTACTGGGCTGAGAGAAGCCATAGTTTAAATGTTTACAAGCGAATGGAAAGCAACGTGTTGGAAAGGGTGTGTGGGGCAGGAAACTTTCCTTTCCATTATAAACCCTGCACTATTTGATTTGGTAACTAAGTATTCTCACTTTAATTTAAAAATATTTAGATCCAGGGAATTCCCTGGCAGTCCAGTGGTTAGGACTCCTGAGCTTCCACTGTAAGGGGCGTGGGTTCAATCCCTAGTCGGGGAGTTAAGATCCTGTGTGTCGCGAGTTAAAAAAAAAAAAACAATTTAGATCCACCCTTGAATGTTTGAGCTGCTACCCCATCCTTTGCTCCCCTCGGCCAGCAAAGCTTCTTGAAAGAGCTGTCCGCACTTCCTATCTCTTCTTTTAAACCTCCTGTACTATATATTTTATGTATTTAATTTTTAATTGAGGTATAGTTGCTTCACAACATTATATAAGTTTCAGGTATACAACACATCGCTTCACAACTTTTAAAGGTTATACTCCATTTACAGTTACTATAAAATATTGGCTATATTCTGCTGTATAATACATCCTTGTAGTTTGTTTATTTTATACACAGTAGTTTGTATCTTGTAATCCCCTACCCCTATCTTGTCCCTCTTCCCCTCCCCGCTCCCCACTGGTAACCACTAGTTTATTCTCTATATCTGTGAGTCTGTCTCTTTTTTGTTATATTCACTAGTTTGTTGTATTTTTTAGAGTCCACATGTAAGTGAGATCGTACAGCATTTGTCCCATACAATATATATTTTTTAGTTTTTTTATTGAAGTATACGTACAATATATTTTGAAAAGTTTTGTGTATCTGATTTTTGTCCAATATATGCAAATAAGTTTTAAATATTCAGCTAGTACTAAAAGCCTCTAGTGAAAACTACACTCCCTTGCCCAGTCTACAGTCTTGCTCCACACCCCACTCACTCCCAGTGGAAACCACTTTCAACTTTTATTCTCCTTCTACTAGTAATTATTGACACATTTTTATAGGATTATACTGCTATTTCTTGAGCTATTTTAAACATTTCCTAAACACCTCCTGTTTCAGAAGTTAAACTATGTTATATCTCACACACACACACGCACACACACACACACACAACTTCCCTTTCCTTCTTCATCCGCTTCATGTAACTTTATAATTTTTGGCTAAGTCAGCCATCATTTACATTACTATGCCCTGTAACAATTCCCTCTTTAACCCAAGATGCATGTTATGAATATTTCCTTTTCATACAACATTTTGTTTTTCCTGGAGTTGAAATTGCCTTGCTTAGCTTCCCATGTGCTTATCATTTATTTTTTTCTAAATGTTTCAATAGACTTGCTGAACCTTTACCAATAGTTTTTCGCAAATGTTTGAACAAATCAGTTCCATTTTTCGTTTGGTGCCCTTCCTCCAAAAGCCCCCTATCTTCGGTTCTAGGCCCTCTAGAAAAGTCTGGTGCGTGTCTCTCTTTTCACTATTCTCCTCTCTTGGAATTGCTTGTATTAATCAAGGTGGGATAACTGCCATTTAAACCAGATCCCAAATGTATAAAAAGGCACACTATCAGTGTTTATTTCTTATTCACTGATATGGACTGAATTGTGTCCCCCACTAAATTAATATGTCAGAGCTCTAACCCCAATGTGACTGTATTTGGAGGTAGGGTTTTTAGGAGGTAATTAAATGAGGTGGGACTTCCCTGGTGACACAGTGGTTAAGAATCCGTCTGCCAATGCAGGGGACACGGGTTCAATCCCTGGTCCAGGAAGATCCCACGTGCCGCAAAGCAACTAAGCCCGTGTGCCACAACTACTAAGCCTGCGCTCTAGAGCCCGCGAGCCACAACTACTGAGCCCATGCGCCTAGAGCCTGTGCTCCGCAACAGGAGAAACCACTGCAATGAGAAGCCCGCGCACCGCAACAAAAAGAGTAGCCCCCGCTCGCTGCAAGTAGAGAAAGTCCGTGCGCAGCAACAAAGACCCAACCCAGCCAAAAATAAATTAATTAATTACTTTAAAAAAAAAAAATTAAATGAGGTAATAAATGCAATAGGATTGTTGGCCTTATAAGAAGAGGAAGAGAGCAGCTGTCTGCAAGTCCGAAAGAGGGCGCTCATCAGACACTGTACCTTCCAGTGATCTTGGACTTCCCAGCCTTCAGAACTGTGAGAAATGTGTCTGTTGTTTAAGCCACCCAGTCTATGATACTTTGTTATAGTAGTCTGAGCAGACTAAGACAGCACCTTTTTATTGTATGATTCTGAAAGTACCAGTATCTGTCAGTCTTTTTGTGTGTGGAGTTTAAATTCTCCAATCTACTCTCCAATCTGTTGACAGAATTCTGGGAGTCGAGCAGGAGAAGGGAGTCTAAGAATTATAATTCAGTTTGAAAATTTTCACTTAATCCCCACACTTATAACTCCATGCCTTATTTACTCTTCTATCTAGAAGAGAATAGGGAGCCACCAAAGTGTTGCCAGCCAGGAAAGATAAGATCAAATATGCTGGTAGGTCTGGGGCTCAGAGAATTATGAACAGCAGCAAGCAGCTTACTTGGGACACAGATGACCCTTGCTCAACAAACAGTGGACTCATCCTACCTCCCCAGGGGTACCTCCAGTAATTCCCTATGGTAGTGTTTTCCAGAATGGGGCATGACTATCACTGGGGGCTCTAGGGATAATTTTAGCAGCATGTAACCAAATATTTTTCAAAGATTAACATATATTTCAATGGGAATTCCAAAATAAAACTTGCATTCAAAACCCATGGAAAAAAAATAATAACTCCATGCCTTGTTCTATCCTTGTCTTAGACCTGGTGTCCCAAAGTCGAGTGTCTCTCTCTGATCCAGTTTCTCCAGAGCATAAAACTCTTTGGGCAGGCTGGAGGTACATGGAGTTGTAGTCCTCTGGGTAGGTCATGTAAGGAAGGGAATCAGTGAGCTCAACTATTCTATAAAAATTTTCAACCACCATCCCTTTTTCTATCCAGGCATATTACCTTTACCTTCTGTAGTACCTGCTGGATCCAAGTGCAGAACATCTAAAGAGTTCTACATGGCAAACTGACTTGTTCATCATTAAAACTCCTCAATTCTGCCACTGTCCCCAGGCACATAGGCATATATCCCCCTGCTCTGCTAAATTAAGTCGGCATCTACTTCTTCACATCTTCCAAAAATGTATTGACATTGCTGATCTGTTGCTGTCTCCTTTCCTATTAGTTCTGACCCTGTGAGTTATTATCCCTTGTTATCCTTTGTTCTTATTTGGTGGAGTTATATTAAAGTACAGTCCTCCAGTATATCCTCAAGCCACTTTTTTTTTAAAGAATCCATTTTATTTATTATATTTATTTTTTGGTTGCGTTGGGTCTTCGTTGCTGCACACGGGCTTTCTGTAGTTGTGGCGAGCGGGGACTACTCTTCGTTGCGGTGCGCAGCCTTCTCATTGTGGTAGCTTCTCTTGTTGCAGAGCACGGGCTCTAGGCGCATGGGCTTCAGTAGTTGTGGCACGTGGGCTCAGTAGTTGTGGCTCACGGGCTCTAGAGTGCAGGCTCAGTAGTTGTGGCCCATGGGCTTAGTTGCTCCGTGGCATGTGGGGTCTTCCTGGACCAGGGCTTGAACCTGTGTCCCCTGCATTGGCAGGTGGATTCTTAACCACTGCACCACCAGGGAAGTCCCCCGTCAAGCCACTGTGGCAAATCCCACCTCAGCTTCCGTCTTCCCAGAAACCGTTCCTACCTAGGTGAGCAAAGATCTCCTTTGTTGCCAATATAATGGAGGATGTTCTAGGCTTATCTCACCCAGCTACACAGGAGGAGATGACATAGTTGACTCCTCTTTCCTTCACACAGTACTCGCCCCACCCCGTCCCACCCAGGCATCTCCTGGCTTTTCTCCTACATTACTGGTTCTAAATATCTGCCTTCTTTTATTGGTTTCTCCATCTCTACCTGATGTCAAAATGTTGACACTTCCTGGGTCTTAAAATTGGAATGTCTCTTCCCTAGTCATGTCTTTACCTTGGGTAAATTTATTCATTCTCATATTTTTAACTGATTTATCACAGATGAATACTTCCAGACCTAACCTCTCCTCTGAGGTCTAGACTCATCTATCCAACCATCTATTTGACATTTCTTAGACATCGAATAATTATTTTTAGTCGTATTTAACCATACTCATAGTAACCAATATTTATTGGGCACTTACTATGTACCATGGAATATTCTAGGTTCTTGGGATATATTAGTATCATATTTCTCTCCTTCGTGGTGCTTATGCTCCAACGAGAGGAAATGAAGATTAACAATTGACCTTATAAAAGAATCATAGTATAGGGAATTCCCTGGCAGTCCCATGGTTAGGACTCCGTGCTCTCACTGCCGAGGGCCCGGGTTCAATCCCTGGTTCGTGAATTAAGATCCCACAAGCCATGCAGCGTGGCCAAAAAAAAAAAAAAAGGTCATAGTATAATAGAAGGTGATGAAACAGAAGTGCTAGGTAAAAAGAGAAAGTAGAGTGCTAGGGATGGAAGAGCAGTCGTGGTTTTAAATAGGGTGATCAGCGTAGACCTTACCAAGATGCTGAAATCTGGGCAAAGGCTTAGAGGTGAGGTCAGTGAGATAGTTAAGATATCTGTAGGAAGAGCATTCCAGAAAAAAAAAAAGAGAGAGACACTACAAAGATCCTGAGGTGGAAGTGTACCTGGTATGTTCATGGGACAGCAAGGAGAACAGTGCAGCTGGAAGGGAATGAGCAAGGACGTGTGTAGAAGACGAGGCCATGACTCTGGCTTTTACTCGGAGCTGGATGTGGCGTCATTGGATGGCTTTGAGTACAATTCAAAAAGATCCTCTTGCTGCTGCACTGTGAAAAGATACTGTAATGGAGTATGAGTAGAACAAGGGAGATCAGGTAGGACCCTTGTGCAGAAATTTCAAACTTAACATGTACAACATTGAATTAAAAAAAATTTTCCCCTAAATCTCTTCTTCCCTATGTCAATAACAGGCTCCACCCAGAAGCTAAAGCCATACATCTAGGGATCACGCTTGTTTCTTCCTTTTCTATCGCCTTCTTCTCCTTAAATCCATTAACAAGTCCTATCCCTTATCCGTGAACTCCTCTCCATCACCAAGCCATTATCCCTGATCAACAACCAGTCTCTTGTCTCTTAACAAAAGACAGCAGCCAAGCCAAATAAGGTTCTAGCCTCAGCTTCCTGACAATTACCGCCAGCTGCATCTTCTGATGATGAGGGAGATCCCTCACTCACTTAGAGATCCTCTTGCCTTCATATCCCCCAAGTCATCATTCTCCCTCCATTCTCCAAAAAGTAAAATGTTTTCCATTAATTATTCAAATTTTTTCGGTTTTATTAAAAGGAAAAACCTGCTGAGATGATTTTTTAAAACAAGTCAGTGTCATAGAAACCATCAAAACAATTCAGAAATCAGAAGAAACAGCAATAAAATTTTCCATTTGGGGAAGGGAGAAAAACACAACTACAAAAGCATTCCTTTGCTTTTTTCTCTCTGCCACCCAAGTCCTATTTGTACTTGACAAGGCCAAATTAAACTTTTTTTTGCCTTGTTAGGAACTGCAAGGACTTTTTCATTCTTCTCTTTTTCTCAGACAACAGCAGTCCTCTTCCAAGACACCAGACTGACTTCAATTTTTCACCATAATCCCACCGGATTTCCCTCCCTGTTTTCTCTGGAGAATGTCATTTGAATATATATTGCAGTGTTAAAAAGGAAATTTTAGTTGAATTTTTTTTGGGTTTTTTTGGTGGTACGCGGGCCTCTCACTGTTGTGGCCTCTCCCGTTGCAGAGCACAGGCTCCGGACGCGCAGGCTCACCGGCCATGGCTCACGTGCCTAGCTGCTCCGTGGCAAATGGGATCCTCCCAGACCGGGGCACGAACCCCATATCCCCTGCATCGGCAGGCGGACTCTCAACCACTGCGCCACCAGGGAAGCCCTAGTTGAATGTTTTTTAAATCACTGATTACTACTCAGTGAAGTTGAGACACTACAATATAGAAAATGATTTTTTCTTCCAGACATGTTTTCATTTGGTGAGAACTATGCATCTATCTTTCTGTTGTGGGTAATGTGAAGACTTCGTGGGAGGCTGTCTGAAGGACTAACAAATTGCCTAATTAAAGATGGTCTTGGGGAATTCCCTGGTGGTCCAGTGGTTAGGACTCTGCGCTTCCACTGCAGGGGAACCCAGGTTCAATCCCTGGTTAGGGAACTATAATCCCGTGAGCCACGTGGTGCGGCCAAAAAAAAAAAAAAAAAAGCCGTCTCGATTTGCTTTTCTTTATTGACTGTTTCACCTTTTTCCTTAACATTTCTGCTACTTGAAGCATTTCTGCTCATGCAAAGGAAGGACAGTCTAACGGTTAAGAGTGCAGAAGTTCTGAAGCCAGATGCTTAGGTTTAAATCCCAGCCTGGCTACTTCTTCGCTGTGTGACCACGGGCAGGTCACTTAACCTTCATCTCAGTTTCCCCATCCTACTGACATAAGATTGAGATATGCCCAGCACATTCTAAGTGCAATGTAAGTGCTAGCTACAACTAAGGGCTAGGTATACATTTGTTGCCAGGGATCAAATGATAGACGAGAGCAACGCCATCTTGCCCTATGGAGCTTTCTAGCTGTAGGACTTAAGCAAATGACTTAACATGAGCCTTGGTTTAATTATTTGTAATCAAGTGTTTCCCTCACAGGATTCTTACGGGAATCACATGAGATATGCCAAGGAAAATGCTTAATAGGGTGTGGTGAATATTAAACACTCAACAGGAGCTAATACTGTACAGCAAGACAGGCAGATCATTAAACAGCCTAAGAGATGCAATAACTTATAATAGAAGTTTAGAATGCTATAGGAGCGCCCCCTAGGATATCGAAAGTGAGTCCTAAAAAATAAGGAGGAGTTCGCCAGAATAAAAAGAGGAAGAGAGTTCCCAGAAGAGGAAGCCAGAGAGCTTCACCGGTTTAAACAAACTAGAAGTTTAATGTAGTAAAGAATGGAAGCCGGGAGTGGCAGGCAGAAATCAAGTCATTAATAGAGCTTTTCAGCTATACTCAAAGTTGACCGTATCCTGAAAAATGGGAGAAATGAGAAGCCAGGTAATGGGCTCAAATAGGGGGTGATAAAACCAGAATGGCACTTTAAAATGAGCCTGATGTCTGCAGACTAGGGAATGGAAGGGAGGGGGTCAGGAGGCAGGACGCCCTTTGGGAAGCTGCTGCAGTTTCTAGGTTCTAAGTGAGGGCTGGAAGGTGGTGAACTGGGACAGGGTAGTGACAATGGGAATGGAGAGACCTGGTGTCCTTCCTCAATCCTGCTGCTTTGGTGAGCACTTCATGTCTTCAGTCTGAAGTCTTCTTTCCTATGTAGATCCCACTGTGACTTTCTCACCTCCTCTCACCTACTGCAGTGAGGGGTGTTATTGTCCTCCTGAAACTTCCCCAAACATCCTGCCCCAGCAGCAGGCACTGGAGGAGAGCTCACCAGCTTAGCTGGTTTGAGTGTTGATTTCCTCCCACAAAGAGAACAATTCTTAATCAAATATTGCTTGAGGCCCCCTATCATTTGTTTTACATGCTGCCATGTGGAGCTGCCCCCAGGTATGTCATATGACCACAGTGTCGCCAAGATGATTAGGACTGCAGTTTTCCAGCTGGAAAGGTAATATTTACCTCACCAGGAGGAGAAGTGAAACTACTTCTTCATATAATAAAATAATGACTTACAAACTTCTTCACCACCTGACCATACTGTATCCAACTATTTATAAATAATTCCTTGGAAATGACTTGGGTGTTGGGCAGTGGGGAGGGTAAATTAGCTCTGTTATGGGCTTCCCTGGTGGCGCAGTGGTTGAGAGTCCGCCTGCTGATGCAGGGGACACGGGTCCGTGCCCTGGTCCGGGAAGATCCTACATGCCGCGGAGCGGCTGGGCCCGTGAGCCATGGCCGCTGAGCCTGCACGTCCGGAGCCTGTGCTCCGCAACGGGAGAGGCCACAACAGTGAGAGGCCTGCGTACCGGCAAAAAAAAAAAAAAAAATTAGCTCTGTTTTGGGAGCCCAACCCACCCTAATCACCTAATCCACCCTAATCACCTAATCCACCTTATCCACGGTCAGAGTTCAATGTAATCCTGTATAGAGGTTGTGGGTTGTGATAAGTGAGCAGTAAATATCTAATCAACTGAAGAAGAAATGCCATTTTAGAGGTCATTGGCCTCACTGTGCTCCTCCAAAACCATTATGGGATTTGGGTAGGAGGTTAGTTTTATGGTTTGTTTTCGTTTCCTTTGTCATCTTTGCTCAGTAGCAGTCCTGACTGGAATAGCCTCAAGCAAAATTGTAAGGGTGGTGAACTGAGACAGCATTTTCCTCGTTTCACCACTCTTTGCTTTCCTAAACTTCAGTGCCTTCACCTGATCCTCTCTTGAAAGCAGGAAAAGGTATGAACTTATTTACAATAAGACTAGTGTGTGTGTCTTAGCGTAAGGTGGACCCAGTCCCAGGGAAGCAAAGGTGATCTCAGACTCAGAGGGCCTGGAAAATTTGCTGAAAAACATGAATTTAGGATCATGAAGATAATAGGGGGAAGCGCAAGTCAAAACCAGTTCAACTGAAATCAACTTCCAGTCTGAGAGCCATGAACCTCAAGTCTTCCTCCCCTGCTCCCCTCTGGTCATGCCCCGTGCAACTTTAACTTTTAACTTCACAAACCATCCAACACCGTAACTTCAGATCTTTAGCTGCCATGCTGTAGCAAGCTTCACCCCCTGGTGCTTATGCAAAATCCCTTAGCCAGAAATAGGTAAAACCATATCACTTGGAACTGTGCCTACTCCAAAATAATAAACTTATAAATCCCTCTCTGAAAACAATGGCCTCAAACCTACACTTCAAGTTCATGGAGACTTCAGTCTTTATCCCTTTTCCCAACCTCAGCCCTTCCTAGTTTTATTTATTTAATTTAATTTATTTATTTATTTATTTATTTATTTATTTATTTATTTATTTATTTTTGGCTGCGTTGTGTCTTTGTTGCATGTGGGCTTTCTCTAGTTGCGGTGAGCGGGGGCTACTCTTCATTGCAGTGTACGGGCTTCTCATTGCAGTGGCTTCTCTTGTTGCGGAGCACGGGCTCTAGGCGCACAGGCTTCAGTAGTTGTGGCTTGTGGGCTCTAGAGCATAGGCTCAGTAGTTGTGGCGCACGGGCTTAGTTGCTCCACGGCATGTGGGATCTTCCCAGACCAGGGCTCAAACCCGTGTCCCCTGCATTGGCAGGTGGATTCTTAACCACTGCACCACCAGGGAAGTCCCCCTTCCTAGTTTTAGAGCCTCTGTAATCTAACCTGAATCCCATTCACTGAACTGAATTTATTAGGTTTCTATTTTATGCCAGACATTGTTCTAGACCAGTTGTTGTCAGCCTTGGCTGTAGACTGGAATCATTCAGAGACCTTTAAAAAAATACCATGCCTGGAACTCACCCAGAGATTCCAATTTAACTGGTTCAAGGTGCAGTTTAGGCATAAGGACTTTCTAAAGCTCTCCGAGTGATTACAATCCACCGTTAAGAGCCGTTGTTCCAGGTACTGGAGATACAGCAATGAACAAGACAAACAAGGCAGAACTCTTATTTTAACAAGTTCAAATTCTGTCCCTCCTCTGATTACCAGCTGTCTCAATTCTCTTGCTAGCTTATCTTTTCTACTATTCTTGCTCTTCCAGGTCATGGTCCTAGATAAAACCGTCTAACACTCTCTTTTCTCAAGCCCCCAGGTGTCCTGTCCCAGCTGTGTGAAACATATAACTCTGCTGATTAGCTTCATTACAAATTTATGAGCTCCATTCTCAGTCTGGCTCTCAACATTGGCAAATTTTTACTTATCTTTTGGCAGCTTCCTTTCTCATCTTTGAGAGCAAACATTTCAAATCTTTATTTCTCTCTTAAAACCCCATATCAAGATCCTGTCTCTCTCACTCTCAGCAGATAACTCAACCTCTTTTTAACAAAGAAAATAGTAGCCAGAGTGGTGAAATCCTTCAGCATTCTTCCTTCCCACCTTAACAGTGCCTTCCTTTTCTCCCCCTTGTATCTGTAATTTCTCTCTACAGCCAGACCCTTCTCTACTTCTTACAAATGTCCTCAAGCATCTACCTATTAAACCTACATAGAGGGACTTTCCTGGTTGTCCACTATGTAAGACTCCGTGCTCCCAATGCAGGGGGCCCAGGTTTGATCCCTGGTCAGGGAACTAGACCCCACATGCATGCCACAACAAAGATCCCACATGCCGCAACTAAGACCCGGCACAGGCCAAAATAAATAAGCAAAATAAATAATTTTTTAAAAACCTGCTTAGAATCAGTCTATTTGCTCTCTCTCCTTTCACTGACATATATATCTGGACAGACTTCTCTACACTCACAGCTTCCACCTCCATTTCTCCACTTAGACCTCATGAATTGCAGTTTGACTTCCACTGCTATCACTATGCAGCTGTGCTTTCCAAACTTTTCCATGTCACAGCAGCCAGAGAAAATTACTATATTTATTTGGTATCCTGAGAACAACATCAAAGTCAATCTAGCTCCTCCCGGCCATGTCAGGAACTTAAG
Source organism: Mesoplodon densirostris (assembly GCF_025265405.1). NCBI lineage: Eukaryota > Metazoa > Chordata > Mammalia > Artiodactyla > Ziphiidae > Mesoplodon > Mesoplodon densirostris. The sequence continues at coordinate 75,145,170 of NC_082661.1, forward strand.
GGGTTAAGTTTTCAGCCCCCCTTGCAATCATTCATGCCTCACCAGCCTACCTTGGCATACCAGGGGGGAGGCTCTCTTCCACTGCAACTGGTCTGGCAAAGGACACCAGTGACCTAACTGACAAATGCAGTGTCCACTTCTCTGTCCTCTTCCGTTCTATAGCACAGTTTATTGAACATGGAGATCCTATTTAAAATGACCACATTTGGTCAAGATAATGGGGAATTGGAGGCCAGGAAGTAGGTGGAGATGAGAAGAGCAGGCTACTTTCCTTTCACTGTCTCCTTAATCAAAGCCCAGTTGTAGGGCTTCCCTGGTGGCGCAGTGGTTGAGAGTACTCCTGCCGATGCAAGGGACACGTGTTCGTGCCCCGGTCTGGGAAGATCCCACATGCCGTGGAGCGGCTGGGCCCGTGAGCCATGGCTGCTGAGCCTGCGTGTCCGGAGCCTGTGCTCCGCAACGGGAGAGGCCACAACAGTGAGAGGCCTGTGTACCGCAAAAAAAAAAAAAAAAAGCCCAGTTGTATAGGAGAATCAATAGGCAATGCCTGGGAATCCATGGTCAGATTACGCGGCCAGAGAAGGTCATTTGCCCCAGGCAAAGGGCCCCAGAGTCTTTTTTTTTTTTTTTGGCTGCCTCCCACGGTTTGAGGGATCTTAGTTCCCCAACCAGGGATCGAACCCGTGCCCCCTGCAGTGGAAGCATGGAGTCTTAACCACTGGACCAGTAGGGAAGTCCCAGGGGCCCCAGAGTCTCAACTGACTAAGCAATTGGTAAACTGTGACACTCATGAACATTTTGTGTATTATTGTACCCCTAGAATGCTTTCACAAATCAATTCGAATTCATTAAGATCCTGACCATGGACTATCTGCATATTTCTGAGGAGAGGCCATTTAGGGAGTCTTTGCGTTACAAACCTTAGGATGGTTTTTGTTGTGTGTGTGGTTTAACTTGGGATTGTCCACAGCATCCATGCGTAACTGCTTACCTTACCTTCATGTTGGCTTCATTTTCTCCCAGTTGGCCCTTACTCTAATGGTAAAGTTTGGCCTGACAAAAGAGCATTTTCCCACCAAAATAATAGGGGTAGAATGTTAACAACTTGGCTACATTTAAACTATATAGTACCTAGTTGGTGTGTGGTGGGAGGGGGTTTGGGAGATTGACTGGTTAGGTTAAATTCTAAGGTCATTGGTCTCTTCAATTTGCCCTATTATGCCTGTTGCCAACCAGGCTGAGGATGCTGGAGTTCACTGCCTTAGAAATCCCTTACCATAAACCTACCTGCAGAGACTCCTAAAACTCTGTAGGGATTTGTGCTGGGTATTCTCTATTTGCCCTTCCAGATCCATTCTCACCCATCTCAGCTCTGTTCTGTACCCCTGGACACTAAACCTTTACCAACGGTATCGTCTGGGTTTTCTCACCCTTCAGCTTTGGGTTCGGGTCAGTTACCAGCAGGAAATCGGGGGGCAGGAGGAGAGGGAAGTCAGGATCATTGTTCTCACTCTTTCCCCTCTTGTAAAAGTTCTGCGTGGTTACACTCCTCCCGCTAAGGCCGTAGCTCCCGTCAGGCTGCCCCTTTACACAGAGCTGGCTCTTATCTGCTGCTGGAAACATCTTTCCCCTTCTTTCCCCTTCAGGCCTAGAGTTAGTAATGACTTCCCAATGTCCCTGGGCACTTCATCATTTCTTATTCTATCTTTGTATTGGCCTCTCTGACTACACCCTTTATAACTAGTCCCTTCGTTAAACTCTTTGTAGTTAAACCCTGTGGGTATATCATCTTTTTCCTGACAAGACCCTAACTGTATGAGCACATGTATAGCTGTATGCCAATGGTTCAGCATTTCAGTGAATATAATTACTATTGTTAGTCTATGTTTTCCTCTTAACTTTTTCATTTATTTAGTTATCTACTACTTTAATTCCCTAACATGTTTCAAGGGGTATTATCCTAGTGATGGAGGGACAGGGGGAAGCCAGAAGCTGTTGGCACTAGTAGGCACAATTAAAGTGGGTTCTAAAAAGCATGGCATGTCGTCCATGAGTTGGGTTGAAAAACTTTGAAAACAAATGTGAAATAAGTACATTAAGTTTTAAGTTACTTCCAGGTGAAGTATGATCACATTTTCATCAATGTAATTCTGATGTGTTTATCTTATTTTCCCAACTGTATTGAGAACATTTTGAAACCAGGAATATAGGCTATACTTTTGTCTCCCTTATAAAACTCAGTATTTTCCAGAGTAAATACTACAGTACTACATGATCTATAGCTGGTTTAATCTGCAAGTACAGAGGAACCAAGAAAATGAAGGGCCAACTGTCAATTGTACTCAGATTTTCAACTGTGTGGAGGGTGGTCACCCCTAACTCTCGAATTGTTCAAGCGTCAACAGTATAATGAAGGAAACCAGACCAGAGGAAGAGAGGGCTAAAAGAAGGACACAATTAATTTATGAGACCTAGCTACAGAAGGGCAAGGGCAGGGCTTCCCTGGTGGCGCAGTGGTTGAGAGTCCGCCTGCCGATGCAGGGGACACGGGTTCGTGCCCCGATCCCGGAAGATCCCACATGCCGCGGAGCGGCTGGGCCCGCGAGCCATGGCCGCGGAGCCTGTGTGTCCGGAGCCTGTGCTCCGCAACGGGAGAGGCCACAGCAGTGAGAGGCCCGCGTACAGCAAAAAAAAAAAAAAAAAAAAAAAAAAAAAAAAAAAAAAAAGGGCAAGGGCAACAGAGAATGAAGAATGCCAGGTTGGGTGGGTAGGGGTGATGTAATGTCAAGAAATTAAATGGAAAACAATGGGTTTTAAAAGCACAAAAGAAAACAGAAAGTGGTTTTTTAAAACTATTATAGGCAATTACTTTCTTCTGAATCTTAGAGCATTTAATATTAAATACTGAACGCAGACTAAGGAGTCACCAAAATTTAAGAGGATGTTGTAAAGATATAATAAATGAGTTAATGACATGAAAGTACTCTGGATTCTTTTCAACAACAACATTCGTATAAAAGCAAGATGTTATTTCATGTTAAATTTATAGATTGCATACATGATATACACTCTAATGGCCACTATCTGAAAACACACCTAAGATTAGAAGGGTTGAAGAAACTGGGAAGTCAAAGATTTTCATCGATTACTTCTTATCGTCTATGTCTCTCTATCCCTGACAATATTTAACTACTAGAAAGTTGTAAAGATGATTGAGGCCATCTTTGTAGATGATTGACCTACATGTCTGAGGTCATTGACTGAATACTTTCATATAGAAAGCACAACACAGTGCAATTATTACCCCCCCTTCATTACAGAAAAGGCTTGAATAAACAGGCAGAATTTGTACCTTTCTCGTTCAACATTTTGGTTTGAGCTAACAGCTGAAAAGTCAGGGCTGCATAAAGTTACCATGTCCTTCAGCAATATCATCCTCCTTCACATTTCAAATTAGGGGGGTAAAAAGTCTGTTTAATTTGCAATTCAAGTCCCATCCCTTTTTTTTTTCTCAACATCTTTATTGGAGTATAATTGCTTTACAATGGTATGTTAGTTTCTGCTTTATAACAAAGTGAATCAATTATACATATACACATGTTCCCATATCTCTTCCCTCTTTCGTCTCCCTCCCTCCCACCCTCCCTATCCCACCCCTCTAGGTGGTCACAAAGCACCGAGCTGATCTCCCTGTGCTATGTGGCTGCTTCCCACTAGCTATCTACGTTTGGTAGTGTATATATGTCCATGCCACTCTCTCACTTTGTCACAGCCTACCCTTCCCCCTCCCCACATCCTCAAGTCCATTCTCTAGTAGGTCTGCGTCTCCATTCCCATCTTACCCCTAGATTCTTCATGACCTTTTTTTTTTTCTTAGATTCCATATATATGTGTTAGCATACGGTATTTGTTTTTCTCTTTCTGACTTACTTCACTCTGTATGACAGACTCTAGGTCCATCCACCTCACTACAAATAACTCAATTTCGTTTCTTTTTATGGCTAATATTCCATTGTACATATGTGCCACATCTTCTTTATCCATTCATCCGATGATGGACACTTAGGTTGCTTCCATCTACTGGCTATTGTAAATAGAGCTGCAATGAAAATTTTGGTACATGACTCTTTTTGAATTACGGTTTTCTCAGGGTATATGCCAAGTAGTGGGATTGCTGGGTCATATGGTAGTTCTATTTGTAGTTTTTTAAGGAACCTCCATACTGTTCTCCATAGTGGCTGTATCAATTTACATTCCCACCAGCAGTGCAAGAGTGTTCCCTTTTCTCCACACCCTCTCCAGCATTTACTGTTTCTAGATTTTTTGATGATGGCCATTCTGACCAGTGTGAGATAATATCGCATTGTTGTTTTGATTTGCATTTCTCTAATGATTAATGATGTTGAGCATTCTTTCATGTGTTTGTTGGCAATCTGTATATCTTCTTTGGAGAAATGTCTGTTTAGGTCTTCTGCCCATTTTTGGATTGGGTTGTTTGTTTTTTTGTTATTGAGCTGCATGAGCTGCTTGTAAATTTTGGAGATTAATCCTTTGTCAGTTGCTTCATTTGCAAATATTTTCTCCCATTCTGAGGGTTGTCTTTTGGTCTTGTTTATGGTTTCCTTTGCTGTGCAAAAGCTTTTAAGTTTTATTAGGTCCCATTTGTTTATTTTTGTTTTTATTTCCATTTCTCTAGGAGGTGGGTCAAAAAGGATCTTGCTGTGATTTATGTCATAGAGTGTTCTGCCTATGTTTTCCTCTAAGAGTTTGATAGTTTCTGGCCTTACATTTAGGTCTTTAATCCATTTTGAGCTTATTTTTGTGTATGGTGTTAGGGAGTGTTCTAATCTCATACTTTTACATGTAGCTGTCCAGTTTTCCCAGCACCACTTATTGAAGAGGCTGTCTTTTCTCCACTGTATATTCTTGCCTCCTTTATCAAAGATAAGGTGACCATATGTGCGTGGGTTTATCTCTGGGCTTTCTATCCTGTTCCATTGATCTATATTTCTGTCCCATCCCTTTTAAGGTCAAATTGGAGTAAGGCTATATCATCATGTACAGTGCCCTTATGTAAACTTAGTTTGTAAACTGTAAGAGTTATGTAGATAATGGCCTTATTGTTATCACTATTAACAACATTAATATTAAAGTGTGGGGCTTCCCTGGTGGCGCAGTGGTTGAGAGTCCGCCTGCCGATGCAGGGGACACGGGTTCGTGCCCCGGTTTGGGAAGATCCCACATGCCGCTGAGCGGCTGGGTCCGTGCGCCATGGCCGCTGAGCCTGCGCATCCGGAGCCTGTGCTCCGCAACGGGAGAGGCCACAGCAGTGAGAAGCCCGCGTACCACCAAAAAAAAAAATATTAAAGTATGAATAATTTTTAAAAATCACAGTAAAAAAAAATCATATACAGTGCCCTGTTAAACTGTATGGAGGAAGATGTGTGTGTGTATGCACATTCTAATTGGAATATAACCAGGGATACAGCTGGAGATCCAGCCAATGAAGAAAGAGAGTGAGGCCTGGGAGGCTAGCAAGCTGTCCAGATGTGTTCTACAGGGGGTCATTTTGGGCACCAGTCTGTGAAGTCCAGTCTTTAGTTTGGTAAGCTTAAAATTCAACTTTGCTAGAATAGCAAGGTGACTGGCTTTCTAGAGGCAGCCTGACCAGAATTATGTCATAGAACACTCTAAACATCAGAACATAACTATTAAGTTCATTAGTGAATTCTCTTCCTCTTGGCTAGAGTCTAGACCAGTGACTGTCAAACAGAGAAAGAGGTTGGAAATAGGGTGGTGGAGGATGACCCTCCCTAGTGAGAAGGAGACTCAGTTTCTCTGGGGAATCTTTTTAAAGTTAAATCCACACTATCCTCCTTCTTACCCAATCCCAGACAGTGTTGTAATTCTGATAGCCCCGTCCAGGAGGGCATGGTCCCTGATTGAAAATTATGGCTAATATTTCTTATTATTAGAAATAATAATTATTATTATTAAGCAAATTACACAACTATATAGGGAAATTTGCTCAACTATATAGGGAAAAAGGTAGAGAATCATTGCCTTAAGCTAAAATTTTCCAAGTTTTTCTCAGCATAAGAATCACCTCAGGGGAGTTCCCTGGCGGTCCAGGGGTTAGGACTCGGCCCTTTCACCGCCGAGGGCCTGGGTTCAATCCCTGGTCAGGGAGCCAAGCCCACGTGGTGGCAAAAAAAAATAAAGAATCACCTCAGGCACTTACTTAACATGGTGTCAGGAATCCCTTCCCTGAAGATTCAGTGAGTCATGGGTGGGCCCCACGTAATGACGGTATTTAGAAAACTGGCTAGTTTGGGCAATGCTGCTACAGGCTAACCTCTCTGGGAATCAAATCATTATCATGCAGGCCTCCTTCTTGCTGTTGCTGAATTTTCCAAGGCACCTGTTCCCACTACCCTCCAGGAGACTCTCAGACATATATCTGCCATTTCTCATGTGGTTCCAACACTTACCCCTTTATGATAGAAGTGAGGGTCAAAGAGTAAAAACAAAGCAAACTCAAAGTCAGCCAGTCAAGCATATACACAGACCCCAGAGGTTAGACCAGCCCTTACTTCTGATTCAAGTACTATATTTCAACCAGCCAGATTCCCCCGACTGATGGACCTTTGGTACTATTCTCTCGATCCCTTGGGTGCTGACCACATAAAGACCACCTGGAGCCGCCGATATGACAGATCTCAATATTAAAATGGAAGGAGGGACTTCCCTGGTGGCTTAGTGGTTAAGAATCTGCCTGCCAATGCAGGGGACACGGGTTGGAGCCCTGGTCTGGGAAGATCCCACATGCCGCAGAGCAACTAAGCCCATGCACCACAACTACTGAGCCTGCACTCTAGAGCCCACGAGCCACAACTACTGAAGCCTGTGCGCCTAGAGCCTGTGCTCCGCAACAAGAGAAGCCACTGCAATAAGCCAGCGCACTGCAACAAAGAGTAGCTCCCGCTTGCTTCAACTGAAGAAAGCCCGTGTGCAGCAGCGAAGATCCAATGCAGCCAAAAATTAAAAATAAATAAATTTATTAAAAACAAAAGAACAGTACGGCACTGGCACAACAGACACATAGATCCATGGAACAGAAGAGAGACCCTTTGCCTGTCTGTTCCATCACTACTCCCATTCTCTGTGCCATGCCCAAGTGGCTGAGTGCTGCCAGAGAAAGCCACTCTTGGTATCACCATGGCCCCAACCGTGCCATCTGTCACATTTACAGAGTTTCTCTAGTCAGTTCATGTTCTTACTTTCCAGTGTGGTTACTTCAAACTTTTCCCATTCTCTCTAAAACCTCCCACCTCTTCCACTTCCTATTCTCAGTTGATGTTGTCACTTTGCGCTCAGCAGAATGGGCCTCCCAAAGATGTCCATGCCCTAATCCCTAGAACCTGTGAATATGTTACATTACATGGCAAACGGGACTTTGCAGATGTAATTAAGATTATGGGTCTTACAATAGAAAAAGTATCCTGAATTATCCAGGTAGGCCCAATTTAATCACATGCATCCTTAAAAACAGAGAACTTTCTCCAGCGGAGGCAAAGAGATGTGGCAGAGAAGTAAGAAAGATTCCAGTTGTGAGAAGGATTCAACATGCTGTGGCTAGCTCTGGGACAGATGCTTCTGCTGCCAAAGGTGACCCCCCACCCCCCAGCTGACAGCCAGAAGGGAAATAGAAACCTTTGTTCTGCAAGCGGAAAGAACTAGATTCTGCTAATGACCTGAGGAGTTTGGAAGCCTGCCAGAACCTGCTAAAACTTGGAGCAGAGAAACCAACAGACCAGCGGAACTGTGAGCTAATAGATTTGTGTTATTTCAAGCTAGTAAGTTTGTGATCATTTGTTACAGCAACAATAGAAAACTAATACACACCTCCTGACTCACAGAAAAATTGAAGCATCCAAAGGGGTGAGTTCAGGGCTTCCCTGGTGGCGCAGTGGTTGAGAGTCCGCCTGCCGATGCAGGGGACCTGGGTTCATGCCCCGGTCCGGGAGGATCCCACATGCCTCAGAGCGGCTGGGCCCGTGAGCCATGGCTGCTGAGCCTGCGTGTCCGGAGCCTGTGCTCCGCAACGGGAGAGGCCACAACAGTAAAAGGCCCATGTACTGCAAAACAAAACAAACCAAAAAAAAACCCCAAAGGGGTGAGTTCAACTTTCTACACGCAGTCTACAAACATAACTGTGTCACTCCCATGCTTCTCTTTCTTCCTTTTTCCCTCTTGTTGTATTGGACTAGCTGTTCTTTCTCATCTCCCAGGCCATTCCTTCCATCTGTTCTGAATACCGTCTCCTCTTGACTTCTGAACTTTGTTGATTATCCTCCCCATTGTCTCCTTCCTCATCCCCTTTACTGATTCCTTCCCATCAGCAGTCAATTGTAGAAAGTTTTCTTCACCTCAGAAAGAAAACCTATACTATTAGCCCTCATTTCCCACCAACCCAAGTTTATTTTACCAATTTATTCTGATAATGCTTTAGCACCCCTTATAGATCAGCCCTCCAGGAAGACAGCTCACTGGCCTGCTGCTGAACCCAGCTCTTTTTCACTCCCACTCAATCAGGATTCCACTCAACATAGCATAACCAAACTCCCTCTGGCTAAGGCTAACAAAGACCTCTATGTTACCAAATTCAATGGACTTTTACATCTTTATTTTACCTGCGCTCTCAGGAGCATTCAATATATTATAGATGGCCATTCTGCCTTTCTCAAAAAGTCTTTTTTTTTTTTTTTTTTTAGTTTCTGCTTTATAACAAAGTGAATCAGTCATACATATACATCTGTTCTTCCCCCATCCCTTCCCTCTTGCGTCTCCCTCCCTCCCACCCTCCCTATCCCACCCCTCCAGGCGGTCACAAAGCACCGAGCTGATCTCCCTGTGCTATGTGGCTGCTTCCCACTATCTATCTACCTTACGTTTGGTACTGTATATATGTCCATGCCTCTCTTTCGCTTTGTCACAGCTTACCCTTCCCCCTCCCCATATCCTCAAGTCCATTCTCAAGTAGGTCTGTGTCTTTATTCCTGTTTTACCCCTAGGTTCTTCATGACATTTTTTTTCTTAAATTCCATATATATGTGTTAGCATACGGTATTTGTCTTTCTCTTTCTGAGTTACTTCACTCTGTATGACAGACTCTAGGTCTATCCACCTCATTACAAATAGCTCAGTTTCATTTCTTTTTATGGCTGAGTAATATTCCATTGTGTATATGTGCCACATCTTCTTTATACATTCATCTGTTGGTGAACACTTAGGCTGCTTCCATGTCCTGACTATTGTAAATAGTGCTGCAATGAACATTTTGGTACATGTCTCTTTTTGAATTATGGTTTTCTCAGGGTATATGCCTAGTAGTGGGATTGCTGGGTCATATGGTAGTTCTATTTTTAGTTTTTTGAGGAGCCTCCATATTGTTCTCCACAGTGGCTGCACCAACTCACATTCCCACCAACTGTGTCCAAGGGGTCCCTTTCCTCCACATCCTCACCAACATTTTTTATTTGTGGTCTTTATGATGACAGCCCTTCTGACAGGTGTGAGGTGATATCTCATTTTGGTTTCAATTTGCATTTCTCTGATGATTAGTGATTTTGAGAATTGTTTCATGTGCCTGTTGGGCATTGGTATGTCTTCTTTGGAAAAATGTCTGTTCAGACCTTCTGCCCAGTTTTTTCTATTTCTGATATTCAGTACTATGAGCTGCTTAGATATTTTCAACATCAACCCCTTATTGTTCAGATCACTTACAAATATTTTCTACCCTTCAGTATGTTGTCTTTTTGTTGTCAATTGTTTCCTTTGCTGTGCAAAAGCTTTTAAGTTTAATTAGGTCCCATTTGTTTACTTTTTCTTTTGTTTCATGTGCCTTAGGTGACAGATCCAAAAAAATATTGCTACAATTTATGACAAAAACTGTTCTGCCTGTGTTTTTTCCTAAGAGTTTTATGCTTTCCAGTCTAACATTTAGGTCTTTAATCCATTTTGAGTTTATTTTTGTATATGGTATGAGAAAATGTTCTAATTTCATTCTTTTGCATGTAGCTGTCCAGTTTTCCCAGCGCCATTAATTGAAGAGACTGTCTTTCCTCCATTGTATATTCTTGCCTCCTTTGTCGTAGATAAGTTGACCATAAGTCGTGGGTTTATTTCTGGGGTCTCTCTTCTGTTCCATTGATCTATGTGTCTGTTGTGCCAGTACCATACTGTTTTTTTGTTTTTAATAAATTTATTTATTTATTTTTAATTTTTGGCTGCATTGGATCGCTGCTGCACACGGGCTTTCTTCAGTTACAGCAAGTGGGAGCTACTCTTTGTTGTGGTGCATGGGCTTCTTATTGCAGTGGCTTCTCTTGTTGCAGAGCACAGGCTCTAATAGTGCAGACTTCAGTAGTTGTGGCTCACAGGCTCTGAAGTGCAGGGTCAGTAGTTGTGGCACACGGGCTTAGTTGCTCTGTGACATGTGGGATCTTCCTGGACCAGGGCTCAAACCCGTGTCCCCTGCGCTGGCAGGCAGATTCTTAACCACTGCACCACCAGGGAAGCCCCAGTACCATACTGTTTTGATTGATGTAGCTTTTTAGTATAGTCTGAAGTCAGGGAGCATGATACCTCCAGCTCTGTTCTTCTTTCTCAAGATTGTTTTGACTATTTGGGATCTTTTGTGCTTCCATACACATTTTAAAATTATTTTTTCTAGATTTCTGATAAATGCCATTGGTATTTTGAAAGGGGTTGCAATGAATCTGTAGATTGCCTTGGGTAGCAGCTATGGTCATTTTAACAATTATTAATTTTTCTAATCCGTGAACGCAGTGTATCTTTCCATCTGTTTGTGTTGTCTTCAGTTTCTTTCATCAGTATCTTACAGGTTTTTTTTTTTGGCCGCACTGCATGGCATGCAGGATCTTAGTTCCCTGGCCAGGGATCAAACCCATGCCCCCATGCCCCCTGCATTGGAAGCATGGAGTCTTAACCACTGGACCACCAGGGAAGTCCCATCTTAAGTTTTCTAAGTACAGTTAGATTTATTCCTGTCTATTTTATTCTTTTTGATGAGATTGTAAATGGGATTGTTTCCTTAATTTCTCTTGTAGTTGTTAGTTTTAGAAATGCAGCTGATTTCTGCATATTGATTTTGTATCCTACAATTTTACTGAATTCATTGATGAGCTCTAGTATTTTTTTTTTTTTTTTTTTTTTTTTGCGGTACACGGGCCTCTCACTGTTGTGGCCTCTCCCATTGCAGAGCACAGGCTCCGGATGTGCAGGCTTAGAGGCCATGGCTCATGGGCCTAGCTGCTCCACGGCATGTGAGATCTTCCCGGACTGGGGCACGAACCCCTGTCCCCTGCATCAGCAGGCGGACTCTCAACCACTGCACCACCAGGGAAGCCCATCTATTTTATATATAGTAGTGTGTATATTTTCAATTTGGATTCCTTCTATTTCTTTTTTTTTTTTTTTTGTCTGGTTGCTGTGGCTAGGACTTCCAATACTATGTTGAATAAAAATAGTGAAAGTGGGCATCCTTGTCTTGCTCTTGTTCTTAGAGGAAAAGCTTTCAGCTTTTCACTGTTAAGTATCATGTTAACTGTCAGCTTATATATGGCCTTTATTATGTTGAGTTATGTTCTCTATATACCACTTTGTGTAGAGTATGTGTGTGTGTGTGTATGTGTAGAGTTTTTATCATAAATCGATGTAGAATTTTTTCAAAAACTTCTTCTGCATCTACTGAGATGATCATATGATTTTTATTCTTAAATTTATTAATGTGGTGTATCACATTGATTTATTTGCAGATACTGAACTATTCTTGCAACCCTGAGATAAATCCCACTTGATCATGGTGTATTATCCTTTTAATGTATTGTTGGATTTGGTTTGCTAATATTTTGTTGAGAATTTTTGCATCTATGTTCATCAGTAATATTGGCCTGTAATTTTCTTTCTTTCTTTTTTTTTGATATCTTTGTTTGATTTTGGTTATCAGGGTGATGCTGATCTTGTAGAATAAGTTTGGAAGCATTCCTTCCTCTACAGTTGTTCTACAATTGTTTGGAATAGTTTGAGAAAAATAGGGTTAACTCTTCTGTAAATGCTTGGGAGAATTCACCTGTGAAGCCATCTAGCCTTGGACTTTTGTTTGGGAGTTTTTTGTTTTTGTTGTTTTTTAATTGGAGTATAGTTGCTTTACAATGTTGTGTTAGCTTCTACTGCACTGCAAAATGAATCAGCCATACGTATACATATATCCCCTTCCTTTTGGATTACCCTCCCATTTAGGACACCACAGTGAATTAAGTAGAGTTCCCTGTGCTATACAGTATGTTCCCATCAGTTGTCTATTTAATACATAGCATCAATAGCATATATGTGTCAATTCCAATCTCCCAATTCCTCCCACCCCACCCCTTTCCCCCTTGGTAACCATACATTTGTTCTCTATGTCCATGTCTCTATTTCTGCTTGGCAAATAAGGTCATCTATGCCATTTTACTAGATTCCACATATATGCGTTAATATACAGTATTTGTTTTTCTCTTTCTGACTTACTTCACTCTGTATGACACTCTAGGTCCATCCACTTCTCTACAAATGACCCAATTTCATTCCTTTTTATGGTTGAGTAATATTCCATTGTATATATGTACCACATCTTCTTTATCCATTCCTCTGCTGATGGACATTTAGGTTGCTTCCATGCCCTGGCTTTTATAAATAGGGCTGCTATAAACATTGTAATGCATGTGTCTTTTTGAATTATGGTTTTCTCTGGGTATATGCCCAGTAGTGGGCCTGCTGAGTCATAGTGTAGTTCTATTTTTAGTTTTTTAAGGAACCTCCATACTGTTTTGTTGGGAGTTTTAAAATTACTGATTCAATTTCATTACTGGTAATTGGTCTGTTCATATTGTCTATTTCTTCCTGATTCAGTCTTGGGAGATTGTACATTTCTAGGAATTTGTCCATTTCTTCTAGGTGGTCCATTTTATTGGCATATAGTTGTTCATAGTAATCTCTTATGATGCTTTGTGTTTCTGTGGTGTCCATTGTAATTTCTCCTTTTTCATTTCTGATTTTATTGATTTGGGCCCTCTTTTTTTCTTGATGAGTCCAGCTAAAGGTTTATCCATTTTATCTTTTCAAAGAACCAGCTCTTAGTTTTACTGATCTTTTCTCTTCTTTTCTTTCTTTCTTTCTTTCTTTTTCTTTCTTTCTTTCCTTCTTTCTTTTTTTCTTTGTCTCTATTTCATTAATTTCTGCTCTGATCTCTATGATTTCTTTCCTTCCACTAACTTTTTTTTGTGTTTGTTCTTTTTCTAATTAATTTAGGTGTAGGGTTAGGTTGTTTATTTGAGATTTTTCTTGTTTCCTGAGGTAGGCTTGTATCACTATAAACTTCCCTATTAGAACTGCTTTTGCTGCATTCCATAGATTTAGGATTATTGTGTTTTCATTTTCATTTGTCTCTCAGTATTTTTTTTTTTTTTTTTTTTTTTTTTTTTGCTGTACGCGGGCCTCTCACTGCTGTGGCCCCTCCCGTTGCGGAGCACAGGCTCCGGACACACAGGCTCCGCGGCCATGGCTCGCGGGCCCAGCCGCTCCGCGGCATGTGGGATCCTCCGGGATCGGGGCACGAACCCGTGTCCCCTGCATCGGCAGGCGGACTCTCAACCACTGCGCCACCAGGGAGGCCCTCTCAGTATTTTTTTATTTCTTGTTTGAGTCCTTCAGTGATTCATTGGTTGTTTAGTAGCATATTGTTTAGCCTCCATGTGTTTTTGTTATCTACATTTTTTTTGTTATTTTTAGTTGATTTCTAGTCTCATCACGTTGTGGTTGGAAAAAATGTTTGGTATAATTTAAATTTTCTTAAATTTACCAAGGCTTGTTTTGTTTTGTGGTATAGTATGTGTTCTGCCCTGGAGAATGTTCCATGTGCACTTGAAAAGAATGTGTATTCTGCTGCTTTGGGATGGAATGTTTTATATATATATATATATATATATATATATATATATATATATATGTATATGTCTATTTGTTTTAATGTGTCATGTTGTGTTTCCTTATTGATTTTCTGTCTGGGAGATCTGTCCATTGATTTAAGTTGGGTGTTAAATTCCCCTCCTATTATTGTTTTGCCATTGATTTCTCCCTTTATGTCTGTTAATATTTGCCTTTTGTATTTATGTGCTCCTAACTTGGGTGCATATATATTTACAATTGTTATATATTCTTCTTGGATTGATCCCTTGATCATTATGTGATGTCTTTCTTTGTCTCTTATTACAGTCTTTGTTTAAAAGTCTATTTTGTCTTGATATAAATATTGCTACCCTGACTTTCTTTTGATTTCCATTGCATATTACATCTTTTTCCATCCCTTCCCTTTCAGTCTCTGTGTGTCTTTAGATCTGAAGTGAGTCTCTTGTAGGCAGCATATAGATAGGTCTTGCTTTTTTTATCTATTCAGTCACCCTAAGTTTTTTTTGTTTTGTTTTGTTTTTAGAATTCTCTCTTCTCTTTAATCACTGTGTTTCAGATTTTACAAATAATCTTAGAACAATTCAGGTAACTAAGGTTTTGGGAGGAAACAGTTCTTACTTGTACATGAAAAACTACTACATGCTCCATTTTTTTGTAAATAACTCCATTGGCTGGATTAACAAAGATTGTCACAGAAACACAGAACTTTTTTAAAGCCATAGATCACTGCATATATATTCACAAAAAGCCATAAACAAATGTGCATTTCTTCTTACTAGGAGAACTTAATTAGATGTTTGAACATTAAGGCAGTGATGATTCTAAAACATAATGAAATTCTAAGTTAAGCCTTTATGTTTATTTTGAAACCCATATTCATAGGCAACTGTGACCAAAGCAAACTTTTATCTACCAGCTTGAGTTCATCTGCCCAGGGTATGTTATTTATCCACTACCAAAAATTCTTTGACAGGATAGGAATTAGTAGCGACACCATTGATTTACTTTAATGAATTATTAGTCCCCTCCTTAGGTTTTATTTTGAGGATTTAGCTTTCAGCAGCATAAGCATGTGCCACAGAAGGAACAGAGCATTTTTCTGTGTAAACTTAGAAAAATTTACAGACCGCACTGATTTTTACTTGCTTGAAAGTTGGCCAATAGTCAAGAACTCAGAATCTCCTAAATACAGAAAACCCCAAAAGCATGCTTCACCACACACCCATCTCAAAACATAGATGTTCTTGATTATTGAAGCACTTGGTTTTCACATCATTTTCTTTGAAGATTGTTTGGTATTACCCTTTCTAAACAAACAAAGCAACAAAATGCAGAATACGATATTTTAGATGGATCTATTCTATAATTGCTACCCTCAAGGCACAAATACTGTCCTTGCTAGACCAATGTGTTTCCTCATTTAAGAAAAAATGAGAGATGGATGAAAAGAAGATTCACTTTAAAATAGTTGTTGACTGCACTCTTGCCCTATCAAGCTTATGCAAAGTATTCAAATTTAGTGGGGAATGTCCTTTTCTCCTTATGTTATTTTTTTTAACATTTAGAGAGACAAAACTCAGACTCAGCTGGTGGGTGCATTTTGAGGAGCATCTCTGGGGCACCATCTTGGCCTTCTGTAAGGAGTAGGAGGGATGCTCATAGGACACACTCCAGTCTGAGCTAACAGGCATGATTTCACAGCCCAGCGTTTCCATAGTTGGGGTGACTTACTGTCCCTTAGACTGAAAGTCAGTCATCCTACGTTTTTTGATTGGGACATTTAGTCATTTACATTTGAAGTAATTATGGATAGGTTGTATTTAATTTCATTTAGTTAATTGTTTTCTGGTTGTTTTTGTAGTTCTTCGCTGTTTCTTTCTTTTTCTCTTGCTCTCTTCATGATTTGATGATTTTCTTTAGTGTTATGTTTGAATTCCTTTCTGTTTATTTTTTATGTCTCTATATTAGGTTTTTGGTTCATGGTTACCATGAGGTTTATATATAGCAATCTTTATATATACATGATTATTTTAAGTTGCTGATGTCTTAATTTCAAATGCACTTTAACAACCCTCCATTTTTACTCTCCTCCCCCCATCATTACTGTTTTTGACATCATATTTTACATCTTTTTGTTTTGTGTATCCCTTAACTGCTTATCACAGATATAAATGGTTTTACTACTTTTGTCTTTTAACCTTCCTGCTAATTTTGCACATGGTTGATTTACTACCTTTTCTGTATATTTGCCTTTACCAATGAGGTTTTACTTTTTTGTAATTTTCATGTTTCTAGTTGTAGCCTTTTCTTTTTCACTTAGAGAAATCCCTTTAACATTTCTTGTAAAGCTGGTTTGATGGTGTTGAACTCTTATCTTTTGCTTATCTGTAAAACTTTTTTTTTGAATTTTAGAATTTTATTTACTTTTTTATACAGCAGGTTCTTATTAGTTATCCATTTAATACATATTAGTGTATATATGTCAATCCCAATCTCCCAATTTATCACCTCCCCTCCCCCCACCCCGCTTATCTGTAAAACTTTTGATCTCTCCATCCAATCAGAAAGAAAGCCTTGCTTGGTGGATTATTCTTGGTTGTAGTTTTTCCCTTTCATCACTTTAGATATGTCGTGCCAGTCCCTTCTGGCCAGCAGAGTTTCTGCTGAAAAGTCAGCTGAGAGCCTGATGGGAGTTCCCTTGTATGTAATTTATTGCTTTTCCCTGGCTGCTTTTAATATTCTCTCTTTATCTTTAATTTTTGTCATCTTAAATACAATGTGTCTTGGTATGTTCCTCCTTAGGTTGATCCTGTTTTGCACTCTCTGTGCTTCCTGGACCTGGATGTCTGCTTCCTTTCTCAGGTTATGTAAGTATTCAGCTATTATGTCTTCAAATATGTTCAGTCCCTTTCTCTCTCTCTCCTCTTTCTGGGATTCCTATAATGTAAATGTTAGTATGCCTGATGTTGTGCCAGAAGTCTCTTAAACTGTCCTCATTTCCTTTTATTCTTTTTTCTGTTCAACCTCAGTGATTTCCACAGCTCTATCTTCTAGCTCACTGATACCTTCCTCTGTATCATTTAATCTACTCTTGATTCCTTCTAGTTTATTTTTCATTTCAGTTACTGTATTCTATCTCTCTCATTCTTCTTTATATTTTCTAACTCTTTGTTAAAAACTCCTAATTTCTCACTCTGTTCATCCATTTTTCTCCCGAGTTCTTTGATCATCTTTACAATCATTACCTTGAACTCTTTATCAGGTGGATTGCCTATCTCCATTTCACTTAGTTCTTCTTTTGGGGCCTTATCTTGTTGCTTCATCTGGAACATTGTCACCTCATTTTCCAAGTTGCTATTTTTACTTCTATGTATCTGGTAGGTTGGTTACATATCCAGACCTTGGAGAAGCTGCTGTTTGGAGGAGATGTCCTATGCATCCCAGCAGCACACTCCCCTCTGGTAACCAGAGCTATATGCTCTAGGGATGCTCCCTATGTTGGGCTACATAGGTCCTTCTCTTGTAGTGGGCTGACTACTGTGGGCAGTTTGGTAGGCGTGGCTGGCCCCCTGTCCAGTTGGTTGCCAGGCCCTGCCTGTGCGGAGGCTGCCAGCTGCTGTTTGGTGGGGCCAGGTCACGAGTTGGCTAGCTATGGAACCTCGGGGGCTAGCTCGTGGTGGGCAGAGCTAGGTTCTGTAGTGCGTGGTTGTGGGGCTGGACTTCCCAAATATAGTGTTGGTGGTGGGTAGGACCAGTTCCTGACAAAGCTGGCTGCAGGTTCTGGGGTTTCCCAAAGCTGGTGCTGGCCCACTGGTGACTGGGTTTCAGAAAGAAACCAGAGCCTTGGAGCCTTGGGTGTCTGAGGAGTCCAAGTATCTCAGACCTGGTGTTGGCCTGCAGGTGAGTGGCCCCAGGGCCCAGGGGCATCCCAGGACTAGTGCTGGCTCACTGGTGTGTGGAGCTGGGTACCAGGGTCTCTAGCTGCAGGGCCCTGGGTGTTCCAAAGCTGGTTTCAATCCGCTGCTGGGCGGGGCTAGATCCTGGGGCTGCTGGCTAAAAGGTGCAAGGTGTCCCAGAGCTGGTGGGCATGGCCGGGGCCTGGGGGTTTCCAGGGTTGCTGTGTTGGCTGGGTCCTGACAAGTCAAGCTGCAAGGCTGCACTGGTCCTGGGGCCAGTGTCTGCCTGCTTCTGTGTGGGGTCGTGGCGCAGAGATCCCGGGACTGGTGGGTCGCCCACTTGGGTGTATGAGTCTTGACTGTACTGTGTGTGACTCCACTCCTCCTACCCATCTCATTGCTGTTTCTATTTTTTTTTTTTTTTTTTTTTTTTTTTTTTTTGCGGTACGCGGGCCTCCCACTGTTGTGGCCTCTCCCATTGCAGAGCACAGGCTCCGGACGTGCAGGCTCAGCGGCCATGGCTCCTGGGCCCAGCTGCTCCACAGCATGTGGGATCTTCCCGGACCAGGGCACGAACCCGTGTCCACTGCATTGACAGGCGGACTCTCAACCACTGCGCCACCAGGGAAGCCCTGTTTCTTTCTTTATATCTTTAGTTGTACAAGATCTTTTCTGGTAGATTCTGGGTTTTCTCATCAAACGTTGCTCTCTAAATATTTGTAATTTTGGCATGCCCACGAGAGGAGATGAGCTCAGGGTCTTCCTACTCCACCATCTTTGCCAAGGTCTCCTATGGCTTTCTTATCTACATGCTGACTCTTCTCAAATTTATATCTGCGGTTCTTGGCTCTTTTCTGAGTTCCAGACTACTATCATCAGCTCCCCATTTGACATCTCCAATTATACGTCTCAGATCTCAAAGTCATCATGTTTAAATATAATTCATCATCTTCCTTCATAAACCTGTTCTTATCTTGGCATTCCTTGTCCTGGTAAAGGGCACTACCATCCATCCACCCAAGTGCTCAAGTAAACAAAAAAAGTAGGAGTATCTTTGGCTCCATCCCCACATCCAATTGATCTGCAAGTTCTGTCCATTATCCTTCAAATCTGCTCTACCTTCTACATTCCCATCACTACTCTCCTAATGCAGACCATGGCCATTTCACACCCGGACTGCGGCAAAACTGCTTATTGCAGTCCCTACACCCTCCTCATTTTCCTCCAGTCCAGAAACAGCATGGACAGTAATGTTAATAAAATGTGGCAAATAGTACATTTCATTTACTTTTCTGAATACCCAAAACACTTTCATTTAATATAGAACATTTGTATAGATAGTGTAGTAGTACTAACTGTAAAAAAGATAGCCCAAGGATTTTCATTAGTAGAAAAATATAAAAATATTAAACTAAATTGCTCCTCAATCAAGAACTAGACTACCATGGGCCTCCCTGGTGGCGCAGTGGTTGAGAGTCTGCCTGCCGATGCAGGGGACACGGGTTCGTGCCCCGATCCCGGAGGATCCCACGTGCCGCGGAGCGGCTGGGCCCGCGAGCCATGGCCGCGGAGCCTGTGTGTCCGGAGCCTGTGCTCCGCAACGGGAGAGGCCACAGCAGTGAGAGGCCCGCGTACAGCAAAAAAAAAAAAAAAAAAAACTAGACTACCAGATTTCAGAGACCAAGTTCAATGCACACACATACATGTACAAGCATATATATATACTTTTGGCACACCTTCCAGCCACTGAAATAATAATCTTGAGGAAAGAGCATATGATATAGTGCTCATTTAAAAAAAAAATCAGAATAAGAATAATTTGTATGCTGTTGTTGAAATTATCTTAAACAATGGAAATCTAAGGGAAGGAGATTGGACACCAAAATGTTAACAGTGTTTACATTTTTTCTTCATTTTCCAATAGCAGCATAATATGGTACTATTACCTTATTTTTAAAATAAGTTTAAAATAAACATGTTTTAAAAACCAAAGTAAGAGTATTGTTACATCAAAGGAGTTATATCAGTGTGGATGCAATTTTTTTTTTTTAGAGCATGTTTCAATGTCAGTGTTTAATGTGTCACAACATTTGGCTCATCTTGGCAAATCATGAAATTTTTCTAATTCCTAAGGTATCATTAAACAGCTGTTGTTTTTCTTCTAAATAATAATAACTCTGCCCCCTCCCCAACCAGGACTGTCTAGGTTTCAATAGCCTAGATTTTCAGTGCAATGGTGTCAATTTCACTTTGGAATCCTTTCACAGATTATGGATGTCCACTTCTCATGCAGGGGTATGAACATGCAAGAAATGGTCAAGAGTTTGCTGTTTGTGAAAAGATTCAGCTGTAGCGGCATCTGGACAACACACTTTCAAAACGGGGTTATTTCATAATTGCATCGGCTCAACTCCGACTGCACTGGACCTTGTCAGTTTATTGTTGGCTCCGCAGTTCCACGCTCCAGGGTGGCAAGAACTGCCCTGCTTGGCCAGCCTGGAGAAGGCTTGGTGAATTCCTGCAACCATGGCTCCATTTCTTGCTGCCCACGATTGGCATGGCATTGGAGTGAAGTCCATTTGGCCTGTGACTGGACCTCTTATTAGTCACAGGCAAAAAGTCCACTGAGGTCCCCAGGAAAAATAAGATGGAATCCAGGTGATAAGGTCTTAACCCCTTCTTGTGCGCTTGGTCTAGTTTCACTTGCTCACAGGGTGCCACATGCAGAGGCCTTGCATCATCGGCCCTTCACACCACAGCTCCTAGCATGAAAGAGCCGGGCCTGACTCCTCAGCTCCGAGACCATGTGCAGAAGCGCCACGCACAACACTCAGTGTGGATGCAATTTAAGGAATAGTGGCCCAAAGCATGAACTTTAGGGCCAGAAGACCCTGGTTTTATGCCCCAATGATGCCACTTACTTTTTTTTTTTTTTTTGTCACCTGGTTTTAGTTCCCTGACCAGGGATTGAACCTGGGCCCTCAACAGTGAGAGTGCAGAGTCCTGACCACTGGACTGCCAGGGAATTCCCATGATGCTACTTACTTGAATGTGATCTCCAGAAAATGACAATCTCTCTTTTCTTTGGTTACCTTATATGTAGAGAAGGGCATTATGAGTACCTATCTCAGATTGTTGCTGGAATTGTTAAATGAGATAATATAGGTAAAGCAATTTGCACAGTCCCTGGCATACAATAAGTACTCAATAAATGGTAGGTGTTTGCTTTTTGGATGGGCCTGGCACAGAATAAATATCTGAAACCCCAAATTCAGAGGGTGATCAGCCTTAATCTCTATTGTTCTGGGCATTATTATCTCTCCAACTAGACAGTAAGCTTCCTTATGTCATGGACTTGTATTACTGCCTTCTCAGTTGTAATATTGCTTGTGTTGTTGTTTTTGATTTCAAAAGTAACGTCTCATTGAAAAATAGTCCAGAAATACTAGTTTCCCCCTCACATTCTTACCTTCTATATAGTTGCCCTCAGTATCTGCAGGGTATTGGTTCCAGGACCCTGGTGGGTACCAAAATCCATGGATGCTCAAATCCCTTATATTAAATGGCAAAGATTTTGCATATAACCTATGCACACCCTCCTATATACTTTAAATCATCTTTAGATTACTTATAATACCTAATACAATGTAAATGCTATCTAAATAATTGCTGGCACTGCAAATTAAAGTTTTGCTTTTTGGAATTTCCTGGAATTTTTTTCTGAATATTTTCAATCTTGGTTGAATCGGAGGCTACAGAACCTGCAGATACAGAGGGCTGACTGTATCTCATTGCAAGAGGTAATACGTAGTTTGATTCTGGATTTTTTGGGGGGAAGTTTTTTTTTTTTTAAACCTGTTTTCCTCCTTTTTTAAAAAATGTTTTCTTTTTGGCTACCTTGGGTCTTAGTTGCTGCGTGCAGGCTTTCTTCTAGTTGCGGCCAGAGGGGGCTGCTCTTCGTTGCAGTGTGCGGGCTTCTCATTGCGGTGGCTTTTCTTGTTGCGGAGCATGGGCTTTAGGCATGCAGGCTTCAGTAGTTGTGGCTCACAGGCTCAGTAGTTGTGGTGCACGGGCTTAGTTGTTCCACAGCATGTGGGATCTTCCTGGACCAGGGCTTGAATCCGCGTCCCCTGCATTGGCAGGCGGATTCTTAACCACTGCGCCACAAGGGAAGTCCTGGGAAGTTATGGTTTTTTTTTTTTTTCTTTTTAAATTTTATTTATTTATTTTTGGCTGCATTGGGTCTTCGTTGCTGTGCGTGGGTTTTCTCTAGTTGTGGCAAGTGGGGGCTACTCTTCGTTGCGGTGCATGGGCTTCTCATTGTGGTGGCTTCTCTTGTTGCAGAGCTCGGGCTCTAGGTGCGCAGGCTTCAATAGTTGTGGCACATGGGCTAAGTAGTTGTGGCTCGCGGGCTCTAGAGCACAGGCTCAGTAGTTGTGGCGCACGGTCTTAGTTGCTCCGCGGCATGTGGGATCTTCCTGGTTCAGGGATCAAACCCGTGTCCCCTGCATTGGCAGGAGGATTCTTAATCACTGCACCACCGGGGAAGTCCTGGAAGTTATGTTTGATTCATAAAAATTGTGTGTGTGTGAATATATTTCTCATCAGCTCAAACTTTCACTTAACACAGAGTTTTCTAAGAGCCTATGGAACTATTTTATTCTTTTTTTTCCATTGCCTATATAGTATCTCATAACATGGGATTACTTCACTATTAGTTTGTTCTTTGAGGCTTGTTCATTCATTTATTTCACTCACTTAATAATTACATTCCAGGCACTGGACCCTGGGAAAATTATAAATAGTACTGCTCTAAACATCTTTAGGTAATTTTTTTTAAAAAGCAAACATTCCCATTGCTGAGACATATGTTTAGAAGATGCACATGGTGATTCTTAGACAAACAATGCAGGCACAAAGTGGGAACTCAATAAACATTTGTTGCTTGAGTCAATGACTTAGGTACATCTAGAGTAGAAGTTATTATAAGAGCAGATAAGTACTACAGATATGTATGTTTTCCTAACTTAACCAGTATGTTGTATCATACCAAAGAAATATCTGTAAAACTCACTTTACAGTATGTACAGGTTTAGAAAAAAAAATTGACAGGAATACAACTGTCAGCCCTATCTCTCCTTTAGAACATTCAGCATTATTATTTTCGGAAGGTGATTAATCAGGGACTTAATAAACTTTGATATGTTGTATAACAAAAAGTTCAGTTGAAAAAAAAATCACCTCTTTCTGTGAGACAGACAAGTCAATCAGTGTTTTTCAAAACATGGAAATTAAGATGAATAATTTCCTTTCTCATATGTTGATAATGAGTAGAATGGAAAAACTTTATGGAACTCAATCACAATTATATTATTCAATATTACATTTACTGGGGTATATTTAAGTGGTATAATAAAATCATGTAATTATTTATTTCACAATATTTAAACTGAGACATAATAGTAACTACAAATTTAAAACTACCCATTAAACAGCCTCTCATACAGACAGTGACCTTTGTAAGACAGAGCTGCAGGATTTACATCTGCAACAAGACACATAGGATGGGAGGCCTTCTTTTGAGGTTTTTGACTTCACCCACGTACATAGACCCTGAAACCCACAATATCATTTTCTGAGATCTGTAGAAAATCTTACCTAAACATATCTCCATAATGCCTGAACATTTGGGTCATAAAGTAGGGAGTAGGTGGGATATTCACTCAAACTTTCCTGTGGCTACACATTTGAATCTAGTCCTTCTGTGTTACCAGTGGACAGGACACCCAAGCCTCTGATTACATCTGCGATGGTCTATAAAAACTGTTGGTTTGAATTTCTATTTACTTTACATCCTAGCAAACCAATCCATTTGCTAGTGCCTTCTGGGCAAAATGCCTGGGTTTTGTAAAAAACGAACTCCTATTGAAAAGGAAACATAAACCCAAGTAAAATAAATTTCAATTGTTGGTGTTCTGGGTTGTTACCTTTCTGTACCTTGATGTACATTTTCCACAACAATGATGTTGAACCTCTGGTTAACTCAGGAGCGTTTTCATTTCAGGGAAACTCCTGTAGTGACATCATACAGTTGTCCGTTTTGGGACTGTCCTGCAAGTTTTTGTGTGTGTGTTTTTTTGTTTGTTTTTCTGTTACCATCCTGTTGAATAATCATAAACAGATGATTGTTTACCTCCATGATTTCTGCACTGGGCACCCAGACATGTCTCTAGATTATTTTTGTTGACTATATGTAATCACCCACAAGCCAGTGCAAATCCTAAGCATAATTACCCTGTCCGAAACTAGAAATTAACATAAAACATATCTGTCAGTTAAATTCAATAAGGATTTGACCAAATTCCCTCTGATTCATCCTAGTTAGAATCCGAGGCAGCCATCGTTTACTTTGAAAACTGCCCAGCAGGTGTATGAATAGCAACTCCAAAAACTGTAGAGCCTCGACCATTTTAAAGAAGGCAACACCCTTCTAAAAACATAACTGCTGAGCTCATCAAAGAAATCTCACACGGCCGTCTTGTGCTCTCAAAAAGCTGCGGAAAAGCGCAGTGTTCCGCTGAGCAAAGAACTACTCTCTCACTGTTTATTTTGGTTACTGTTTTCTATCCTTAATGAGAAGCAAATCAATTAACAGGATATATGACATGGTGGTTAGTCACCTAAGGGAAAGTATTAGTAGCCTCATTAACTTGGAGAACCCTTCCAGCTCTCACCTAGAGTTACCATCGTGCGGACCCATGACTAACCCTGCCAGGCAATCCTTTGAGGTCTGGAAACCCAGTCTTTGGCCCAGGCCCAGGCAATACCCAGTGAATCACCGCTGGTGCCCCAAGCCCACTCACACCGACATCAGGATGCCGTTCCCGAGAAAGGCGACGTGCGGGGGTGGGGGGATTTCTTCCCGGCCCCACCCTTGAAAGTTGCAGGGAGTGGCACCCAGAGAACTTTCCCAGATTGTTCTCTGTCACCGCTCAGGGAGGTCCGCTCCAGCCTTTCCCCGCTGAGCCAATCTGCCCCGCCTGCCAAGCCCCTCCTTCCCTGCACCTTTAACGGCTGGGAGCAGAGAGCCGCGTCTTGGGGTTCACTTCTCAAGAAGTCGCACCGGTTTTTCGAGCTCCGCTCTGCGCCTGGAGAGCCACAGCAGCGGGAGCGGGCGCCGCTGGGTGAGTCACTGTTTGGAAACGGAGTGGGCGGGCAAGGGTGTGAGAGAATGAATGATGTCAGGAGCGCGCAGGGCGGCGGGCGGGGAGAGCGGGCCGCGGGGCCGCGGTAAACACCGAGCGCCGCGGCGCGGGCTGAGCGGGGAGACCCCGCCCTCCGCGCGCAGAGAACCGTCCTCGGCCGCCCGAGCCCGGCCGGTGCTGCAGCGCCGCCGAGAGCGGCCTCGGAGGCGGCAGCCGCGGGAGCGACCCGGGAGGTGCTTCCCTGGCAGGGCCGAGGCAGGAGAGGGCGAGACCCCGAGCAAACTTTACAGCGGCTTCGGCCGGGGGCGTCTGCGGCTGCGGCAGCGGGCTCCGTCCGCGAGCAGATCCCGGGCCCAGGAGCTGGTGCGTCCGGCCGGGAAGGTCTGGAGCCCCAGGTGAGAGCGGGTAAGGAGCGCCGGAGGGGCCGGGGAGGAGGATGGGCTGGAAAGCCGTGCGGCGGGCGCAGCGCGGGGAGGGCAGGGTGGACTGCGAACGCGGACGTGGCTCTAATTCGGCTCCCACGCGCCCCGCCCCAAGGCATCCTTCCCTGATTTTGCCTGATAGAGAGGATGGACGTGTGGCTTCGTCTCCACGCTCTGAGCATTCATCTCATTCATTTGCAACCATTGCGGGTCACTGGGTCCTGACGTTGAAAGGACACAGATTGAGCCATAGATTGTCCTGAGCCACTCTGGAGGTCAGGACTGAAGTTCAAAGGAGGTGGAGGAGGGACTGTCTTTAAGCTTTTTTGAGAGGCACTTACTGATGATGTGTGAACGGTAAGAACCCAGCTCTGGTCTGCCCACACTGAAACGTTTCCACGTTTGGCATTCCAAAGCTTCTACCCTTAAGGAAAGGGAGACTTGGTGTTTCAGCGCAGTTGGGTGCCAGTGGACCCGTCTACTTCTCTGAGGTATGGATAGTTAATAGCCCGAGGTTACGTCTTGAAACAACTCAAATGTTATGTCCTGTAATTTTTATACATCAGTCTTTGCCATTCTATTTCATCTTGCTTGCTCTTATACGACCTTAAGATCGTTTTGACACGTATGTTAAATTTTTGAAGAGATTCAGTTGTTTAGTGCCTCTAGGTGGGCGTGGATTTTGAACTTAACTTTCCAAATCCTTGGTTTCACTCCTAGTCACATCTATTAATGGTGGGTTCTCAGTCGCATTAAACACTCTGAACTAGTAAAATGGGACCGTAACTACTTCAGAGGATAATAATGAGAATTAAACCTCCGAAGACCTATCATAATGTCTGGCACAAAGCAGACCTCAATAAAATTTAACTGTTTATATATAAATAGTGTGTTCCAGCTGGCTTAGATAATCACCAATTAATTTCCACAGCATTTCCTACTTATAAACCTGGTGGGTTGAGGTTTAGGATGTGAAATCCTTTGACAAGTTCCTCAGAGTGTGAAGTCAGTTAAACGCTTCTGTGTGGATACCTAAAGAGTTCCGGTTCCCACCCCATACCAGGGGAACTGCCATTCACTAAACAGAGTCAGAGCAGTGGCTGAAAGTGACAAATGGAATTTGGAGGAAGAGAGGATGTGTGGATAACTCTCTAACTTTACCCTTAACTTGTTTTTTTGCCTTTTAAAAAAATACGCAGTACAAAATGATAGCCCTTTCCTTGGTTTGGTGCTGGCCTTACTTCACAGTAGTCTTCTGGTTGAAGTGTTTTTTAACGAGTTAATGTTTAATTTGGTTTCTCTAGTTTCATTTTTCAGTAAAGCTGGTTGACTTTTGAACATGGAGGGAAACACTTGGACACCTTTGGGTTGCTGCCTACTGTCCTCTTTTCACGGAATCTTATAAAACCCCCTAGGAGATAGCTGGAGGGATAGGGAGCATTTGCTCAGGTGTTACTGAAAACATTTGTTCTTACCTTATATCTGCAACAACTTTTAGGGTCAAAGGTTACAGGGAATTTTTTTCCCACAGTGAGATGCAGAGATCTTGGGCATTAGAATCCAGAAGACCTAAGGCTATCCAGGTGGTAACTTACTGGCTGTGTTTCTCTGAGCAATTTACTTAAACTCCCTGGAATTCTTGTGGGACTTTAAACAAAATATAGGGGAAAACATAGAAATAATCTTACATCTATTAAAATAGACAATGGAATACAAATGAGAACTTTAAAAAAAGTGATACGTTGAAGTGAGATGTTGTTTGTTTTCTTTTCTTAAGGAAGAATTACCGAGAATTCTAGACAGTTTCAGATAAGAGTAGCCTATCCACCTTTATCTAATTCCCTTATGAGGGATTTGAAGCCTCCATCGTGAACTACTACTATCAGATATTTATTCAGTTGGTGAATGTTTAGTGAGCAGCTACTATATTCCAGCCACTATGCTAGGTACTAGCAACTCTAACATGAAGGAGGCACTGTAACTGGCTTACAGTCCTGTAGAAAGAACCCCTAGGCTTTGATTATGGAGAGGAGAAAAAAGTCAAAAAGAAGGAGAGAGGAAGGGACTTGGGAGGAAACCAGAAATGATTAGGCTATGATAGGCTGCCTCCCACTGATAATTTGAGATCTACTGGCTTTCTAGTGAACTGGGTCTCATAAGTTTTGAGGCTGAAACATGCACATATGCCTTGATTTACCCAGTAACAGTATTATATAGACACATTTAGCCCTTAAGTCAAGTATTTTTTAAATAATTTATTTTATTTTATTTTATTTTAATTTTTGGCTGTGTTGGGTCTTCATTGCTGCGTGCGGGCTTTCTCTAGTTGTGGCGAGTGGGGGCTACTCTTTGTTGCGGTACGTGGGCTTCCCACTGCGGTAGCTTCTCTTGTTGTGGAGCACGGGCTCTAGGCGTGTGGGCTTTGGTAGTTGTGGCTCACAGGCTTAGTTGCTCCGTGGCATGTGGGATCTTCCCAGACAATGGCTTGAACCTGTGTCCCCTGTATTGGCAGGCGGATTCTTAACTGCTGTGCCACTAGGGAAGTCCTTTTTTTTTTTTTTTTTTTATGTGACCATTTTTTAAAAGTCTTTATTGAATTTTGTTACAATATTGCTTCTGTTTTTTGTTTTTGTTTTTTGGCTGAGAGGCATGTGGGATCTTAGCTCCCCAACCAAGGATCGAACCTGCACCCCCTGCATTGGAAGGCGAAGCCTTAACCACTGGACTGCCTGGGAAGTCCCAAGTCAAATAATTTTAACCATATCAGAACAAACTTGCTTAAATGAAATCTGAAGGGTAAAATCAGTTCAACCAAGATTTATTTACTGTGAGCAAAGAAAGCACCGTTGTAGATTTTTAAGAGAATAATCACTGTGTGTGAATAGTATAATATTTCAGTTTCTTACTTGTAGAGGTTTAAAAGTACAAGGTAAACAAATCAGCCACCATCCAGAAAATTACTTAGTGTTATATCCTCAAATGCTTTCTCACCGCTATGAACATACAACATCGAGAGCTAACATGTATAGCACTTACTGTGGGCTGGGCAATATGCCAGTTACTTTATACAGAGAATCTCATGTTATCCTCACTCTAACCCTATGAGGTAGGTACAATTATGGAGGAAAAAAACTGCTTTAGGGAAATTAAGGAACTTTCCTGAAGTTACACAGCTAGAAAATTATTCTCTACAAAACTGGGTTTGTTCTCTACAAACTGTTTTCTAACTTTTTTTTTTCACCCAAATATGGATGCCTCTATATATCACTAAAATATGCTTAAACAGCATCTTTTATAGTTTTCTACTGAATGGCTGCATCTCAACTTAACCAATCCCTTATCGTTGGACAGTTAGTTTGTTTCCAGGTTTCACTATTTTAAGCAACTCTGCAATAAGTATCCTTCTAACTATATCTGTGTGCAATCCATGATTATTTTAGTCATTTTAAAAAGTGAATTATGATCTTTAATTTATCTGCCTTTTTTTTCACCACATTCAGAATTAGAAACTTTCTCCTTTCTCTTTAAAATTTGTTATAATTTCTGTTCCTTTAGTGTTTCTCATAAGATTTCAGCAATAGGATCAACATTCTCTATGGAGGGGCACAATAGCTCAGTAGGTCATTACTCAAGGGATTTATGAGGAAAACAGAACACAGAGCCTTTCTTAACAACTATTTGTGTTTGTATTATTGTTATTAGATGTAAAGCTGAACTTTTATGGGGAAATATAGCAGAATGGAGCAGTGCTGATTTTGCCAGGCAGAAAATAAATTTTTTTTTGTTTGCGGTACGCGGGCCTCTCACTGTTGTGGCCTCTCCCGTTGCATATATAAGTGTTTGTCTCTCTTTCTGACTTACTTCACTTAGTATGATAATCTCTAGGTTCATCCATGTTGCTGCAAATGGCATTATTTCATTCTTTCTTTATGGCTGAGTAAGTCTATTGAAAATATGTACCACATCTTCTTTATCAATTCCTCTGCTGATGGACATTTAGGTTGTTTCCATGTCTTGGCTATTGTAAATAGTGCTGCTATGAACATAGGGGTGCATGTATCTCAGAAAAGAAACTCTACTTCTACAGTTTGCCTCCGTGGTACCCAGTAGGATAGACAGGTTGCATTTTGCAGATATTACATATACAGCAGATGTATCATCAGGTTTAGAATAAGCTCATCACTTTTAAACTGATCACCTTTAAAAAAAAATCTTAGGGGGCTTCCCTGGTGGCGCAGTGGTTGAGAGTCCGCCTGCCGATGCAGGGGACACGGGTTCCTGCCCCGGTCCGGGGAGATCCCACATGCCGTGGAGTGGCTGGGCCCGTGAGCCATAGCCGCTGAGCCTGTGCATCTGGAGCCTGTGCTCCACAACGGGAGAGGCCACAACAGTGAGAGGCCCGCGTACCACAAAATAAATAAATAAATAAATAAATAAAATAAAAATAAAAAAATCTTAGAAATTTGTTGTTTAATCTCTTGAAAAGTGTATCACCGCTAAGACATTTTCTGGTTGATTTAACGAACGAAAGTGCAAGAAATATCCATTAGCTAGTTTTCATTATAGGTATAAAGCATTTCTTCATTTAAACATTTCTCAAGTTTTATTATAATATCATACCCTCTTTGCTACCCTGAGTCAAACTTTTATATTTATCATTATTATTTTTTTGGCTGTGTTGGATCTTAGTCGCGGCATGCAGGCTACTGTCTAGTTGCGGTGCGCGAGCTCAGTAGTTGTGGCACATGGGTTTAGTTGCCCCAAGGCATGTGGGATCTTAGTTCCCCCACAAGGGATCGAACCCACGTCCCCTGCATTGGAAGGCGGATTCTTAACCACCGGACCACCAGGGAAGTCCCAAGTGAAACTTTTAATTTTGCTTTGGGTTTATATTTCCATATCCAGTGCTAGCTACTTTATCCTCATGGTTTTGATAAAGGATGTTGGAATATGAGTAGTGTTCAATTCAGCCTCTTCATACAGAAACCCAGATAAGTTCAATTTGTTAATTCCTAACAATGACTTTTAATTCAAAGCAGAATTTTAAAAACAGCTAATAAAATTGCAGTATAATTAGGTTAATCAGTTATTTGGTGATTGGTTTTCCCTACTGTCAAACCCTAATTTGGTGATTTGCTTACAGTTTAAAATTCAGCCTTACAATTTTGTGTCTTTAGATTGATCGTGTCACTTAAAACTTTCAAAGAAACTTGTGCACGTTCTTAGGTCTTTTTCTTAAAAGCAGCATTAACTGGATTGAGTGTTTGTCTTATATTTACATCTTTTCTCCCAGTAAACCCCTTGTACTATTTAAAAAGAATAAAACCACATACTAAAATTGTTAAAGTGGAGGGAATAAAAGGAGGTGAAAGATAATTTTGAAGCCAAAGTTGTCAGAAAAGACAGCTAGCTACTAAAAGTCAGATGAAGTGAAAGGCTCTGGAAGGGACCTTCAGGTAAGTGTCATTTCTCCGCCTGGTAGTGTCTGTGCTGAGCTTCATTTAGGGTGATACATTTGACTGTGGAAAGAGAAATACCCAAGTGTTAGGGCTGGCCTCAGGCAAAATTGAGACCTTGAGCTGAAATACTCACCTTAGGGCATCCTTAACTCTGAGTTTACCGGGCAGGACTTGCCTACACCGAGAAAGTGCTCGATGAGTACCTGTATAAGGGCAAAGTGCTATCCAGTTGAAACTGTGGACCTGGAGGCATCATATTTATGGAAAACTAGGGGATGAGTATCCACCTCTGGAATTTATTTTATTTTTGGCCACACCATGCAGTATGTGGGACCTTAGTTCCCTGACCAGGGATCGAACCTGCTCCCTGCAGTGGAAGCTCGGAGTCTTGACTTGCTGGACCAGAGAAGTCCCCTACCTTGGGAATTTAATGACCTCTTTTCAATTAAGATGATTAGAAATGCAAAATACGCAATAAGAGTTAAACTTCTGAAAAGCTTTTCCACAAATGGGAGGGACTGAAGGGAGGAGTAGCCCTGGAGGTGGGGAGACAACTGTAGAAAGATACAGATGTGCCAAAGGCAGACTCTGTGTCCCTTGGAAGGTAGTACGTAATCTCAAGGCTTGCTGGGAATTGGCTCCTGCTGTTGAAACTGGGGTCACATGTGATCCTGTAGGGTCTGGCCTGCCAGAATGTGAAAATGCATGTTCCGGGCCTCTCTGACCTGCTCTGTTGATGAGAATCATCCTGGGAAGCACCTCTTAACATGCACCCCACCCAGATGGGTTAAGGATACTTTTCCTTACCTGGGAGTACTTTAAGTAGGTAGTCTGATGTAACTAGAGAAAATGTGAAGGAATGAGTTTTCATTTAGGGAGTAGGAAAAAGGGTTAAAGAATAAACGGTTTTGGATTAGGGATCACTTAGCTAATTGGGATGCCAAGGAGGGATACCTCTAGATAGAAGCCCACTTCCAGTGAGAAGGGAAGACCTTTCAGGAAAAGACTGGCAGCAGTAGTTGAAAATGAAGCTAAGCCTTTAAAACAGATGCCAAACGCTTGAGTTGGTTCTCCAAGCTTCACCAAACACAGACGCTGGAGATGGTGCAGTAAGATAGCGATGGTTAGATAATGGTAGATACTCTGAGATAGGTTCTAGAGAAGATTAAATCAAATTCTCTATCTTCAGACAGCCCTGCAAAATAGAAGTTGTGTTATCTCCACTGTGGAAGTAGGGAAACAATTTAGAAAGGTTAATATACTCAAGGCTGCAGAGCTGGTGAGAAGAGGAGCAGGGCTTTGAAGCCAGGGGCAGCTGTTTCTCTTGCCCATGCACTGCCCAGCATCCCCCTAGGCTTTCTGTAATCTCTCCACTAGCTTTGGAGATACAGCAGGTTTGAGGGGGGGACATATTTTGATACGGGATTGTATGTCTACCACCCATCTCCTGGAATGCTTCTCTGGTCTGTGCTGCTTCAGGCCATGAAGTAGTGCCAGAGAGATGAAGGCCCATAGGCTTACTCGGACCACACTTGGACTTAAGTCCCAGCAACATCCCTCACCACTAGGTGACCTGAGCAACTTCCTCTGATGAACCTCCATTTCCTGGCTGTGAAATGGGAATAAGATAGTATTTACTTCCTAAGGTGACAATGAATTATATTACTTTAAATGTGTAAAACACTGAGGATAATGCTTGGTTCATAGTTAATATTTGGTGGCTCAGCTATTACTTTTT
Organism: Mesoplodon densirostris; assembly: GCF_025265405.1. NCBI lineage: Eukaryota > Metazoa > Chordata > Mammalia > Artiodactyla > Ziphiidae > Mesoplodon > Mesoplodon densirostris. Next base: position 75,177,921 of record NC_082661.1, read on the forward strand.
TAAAAATATATTTATTTATTTATTATTTATTTTTGGTTGCATTGGGTCTTGTGCTGAGCGTGAGCTTTCTCTAGTTGCGGCGAGCGGGGGCTACTCTTCGTTGCAGTGCGCAGGCTTCTCATTGCGGTGGCTTCTCTTGCTGTGGAAGACGGGCTCTAGGTGTGCGGATTTCAGTAGTTGTGGCACATGGGCTCAGTAGTTGTGGCTTGTGGGCTCTAGAGCACAGGCTCAGAAGTTGTGGCACGCGGGCTTAGTTGCTCCACGGCATGTGGGATCTTCCCGGACCAGGGCTCGAACCTGTGTCCCCTGCATTGGCAGGCAGGTTCTTAACCACTGCGCCACCAGGGAAGCCCTCAGCTATTACTTTTTGCATATAGACTATACTTCTAACTTTTAAAACAAAGGGTTCATTCCTATTGTCCCCCAAATCAAATTGTTTCTCATTATTTCTCATGAAGGTAGTGTATTTTTCTTGTAACCTAATAGCCATTTGTTATACCTTGCCTGCATTGGTAGGATCTGGGTCCTATCCCTCTCTCCTCCTCCCTTCTTTCAGGGTTAAAATAAATTTATTAAAATTGGTCGTCCACTGCCATTGAATTCAAGAACTTTCGTAAGAAGTATATAACATCAGCTGTGAATGCTGAAAAGCTTTCAAAGCTGCCATCACAATATGCCAGCCCTCTCAGCAGATGTTGGTAGCACTGGTGAGCATAACCGTCACTGTCCCTCACAGAGCTCAGCCTTCTGCGGAGTATTGTACCATGAGCACCACTGTCCCAGAAAATGCCGAGGCCATTAAGAATCACAGACCCTACTGTCCTCCCCGGACAGTACGCTCTACATCTTTCTTTAGGAGGCCCTGAGACGGTCTGTCTAACACAGCCGCTACTGTTTTCTGAGATTTGCATTTGATCTGCAAGTTATTTAACCATCCAGTTATTACTGCCCCAGTAGTTGCTACCAAACTTTAGTAGCAACAAAGGGCATTGTTTCTGTTAAATTAATATTTATGTGTGTATATATATGATATCATATCCTCTGTGATGGGTTAGCTAGTGCTGAGAGGTACATTCCCCTGGTGTATAGTTTGGTTGGCAAGTTATAAGCAACAAGCAGGAACACTTACAATTTTATTTTCCAAATACTTAAAGCATTCACTATATGCCAGGGTTTGTTCTGAGCGCTTAGAACTCTTACTCATCTCTTCCACCTTAAACACTCTGAGACAGATATTATTATCCCCATTTTAAGAATCCTCTTTTGAGACACAGAGAAGTTAAGTCACTTGCCTAAGGTCACACAGCTAGTATGAGGCAGGCAGAATTGGGTTTTGAAAACAGACAGTCTGGGTGTGAGGCCTAACCACCGCACTGTCGTTTGTAGAATCTAGCATGTATCTCACACCTTGGGCCTCATTTTCTCCTTGCACATGCAGTTTTAGCAAAGGGAACGTCACACCTGTCCACACATGCTATCACCTCCTCATGATTTACCATGTGGAGGACTACAGCTAGGTCAAATATTTCAGTGTTGCTATTGAAATGTATTGATGATACAGTATTGTCAAACATTTCTCTCAAAAAGCTTGTGAGTGCTCAGTCAGGCCTGGTGGTGTGTCCGGGAAAGGAGCAGTGCATTCTTTCTCCCAGTCCCCTGACCAGCACACTCAGCTGCAACCTATTCTGGTTTCTTTAAACATATTTTTTAAGTTCTCAATTTTTTTTTTTTTTTTTTTTTTTGTGGTACACGGGCCTCTCACTGCTGTGGCCTCTCCTGCCACGGAGCACAGGCTCCGGACGCGCAGGCTCAGCGGCCATGGCTCACGGGCCCAGCCGCTCCGCGGCATGTGGGATCTTCCCGGACCGGGGCACGAACCCATGTCCCCTGCATTGGCAGGTGGACTCTTAACCCCTGCACCACTAGGGTAGCCCTAAGCTCTCAATTTTTTAAAAAAATTATTTATTTATTTATGGCTGCGTTGGGTCTTCATTGCTGTGCACGGGCTTTCTCTAGTTGCGGCGAGAGGAGGCTACTCTTCGTTGTGGTGCGCGTGCTTCTCATTGCGGTGGCTTCTCTTGCTGTGGAGCACAGGCTCTAAGGTACGCGGACTTCAGTAGTTGTGGCACGTGGGCTCAGTAGTTGTGGCTCACAGGCTCTACAGCACAGGCTGAGTAGTTGTGGCGCACGGGCTTAGTTGCTCTGCGGCATGTGGGATTTTCCCAGACCAGGGATCGAACCCGTGTCCCCTGCCTTGGCAGGCAGATTCTTAACCACTGCACCACTAGGGAAGTCATCCTGCTGCTTTAATGTTACTTATTTTTTTAAGTTTTAGGGCTTTCACCTATTGTAAATTAAAATATTTAAAAATCCTTATTGGAGGAGAATAGCTTGTACATGTGAGGTTTCTTTGAATGTTTTCTAGTTACTCTTGGAGATAGTGGTAGGCAGAATAATGGTGCCCCAAAGATGTTCACATCCTAATCCCCAGAAACTATGAACTTGTTATGTTACTTGGCAAGGAGGGATTAAGGTTGCTAATCAGCTGACTTAAGGTATGGAGACTATCCTGGGTTATCTGGGTAGACAGGGGTCCCAGGGTCTGGGTAGACAATGTAATCACAAGGGTCCTTATGAGAAGAGTCAGAATCAGAGAGTTGGCACCATCAGGAAAACTTCAAACAGCCATTGCTGGCTTAAGGTGGAAGGAGGCCACGAGCCAAGGAATGCACGCGATCTCTAAGAAGCTGCGAAAGGCTGGGAAATGGATTCTCCCCCCGGCCTCCAGAAAGGAGCACAGCCCGGCTGACATTTCATTGTTAACCCACTGAGTCCCCTTTTGGACTTCTGATTTCTAGAACTGTAAGAGAAGAAATTTGTGTCGTTTTAATCCATTAACTTTATAGTCACTTATACATCTGCAACAGGAAACTAATACAGAGAATTACTAGAACAATCAGTGCTTTGATTTGTTCCTTTATGCCAGCCCTGTGAAAGAGCTGCTTCATCTCGTGATTTATTGTATGCACATGTCAAGTATAGCAAGTATTTACATTTGGGGGGGGGGCTGTTTTATTTTGCATATAAACTGAACGACTTTGGGGCAGAGGGAGTTAACTTTTGATAATTCTATACATTTGTATACAGATGTATACTGTCTATTTTAAAGGACAGTCTCAAGGTTTTAGCAAAAAAAGAAAAGTCTTGTTGATTCCAGAGCAAGTGGAGCCACCCGGGTCTTTCATCAGAGTTGCCTAACAGAAATGTGGCTCTGTACCCCATGTGGCAGTCCTTATAGCCTTGCATTTGTTTGGGGTAAGATGATGGTCCACATGTGGTGGTGGTGATGGTTGTGGGCATTATCCCTTGAGTTTTGACTCCAGATTCTCTTTATTTTATTTTTAATTTATTTTTTTATTGAGGTATAGTTGATTTACAATATTATATTAGTTTCAGGTGTATGACATAGTAGTGATTCAAACTTTTTTTAGATTATACTCCATTTATGTTTATTATAAGATATTGGCTGTGTTCCCTGTGCTGTACAACATATCCTTGTAGCTTATTTATTTTATATATAATAGTTTGTACCTCTTAATCCCCTATAGCTATCTTGCCCCTTCCCCCTTCCTCTCTCCCCACTGGTAACCACTAGTTTGTTCTCTATATCTGTGAGTCTTTTTTGTTATATTTGCTAGTTTGTTTTATCTTTTAGATTCCACATATAAGTAATAACATACAGTATTAGTCTTTCTCTGTCCAACTTATTTCACTAAGCATAATATATCCTCCAGGTCCATCCATGTTGTTGCAAATGGCAAAATTTTATTCTTTTTTATGGCTGAGTAGTATTCCATTGTATGTATATGTATCTCACATCTTCTTTATCCACTTGTTTATTGATGGGCACTTAGGTTGCTTCCATATTTTGGCCATTGTAAATAATGCTGCTGTGAACATTGGGGTGCTTGTATCTTTTCGAATTAGTGTTTTAATTTTCAGATATATACCCAGGAGTGGGATTGCTGGATCATATGGTAGTTCTATTTTTAGGTTTTTGAGGAACCTCCATCCTGTTTTCCACAGTGGCTGCACCAGTTTACATTCCCACCAACAGTGTCCAAGGGTTCCCTTTTCTCCACATCCTCACCAACATTTGTGGTCTTTTTGGTGATAGTCATTCTGATAGGTGTGAGGTCAGATTCCCTTTACATTTTAAAAATCTTTTTCTTGCTGTGCTTGCCTAGCAATGTTATTATGAATTCTTTGAGAGCAAGAGCACTTCTATACAATGGCTTTTCAAATTGTAATAAATTAAACAAATAAAAGGTGGTATCAGTCATTGGGTCATCTGTAGTAAGTACCTAGAGGGTTATAGACCCCAGAGTAGACGATATCTTGGAATCAACGTGTCAATTATGGAAATTAAAAATAGCAAGAATTATCATAATGGATGGGGTTAGTTTTTGGGTTTTGTTTTTTTAAGGAATCCTCCAGTAACAATCTTTAATTTTTATTTGGAGACAGCTTGCATCAGTTAAGGACCCCTTTGTGCAATGTAGAAATAGTACCAGTGTAAAAACTAAAATCCTGGGAATTTTCCTGCTTGAGAAATGAAATAAGGGATAACATAAGATTTTTGGTAGTTTTAAAGAAATATGGGTGAAACACTAGCTGGATGGTGTAATATATACATATAGCAGTTTCTAGAGGGAAGAGACTGTCTTGTGTAGAAGTAGAAAAAAATTGGAGACTCTTAAGACCACAGAGATAGGATATTTGGAGTCATTTTGTTAAGGACATATTTTATTTAAGAGCATATTTTATTTAACCAGTGTATCAAAATGTTATATTTAGTATTATAGATTATAATCAATGTAAAAATTCTTGACATTTTAACTTTTTTTCTAAATCTTCGAAATCTGGTGGGTATTCTACACTTAACTGCACATGTCAGCTTGGATCGGCCACACTTCAAGTACTCAGTAGCCACATGGGGCTAGTGGCTGCTTTGACAGGCAGTGCAGCTCTGACCAGCCTTATCCTTAAGGAACAATACCCTGCATGAATCTGAGGTTATCCTCAGAACTATCCCTGTATTTTATTTTATAAACGGAATAAAATAATAATATAATATATATACAATAATATAAAATATTATTGTATTTTATAAATTATTATAATAATAATTATAATTTATTGTATTTTATAAACTGAATTATATGATGGAGTCACCAGAGAAAACTGGTTCTGGTGCCTTTTGCTAGAATGAGTGAACTGGCTGAACGATACAGTGAAACATGTCTCTAAGGTTGTCTGTAATATAAATTTGTGAATTTCAATGCCAGGAGGTGTGCCTGGGCCTATAAATGAAATATTTAGATTATTAGGTTCTTGTTATTATGCTTATAGGAAAGATGGCTGCTCATATGCCTTTGTGGGCTGTGATAAGTGGGATGTGTGTGGCATCTACCCTGGTCTCAGTCCCAGAGCCTCACCACACTTACTTCCTCTCATGTGTCACCTCACTGTTTACCTGTTCATCCATCACCACCTTCACCCTATCCTTGCCCTGTTTATATGCATGATGCTGCTTACTAATTTGTGTTCTTGTTCAGTGCTTATTGTGACAATTTAGGAAGCAAGGCCACTGTGGAACCTAGATCAGAGAAATCATTACTTGATATCAAATATCAGTCTGCCAGGAATAGATAAGATTAGACTGTAAGAAAACACAGGTGCAGTATGAGAGGGAGAGGGGTAGGGGAGAGAGGGGTAGAGGGTGGGGGAGGGAGGGAGGAAGGAAGGAAGGAAGGAAGAAAGGGAGAAAAGGAGGTCAGGAGAAAGGGAGAAAGGAGAGAGTACCATTCTGTTCAGGAAAATCACCTAAATGCAGAGGAAGGAAATCATGGTGGAGGATTTTGTAGCAAAACATTCCCCCAGCCACTGGACAAGCTGCTGTTCTCACCAAGGTCTCAAGATAGGTTGCTCTGGATTTCATAAATATATTGACTTTATCAAATACCTGTACTACACAGGTGGCTGAGACTAGTCCTAAGCCCTCCTCAGCCCCTTCTGAAATTGATAAATGCATTCAACACAGTTTTTGAGCACTTGCTATGTGCTAGACTTTATTCTTGATTCTAGGAATTCAGTGACCAATAGATAATCAAGGTTTCTACCCTTAATGGAGATTGTATGAGTTTATGCGTTGAGAGAGGAAAAAGTGCTGAAAAGGGAGGTTGAGCAGATGATAAGCAAGTAAAACTAATAAACAGTTTTATTAGTAAAACTAATCTTTTTATTAGTAAAACTAATTTTTTTATTAGTAAAACTAATAAACAATTAGTTCAGACTTGGACCAGTTCTTTAAAGGAAACATGTAGAGATGCCTGGGGAAGCCTGCCCTAGCACAGTCAGGAAAGTTTGTCAGAGGTTGGACTTTCACTGAGGGGTGAAGGGTGAGAAGGAGCCAGTAGAGGGAACAGGGAGAGTGCTTGGTTACACAAGGGAAGGAAGGGAGACCAGTCTGGTCGCAGTGTCTGCGCAGGAAGGAATAGTGAGAAAGAAGGTGGCGAGGCAGGCAGGACCCAGTGAGGAGGGGCTGGTACTTTCAAAATTTGTAAGGCCTATGGATTTTACTCCAAATGCAATGAGAAGGCATTGTGAAGTGATCTAAGGAGAGACACATGGTCCAATTTACATTTGTAACAGATCTGTCTGTCTGCTGGGCAGAGCGGAGTAGAAGGGGTCCAGCGTAGAAGCAAGGAGACCAGTTATGAAGCTATTGGCAGCATTCTACGTGAGAAGTGATGTGGGCTGGAGCAGCGTGGCAGTATTAGAGATGGAGAGCAGTGGATGGTTTTGAGAGGTTTGGAGATAGAATCGACAAGACTTAATGGATAGGCCTGGATGGGTGACGTGACAGAGTAGGAGAAATCAAGCAGGACTCCTGCTGGTGGGTGACGGGGTTGTAGGGAATAGAGTTCTCTTTTGGCCGTTGGTTAGCATGAGTTGTCTGTTAGTTGTCCTGACGGAGATAGTTGTCAAACGGCCGGTAGTGATTCTGAGAACTGCATTCAGGGACAAGATCAGGGCCAGTGGGTGTCAGCATAGAAGTGGTATATAAAGAGATGGGAAATCTAGAATCACCTGGGGAGATTTGATAGGCAGAGAAGAGAGGCAGTGGAGATCAGGCCCCGAGGAATAACGGAGTTAATAAATAGATCAAGTAGGAGACCAGGGAGTAACCAGTGAGGTAGGAGGAGCACGAAAAGAGCAGTGTTCCAGGGGCTTCCCTGGTGGCGCAGTGGTTGAGAGTCTGCCTGACGATGCAGGGGACACGGGTTCATGCCCCGGTCTGGGAGGATCCCACATGCCACGGAGCGGCTGGGCCCGTGAGCCATGGCCGCTGAGCCTGTGCGTCTGGAGCCTGTGCTCCAAAATGGAAGAGGCCACAACAGTGAGAGGCCCGTGTACTGCAAAAAAAAAAAAAAAGAGCAGTGTTCCAGATGCCAACTAAATCGAGTGTTTAAGGCAGGATGGAGTAATCAGTTCTGTTGTAAGTTCTTGAGGAGTTGAGTAAGATGAGAACACAGTGCTCAGTGGGTTTTACAATGTGGAGGATTCCTTTACATGGTGATCTTGTTGAACCTTTTAGAGGAGTGATTTAAAGCACAAATGACCTCCAGCATCTCCTGCAGGGAGCTTTCCTCACTCTCTTCCATCTCCAGTTCACCCCCATAGGCTAGGTGTCCCCTCTTTGTTCCAGAATAGTTAGGCTTTTCTCTTGTCACTGGACTACCATACTGTAATATGATTTTTCTGCTGAAACTATGTTTTTCTTCCAGCCTAAGCTCCTCCGGAGCAAAATTTATACTTTGTTGTTGTTATTTCCTAGCATGATGTAGGCGCTCAACACATGTTTTCTTTTTTCTTTTAATATATATATTTTTTTAAATAAATTTATTTTTGGCTGCGTTGGGTCTTCGTTGCTGTGTGTGGGCTTTCTCTAGTTACGGCGAGCAGGGGCTACTCTTCATTGTGGTGTGCGGGCTTCTTACTGCGGTGGCTTCTCTTGTTGCAGAGCACGGGCTCTAGGAGAGCAGACTTCAATAGTTGTGGCACGCAGTCTCCGTAGTTGTGGCTCGCGGGCTCTATAGCACAGGCTCAGTAGTTGTGGTGCACGGGCTTAGTTGCTCCGCAGCATGTGGGATCTTCCAGCACTGGGGCTCGAACCTGTGTCCCCTGCCTTGGCAGGCAGATTCTTAACTGCTGCACCACCAGGAAAGTCCCTGAACACGTTTTCTAAATTAATGGGTATTCTTTTTTTTTTTTTTAAACAAGATGTTGGGGGCAGGAGTTTATTAATTAATTTATTTATTTTTGCTGTGTTGGGTCTTCGTTTCTGTGCGAGGGCTATCTCTAATGTGGTAAGCGGGGGCTACTCTTAATCGTGGTGCGCGGGCCGCTCACTATCACGGCCTCTCTTGTTGTGGAACACAGGCTCCAGACACGCAGGCTCAGTAGTTGTGGCTCACGGGCCTAGTTGCTCCATGGCATGTGGGATCCTCCCAGACCAGGGCTCGAACCTGTGTCCCCTGCATTAGCAGGCAGATTCTCAACCACTGCGTCACCAGGGAAACCCGGTATTCTTTTTTTTTTTAAATCATGTCTTTTATTTTTAAATTTTATTTACTTATTTTTTTATACAGCAGGTTCTTATTAGTTATCTATTTTATACATATTAGTGTATATATGTCAATCCCAATCTCCCAATTCATCCCACCACCCCCTGCCGCCCCCCATGGGTATTCTTGAATACTGCTTTTTTGCTTGCATTATTTACCCCTGTGTTGTGTCAGGCAGAAGCCAATGAAGAGCCCAGGTTTTCTGATTCTCAAACTGCTGCTCTCTGTCTTCTGTAGCCACTGTCGGGCCTGGGCTGAGGATATATTTTGCCCAGGACTGCCCTCCCCTCCCTCCCCCATACACATCTCACCAGTTGCCAGGGTTTGGTTTGGGAGGCTTACAAAGCTCTAATGTCCTCTTAGACATTTTACCTGTACCTTGTTCCCTGTACCTTCTTGGGAGCCACATGTGAAACCTGTGGAAATCACTTCTTATCTATTTCAGGAACCTCATCTCTTCCCCACCTCAGAGTTCTTTGGGTGAAGTCATCTGCACTTGCTCCATAGGATTCACCATTTTGGAAACTTTTATTTGCCTCGTTGGATACTTGAGTATCTTTCTTTTTTTTTTTTTGCGGTACGCGGGCCTCTCACTGTTGTGGCCTCTCCTGTTGTGGAGCACAGGCTCCGGACGCGCAGGCTCAGCGGCCATGGCTCACGGGCCCAGCCGCTCCGCGGCATGTGGGATCTTCCCGGACTGGGGCACGAACCCGTGTCCGCTGCATCGGCAGGCGGACTCTCAACCACTGCGCCAGCAGGGAAGCCCGATACTTGAGTATCTTATAGCCGTCGTAGTGACTGCGTAAAGCCACACCCGAAGGGTTCTTTTTAGCAAGTTTCCTTGTTTCTTTTTGGTAGTTATTTTCCCACCAAGGCTGTGAGGAAGTGGTTTTTTCTTCTATGCTACTTCTATCGCTTTGTTTTGCACTTCATTATCCTCCTGTTGCAACACCCCAATTATACTAGTTGCTGTGGAGATATTAAGTATATTGCTAATAATGGAGGACTATTCTTTTAGGTGGAAGAGTAAAAGCAAGGAAGGATATAAATCTTGTTTTTGTGCAAATGTCTCCTAGTAACAGCAATAACTAAGTGGTATTAGAGGCTATGCTGCAGAAATATCTATACGGGGTTGGTTTATGTTTTTAGAAAGGATTGGCTCTCTTAATTAAAGAAAATATTAATTTAAGCTTCTGGTCCTATTAGAGGTTAACTCCTTATGTTAATACTTTACTATTCATTCTTTAATTTATATCCTTTGTTTAGTAGGATGTTGCTTCATATGGACAAAATCTTTTGTGGACTTTAGCCTTTACAAATTCATCTCTTAAAACTTTTTTTTTTCTTTAAAAACTTTACTAAAGGAGACACATTTTAAAATTGTTCATCTGATTTGTATTTCATGAAATCTTACAATTTTCCATGAACTCTATTATAATTAAGGTGATTATGTGTCCTGATTTGCCCAGGACAGTCCCAGTGTATACATATTGTCCTGGTTTAATTATTAGTAAGTCTCTCTTTCACTCAATATTGGCCTGGTTAGGGTGTTAAATTATATGGTCACCCTAATTAAAGACCACATTCAATAGAAAACTGAGGGAATGAAATATCATATATTTTTTTGTTTTAGTCCATGTAACTTAGGTAGATATAGATGTATATGGATATATATGTGGATTATATACATATATGCATTCATACACACACACACAAGTATATCTATGTTTTTACTTTTTCCAACTAAACTTATAATTGAGAACTTGCCAAATATCTTGATACTGTGGAAAGATATATATTTATTGTTGTTCTAAGCAAATCAAAAGACTTGCTCATCTTCCTGATTTCCTCTCGTAATATTTTCACGAAGATAATTTTGACTGTGATAACGCCTGACCTGACTCCTCCTAGGTGGGCAGGATCTATTTTCAGGGGGCGATATCATCCTAACAGCAGCTGTTCTGATTCTTTTTTTTAAAATAAATTTATTTATTTTTAAATTTTTGGTGCATTGGGTCTTTGATGCTCTGCGCGGGCTTTCTCTAGTTGCAGCAAGCAGGGGCTACTCTTCATTGTGGTGCACAGGCTTCTCACTGCTGTGGCTTCTCTTGTTGTGGAGCATGGGCTCTAGGCATGCGGGCTTCAGTAGTTGTGGCTCGCGGGCTCTAGAGCACAGGCTCAGTAGTTGTGCCGGCTCAGTAGTTGTGCCACACGGGCTTAGTTGCTCCGCGGCATGTGGGATCTTCCCCGACCAGGGCTCAAACCCGTGTCCCCTGCATTGGCAGGTGGATTCTTAACCACTGCACCACCAGAGAAGTCCCAGCTGTTCTGATTTGAAATGACTTCCTGTATGTCGTTTTATTTCCGTCTGCCCAATACATGTGTCACCTCTTGTTCACATTAGAATTTCCCCTTCTGCATGTGGAATGGGTGTATGTCCTAGACTGTTCCATTACCTTGTCTCTCTGTTAGTGGTTCCATTATTGATAAACCCGGAAGCAGAACAACAGCTGTGGAGTAAGAAATGAAAGGTCTTTTAAAATCTTGGATACCTTGAAGAATAAAAAGTGCTATTTTGATATTCATTCTTGCATTTAAAAAATATGCACATTCCTTGCCTAATCCTTTTCTCTTAATATCAGGTTTATTATTGTAAATACTCTGAAAGTCATACTAAAGTTTTTATAGTTGATCAAAGATCCTTGGGAAAATTTCTGGCAGGTTATGCTCTGGGGCCAAGGGGACCTTGAAGTGGATTTACAAGAAAGTAAGAGTGAATTAGGAGCATTGGAGACCATCTCTTGCAGTTAATGTCTGGAAAAGGGTCCTGACACGTCCTTCAGTATGTCAGGAGAATAAAAGTTGGTCAAGGGGAAAGGCTTGGCAAGAACCAGCAAGCACCTGTTTTGTGCCAGACAGGGTGAACTCCTATAAACAAACAGACATGGTCCATCACCTTGTGAAGCCTGTCACCCAGTGTGGGAGACACCCAGGCAAAACAAGGGAACAAGAATATAATTAAAAATTGTGAAAGTGGATCAGCAGTGCTGAGAGAGAATAAGAGGAGAGACTTACTTTAGACAGTGGTTAGGAAAGGACCCCTTTGAGGAAGGAGCATTAAAGTTCTGTCTGGGTTCCTCTCTCAGTGTTTTTCCACCTTTTGCTTTCATTATTGTCTTTTTCGACAGGTTTTTTCTAACCACTCCCTTCCCCCTGAGTAATTTTAATGCCCTTTGGAGGACCGCAAACTATTTTTCCACTCTTAGAGCACTAATTTTCACCACTGAGAATTGCACACTCAATCAGTTACTGTCTGTGGCCCTCATTTTGGGGGCAGTCAGAAATAAATTTTATTAGGTTTAACATAGCATCCTTGGATCCTCAACTGGATTTTAAGTTCCTTGAGGCAGGGAACCATCATCTAGTAATAATAGATGCCACTTAGCATGACTTAAAAAAAAAATCTTCCATGAGGTTGAGAAAGGTGGAATAAAAATGTTGGAAGTAGGGCTTCCCTGGTGGCACAGTGGTTGAGAGACCACCTGCCAATGCAGGGGACACGGGTTCGTGCCCCGGTCCGGGAAGATCCCACATGCTGCGGAGCCGCTGGGCCCGTGAGCCATGGCCGCTGAGCCTGCGCGTCCAGAGCCTGTGCTCCACAATGGGAGAGGCCACAACAGTGAGAGGCCCGCGTACCGCAAAAAAAAAAAAAAAAAAAAAATGTTGGAAGTAGAGCATGAAAAACAATCCTTAAATGGCCTAGTTAGTCTAATTTTTTATTTAGATGAAGAAACTAAGATTACTAGGAAGTTATTAATCAGTCTCTCTAAGCCAGTTTAGTGCCATTTCCAGGACACTCTGGGTAAGGAGCAGATTCAGGAAGGTGGTGATTGTCAAGAGGAGGAGTTCAGGTTTTATTGTAGAGCCTGAAGATTTGCATGTGCACAAAGTTGAAATCTTAGAAAGACTAATTTGGCAGGCTCTTCTAATACTTTTCTGGAACAGGATGATGATCATGACAAGGGTGCTGTTGCTAATAAGGACAAAAAGGAAAAATTTGATTAATAATTGCTTCTGTGTTTCAGAGGCCGCACGACACTGGTCTACAAAGAAAACTATAGGAATTGAGGAGAAAAGTGAACTAAAGATATAGAATACTAATAACCTTTTTCAGAGAAAGGAATTAAGGAGGTGATATAACTGTTCTTTATCATTGAGATTCTTGGGGTTTTTTGTTTTGTTTTGTTTTTTTGCGGTACGCGGGCCTCTCACTGTTGTGGCCTCTCCCGTTGTGGAGCACAGGCTCCTGACGTGCAGGCTCAGCGGCCATGGCTCACGGGCCCAGCCGCTCCGCGGCATGTGGGATCTTCCCAGACCGGGGCACGAACACGTGTCCCCTGCATCGGCAGGCGGACTCTCAACCACTGCGCCATCAGGGAAGCCTGAGATTCTTTTTTTGTTTAGGGTGAGATTATACATGTCTAAAGGACATGGGTTTATCAAAGATAATTCATGTTATATATATTAGGTTGGGAGGAAGGCAGAGAAATATATTTGAAATTAGGAGAAGGAAGCTATATTCTGGAGCTTTTTCTGTGTCTCTGTTTCTATGTGTTAGTGTGTATGTGAGAGAAATTTAGCTTAAGCTACTTCTACTTATCTGACAAACAGTCTTGGAAACTGGAGTAAGGTGTACCTGTCTTAATGAACTGTCTTGTAATTTCCAGTTGTGCCTCAGTGAATTTTGGAGGTCGGCTCAGTCTGTCAAACAGACATACATTTTGCAGTGATTTCTTCCTTTTACTGTTTCTCCATTGACCACTAGTCACATATAGATCTTAATTTTTTTTTAAGGTTCTTTATCCAGTGGTGTAATCTAAGCCTACTTCCCCCCGACCCCTTTTAATCTTTTTTTGTTTTGTTCTCCTTCTTGACAAGTCAGTTGCTTTTAGTAGGTGAGCAAGGAGCAGGAAAATTATGAGACAACAGCCAGAAGGATATAATTTACAGAAGTTCTTTCTAAATGGTTTAGTAGAGAAGATAGAATACTAAAGGTAATATATGGTGTTAGACCCTAAGTTTCATTTCTGTTCTTTTTGCCCCATTTGCCAACCACTTGAGCCCCTGCCCTACCCTACCATCATCATTAAAGAAAATGAGGCTGAATTCTTCTGTTTTAAACGATGTACTTGAACCTAGATTCTAAAGTGCTATTTGTAAAAATAATCTTAAGATTGGGTACATACTCACTTTTTCATACAAATAATTAATTAGCTATTTTTGAATTCTAAGAATCCTTTGATCCCTTTCAATATGAATCTTAAAAAGAAGGAAATATTGACAGAATGCTTTTTTTGAATCACTTGTCCTCAAACACATTTTTATTCATTTAAATGAATAAATTTGATTATATTCTAATGAGAATTTGGATTTGACTCTTTAAATACAACCAGTTTAACAAATATAGTTGTCTGATGAGCCAGCTTTATTATTGTTTGTTTATAAACCACAAGTGTTACTAATAGTTTCTAAATATTGTGTCTGAAAAGGGAAGTAGTGGAAGTAGTGTAGTGTCAGCCATGAGTTGCCATGGACACAGTTGTCATCACCTGTGAGTTGCCAGGGACACGGTTGTCAGTGAGAAGTAGAATGGGCAGAGGCTGTGACTGCAACAGGAAATTGGAGGTGGAACTCTGAGGTCTAGCGTCGTCAGGGTCTACCTCCATCCTAAGGCTGCCTACACAGGAAAAGGTTCAAAGATCCCACACCCTTTAAGGTAGGACTGAAGAGTAAAATTACCACTCAGGGGGTGCTACTTTACAAAAGGTGCTCAGGGTGACCACCTAGGTCACCTGCACACGGTTCCATGTGTAATTCTGAACTGTAATTCACAGAAGACTTAAGAAGGCTGTTTGAAGTTGAAATGTTTTCATTTAAAATCACAGTATAAAAACTTACATGGAATTTTGCAAATAGCTGAAAAAATATCTTTTGGGACCTGACTGTTATTTTCTGTGGTCAGATTTCTGTCTTATTGCCAGATGTGTCCCACGTTACCTGCATCTTCTTAGCTGATAGCAAGGCTCTTGGTAGCAAGGTTCCTTCCTTGAAGCAAGCAGTTTGGGAACTCTTCACTTAGGGAGCTCTGTTAAAGTGCATCTTTGGCTAGGAGAATGTTCTTAAGGGATGTGGTAAAAATGTCATTTTGGAAGGAAAGCAAGTCTTCTCTTAGGTGTAGTTTCATCAGGGTACAAGTTTGCAAATGGCACATTACATATTTGTGCTGAGTCCCCTCCTTATATGTATGTGCTTATGTTGCTCCCTGAATGAAGCCTTTAATTTCAGCAGGATAAGGTGTGCCCTGCCATGTGGTACACAAAGCATCATCTTCATGTCTGTTGGAATGAATATGTACATAGAATATGAAAACCTGTGGCGGCAGAGTTATGAAATCGAGCACTGCCCTGACCACGAATGTTGCTTCATCAACATTAAGCAGTATTTAGAAAGTTCTCTGTATTTAAAAGACTTAAGTGCTTTTGAATTACAAGGCAGTTTTAGATTAGTAGTTGGTGTTTGAACAAATTGTCATTGTCCTTAAAGGGCATAACTGGAGGCTATTTTGCCATTAATTTTCGAGTGTTGCTTTACAGGTTAAATCACAATATTTGGAGTATTTCTTGTTTTTATTTTTGAAAAAATTATTGCTCTCTTAAAAATATCTTTAAAATGAATGAGTTTATAGCTAATTCTGAGAAGTAATTTTTTGGAAATTAATAAGCTTTATTTTTTGGAGCAGTTTTCGGTTTACAGAAAAATTGAGCAGAAAGTACTGAGTTCTCATATATGTCCCCTCCTCCCCCAGTTTCCCCTATCATTAACATCTTGCATTAATGGGGTACATTTGTTACAATTGATGAGCCAGTGTTGATACACTATTTTTTTTTGAATTTTATTTTCTTTATTTATTTTTATACAGCATGATACACTATTAACTAAAGTCCATAGTTCACATTAGGGTTCACTCTTGTACATTCTATAGGGTTTTTTTTTTAATTGGGGTATAGTTGCTTTATAATGTTGTGTTAGTTTCTGCTGTACAACAAAGTGAATCAGCTATATGTATACATATATCCCCTCCCTCCTGGACCTCCCCCACCAAGTCCCACCCATTTAGGTCACCAAAGAGCACTGAGCTGAGCATAACCATCATTTACAGTATCATATAGAATAGTTTCACCACCCTAAAAATCCCCTGGCAACCACTGATCTTCCTATTGTCTCTGTAGTTTTGCCTTTTCCAGAATGCCATGTAGTTGGAATCATATAGTATATAGCCTTTTCAGATGGGCTCTTTTACTTAGCAATTTGCACTTAAAGATCTTCCATGTCTTTTTGTAGCTTGAGATAGCTCATTACTTTTTGTCACTGAATAATATTCCATTGTATGATGTATCACAGTTTATCCATTCCCCCATTGAAGGACATCTTGTTTGCTTCCAATTTTTGGCAATTCTGAATAACCTTGCTATAAATATTTGTATGTGTGCAGGTTTTTGTGTGGACATAAGTTTTTAACTCCTTTGGGTAAATACCAAGGAGCACGATTGCTAAACTGTGCGGTAAAAGTGTATTTAGTTTTATAAGAAACCATCAGACTGTCTTCCAAAGTGGTTGTACCATTTTGCATTTCGACCATTAGTTAATGAGTGTTCTTGTTGCTTTACGTACTCACCATCATTTGGTTTTGTCAGTGTTCCAGATTTTGGGCATTCTGATAGGTGTAGTGGTATCTCATTGCTGTTTTAATTTGCATTTCCTGTGTGACATGTGATGTGAAGCATCTTTTCATATGCTTATTTGCCATCTCTGTATCTTCTTTGATGAGGTATGTTCAAGTCTTTGACCCATTTATTTATTGGGTTGTTTGTTTTCTTATTGTTGAGTTCTAAGAGTTTTCGGTATATTTTGGAACAGTCCTTTATCATATATATATATATATATATTTTTTCCTTCGGTACGCGGACCTCTCACTGCTGTGGCCTCTCCCGTTGCGGAGCACAGGCTCCGGACGCGCAGGCTCAGTGGCCATGGCTCACAGGCCTAGCCGCTCCACGGCATGTGGCATCTTCCCGGACCGGGGCACGAACCCGTGTCCCCTGCATCGGCAGGCAGACTCTCAACCACTGCGCCACCAGGGAAGCCCTATCATATATTCTTTTGGAAACATTTTCTGCCAGTCTGATGCTTGTCTTCTCATTCTCTTGACATTGCCTTTCACAGAGCACAAGGTTTTAATTTTAGTAAAGTCCAGCTTATCAGTTATTTCTTTCAAGGATTGTGCTTTTTGCTGTTGTATCGGAAAAGTAATCTCCATATCCAAGGTCAATTGGTTTTCTCCTGTGTTATCTTCTAAGAGTTAGTTTTGTGCTTTACATTTAGGCCTGTGATCCATTTTGAGTTAACTTTTGTGAAGGGTGTAAGAGCTGTGTCTAGATTCATTTTTTTGCATGTGAATGACCAGCTGTTCCAGTACCATTTATTGAAAAGACTATCTTTGCTCCAAGGCATTGTCTGCTCCTCTGTCAAAGATCCGTTGACTTTATTTATGTGGGTCTATTTCTGGGCTCTCTATTATATTTCATTGACTTCTTTGTCTATTCTTTCACCAATATGAGACTATCTTGATTACTCTAGCTTTAAATTGTCTTGAAGTCAGGTAGTGTTATTTTCCTTCAAAACTGAGTTGGCTATTCTGGGTCTTCTGTCTCTCCATATAAACTTTATTTATTATTTATTTATTGGCTGAGTTGGGTCTTTGTTGCTGGGCGCGGGCTTTTTCTCTAGCTGTGGTGAGCGGGGGCTACTCTTCTTTGCAGTGCGTGGGTTTCTCATTGCAGTAGCTTCTCTTGTTGTGGAACACGGGCTCTAGGCGCACGGGCTCCAGTAGTTGCAGCACGTGGGCTTAGTAGTTGTGGCTCGCAGGCTCTAGAACGCAGGCTCAGTAGTTGTGGCGCAAGGGCTTAGTTGCTCTGTGGCATGTGGGATCTTCCCGGACCAGGGATTGAACCCGTGTCCCTTGCATTGTCAGGTGGATTCTTAACCACTGTACCACCAAGGAAGCCCTCCATATAAACTTTAGAATCAGTTTGTCAATATCTACAAAATAACTTGCTGGGATTTTGATTGGGATTGCATTGAATCTGTGCTTCAGTTTGGGAAGAACTGACTTCTTAACAACATTAACTCTTCCTATTCATGAACATGGAATATCTCTCCATTTATTCAGTTTTTCTTTGATATCTTTAATCAGTCTTGTAGTTTTCCTCATGTAGATCTTATACATATTTTGTTAGATTTATACCTAAGTATTTCAATTTTGGGGGGAGAGCTGCTAATGTAAATAGTATAGCGTTTTAAATTTCAAATTCCAGTTGTTCATTGTTGGTATATAGGAAAGTGGTTGACTTTTGTATGTTAACCTTGTATCCTGCAACCTTGCTATCATTGCTTATTAGTTCTAGGAGTTTTTTTGGTCATTTCAGATTTTCTACATAGATGATCATGTTGTCTGTGAAACAAAGATAGTTTTATTTCTTCCTTCCCAATCTTTATATTTTTTATTTCCTTTTCTTATCTAACGGTATGAGCTTGGATTTCCAGTTTGATGTTAAAAAGCAGTGGTGAGAGGGCACATCCTTACCTTATTCCTGATCTTAGTGGTAAAGCTCCAAGCTTTCAGCATTTAGTACAATATGATATTAGCTGTAGGCTTTTTGTAGATGTTCTTTATCAAGTTGAGAAAGTTCCTCTCTCTCCCTAGTTGACTGAGGGTTTTTATCATGAATGGGTGCTGGATTTTGTCAAATGCTTTTTCTACATCTGTTGGTATGATCATGTGATTTTTCTTCTTTAGCCTGTTGATGTGATGGATTACATTAATTCATTTTCAGATGTTTAATTAGCCTTGCATACCTTTTATAGATCTCATTTAGGCATGGTGTATAATTCTCTTCTTATATAGTTGGATTCAATTTTTGATATTTTGTTGAGGATTTTGCATCTGTGTTCATGAGAGATAGTGGTCTACAGTTTTCTAGTATTGTTTTTGTCTGGTTTTGGTATTAGGGTAATGCTGGCCTCATAGAATGAATTAGGAAGTATTCCCTCTACTTTTATCTTCTGAAAGAGATTGGTATGATTTCTTCCTTAAATACCTGGTAGTATTCAGTGGTAAACCCATCTGGGCCTGGTGCTTTGTATTTTATAAGGTTATTAATTTTTTTTTGGCTATTCCTAACCACTGGACTGCCAGGGAATTCCCAAGGTTATTAATTATTGATTCAATTTATTTAATAGATATAGGCTTATGCAGATGGCTTGTTTCTTGTGAGTTTTGGCAGATTGCATCTTTGAAGCAATTGGTCCATTTCACCCAGGTTATTAAATTTATGGGCATAGATACATTCATAGTATTCCTTTATTATCCTTTTAATGTTTGTGGGGTCTACAGTCCTCTCTTTTATTTCCGATGTTTGAAGTTTGTGTTCTTTTTTTTTCTTAGTTAGCCTGCCTAGAGACCTGTTGATTTTATTGATCTTTTCAAATAACAAGCTTTTGGTTTGATTAATTTTCTCTTGATTTCCTGTTTTCAATTCCATTGATTTATGCTCTAATTTTGTATTATTTCTTTTCTTCTATTTACTTTGGGTTTAATTTGCTCTTCTTTTACTAGTTTCCTAATGTATAAGTTTAGATTATTGATTTTAGATCTTCTTTTCTAAAATGTACATTCATTGCTATAAATTTCCTTCTGCTTTTGCTGCATCCATAATTTTTTTTTTTTTTTTGCCATACCACATGGCATATGGAACTTCCCCGACCAGGGATTGAACCTGTATCCTGCAGTGGAAGTGCAGAGTCTTAACCACTGGACCACCAGGGAAGTCCAAAATAATTTTTTTTTAAATTTGGCCACACCATGTGGCATGTGGGATCTTAGTTCCCTGACCAGGGATCGAACCCTTGCCCCCTGCATTGGAAACATGGAGTCTTAACCACTGGATCGCCAGGGAAATCCCTGCATCCATAAATTCTGATGTTATATTTTCATTTTTATTTAGTTCAAAATATTTTAAAAATTTCCCTGGGATCTCTTTATTGGCTCATGTATTAATTAGAAATGTGTCATTTAATCTCCAGGTATTTTGGGATTTTCCAGCTATCTTTCATTATTGATTTCTAGTTTAATTCCACTTTGATCTGAAAGGAGACATTGTATAATTTCCATTCTTTTAAATTTATTAAGGTGTGTTTTATGGCCCAGAATGTGGCCTCTCTTGGTGAAAGTTCATGTGAGTTTGAGAAGAATGTGTATTCTGCTGTTACAAGAAGTAGTCTAGGGATGTCAGCTAGATCCAGTGGATTGATTGTGTTGTTGAGTTCAACTTGATTTTCTGTATGCTGGATCTGTTAAAGTGACTTTTAAAGATCACACTTAGCAATATCAGAATCCAGGTTAAAACCAGGTCTCCTGACTGTAGTAAAGTATTCTTTGCTCATGCTCTGTCCCTCAGGAAACCTCTTTACTTTCTTGTTTTCATCGTATTTCCCACTGCTCTCAATTAGAGAGTGACTCACCACCTAATACATTATTACAGTTTAAAGTACCATGAAAGAGTGAAAAATGAATGTGTGTATTCTCAGTGGGGAGAATACACATGCTTGCGTCTCCTTGACATAGTTTTGTTTGTTTGTTTGTTTAGAAAGGTGATCCAACATTGGGATTATTTACTGTCTGTAAACCTTTCTGTAAGGGTGAATAGGAATTATTCTTTACTTTTCTCTAGAGCAAGCTTTAGACACTTCAGGGAGGTTAGGGAGGACCTCAGAGTTTCTTTTTCGATGCGCTAAACCTCATCCTCTCTTCTCTGAAATCAAGGTGGTGTCCAAAGTATTCAAAGCCCATGGGTTGATTTCAATAGCAAGAGAGGGTAGGATGGTCATTAATAATGACATTCATAATGTTTACTCAGACTTTTCCTTCGTGTACTCTGAGATATAGCCTCTGACCATGCATGACATAGAAGCTCAACATAAAAGTACACAGCTGATTTATTTACTTGGTCAGCATCACCATCCATTTCTATGACAGCCCGTTAGAGCCTGATTTCTACCAGCAGGTTCTACCAGCAGGAGCTCTGGTTTACATCTTGATTCTCTCCACTGGCCCCTGCCCTCAAAATATGTTCATCATCCCTGGGCTTTGGATGCGTTGCTTCATTTTCCTTTATTTTTGCTCAAGGTTCAGTTGCAAAACCTTCTGCTAGTGTGCCCCTCATTTCACTTCTTTCTTCTTTCCCCTTTCCAGTTATTCCTGGTATTTTAATTGTTCTTTTATTTGGACACCAAATAACTCTTTGTGGTCCTGAGAGTTTACTTTCTTGACTCAACATTTTGTTCTCTGAACATCATCCTTCCTCCAAGACTTAAAAAGAAGATCTTGAGGGCTTGCCTGGTGGTGCAGTGGTTGAGAGTCCGCCTGCCGATGCAGGGGACACGGGTTCGTGCCCCGGTCCAGGAGGACCCCACATGCCGTGGAGCGGCTGGGCCCGTGAACCATGGCCACTGAGCCTGCGGGTCCGGAGCCTGTGCTCCGCAACGGGAGAGGCCACAACAGTGAGAGGCCCATGTACCGCAAAAAAAAAAAAAAAGATCTTGAAAGACATTGCTTTGTGAAATAGAGGATTATGTAAATATGCCAGTATGTATTTTGCTTTGATATTGCTTGGAAGGAACGTTGGAAACCTGTTGGGTGAGGATGTCTGTGATGGGTCATGATACACAGGTAGACCAGGTAAACTTTATAAGAGTTAAAGTAAGTACAAATTATTCATTTTCTAAAACAAGAGAAGCAAACTGCTGATAACTAGTGAGGAGGCTGGAGTAATCAATCTCTTGGAAACATTAAGAGCAAGGACAACAAAAGATTAAGAGAGGGAAAAATAAGAACTAAAGGAAATGGCTTACAAAACCAAGAAACTTGGGAATCTAAAGGAGACTTCCCAAGCAAGAGCTGGAGAGCTAGTGCAAGTTTAGTGCTGGCTGAATTACTCAGGTGTAGCTAGTCTGCTCATTCTGTTAATCTACTCAGGTACCTGTACTATAGAATCCTTGCGGTTTTGATTATAATGCTTCTGTATCCTGAGGAGTTACTCTGCCTCCCCACAAACGTCCTTTCTCCCTGACCAGAGGTGAATTCTCTCTGTCTGGCAGCCTCCTTCTAATAATACCCCCTCCACCACCGCCACCCCCACCCCCGCAATTTGTTTCTGTCTTAATTCATATTTATCCATGTCTGGTTTCATTTTTTTTTTTTTTTTTTTTTTTGCAGTATGCGGGCCTCTCACTGTTGTGGCCTCCCCCGTTGCGGAGCACAGGCTCCGGACGCGCAGGCTCAGCGGCCATGGCTCACGGGGCCCAGCCGCTCCGCGGCATATGGGATCCTCCCAGACCGGGGCACGAACCCGTATCCCCTGCATCGGCAGGCGGACTCTCAACCACTTGCGCCACCAGGGAGGCCCATGGTTTCATTTTTACTTCTAGTTTCATTTTTATTTTCAAAGACAGCATTTTATTTGAGCAAGAGTAGTAATCACAGCAAATATGTACATTTTACTTTAATTTTATGAACTATATAATTATGCTATATTTAACTAGAGGGGCTGATCTCTTTGCTACCTGGTGGCATGTTACCACAAATGGCATCTTGCTAAAAAGAAAACTTTTTAAGTTGCCGAGACAGAATGTTTTTATTTGCCTACCCCACACATAGTTACCAAAATGAAAAATGAGGTTTATTATTTTTATCCTTAGTACGTGATATTAAACAGACTCTGTGCTTATCATAATACTAAACGTCTTTAAGAGACTGTTAATATAATAGCTGATATTTGGAAATTTATTTTGGGAGTTTAAGACTCACCTTTTCTCTTTAACTTTTAAATTATAGTAACAACTCATGTTTATTTTAGAAAATTTTGAACCTTGATACGCAAAGGGAAACCTTAAGTCATCTATAATCTATCACCTGTTAAAATTTTGCATGATCTTTCCAGCATTTACATTTATGTGTGCAACTTTTTTTTTGCAGCACCGCCTGGCATGTGGCATCTTAGTTCCCCGACCAGGGGTCGAACCCATGCCCCCTGCAATGGAAGTGCAGAATCCTAACCATTGGACTGCCAGGGAATTCCCATGTGCAACTTTTAAAAAACAAGATAAATAGGGTCATACATATATCACTGTTTTGCACTTATGGATATATCATGAACCTCTTGTCACTCCCCACTCAACATGGTAGAGAAGTATTTCAGTATTCTGTTGCATTCATCCATCATAATTTATTTAAGCAACCCACTGTTGTTGGATACTTAGTTATTTCCAGTTTTTCACTGTTATTAATAATGTCAGAGGCTCAGAGTTAAATCTTGTTCACAATCTTAGGGTGTTTGTAAAATATAAGAAATGTATTTTACAGTAGTCCTAGAGAGCAGCTTGATATTTTTGTGGTTTTTTTTAACACAAATATTTTGATTAGGGTTTCTTTCCTCACCAGTAAGTTTAAAACACCTTCTCACTTTCAGTGTTAAAGTATAAAAATATTGTTTTCTTTGGTTGCAGTAGGTCTGAAAGCATTTCTTAAAATTAAGTAATAATTGAAGTTTCACTGTTACGATACTATGTGGTACTATTTCTTGTGACTTTTACTCTAAAGAGTTAAGGAATTCAAATCTAACAACAACTTTGTGTCCTGAAGGAAAGAACTAGATTGACAATTGTCTCTTCATGGAAGACCTAACAGAAAAACTGTAGAGGCTGAGAGACACAGGGCTTTTTAAATCTGTTCAACTTCTTCTCTCTGGGCTTTAAAAAAAAAAAAAAAGGGCTCCTATTTCTGGGATGTTTGAATGCTGCTTGTATTAGGCAGAGGGAAGTACAGGGTGACCTTTCAAATTTGAGTCTATAATTAGAAAACACTATTTGAGTTCTCATCATACAGTTTTACTCTTAAAGCACCCGTCTAAATTAGTCCGTCCTCCCTCCCCCGTTTCTCCCTCCCTCTGTCACTCATACCTGCCATGTGTACATCCAAGGACTCTGCTTCTGAAAATCTTCAAGGCATCAAACTTGTGGGTTTCATGATATGTAATGCTTTCCTCCCTTCCTCCCCCCTTTATAAGATTCCTTCAAGGACTTCATTGTCTTACTGGCAAGGGGCTTACATGGGACTCTTCAGGAACACAGCTGGCTATCTTATAAAGCGGGGGTTACTCAGTGAACAAATAATATCAACTATGTGCCAGGAGCACAGCAGATAAACCTGACAGATGTGGTCCCTTCCCTCATGGGGTTTACAGTCTGACAGAAAAGAGCCAGTAAACCTTTACCAGTAGTTGACTAGAGAGTTACAATTAGCAAACAGTTATGGTGGAGAAAAAGTATGGAGTGATGTGGAAGCAGGTAAAGGGGACCCTAATCCAATCTGGAAGAGTCAAGAAAAGGCTTCTTTTCAAGGAAGTGATATTTGTCCAAAGATGCATGGGGATTTATTATACATGCCATCCTGTGCTCTTCTTCCTTGCCAAGTGCTATGTTTAGTGCCTGTAACCTGCAAGTGAATTCATCTATTTCTGCTTTCTTTGGGTGGCTTTAGTAATACCCCCCAAGAATTAAAATGAAAATACATTGTTATAGTTGATTACCAACTTTAAGATGGAACACTTTCAATCTGAAGAAACATTCTTAACTAATCAGTCCTAAGAACAACACACTTTGCCTGATGGAATGAAAAAAGCTGACAAATCACTGGAACATCAGCTAATCCACAGGGTTTATGGAATAGCTTGGGAGTTCAGCTGTGTCATGTCTTCCATGTACAGCAGGGGAATATCTGAAGGAACAAAGGTCCTTGGCTAGCTAAGCTTTGCTCTCTAATAACTAGTCTTTAAAATAAAAATTAATCTGTTTTCCAACTTACAATAAAACGTGCCTCAAGCACAATGGCTTTTGTAATTTGGAAATGCTCCACGTTTAACTGTTAGGTAGAGCCTGAGATGGCTAGGACAAATAGAAATATTCTTTGAGCTGTTCAATCCCCTGAGATATTATGGCTGTTCTTTGGCCAGATGGTGACTCTCAAGTCCATTAGACTTAAAAACAGAGGCTTCTGTGGAAAGTCACTTTCAATGCATCAGGTTACTTAGTGTTTCTATGTGGCTGTACCTTGGCCATCTCCTGATGGTAGAGAATTTGTTCCACAAATATGGAACTGTCTTCTCTTCAACTCTTATCAGATGCATGGCTGAGGGATATGGAAGTAAAGGATGGATTTCTGGTGCAGTTGTGTCCCTGAAATAAGCCAGACCATCAGAGCTGCTTATTTATATTGCATTGCCTTGGCTTCCTACCAAAGAAACTCTAGAGAGCCATGCTTCGGAATTTATTGAGGGTCATGATGAAAAACTATCATGTGACATGGTCTCCCTGATCTGTGCTGTTGCTCACTGACTCGTGTGTACAGACCTGCAGTGAGCATGTTACAGCTAAGTGTCAAGAAAAACTTTTTTTCCCCTGGGGGATAAGACATGGTTCCCCATTCCCCATTCTTCCAATACATGCAGATATGGAGATACTCACACTCTTGAGTTTGGAAAATTTTGTCTCTTCTCTTTTTTGCTCTAGCTGCAAAGGAACTGAGAGTCAAATATGTATCCCAGTTTTTGTCATGTTGTAAGACTTAACCAGTACACTCAATTCCCCCTGTTCTTTCCTTTCTATTTTAGTTAGTTAATAAATATGGATAATGCATACTATATGCCAGGTGCTGTTTCTAAGGTCTTTATAAGTATTAACTCCTTCACCCCTCTTAAGGACCCTATGAAGTTAGTGCTGTTGTTATCCCTATTTATAGATGAGGAAACTGAGGCACAGGGAGGTTATGTATCATGTCTGGAGTCCCAGAGGTGCTGAGTGTGGCGATTCCTTGCTGGGAGTGGGTGAGACAATATTCAGTCACAGGAAACACACCCGCACTCCTCCCACTGCATCTTGTGATCAAGAACCCCTGGGCTTCCCTGGTGGTGCAGTGGTTGAGGGTCCGCCTGCCGATGCAGGGGACAAGGGTTCGTGCCCCGGTCCGGGAAGATCCCACATGCCACGGAGCGGCTGGACCCGTGAGCCATGGCCGCTGAGCCTGTGCATCCGGAGCCTATGCTCCGCAATGGGAGAGGCCACAACAGTGAGAGGCCCGCGTACTGCAAAAAAAAAAAAAAAAAAAAAGAACCCCTGGTCTCTATTTACCTGGCTTTCTGATCCTATGTTACTCCTTTTACAGGAGTATTTTACTTCTTAGTTGTATCATTTACTTTATTCCTTTATGAAGTGATGCATGGTATATATACTTCAAATGAAAATAAATGAACTTCCATGACACTCTTTTAAATGGGTCTTCTCTTAACTACTTCAGGATGTGTACAGAGTGTTTGGAGTAGTCAGCATGAATTTGCAGTCTAACATCCGCCCCCTTTACCCATCTCCTTTTCAACAAGAGCACACATTTAAAGTTTGACTAGATGAAAAAAACTATAAGCTGATGATGTTATCGGTATCATTAATACCATGTTAGAAACAATTATAAATGTCCACAGACTTAAGTTATGGCCCAGGAACCACTATCTGCTCTTTTTTAATTTGACTTACCCCTGCTACCTAAGAAATAAACTGTTGCCCTGTTTTGTTTTTTTGTTTTTGTTTTTGTTTTTGCTGTATGCGGGCCTCTCACTGTTGTGGCCTCTCCTGTTGCGGAGCACAGGCTCCAGACGCGCAGGCTCAGCAGCCATGGCTCACGGGCCTAGCCGCTCCGCGGCATGTGGGATCTTCCCGGACCGGGGCACAAACTCGTGTCCCCTGCATCGGCAGGCAGACTCTCAACCACTGCGCCACCAGGGAAGCCCTGGTTTATGAACTACTTTAAGTTTCAGCTTCTCCCAACTTGACACTCTGGGCTTGTTTCTACATACCGCGCTGTGTGTAGGTACATGAAAAGCATTGGACCTTCGGGATGTGTGTCTTCTTGAGAAATCTCTTTGTTAGCCCAGTTCTTACCTTATCAGGTATTTATCTAAGCTAACTTGACTCTTGACCTTATAAATAGGCAATTGAATTGATCCTTTTGATAGAGTAGCTCAAGTTACAAAGATGCAAAGATTAGCCCATGAGATTATTGGTGGGTGTTAACAGTGCAACCAGTGTCCCTACAGGCAGGGACAGGCAGGGACAGGCATGGTTTGGGGATACTTTGAGGCCATATTTTTAGGCACCTTTAATATTAAGAGGCACATGTACTACCTGATTGAATATGAATATACATTAATTTCTTCTAATAGTACCTCTGTGTTCCAGAAATGGCTTAAATATGGGGAACCTCTGAAGGGTTTCAAGTGAGAGTAAATTTTTAGAAAGATCAGATTTTCCTGTGGAAAATCAGGAGCGGCAGAAGATTAAGGCAATCCAGGGGAAACACTGGTGGCTGGAAGTAGGGTCAGGTTAGTGGCAGTGGTGGGTGAAGTCAAGAGAGAGGTCATAGCTGGAACGAGGTCCCAAGTGAAATGAGAAAGACATTCTCTGAGGGTGGAGCGGTCTTTTCAAGGGAGTGAATGTGGCCCATTGAGTGTATTGTATGGTATCTGCAATGTAAACTAAGTTGCTTCCTATTATGGGCCTTCTTGGAACTTAGCACTGTTGACCAGTTGAAGTCTATTCATCTCTACCCGGCATTTCAGATATACTTATGTTTTTTAATTTTAATTTTGGCCACGCCGAGCAACTGGCAGGATGTTAGTTCCCCAGCTAACAATCGAACCTGGGCCCCAGCAATGAAAGCACCACGTCCTAACCACTGGACTGCCAGGGAATTCCCTTGTTCTTTCATTTTTATAACAACTTTATTGAGATGTAATTCATACCATAAAATTCTCTCTTTTAAAGAGTATAATCAGTGATTTTTAGTGTATTCACAGAGTTGTGCACCTTCACACTATCTAATTTTACAACATTTATATCATCCCCAAAAGAAACCCCATACACACTTTTTTTTTTAAATTTATTTATTTTTGGCTGCATTGGGACTTTGTTGCTGCGTGCGGGCTTTCTCTAGTTGCGGTGAGCGGGGGCTACTCTTCTTTGCAGTGCCCGGGCTTCTCATTGTGGTGGCTTCTCTTATTGCGGAGCACGGGCTCTAGGTGTGTGGGCTTCAGTAGTTGTGGCTCACGGGCTCAGTAGTTGTGGCGCGCGGGCTTAGTTGCTCCACAGCATGTGGGATCTTCCCGGACCAGGGCTCAAACCCGTGTCCCCTGCATTGGCAGGTGGATTCTTAACCACTGCGCCACCAGGGAAGCCCACTGCGCCACTAGAAACCCCATACACATTGATATTCACTACCAATTCTCTTCTGCCTCCAGCCCCTGGCAATGCTCATCTTCTTTCTCCATACCTACTTCTCTCAGAGGTATGGATCTGCCTCTTCTGCACACTTCAAATAAATGGAATCATGCAATATGTGATCTTTTGTAACTGGCTTCTTTTATTTAACGTTGTCAAGGTTCATCCATGTTCTAGCATATATCACTCCTTCATTCCTTTTTATTGCCAAATAATATTTTATGATATGGTTACACCACATTTTGTTCATCCATTCATCAGCTGATGGACGTTTGGATTGTTTCCATTTTTTGGCTGTTATGAATAATGCAGAATGAACATTTGTGCACAAGTGTTTGTGTGGACTAGGGCTTTCATTTTTCTTGGGTATATAACTAGGAGTGACACATTCGTTCTTGAGTCTCTTCCAACAGTTGAGTATTTTTGGTGAAAGTGGGATCTCAGTTGAAAATCAGTTTCTGGTTGCGGATATGTATGTATATGCCCTGTAATTGTTAAACATAGATTTTAATGAAATTTGTTAAGCATTTAAAAGGTATATATACATCAACTACCAAATATCGTGTGTGTGTCTTTGTGTGTGTGTGTGTCTGTGTGTGTATCCCAGTCTATACTCTTAGGATGTTCATATGGTGGTTCTATGAATTGTAAACTTCTGGAAAATGGTATACATTTTACTTCCACCCACCAGTCAAATTTCAGCTACTTAAAATCCATTGAAAGAGAGGAGGGAGAGATGAATAGGTGGAGCGTAGCAGATTTTTAGGGCAGCGAAACTACTCTGATACTTTAATAGTAGATACATGTCATTATGCCTGTGTCCAAACCCATAGAATGTATTCCAGCAAAGGTAAACGTTGCTGTAAACTGTGGACTCTGGGTGATTATGATGAGTCCATGTAGGTTCATTGATGGTAACATATGTACCACCCACTCCATGGGGGACGTTGATAATGGAGGAGGCTATGCATGTGTGGGGAAGTATGGGAAATCTCTGCACTTTCTGCTCAATTTCACCATGAATCTAAAACTCCTCTAAAAAATAAAGTCTATTTAAAAACCCATTAAAATATCACAGCAGTTGTGTGTATTTCGAAGGGAATCCTCCACCATTTTGTTTGAACATGACAGATTATGCACCTCACAGCAGCCTGGGTTTCGGTGACACTGAGCTTGCCTGTGTATTGGCAGTTCCTCACCTGCTCTGCAAAGCCCTCAGTGACCTGGCCTCTGGCCTCTTGTCTCCAGCCTCTGGTCTCCACTGCACTTCTCTATTCCTGAGTTTCAATGCTCCATTGCCTTTCCATTCTCTAAACCTGCCTGGCTCATTCCTGCCTCAGGGCCTTTGAACCAGCTGCTTCTTTGACCTGGAATGCTCTTCTTCCATGTCCTATCCCCCATTATTATTAAGTCTTAACTCAAATAGCATCCCCTCACTCCCTAACCACTTGCTCTAAATCAGCCACGCCAGCCTTGCTCTGATTCTGACTGACTTCTCTCAGTGGCATTTATCACAGGCTTCTTTTATCTGCTTGTGAGCATCATGATGGGAATCCACCTACCTTCCTTGCTCCACCTCTGAACAGGTCTGTCAGGTATTAAATTAATGTTGGTGGAATGCATGGCCAAGTTGCTTTTCTCCCCCTGAAATTCTGGTACCTGTTAGAGCCAGTGTTCTCCCATGACTCTTCCAGGGACGGCAGTATCATAGAACTCATCATTTCACCCTCACCTCCAGAAAACCAGCAAAACATAACAAAGCATCATTCTTATTTAACCTCTCACTTTCTCTGCCTTTTAGAGCTATCATCCTCTGCCCCTCCCACTCTTCGCAGAAAGGATCTGCTACAAGACTGAATGTGTTCACTGCTTCGAGGACCAGGGACCACGGTGGGATTTGCTGTGCTGCCATCTGCAAACAGTAGGTTGGGTGCTTCCTGGTGCTAGATCTTAAGTGTGATTTGCATCCGCTGAAGGTTGGCTGCCTACCAGTTGTCCTGCAACTTCTCGGCTATCTTCTCTTATCTAGTTAAGACATTTCGAAAATGCCTTAACTCTGAGAATTTCTGTTTTATCCTCAAGAGAGTCTTAGATTTCAAGCTGTTTCAGGTGAGTGGATGTTTCCTTACTTGTTGGATTGTTGTCTTAAATGACAGCAAGAGAAATAGAGGTGACACCAAAACTTCCTAACCTCTTTGCATGACTGCCAAAATCGGCACTCAGTAACTGCCTCAACTGTGCATTAAGAAAAATTAGTGGCACTATAAATCTTCAAAGAAACATTGGTCAGCTGTGCACCTGTTCAACAACATTACTGAAATGATTACTAGCAAAGTTATTGTTTCTGCACTTTTTAAACTAAGGTCAAAGAGATGTAGGGCTTCCCTGGTGGCACAGTGGTTGAGAGTCCACCTGCCGATGCAGGGGACGCGGGTCTGTGCCCCGGTCTGGGAAGATCCCACATGCCGTGGAGCGGCTGGGCCTGTGAGCCATGGCCACTGAGCCTGTGCGTCCAGAGCCTGTGCTCTGCAACAGGATAGGCCACAACAGTGAGAGGCCCACGTACCGCAAAAAAAAAAAAAAAAAAAAAAAAAAAAAGAGAGATGTGGTAGTTATACCCATTCTCTGCCCACTGAGGAGGAAGGAAGTTTTCGTGTTCATGATTGACATTGTGCAACTCAATTAACTGTCTAAACTAATTTGAATTTAGTTCCTAGGATAATTTTACTCTTGAAAATATAAATAGGAGTTGCATTTTTAATGCACAAGATTTTCTTTTTCTTCTTTATAGCTAGGGCACCTTAGGACCGGGGCTCAGTTGACGCTTATCATAGCCATTCTTCTTCATCATTACTAGTTAGTGTGGTGTTTGCCTAAAAAGTCTTCAGCCCAAAGATGGACCCCAGGGCCATGTAATCCCAAGTTAATTAAAAATAAATTTTTAGGAATATTTAAGAGTCACTGTTCAGCACAGCATTCCATAGGCATATTTGTTTGTCTTCTGTAAAATTCAAAATAATTCTAAGAATGTTGCTAGGATTAGAATGACCATATGGGCCGATACTAGGAATGACAACTATTTCTGAATATTTGACCGTAGTGATATCTCTCCCTTTGTCTGATAGTGTCTGTCCCATGGAAGCTGGGTAAAGAAAAGAATTCATGTATTCAACAAATACTTACTGAACAATTTCTGTGGGCCAGGCACTCATTTCAGTGTTGCGAATGAGGCAGTGAACAAAGCAAAATTCCTGCTTTCATGGAGCTTTTTAAAAGCCCCCAAATAGGGCTTCCCTGGTGGCGCAGTGGTTGAGAGTCCGCCTGTCGATGCAGGGGACACGGGTTCGTGCCCCGGTCCGGGAAGATCCCACATGCCGTGGAGCGGCTGGGCCTGTGAGCCATGGCCGCTGAGCCTGCGTGTCTGGAGCCTGTGCTCCACAATGGGAGAGGCCACAACAGTGAGAGGGCTGCGTACCGCAAAAAAAAAAAAAAAAAAAAAAAAAAAAAGCCCCCAAATAGGGCTTACCTGGTGGCACAGTGGTTGAGAGTCCGCCTGCCGATGCAGAGGACACGGGTTTGAGCCCTGGTCTGGGAAGATCCCACATGCCGCAGAGCACCTAAGCCCGTGCGCCACAACTACTGAAGCCTGCGCGCCTAGAGCCCGTGCTCCGCAACAAGAGAAGCCACCACAATGAGAAGCCCACGCACCGCAACAAAGAGTAGCCCCCGCTCGCCGCAACTAGAAAAAAGCCCGCGCGCAGCAACAAAGACCCAACACAGCCATAAATGAATGAATGAATGAATGAATAAATAAGAAAGAAAAAAAGAAAGAAAGAAAGAAAGAAAGAAAGGAAAGCCCCCAAATACCCTCAGCAAACAGATGGGAGAAGGGAGGCGCAGATAACTTGACTCACTCTCAGGTGTCCTGGGAACAGCTCCTTCTAGGTGGTAGACAGGCACAGATGAAAAAGAGTTGAAACCTGATTCGGAAAATAAGATAAAGCAATCTTAATGCTCTAGTTTAATCACTGCAAAATAGAGAAGCTTATTAAAACAATAAACAAAAAACAGGTGCCAGGGTGATGTGACCTAGGCTTAGAAAAGAAGGATTACTTTTCAAGGATACCATTTTACTTCATTTTTTTCATGTTCACAGATTCTGCCCAAATTCTGCCTCCACCACCTCCTCCCAGCGTCAGCTATCAGTGCCTAATGCAGCCTTCCAGAGTATCTCTGTGCACAAGTATGAATTCATTTTTGCCCCCTTCATAAAGTAAAAGATAGCAAACTATACTTTTGAGCAATGTATTTTTTTCTCCTGATATATGTAGGAGGGTTCAACAAATCAGTACAAAGAGAGCGTCCTCATTCTTTTTTTTCCTTCTCTCAACAGTCACAGAGTAGTCCATTGTATGGATGTACCACAATTTAAATAGTGACCTATTGATGCACATTTGGGTTGTAGCCAATCCTTGCTCTTAAACAATGCTGCAATAAATAACTTTGTGTGTAGGTTATTCTGCGTGTACACAATTTTATGTGTATAAATTTGCAAAGTAGAATTGCCAGTCACAAAGGATGTGTATAATTTTGATAGCTGTCTTGTCAAATTGCCTCCCAGAGGGGATTTATCTTATTCTCACCCCCTGCTAGAAACTTGTGAGACTAGTTGTCATTTGGGTCTGGATTTTTCACCAATCTGATAAGTTAAATGGTTTCTCACAGTTTCAGTGTAGGAATACTATTCATTCAGAATTTTCAATGGCATTTTTAAGAAGAAAGTGCCCAGAAAAGTAAACAGGACTAGAATTCAGCTCTTTTTATTATGCAAAAAAAAGGACACTGAAGGCCATGTTAGCTCTTTTACTATGTAAGTTAAGACAATGTCCACGTTAAAAATGCTGCATTTTAAATACTGAAAATATACAGGGTAAAAGTGCTTCTTAGGATCATGATGTACCTAGGTGACCTGCTAAGAGTAAGACCTTTCTCCTATAGTTTGGTCCTGTATGGTAGCTAATTGAAATAGAACAGTGTACAAAAATGAGTTAACACAGCAGGTCTGAGACTGCGCTCCTTAGAAACGCCCACTTGCAAGGTTGGCCCTTGACTGGTGGTGCCTGGTAACTTAGATTTGAGGAGGGTTCCCACCATTTCCTGGTAAGAATGGCTCACTGTGGCTGGACTGTTTGTGCAAACAGTATGGTTTCTGTTGAATGCCTGCTTGCATTCCGAGAGTGTAGAATTTAGGTACATGCCTAGCAGAAGGTTCCTATGTGACCAGCCCTAATAAAAACCCCAGACACAGAGTCACTAATGAGCTTCTCTGGGAGAAGATATTTCACAGGTGTTGTCACAACTTCTTGGGGAAATTAAGCATCACCTGTGTGATTCCACTGGGAAAGGACTCTTGGAAGCTTGCTCTGGTTTCCTCTGGACTTTACCCCATGTACCTTTTTCCTTTGCTGATTTGCTTTGTATCCCTCTGCTGTAAAAATAGCCATGAGTACAACTGTATACTGGGTCTTATGAGTCCTCCTAGTAAATCATCAAACTGGGAGTGGTCTTGGGGACCCTGACCCAGTCAGCTTGCAAAGGCTTTAATATTCTCTCTGTCTATATTGGTATTAGTGGTGACCGACACAGATATTTTTAGCATGCAGTTAATTGACCTTTGACATTATATCTTGACTTGTAGTCTGTGTGTTATTGTAAACTGTGCTTCAGAGTTCTAACTGTGATTTAGCATTTACATCTAACAAGTGGAGGCAACAAGACGGCGGCTGGATATTGGAGAGTTTTTTTTTTTTTAATATAAATTTATTTATTTATTTTTGGCTGCGTTGGATCTTTGTTGCTGTGCGCAGGCTTTCTAGTTGTGGTGAGTGGTGGCCACTCTTCATTGCGGTGCGCAGGCTTCTCATTGCAGTGGCTTCTCTTGTTGTGGAGCACGGGCTCTAGGCATGGGGGCTTCAGTAGTTGCAGCACGTGGACTCAGCAGTTGTGGCACGCGGGCCCTAGAGCGTGCGGGCTCAGTAGTTGTGGCTCCTGGGCTCTAGAGCTCAGGCTCAGTAGTCGTGGCACACGGGCTTAGTTGCTTCACGGCATATGAGATCTTCCAGGACCAGGGATTGAACCCATGTCCCCTGCATTGGCAGGCAGATTCTTGACCACTGTGCCACCAGGGAAGTCCCATATTGGAGAGTTTTATGTTGAGTGGTGAATCCACAATTGATTCTTCGGTCTTCCCAGTGTCTATACTTAGGCTTAAAAACTTCTTGCTTTAATTTTCTATAATTTGATTATTAGGTAAATGAATTTATTCATATTCTTCTGGATTCATAGCCACAGAATTTTAGCTAGACAGTCTGATTTCTAAGTATGCTCTGATTTTGAAGCTTAACTGCAAACCAGTAGTTCTGGAAACGTCACTTAACATAGCAGATTTTTGTCCAAATAGGACATAAGGTCTAAAGAATGAAATAAAGCTTATTTTTGCATAATTGTATTATATTAGCATCCCGTTTTAAATTTTTCAAATGGAAAACTGATAAAAGTGTTAAACATAAAGATTTATTTCTTTAAGCTGCTTTTTAAAAAAGAAATTAGATGGCTTCTGAAGAGAAGTGTTTGTACTGTTTAAAAATATTACATGTAGTCCAGAGCAGTGGTTCTTAATGCTTACGGTTGACTGGTATATTTTTGTTGATAATAACTAAGATGGAATGACATTGTGGCAGCCATTGTTGTTAGTGTTTTACATATAGAACCTCATTTAACGTTGTGAGGTAGCTGTTATTAACTCCAGTTTGAGACAGAAGGGGTTTAAGCAATTTGCCCAAAGTTAAGTGATTGGCTGGCCAGAACATGGTAGGACTAGAATTTGAATTTAGGTCATCTTTCTCTATAGGCTGAGCTCTTAGCCACTCTGCTTTCCTGGGTCCCATGGTAGCATCTCACTGGTGCTACAGAAAATTGGTTCTGCGAAGACCCTTATACATTTATCCTTGGGTATAGGGACGATCTGGTAATTTTCTGCTGAGAGTAAGAAATGTTCATCTTCTCAGTTTCTCAGTGTCGGAAATCATATGTGGGATCCTTCCAAAACACAAAACGCTCCTTGATCCCATTATCCTGGGGGCAAAATCCAAGTATCATAACAAGGCCTTACCAGCCTCTTCATGAGCCAACCTTTCCGCATTTCAGCCAAGCTGACTTTCTTTTTGTTCCCATACACACAAACCACATTCTGCTTTGCTCCTTAAGGCCTTTGCACGTGCTATTCCTTCTGCCTTAAATAACCCCACCCGCACTTTGCCTGACTTTTCTTCATCCCTCAGATCTGAATTGAAAAGTCCTTCTTCCAGGAAGCCTTCCCTGACTTT
Source organism: Mesoplodon densirostris (assembly GCF_025265405.1). Lineage (NCBI taxonomy): Eukaryota > Metazoa > Chordata > Mammalia > Artiodactyla > Ziphiidae > Mesoplodon > Mesoplodon densirostris. The sequence goes on from NC_082661.1 coordinate 75,213,496, forward strand.
CCTGAACTGAGGGGCGTGTGTGTCCCTGTAGCATCTTAATTTTACTATCCAAACATTTATCTCCTCGTGTTGTAGTTATTTGTTTCCCCAACTGACACAAGCTGTGTGAGGTCAGGGCCTAGGTTTGTCTGGTTTACTTGGTCATAACAGGCACTCAGATAGCAGACATTCAAATACCTAAATGAAGGTTAAATAAGATTTTGAAAGATGAGGCAGAATTAGCAATTTAGGGACTTCCCTGGTGGTGCAGTGGTTAAGAATCTGCCTGCCAACGCAGGGGACAGGGGTTTGAGCCCTGGTCCAGGAAGATCCCACATGCCGTGGAGCAACTAAGCCCATGCGCTACAACTATTGAGCCTGCCCTCTAGAGCCCGTGAGCCAAACTACTGAGCCCGCGCGCCACAACTACTGAAGCCTGCGTGCGCAGAGCCCGTGCTCCACAACGAGAAGCGCCACCGCAATGAGAAGCTTGAGCACAGCAACGAAGAGTAGCCCCCGCTCGCCGCAACTAGAGAAAGCCCGTGCGCAGCAACAAAGACCCAACACAGCCAAAAATAAGTAAATAAATAAATTTTTTAAAAAAGAGCAATTTAGCTTTCGGAGTACACAAATGCAATAAACTGTGGTGGTATCACAGATGAAGCTCTATTCCCATTAGTTATCAGAAATCTTCAGTGATAGCATGGGAACGAACATTCTCTTGTTACTGAAACTTGCATTAAGGAGGTAGTCAGCAACAAATTCATGAGCTTAAATACGAAGCTTTCTGCTGGCAGTTTCGTTTCCCAAGTCTGAACTCCATTTTGGGAATCTGAAGAATGAAGCTCTATATCCCCAGTTATATGCATGAGCCTAAACATTTCATAGGGCTGCACCAGGTCCACTCATGAGCTCTGAACCCCAAATTGGGAGAATCTGCTTAGACATGGTTAAGGACTTAACAGTACTTTGGAGAGCGATTCACCCCCCATGTTGCTTGCCAGCAGTCATTGTAATCTGCAGTTATCCAGTTGTAGATAACGAGAGTACCCATTTCTTAAATCTGCTATGGAATTTGTCTGGTGGACTTCAAGAAATTTTTAGACATGGAAAAAAATTTTTCCCTAAAAACACCTTTCAAAAAGAAAATATTTTGGAGAAGATAAAGTTTTAACATATATTTAAGATGAAAATCTTTGCTAAGTAAACTTATACACCCCTTTGTCAAGAACAAAATAAAACATCTATTATTCATTATACTTTTAATAGTACTTAAAGATATCAGGCATGCTGAAACCCCTGTGTTAGGATGAATATTATTTGATCAAGGGAAGAAGAAAACTTTCTAAATTATATTTGTCCCCTTCAGTCCATTAGCATTAAATAAATTTAGGATTCAGGTCTTTCCCACTAAGGTTAGAGGTAACATTTAGGCACATCCTTACAATCTTACTTTCTGTGTCCATAGCTTGCAGGGCTGAAAAGGACCAGACAAAAAAGCAACACAGTATCTGGTATGTGTGCATGTGTGTGGCTTTTTTAGAACCACTTTCCCCCTTTGAATATTTAATGCATAGAAATGATTAGAAAGAATGGTGAATCCATAGAATATTAGGGAACTAGTAATAACTGGTGGAAGAAATTACATACAATGCAAACCCAGAGTATTTTATTCTAGATTTTTGGCTTCTAGAGTGACCTAGGCACGCGTGCTGCTTTATGTTTAAAGACAAAGCTCAGCAAGGTGACCTTAGGCTGCCAGTGACATTTATTTATTTACTTATTTTTGGCTGCGTTGGGTCTTTGTTGCTGCGTGCGGGCTTTCTCTAGTTGCGGTGAGCGGGGGCTACTCTTCATTGCAGTGCACGGGCTTCTCATTGTGGTGGCTTCTCTTATTGAGGAGCACGGGCTCTAGGCGCACAGGCTTCAGTAGTTGTGGCTCGCGGGCTCTAGAGGGTAGGCTCAGTAGTTGTGGCACACAGGCTTAGTTGCTCCGCGGCATGTGGGATCTTCCCAGACCAGGGCTCGAACCTGTGTCCCCTGCATTGGCAGGCGGGTTTTTAACCACTGCACCACCAGGGAAGCCCTGACATTTATTTATATTCACAGTGGTGTTTGAGGGTGAACCCCTTCAATTCTGAAGCTACTTGTATTATGGTATCAATTCTTTCAGATAAAAAGACAGGTATATGTAAAGGTGTAATAGATTTTCTGGCCTGAAATATGGCCCACCAAATGAGTCAACCCTCTGGTTGCCTGAAAAAAATTCCTTCTTTGACTATGAGGTCAGAATTAGTGACTCAGGACTGTTCAGGAATATATAAACTGAATTCATGAGAGAATTAATTATTACAGGGATGGCAAGTAACTTCCATGACAGCATATAATTCCAATTCACTTTTATATGTAAGAATCCTGTAATTGCTTTTTGTGTTAAAGCTCTTCTTCAGAACTCAATAGAAAAAATAATGTAGCCTGTATTTCAGTTACAAGGGATCCATAGATTCTGTGCACAGCATAGTTGTCTTTGAATTCCCTGACTTGAAAAGAATCGAAGGAGCTCTGCTCCCAGTGACATGGGAAAGAACAGTGTCAAGATTAAGCATGAAATCAACCATCTAGTGCCGGGAGGAGTTTGCACCGAGTAAATATCTGTCCTGCGTCTGACTGTACCTGTGCCTGAGTCACTTTCCTCCTGCCAAACAGGTTACTAGGCAACAGGGGTGATTCAGACACTCTAAACATCTCACCACAGCGAAATGTCCATCTGCAAGATTTCCAGGAAATGCCCTTCTTGTAAGTCACTGGGGAGCTAGATAAACATTCACACAGGCACCGAAGGCATCAGATGACCCAGAGCTAGTAGCTGTGTATTAAAATGTAGGGCCAGCTAATATCTGGAAGGAAGTCACCTCTCGGGGCAAACACAGACTGTTAATCTGCATGGTAACTGTGGGAAGGAAACATGGAGGAGAAAAAGGTGAAATCTCTCCCCAGAAGGACTCATGGGGAAGGAAATGCATTGCTCTTTCGGGGCGGGTGCGGGGAGGGAAAGCACATTCCAGATTGTTAAAATAGACCAAGATTTCAGAAAACCTAGCAGAGTGGCTAAGATTGCCTGGGTTCAAATCCCACCTTTGACCACTTGCTGGATTTCTGGGTTTCACTTCCTCATGCCTCACATGGAGGTGATGATGGTACCTACCCTGTAAGGTGGTTGTACATATTAACATGTTGATGCTGGGGAAGCTCCAATGCCTGGTATCATAAGCTCTGGGGAAGTGTAATCACATCCTGCATCCTCCAGGCATCTCCCTAAGTAAGGGGTGGGGGCAGAATTGTGTGGGAATGAAGGAAAACCCAAAAATAGGTGAGAACTTTTCAGGGATTTATCTATTCTTTTTATCATTTTGAGAACTGCAATTATAGAAATTATAGCATCTTTTAAGAAACGTCTCCAAGGGTTTTCAGCATTACATACTTTGAAAATTATTTATATATTGATAAAGTACATTCGGATTATGAAGGGGGAGGAGGATATAATCATGAAGATTGCTTGGGGGCTTCCAGGGTATCAGTAATATTCTGAAACTATGTATGGGTTTTTGCTTTACTATTTTTTATACTTGATGTTTTATCCCCCTCTTTATATAAGATGTATTATAATTAAAAATGCAGTCACCTAAAGTAAAGCACTCTAAGTTGGGTGAAATTTTGGGGTCTTGTATCCCATATGGAAATTATAATTATGCAGATCCATTATTGACTCCTTTAGAAAAAGAAAGGTGCTGGGGGTATTTTGGAAAAGGGTGAGATAGAGCTGGAGTCTTTCAGTGTGTGAACTGACACGTTCATTCACAGCCATTCTAGTGCCTCTGAATGCCAGTCCCTTGGCTGGTAGCCACATTGACACAAATCAGACGTGGACTGTCCTTGCACCTTCTAACCCAGCAGAAGAGATACCCTGTGTAGGCTGCAAACTACAAACCGTAGGCTAGACTAAAGAAATGGGAGGAGCATAGGTAAGGGGAGAAAGGCATGGCATTGAATCCCAGTCTGATCTTTTAAGAGTTCTCACTTCCCTTGAATTTATTTTTTGAAGGGAAAGCAGAACGTTAGCAGATTGGATTGAGAATATGTTGCTGCACGTTGGGCTGGGCTAGTGGCACAGCAGTGCCGGGGTGACTTGAGAGAGTTGTGAGATTAGGAACTGTTTTTCTTCCTGAATTTGTAAAGTCTGGTTCTATCAGGTGGGGATGCATCCCAGGGAGGGATCCACTGTAAAGTCGAGTGAAAGAAGGGGATTAGAGGAGTGCCTCTAAGGGTTGTCTCAAGAGCTCAACACACGAGTCCATGGTGCAGCACTAGTACCTGACACCATTTTATTCAATAACCATACAGATTTCTTTATTACCGAATTAGTAGCCAAATGACTTAAGGTTAACTTTTAACTCTCTATAAAAGGTAAGAGACAAATCCATTTAACTCTAAAATTTCTTACTTTCCCTAAAGCCACAATGTATAGTGCTTCATTCGCTGAATATAGCATTGAAGGTAGCATTGTTTTATATTGAGTCTTATACCTTGAATAACTTTCTGAGTGTAGAATATTGATTTTGGGGAAATACTTTTTTTTTCTGGCCACTCTGCACAGCATGTGGGATCTTAGTTCCCCAACCAGGGATTGAATCCGTGCCCCTTGCATTGGAAGCATGGAGTCCTAACCAGTGGAGCGCCAGGGAATTCCCAGGGAATGCTTTTAAGTTTGACTTGTTTTATAAAGAACCTAGAGTTTTCCCATTAATTAATTAATTATTCAGTAATTAATTATTGAAGGATAATTGGTATACAGTAATATTATATAAGTTACAAGTGTGCAATATAGTGATTCACAATTTTTAAAGGTTATACAACATTTATAGTTGTTATAAAACATTGGCTATAGTCCCTCTGTAGTATAGTATATCCTTGTAGCTTATTTTATAGGTAGTAGTTTGTACCTCCCATTAATTTAGATTCTCAATCTTTCATCAGGAATCTTTATGTTATTTGATGGAAAACTGTATTAACCATTATTCATAAAAGCTTACTGAACAAACATAACTTATTTTCAAAAACACAAGAAGCCATAAATAATGCCTCAAACGATTCAAATGAACTTTGATGGAGTTCACTTACTTTATTTGTTGCAAAAATGTTTGCAGTAGGAATTTGTTATTTTAATTAATGAAGTTCTAACACATGATCGGCTGCTTTTCTAAAGTTATTTGTTCCTCTGCGTGTGTGTGTATGTGTGTGTGTGAGAGAGAGATGTGTGATGTTAAAACTGGAATAGTCTGCTACCCAGAAAAAAAAATCAATCTAGGATTGCTAATCCTAATTACCAGAGAAATCTAGTCTTATTTGACTCTGTAAATTGTCTGCCTTTAAACATTAATGCTAGTGGAATAGGTAGTTTAACTCTTCAAATCAAGATATACAATTTCCAGTTACTTGGAATATTTTTACTTCTTAATTTTTAGTATTTCATAAAAGGCCTTTTAAAATATAGTTTATACTAATTTGTATTATTTCCTAATTTTGAATCTGCATCCACATAGTGGTCAGTTGGTATAATAAAGAATAATACTTGATTCTTTTATATCCTTTGGTGTTGGTCCTGAGCTGACTCAATAACTTTCTATTTACCTTGCAACTAATTAACCACCTCTTATTCTATGGGATAGGACCTTTCACTTCAACCTTATGAAATTATTTTCTTCAGTTTTAATGTCTTATTTCTTCTCTATTTAATTAATGAGGTCAGAAGCTCTTTGTTAAAATCTTATTTAATTGGCTTCTGTCATGGTAGGAAAGGGGTTCTGCATCAGGCCCCCCGCAAAAGTCTTCTTACTCCATACAGATGCCCAAATAGTGGATGGAACCTAATGAGTGATTCTTCCATGAATTTATTTCCCTTTTCATGCAGTCTGTTCTGACAGGATGACTTCTGACATTGAGAAATAAAGACATAAGCTAACCATTTTTAAATTGTAATATGCCAATGGCCAATCATTTAACATAGTCCCCTATTTGAGAATGTGAGACAGGTAAGGCAGAAGAAACTGAGGACCAAGGGGATTGCCTTAATTCTCATCAAGTAGTAGAGTCGGGGTTAGAACCCAGATCTTAGGATTCTAAGATGTTACCATACATGGTTGACCTGTATTTATTTTTTTTCTGGTATTAGCAAGGGCATGTTTTAGGGGCCATGGTTATTGAGTGAACTTTTGTTGTTCATTGTTTTAATAAACTCATATGGACCTGTTACCCATAAATTACCTGCATCAAGCTAATTAAAATGCCAAAAAATGTTAAACCTTTGAGAGAATCGATTTCTCACCCACAGGACCAATCTCATGGTGTTCTGAGCGCTAAGAGGAAATACCTAGACCCTCTGATGGTTAGTACACTCTTTATCAGGAAGGTACCTTACCCTACTTCTTTTCTTTCTGTGAGAAATGAGATTTTTGTTTGCTTTCTTTAACTGTCTTTGGTGGAATCACCAAAAATACAGTAATCAATTGACTTCACAATGTGAATTAGATTTGTTAAAGCCCCAGAGAAGTCTTCTCGTGTGCCTAGTTATTATGCATGGCCTTATTTTTGTAGATAAGGAAAGCTACCAAAGTGGTCAGCCAACATTTCCAAGAGAACTTTCTGACAGTTGATCTTCAAATATAGGTTTCTGATTGCACTTTGGTGAAAGTCTATGCAGAGAAAGTCAGTTTATTTAGCCAGTTATCTGTTGAAGTACACTAATGTCCTTGATGAGTGCATTTTTGTTTTTAGAGTTGGTGCCACTTTTAGAATAAAATGAAGCAATTATGTGCTCCAGTAACAATAGGATTCTGAGCTTTTTTTAGAGTTAGGGTCTTCTGTGGCCACTAGCTCTTTTGTCCCTGTCACTACCACACCCAGATATTTGCCAAATATCTAATTCACATTTGAAAGCTTCATGATTATTAAATATAATGTTTAAGTAATTCTGTGGATTTTCTTACTACTGAAATCTTTGCACTGATGTCTGATTTGCCCCTCTAGAACACCATTTATAAGAGGTTTGTATAATAATTGTGCATGAATATATAGTCAAAGCGCAAAATAACGAATGGTGACCGTACCATGAAAATGTCAGACACAAAGCACCCCAGAGTGGAAGGTTGGTTTCTATCTAACAAGCTGGAAGTTATAAATTGGCATTTGTCTTTCAACAGGGACACTAGGTTTTGTACCCTCTCTGGGCAGTGAGTGCTGTGTTTGACAATTCATTTCTGAGTCCAGGAGTTGTAGCGAGAAAGGTTTTTTGGAGGAAGTGACATCTAAGCTGGAACCTGAAGCATGAGAGGCAGGTGGGCAAGCAAGAGGGTAGGGGCAAGAGGAGGTTTGGGCTGCTGGAAAATTGTATGGAAAGGCCTGGTAAGAGGAGATACTGCATGTGAAGGGAACAGAAGTTAAGCAGTTATGTCTGGAAACACGGGATTTAGGGAAAGGAAAAAAAAAAAAAACGACTCACAGACAGCCTGAAAAGGAGGGCAGAGGCCAGATTATGAAGGTCCTTGTAAGCAGTGTCACCCGTCAGAAGGACACACCAGCATCTGAGAAGCAGTCTGGGGGAAAAAGATAATTGGGGAAAGGTGATCTGACCAGATATTTGTCATTAAGGAAAGAAAGTTTATTTTGTTTACCTATAATGGCATTAGTGTTTTGTTGTTTTTGCTTTTGTTTTTGTTTTTTTAAAGAGAGCCTTAAAGAGGCATACTGAAATATTTACAAGTGAAATGATGTTTGGGATTGTTTCCAAAAAAACCCAGGGTAGAGGATAGATGAAATAGATTTCCCATGATGATCATTGTAGCTGATGAGGTTTGCTGTACTATTCTCTCTACTTTCAATACAACATTTGAAATTTTCTATTATAAGGTGTTTTGTTTTTGTTTGTTTTTTGTTGTTTTTTAAGTCAAAATAAGCAATGGACTTTTGGCCAGAGGGAGCCATTTAAGGGCTTTAAGGAAGCCAGTAAAGCAGGAAATGGACTGGGAACAAAACCAGAGAGGGAGGGAGTGCTGCATTAAGTACTTGCTCAGTCCTTTTCCCACAGTGACTGTGGCGCTTCAGTTTCTCCTTGTGCAAGGTTCATAACTTCAGGTCTTCTTAGTGACCTGTTCTCTATTATCCACTTCTTCTTAATACTTTCACTTTGTATTCAGTAGTCCAAAATACTAGTAGTACCCGATACTCCTAGTACTACATCAGCTTTCTTTTTATTAAAAAAATTTTTTAGTGTATCTTTTTGGTGGATGGATTTAATCCATTAAAAATTTGTTGTAACTATTGATATGTTTGGACTAATTCACGCCCTCTGTAAGGAAGGGTGTTTGTGAGCTGAACTAAGCTAGAGAGAGCAGAGTTAGGTGGATAGATGGAAGATTAAAATGGACAGGACCTGGGCTGACTGGCAGGGCAGCAGAGGAGGGAGTTTGAAGCCCAGATGATAACTAAGGTTTTATTTACCCTACAAATACCCCCCCCAATGGAATTCCTTCATTTCCTTTAAAGATACCCCCCATCAACCCATCATCCTTTCTGACATTCTGAAGAAGTACCTCTAAAGTATATAAACATATTAACCAGAATGTCATTTTGGGGCTTGTTCAGTACAAGCCTTGGAAACGGGCTTGCAATCTTCTAATATCTTTATTGTTGTGGATTAAGCTACAGAAGAAAAAAATGAAAACAAAAAACCAGAAAATGAAAAACTTCTAGGCTGCTACTTTGTTTCAATTTATTTTAAATATAGGTTTTTGATAACATTTAAAAAAATTTTCAAGTGAGTATTTATAGTCAAATACTTTTATTTATGTAGAGTCATCAATGAAAATTACATTTAATGGAAATAAGATTAAATATGGAATTACATCTTTTAACTTCCTGATACTAATTGAGCATTGAGTTTATAGCGTTTCCTGAGTACCTCTTGGCATGAGGTTCAGGTTTAGAGACAGTACTTTTAATCATCCTGTGTTTTTCTGAACCTGCTTCACTCTGTAGAAAACAGTCTGACCATAGTTTACTCCCAAGGATAGACCAGTGCTAAACCTAATAGAATGATTTTCTATTCATTACTGATTAGTAGAACTTGGCATTTTAAAAAGCTGTTTAAAAAAAATAAAGACTATTCTAGTTTTTAAAATTTTTGTTTTCAGTTTTCATCTATATACCCTAGACTTTTATAAAGTTTCTAAGACATATATATATATGTTTCCCTCCCCACCCTCCCCATTTATGTTCATTATTTGAATTTTCTTTTTACTTTTACTTCTATCAGGTACATGGTTTTACTAAACTTCAAATGTTATTTCAGGCTCTTCTCTAATTTGTAAAAGTTGTTTTTGTTGCTCATTGGTCTTTTTAAGTGACTTCTGGGTGGAAGGGGAGAGTGGGAGTTACTTAATCAAAAACCTCCTGAGGATAGGAGCCAGCCTTCTCTTCTGCTACCTTCCTGAGCACTTAGAGCCGAATTCCACACAGAAGGGAAGGCCAGAAATAGTTCTCTCTTCTGGTTGGCTGGCCATTCATTTGCCTCACCTTTCAGGCTTTCAGCAGTGTTGCAACATTTGCTATATATTTAACCTTTGAGTATTGCTTATCTTGAGTTTGGTCGCTCTGTTTCATTAAACAGCTTTTTAAGTTTTCTATATCTGTAGTTTCTATCCTACCTATTTAAGATAAAATAAAATTTCTGCATTGAAAGTCAAATTGAGTTCTGAATCCTTATTAGATATTTGGTAGCTTCAGCTCTTCTGTCCCCACATAATATCTTTGTTTTTATTCTTCCTGTGTTTACATAATAATATTGTATCTTTAACCTTTTCTTAAATCCTCATGTGGGTTAAACATTTCTTAGAAGATGCACTGGGGTGATCAATTTTTTTAACAGTCCATTATGACTTCTAAAAAACAGAATAGAATTAGAATACTGTAAACATTCATACATTATTTCAATCTATTAGAAATGGAAAGGACTCGAAAGCAAAAATCCACAACTGAGTATGGGAGCATTTTTGGTGGAATTCCTTTTTAGTTTTAAAAAGTTATATTTGTGGGACTTCCCTGGTGGTCAAGTGGCTAGACTTCACGCTCCCAGTGCAGGGGGCCTGGGTTCGATCCCTGGTCAGGGAACTAGATCCCACATGTCACAACTAAGAGTTCGCATGCTGCAACTAAAAGGTCCCGCATGCCGCAACTAAGACTGGGAGCAGCCAAATAAATGAATAAATATTTTTAAAAAAGTTATATTTGTGCAGGTTTCTAGAAGCTATTTATTGTAATTGGGTCTCAGCAGGTTGGAACATAGATATCTTGATGTTGTTTGACTTGATGGTGTACTGATTTTTTTTTCTGATAATGAGTATTCATTTAAAAATTTTAAATTGAGTGTTGCCTCATAAGCCTGGTGATCTAACTTTGAATAACCCTCCTGTTTTATTTTTCTTCATAGCACTATATTTATATATTTTTAAATAAATTTATTTATTTTTTTGTGCTGTCTTGGGTCTTCGTTGCTGTATGTGGGCTTTCTCTAGTGGGCGACTAGTGGGGGCTACTCTTCATTGCGGTGCACGGGCTTCTCATTGTGGTGGCTTCTTTTGTTGTGGAGTACAGGCTCTAGGTGCTCCGGCTTCAGTAGTTGTGGCACATGGGCTCCGTAGTTGTGGCTCGCGGGCTGTAGAGCGCAGGCTCAGTAGTTGTGGCTCACAGAGCTAGTTGCTCCGTGACATGTGGGATCTTCCCAGCCCAGACCAGGGCTCAAACCCATGTCCCCTGCATTGGCAGGCGGATTCTTAACCACTGTGCCACCAGGGAAGCCCCAAAACGCAACAGTCTTAAGCATATACTTTTTATTGCCGTTAATTGAGGCTGAGTGAAGACATGAAATAAAGAGATTTCAGTAAATACATATTTCTGTGAAAACAACAGCAACAACTATATGTGGTTTCCAATACTTTTAGCTATAAAATGACACATTGGTAATGAAAATGTTTTTAATGTGGCCTCTACACAAATGTAGGAAGGAAAAAAATCTCATACTCCTGCCACTTGGACAACCATTCTTAATATTTTAGTGTACTTGTGCACTGACTGTTCTGTACGTGCATTTTTTACATATTTGAAATTGTATGAACCAAAATTAACTCTGTCAATATTTCTATAGTTAAAATAGCCATTAGCATTTTCCTGATTATAAGACTGATTAATGTGGAAAATTAGAAAATACAATCCAGAATAAAGAAAAAAATTAAAATCACCCATAAATTCATCAAGCAGTATTACTATTCGGTATATTTTCTTCAGACTTTTAAAAATATATATGTAACATACGTCTGTACATTGCTGAAATCATACTGTAATATCCTCATCATTAAAATCTTAAACATAATTTTAATAAATTATTTGAGAATACAGTTGTATCTAGATATATGGGTGAATACTTTTATCATAGAAAATTTGGAGAAAATAGGAAAGTACCAAATAAAACAAAAATAATTGGTAAATCTCACGACCAGCATTAACACCTTACCTTTATTTTGGTGTATTTATTATTAACTTGTTTTTTAAAATGTCATACATTTACATTTTAAGAAAATAAGAATATGGTACCATTTTTTTTTCCCCCCGGTACGCGGGCCTCTCACTGTTGTGGCCTCTCCCGTTGCGGAGCACAGGCTCCGGACGCGCAGGCTCAGTGGCCATGGCTCACGGGCCCAGCCGCTCCGTGGCATGTGGGATCTTCCCAGACCAGGGCACGAACCCGTGTCCCCTACATCGGCAGGTGGACTCTCAACCACTGCGCCACCAGGGAAGCCCAGTACTGTTTTTTAAACAGTAAGTTTAATGCAGTTCATGGATCCTTCAAAATGTCTACTGTAGACATTTAGACTGTTTTAATGTTTCACTGAATGTATTTTTGGATAATGTTTTTTCTGTATTTAAAACTTGTTCCAAATAAATTCTTAGTAATAGTTATTATAATATGTCAAGAAGTATAAGCATTTTTTAAAACTCATCATGTGTTTAAAAAGAGAGATTTTCAAAAAAATTGTACCGATTGATGATCCTACCAGTAACTCGTATTTTGTATGCTTCTTTCTGATTACAGCTTAAACTACATTTTAATGGGCTTTGTTTCAAGGTGACTTCCCAGTATTCTCATCCATGGGTTACAATCGGGTAGAAGCTTGTGTATTTAATCTGTCAGTGAGAAGTTCTGTAGGAAGTTTTTGTTTTTAGAAATTGGGAGACATTTAGTCACAGAAATTCTTTTCTTAGGATTTGTCAGAGGAGGTGTAGAAAGTAAGGCAATGAACTCTGGCAATTTTATCCTTTACTTCTGTTTCCTTTCCTGACCATTCTTCACTCACTGCATGGATAAACCAGCAAAAATCATTCTCTGTTCCTGTTGTCTCTTTCCATGTTCTCCCAGTGGCTTTTGAGGGTGGACTTCAGGGCTTGGGTTCATGAAATCACCTGCCCTTACTGCAAAGATTGTGAGAATGAAAAGCTGACTTAATCTGCAAATAAAGATGAGAGGCAAGGCCCACGTGAAAGCCTTGATTAAATAAATCATCATACTTCAAGGATTTTACATGTTATTTGTATAGAACCTATCTATATGTTATAATTATATATTTATTTATTTACATATAATACCTAACCATTTCTGCTAAATAGAATATCTGACTTTTTCATATGCTGAATTAATTTTACTGTGGTTGCATGTACTATTGCTTGGGTAGAAATGTTTCAGTAAAGGTGGTCCCCAGACTTTCAAAACTATGTTGCTGTGTAACAGTGCCAGCCCCCAATCCCTACCAGTTTTTTGGTTTTCTAGCCAAATCCTCTGGACTCTCCTGGTTTTGATGACAAGGATTAATGCTCACCTACAGTGCCCCTCTGGACTCCCCAAGCTGTAAGTGCCCTTTTATGGAACATGTCTTACTAGGAGCCATTTAAGTGCATCTCTAATGTCTATACTTTTCCATATTGTCTTTCTCTTTTAAGGCTTCCTTGTAAAAACTCTGACTCTTGTACTGTTATCCCTTTTCTTTCCAAACTCTCTTCCCTCTTTTTCTAATTATCTCCTGGAGGGACAGCTTGGGTGTATTGGAATTCCTCATATTATGGTATTATGGTATTCCTAAAAGAAATACAAAATAAGAACTGTGTATCCTGTTCTAGATTTTTGCTTAAGAGAAACAGGAAGTTGGCTAAGGGTCACTACGAAACCAGTGGTGTGCAAAAACTCACTCTATGGTCTTTATTATACCAACAGCCGCCTACGCTTTGTGGTGGAGTGCTCAAGCTTCATACAGGAGACATTTCGTAGAGTCGGCAACAAAAGACACATTTGTTTATTAAACTTTGCAACTTTGTGAACCAGCGCAGTTGGTCACAAAAGGAAATAAAACTCTTGAGTGAGCTGTTCTCCGTGCTTTGAGAGAGAAATGCCTCAAAACATTTTGACACAGCTGAAGGTTCCTGGATCACTTGCTCTTGCTAAAGACATTGAGATTTAGTTCTGAACAGCCTCATTTTCCCTAGCAGACCATGTCTGTTGACAGTTATTCTGAAAATCCAGATATTCACTAATATTTCACAAAACAATATTTAAATACTATGGTGTATAAACCAAATTTATTTCCTTCAAATGAAATTTTTTAAATATGCAAACTTTCTGGTGAAAATTATAGAAAGGGACACTTTGTGAGTTTCTTCTTTTCCTTAATTTATTAAGATAAGTTAAAATTTGATAGATAAATATTTTATAGATCTATTTCAAGTCCCAATATAACAGTCACTTGTATTCCTTAAAATTGTTGAAATGGCATTGTTAGACTCAGGATTTTAATCTTTTTAGTTACTCTTTTGCTGCCTCTTCCCCACGTGTGCCATTCTTTATGTTGCAGTTATATGCAGAAACCAAAGCCTAGGTTGGAAGCGTTGGTCAAATAAGTGCTTTTGAGAAAGAAATAATTTATTTAAATACAACATAGTAGTTTAAGTTCTGGAAGCCAAATATAGTGACCTTAATGGGTTTGGAGAAGGTATGGCTTTTTATAGCCTCATACCATTTGAAAGCAATGGCTTATTCGGCCAGTCATTGCAAAAAAACCTTTTTGTGGTTGGCATAAGAGAATGAGAAATGAGGGCTTTATACAGACCTTTCTGGGTCTTCCATGCTTGCTTTCTTTTCCTACTTTGTCCTTTCCTTATATGAAACGGTGCTCTGCCTTGAGGATGCCAGATGGGCTGCAGCACAGGACTTTAAAACCCAAAGAGTTGTCTAGCCTTCCTGCTCCCCACTTGCCTTTGCCCTCTACCAAAGCCTGTAGAACACCACATCTAAATTGCAGCAAGCAGATGGGACTAACCTGCTGAAGGTGCAGATTCTAGAAGCTTCCTTTTCCTTAATTTTTCAGCGTTTAATTCTTGCTAACAGGAAGTGTTCCCCTTAATGTCTTAGGCTATATTAAGCGATTTTTTGCACTTGTTTCATTGGTACAGAGTACTAAGCAGAAATATAATAACAAGTAACCCATTGTATTTTAAATACATATTGAACTGTCCTAATTCTAGACTTTAGACCTCTATAAGGAAATTGTGTTAAAGTGTACCTAGGTGCAGTTTCTGAGCAGCACTGGGGATTGAGTAAGCTTCCTGTTCTTAGGCATCTGCCTCTGTTTACAACTACGAAATGTACTAAGTGTACTAACCGCAGGCTCGGGGTTAAATGTTTCTGCTGAAGTCTCACCTTTGCCTCCACACTAGAGCAGGATTATTTAACTCCTTTCTATGGATTCTTGCTTAAAGGTGATTGCACTCAAATCTCAAAGTGTTAATATTGTCTTCTAATGTACTAGTGAACAGCAAGCGAAGTTTCAAGATGTCATTTTTTTTGAATACTCATTTAAATAGCCTGTTAATATTATTTTATGCAAACTTTTGAAATTGTATAAAATATACACAAAGTTTGGTCACCATGTGGTAGAGGGAGAAATCAACAGGTGTATTTTATAATAATCTGAAAGGCACGTAGTAAAGGAGCTTTATTAGAGGAAAGAATTATGAAATTATTTTTAAGGAACTATCCTTTTTTTTTTCTTCTCATGGTTTTCCTATAATATTTAAGATACTATGCTTCCAACAAATCTAGAAAATTTGTTGTTGTTGTTGACAAAGAAATATACTGTTGACTTTGTGATCTATTTATTTATTTAGCATGAGATCTCCAATATAGTTTAGAAAATGTTGTGTGGTTTGGGAGTATAGTGTTAAACTCTTAGACCTAGCTTCCGCATTTCTCTCTTTCTCAAACCAGCCACTGTTGTTGGGAGAACATGTAAGCTCCACTGTCATTTAAAAATATTAAATGGAGTAGTTTTTTAATGGTTTTCAGAAACCTCTCACTTCAGTAGGTAATCTGTGCAGACTCCTATTACAGAGTAATAAGTATTAAAACCTACGGGAATCAGTTTCTAGGTATATAAACCTTTGGGGTATATAAGGAAAGCTAGGAATGGAGAAACATAATCACCACTGTTGTTCAGTTAGGCTGTTAGATTTAACCTTTGTGATAAAGCCCCCAGAGTGTTTCTACTAAACCAGTGCCAGCAGCTTTTGTTTGACCATTAAACATGGAGCTGGTGGTGCCAGTTAGCACAGAATGATTCTTTGACCAAACATCTCTCTGGCAGGGTTGCTCAGGAATTAACGGAATCACAGTTCAGGTTGTTAAAAGTACAAATGTCTTTGTTTAAATTATTGGGGACTTCTTTTGCTTACCTGCTAAAGTAGTTATAAGCATTTTACCACAAACACAAACCTTCAACCCGCCTTACTTATTCTCCGGGGTCATGGGTTTATCATACTGGCTGTAAATTCATAAAGGGGTGGGAAGTAAAATATGCCTGCCTTGTTCTTTTTTCTCAACACTGAAAACACCCAGGCACAGGAGGAAGAAACCATCTGGAAAGCCCATCCACCCCCATCCTCCAGAAGTTCTCTAAGCTCCTAAATGTATCAGGAATCGAGGTGGGGAAAGGGGTTTGGGGCAAGCATAATCCAGTATTTGGGGAAAATGTGTGATGTTCCCCCACTCTACCCCTTAACTCTCAAAACCTCTGATTTAGGGTATTTCCCAAAGAAATACAAAGGATTATTTAAATATTCCCTAGTCTTTCACCTTGTTTTACAGCCCTCTTCTCTCTTCAGGGTCCTGTCTGTGTGTTTACTTATCTAATCTAATCTGTTCGTCTACCTGCTCATTCCTTTATTTATTCATTTGTTCGTTCATTCTCCTTACCATGTGTTCCACATTATACCAGGGATTGTTAAATTGTCTTTCTCTGGGTCTCCACCTCTCTTTAAGATTCCTCTCCTGGAATCAGATCTGATCTTCGGAATTCTCCAGCCACAAATAAAAAGATAAACAGGAAATAGAAGCCAAAATTTAAAACATCCTATGAAACATTTTGCATGTCAGATTTTAGTGAAGGTACTTTATTCTGTCAGAATTGGTGATGTCACAAACAGTTGCTCTAGGCTGAGTGCTGTACCACCCTCTCAGTCTGCCCTGTGGACTGCAGATTATCCCTTCCTGTGAAATACTCCCAGTCCCACAATTTGTTTTCAAATTTGCACAGCTAATATTTGCTCTGTGTAAATAAGTAGTATGCATTTCAACAAGTATTAAATGGTCTACCTTGCCAGTTAAAGTGATCAAATTTTTTTTTTTTTTTTTTTTTTGGTGAGAAAGAAAACAGATCGTCTCTTTTTCCTTGGGATCCAACTCCTAGTAAATTTTGGTGAATTTTGTTAGAAAATCCTTCTGTTTTTTATCACTTCATATTATTTAGTTACAAGTTTATTTTTGGAGCAGTTTACACAAATTTTGTAAAACAGTTTGCATTTTATTGACTTATTCTTGATCCTGTCTGTAGAAAACTTTGAAAGGTGTGTTATTTCCAAGTCACTGCTAAAGAAGTGCTCAGCTGGTAAGTACAGCACTTTAAAGGGATAAGTGAGCCTGGAATATAATAACAGAACATGGGTTAGTCCCTGGTTTCTAATTCTTTAGAAACCATATATCTCCATGGGCTATAGCTTTATTTATTTATTTTTTAATTAATTTATTTATTTATTTATTTTTGGCTGTGTTGGGTCTTTGTTTCTGTGCAAGGGCCCTCTCTAATTGCGGCAAGTGGGGGCCACTCCCCATCGCGGTGCGCGGGCCTCTCACTGTCATGGCCTCTCCTGTTGCGGAGCACAGGCTCGGGGCGCGCAGGCTCAGCAGTTGTGGCTCACGGGCCCAGTTGCTCAGAGGCATGTGGGATCCTCCCAGACAGGGCCCGAACCCGTGTCCCCTGCATTAGCAGGCAGACTCTCAACCACTGCACCACCAGGGAAGCCCTGGGCTATAGCTTTAAAAAAAACTTAATTGAGTTATAACTTTCATCCTATAAAATTCATGTGTTTTAAGGATACAATTAAATGATTTTTATTAAATTTACAGAATTGTACAACCATCGTCACGATCTAATTTTAGACCATTTCCATCATTCCCCCAAAGAAACTTCCAGCCTGTTTGCCGTCACTCTCCATTCCCACCAGCAACCACTATTGATAGGCTGAGTCTTTCTTTTATAACAACTGGATACAGAACTATAGTTGTCCAGTCTACCTTAGCGTGAGATAGTAAATTAGTACCAAAAATCAAAACGTCTATTCTCTACCCGAGCATATCTCTTCCAGAGTTCAGAATTACAGTCATGGGTAGCTGTTTTTTCAATTCTATCTTTTAAATTTAAAAAAAAAAAAGTTTTCTTTCCCCCAGTCCATTCTCAGAATAGTGTCACAAGCCACCTTACCCACCTGTCCGTTTCCCTAATTTAAATCTATCATACTTGTACAGATGTGGGACCTGTAATGGTATGACAAGGACTCTTTTCCATGTTCCCTTTTTGTTGGGAAAGTATTTCACAAATATACGCAATAATTTTTGAATAAACAGTGGATCTTCTTTTCAGTTTTCAAGAACTTGTTAGTAAAAATATTTAACAAATTTTATGGGTGTTTCTGAAATTAGAATGCCATGACTCACAAGGCACCCTTGTTTCTGTAAGCATATTAATGCCTATCCATTTTAGGCAGGAGGATTTTTACAGGTAAATTTAGCTCTAAGAATGTAAATAAGGAGAAGCTAAGATGTCTTGGTCTCTGCAAAAACTTTTATAAGCATAAAACTTCTTAGCTAAAGTGAATGCTGTTAACATAGCAATATACCTATATTATAAATGTAATATAGTGGTTTGTTAGTTACAGTAGTTATAATTAAATGGCAAGTATGGGTAACAGGGAAATACTTAACAGGCTCCTTCCCTCTCCCTGCCAAGAGAGGTGATTTATATATTTATTTATATTATATATATTTTTTCTAAGTTTATATTAATTTTTGCAAAATTATGAAGATTTAAAAATGCCTGTAATGTTATCTGGAGACTTTCCTATGTATTTTATGTATCTCTCTGTTTTAAAAAAGCTTGTCATTGATTGTCATTGATTGTCTCAATCTTTTTTTTTAATTAATTAATTTATTTATTTATGGCTGTGTAGGGTCTTTGATGTTCCGTGCAGGCTTTCTCTAGTTGCAGCGAGCGGGGGCTACTCTTCATTGCGGTGCACGGGCTTCTTATTGCGGTGGCTTCTCTTGTTGCAGAGCACGGGCTCTAGGCGCGCAGGCTTCAGTAGTTGTGGCATGCGGGCTCAGTAGTTGTGGCTCACGGGCTCTAGAGCACAGGCTCAGTAGTTGTGGCACATGGGTTTAGTTGTTTCCGCAGCATGTGGGATCTTTCCAGACCAGGGCTCGAACCCGTGTCCCCTGCGTTGGCAGGTGGATTCTTAACCACTGTGCCACCAGGGAAGTCCTAATCTTTTTCACTGACTATATTGTTGATTGTTGACCTATAATATGTAATGCACTAGAGGTAGTGATGTGGTATTAAGAACAGGGACTCCTGAGATTGGATTCCTGATTCAAATTTGAGCTCTGCCACTTCCTACCTGTCTGACCTTGAGCATCTCACTTATGTCAATTTCTTTTCTTTAATATATTTCCTAGCAATGTTATGAGGAATAATTAGATATTACACAAAGCACAGTACCTGGCACATAGTAACATTTGCTGAGGACTATTATATTGTGGCCATTTTATTCTACAACTTGACTTTTTAATGGCTTTACACGGTGACCACTGGGTTTTCTGTTTTAAGGGCTGAGAAAGCTTAATGTCTGTTAAGAAACTCATCAGCTCTTTTGTTTCCATTGATCTTCAACTCTGTTTCAGGACCTTGTTTTTCTTAAGCCTTTAAACAACTCCTAAATCTCTTTCATTCAGAATTGCAATTTGTAAATGTTAGCACCACATTGTCTTTGGTCAACTCTATCTTTAACAGATTACATCTTTTTAAACATTGAAACCCACATATAAACTTAGATAAGTTTCCTTAATTTTTAAACTACATTTACATGTTTAATACATCTTATCTTCTTAACCACTGCAAACCACAAGGAGGCCAACATACAAATTTAACAAATTTGACAAGCAAAACATTTCTAAGCCTGGCAGCTGGAGCTCATGTCTGCATTTAACCTCTCCTGTGGGATGCTGTCCGTGAGCTTCAGATCAGAACTGGGAGTGAGTCATGAGTCTCCCACTTGCACCTTTTCTTCGAGCCTTGAACCTCTGTCACGTGGCCGCTTTCCTATTTTTTTTGGTAAACCATAACCTCTGATATGAATTACTGAGGTCCTACACCTCCTATCTAAGTTTGTACTTAATTGGATACTGCATCCTTCTTATAGTATTAATATACTTGTCTCACAATTTTGTAGTTACTATATCAAAATACAGTATTAACATGGCTATAATTTATTTAATCCCCTGTTGTTGGATATTAGTCTGTTTCCAATTTGCTCTTATAAATAACTGTGTTGAAAGCATATTTGTAGAAACATTTTGTGTACATGCTTATTTCCTTGGGATAAATTCCCAAAATAGAATAACTGGGTACCATTACCTCAATATTGGTTGTATAATGTAGTCTAACGTCTACTGGTACAAACCTTCTACTGCCGCCCCCATTTTCACTCCCTGATGAACCTTAGAATTATTTTTTGTCAAATTACAGGAAAAATACTCTTGGGATTATTAAGAGAAAATGACTAATGTTGTATAATAATATGGTAAGATCAAACCCTTTATGGTATAATAGAGGTGAAATAAAACATAGAAGCAAAATTATGTATTTTCTTGTAATTTGACAGAAAGATCCTGAAGTTCCCTTAGGGGTGAAAAGTGGAGGATTTTTTCCACTAGATATTAGAACACATATTACACAGCTAAAATAGTGGTATTGGCATTGAAAGAGCACAGCTATATACATACTTCTGTTCCTACTATTGAATACTTTCTCTCCCCCAAATCAAGTGGATACTGAATTTTATCAACTGCCTTTTTTAACTTCACTCAAGATGATCGTATCTTTTCTGTTTACATTTCTTTTTTGTATTTAATAAAGTACAAATTAGTCATTTCCTAATTTGAAACCTTCCTTGTATTTCTGGAGTAGATCATACTTAGTTCTTAAAAACAAAAACAAAACCTAGTAAAACAGTATCACTGTACTAAAAGTTTCAGAGTTTCACAGTTGCCTGCAAAAGAAAGATTAATCTATAGAGATCTTGAACTTTAAAAATATTATCTAGACTAACTTCTAGTATATTGCAATGTAAGAGAACTTGGAAATCTTTTCATCTGCTTTGTGCTCTGACAGAGGACCCTGAACAAGTGACCTAATGGGATTGCCATTCCTCAAGAGGAACTGTTGTGGCTTTTGTCACTTTCCAGATCCTTTACTGGTAGGAAAGTCTCACCATAGGAATGAGTATGTTGTAATCATCATCTTGATGATAAACATTGCATCTCAAGATTGGCTGACACATGATGAATGTGCTTTGTATACTTAATCCTCTTGATGAAACCCCAAGGAAAATAACAATCTCGCCACTAATATTGATAAATGGGCCTTGTACTCACAGAGTGCTATTGCTCCCAGGAGCACAAAGCTCTTCAGGATTAATTATTTCAGTCATTCTCACAGTTGTCCCAGGAGGTGGATGGCTGAACGCTTCCTCTTTAAAAAAAAGGTAACTGTTCTCTTCTGTTCTACATTCTGTGTTCTAGAACTAGGTAGCTATCTTTTCAAAGACCATCTGTATGTCCGCTGGTGGACTTGGGTTTCAAAATCAACACGCTTCTTTCCCCTGTAGACACCAGGCTTGGAGCAGATGTGTAGTAGTAAAGTTGGACGGAATTTGGATAATAGTTTGGCAAGATGCTATGAGTGGTGTAGCCTGAAGTTCGTAACGAGAGACAGGCAGTGGCTGAGTTAGTGCTTTGGTACCTCCGTTAGAAGTAATTGTCCATGGTGTTGAAGGTTTGTTTTTGAAAATGCCTTACTCAGGCACCTCTTCATTATACTTGTCCTACAACACTGAGCTAGGGCAATATAGAGAATCTCTGTCAGTCTTCTTTTACAGAGAGGGGCCCTGGTCCTTTCTCACCCTGCTCTGATGCATTAGTATCTGGGGGCTTTTTACAGGGGCAGAACAGTAGAAAGGTGAGAGGTCCAAAATTTTTGGTTCTACCCCTTAGCCAATCTCCGTCTCTTCTGTTTCCCTGCCAGGCTAACTTTCCTCTTGCTTTCACTTCCTCGGAAATGGACAGTGGCTTTCTGTGGACACTTCTTTAGGGATACAGCTAAGGCTACATTTTGATCTAGCGATCCACCTCAGCTTTCTTCGTCTTAACAATATGCCAGTTAGTCTTCTCCAAAGTTCTGCTATTTTAGTTCCGTCTCTTCAGCTAGACTTCAAGCTCTTTGGGTGAATGTTCAGGTCAGTGTTTTTCTTTTTTTTTTTTCAAACTCCTTTTAATTGCACCCACATATTCCTCGGTGCTGGGACATTTAGGTGCACAATAAACATTTGTGGTTGATCATCTATTTGCCATTCACAACTGTCAAGAAATACTGCTTGTCCATACTGACTGTGCCATTTTAACTTTTTTTTTCCTTTTTCTTTTGTTAAACAAAGGCCTAGCTGTCACCACTTTGAGTTTTTCCTCCTCCCTATTTTTCTCCCCTGAAGTTACCCTGAAGGGGAGGTCTTTAAAATGAAAAGGATTGTGCTTAAGTTGTGCAGTGTACCCTGGGTGGGGACTAATTACAAGCTTTGAAAACTTCTTCAGGCAGCTGGGTTCTGGATCGGGCCGAAAATACTGCTTTCCTAAATTGACAACAGCTGGGGCCGTGTTGCTGGCACATATAAAAGAGGTGGTGCTGGTGCTCTGTGTTGTGGAGAAATCTTCACTCTTTAGAGCCTGTGGAGCTTTAAGCAGAGGGCACCTTTCATCACTGGTGTCGTGGTGGGTAAGTGCCCCGAGCTGGTCCTCTGGGTCCGCATTTCTGTTGTTTGGTAGAAATTGTGGTGACTGTATCGAAATGTTGTCAGTTACTAATTTAACATGTTAGTTGTAGTGAATTATTTTATCCTTCCAGTAAGGAGTAGAATTTCTCCCTAAATGGGCATAGCTAATAAGGCTTTGTGTATCTTTTCACTGTGTTATTTTGAAGGCTGTCAGCTTTCCTTCTGTATGGTGTGCATCTCTGTATATAAAAGGATAAACAGAGGTAGTGCCATTTAAAGTATCTTGAATGTGTAGTTCTTGAATATGTTCTGAAAAAGAGTCACTTAAAAAGATTCCAGTTTTTAATATGAAAGTAGAAAGTTGACCATTTTGACAAATGCAGAGACTAACAATTATTCTATGCATGTAAGCAATTCATCACAGTTTTTTATCCTTTAAGGTTCATAGAAAAGACACAGTCTTAGGAAGGAGTGATGTAATCTCTGGGTGGGTCTAGCTTTTTATGACCTCATGGTTTGCAACAAGTGATAGTGTCTGATGAAGTGTTTGCAATGCTGGGTCCTGACTTTTATTTATAGAAGTTTAAAAGGAATTGTTTATTAAAATTTTCCTATTTATACTGACATGAGCTCAAAAAGAGAAGAATTCCAAGGTGAAACAATTCAATGTTTTATTTTTATTTATTTATTTTTAAATTTTATTTATTTTTGCCTGTGTTGGGTCTTTGTTGCTGTGTGTGGACTTTCTCTAGTTGCGGCGAGCGGGGGCTACTCTTCATTGTGGTGCGCGGGCTTCTCATTGTGGTGGCTTCTCTCGTTGCGGAGCACGAGCTGTAGGCACACAGGCTTCAGTAGTTGTGGCACATGGGCTCTGTAGTTGTGGCTCACGGGCTCTAGAGCAAAGGCTGAGTAGTTGTGGCACACGGACTTAGTTGCTCCGCGGCATGTGGGACCTTCCCAGACCAGGGCTCGAACCCGTGTCCCCTGCATTGGCAGGTGGATTCTTAACCACTGTGCCACAAGGGAAGTCCCTCAATGTTTTATAAATATACTCCATCTCAGCAGCTTTAACTATGTTCTGACGATACATTTATAAAGCAAATGGCTTTGGTATTTGTTTCCTTATTTTGATAATGTTTTTGTTTTGGATGCTTGACAACTGGACAAGCACAGTTTCTGAACATAGTTCTGTTTTGTTTTTACAGGTGGGATAGCAACATCTTTGGGGGAAAGAAAATTGGCTTCCTTTCCTGAGAGCGGTGAATGTACAGCAGATGGTTGTCCAGGAGGAACCGTAGTCCGATGGAGACCCTCTATGTTTTGTACTAGGAAACAGAATCAGTTGTAAGAGTCCATGTTGATCTTGGCAGTAGAAGGATTAAAAAAAGTTGAGTTTCCACAAAGAACAAGAACTTTACCATCTCCTTTTTGGTCTGAAGACCGGAGGACAATGGATATCATAGAGACAGCAAAGCTTGAAGAACATATGGAAAACCAAACCAATGATCCTGCGAACACTTACACAAGACCCGCTGAACCTGTTGAAGAAGAGAACAAAAATGGCAATGGTAAACCTAAGAGTTTATCCAATGGGTTGCGAAAGGGCACCAAAGAGTACCCGGACTATATCCAAATTGCTATCCCCGTGGAATCGAGGAACCAATTTCCCCTAGAGTGGTGGAAAACGGGCATTGCCTTCGTGTACGCTCTTTTCAACCTCGTCCTGACAACCGTCATGATCACGGTTGTGCACGAGAGGGTCCCTCCCAAGGAGCTCAGCCCTCCACTCCCAGACAAGTTTTTTGATTACATAGATCGAGTGAAATGGGCATTTTCTGTATCAGAAATAAATGGAATTATATTAGTTGGATTATGGATCACCCAGTGGCTATTCCTGAGATACAGGTAAGTAAGGTCTAACATGTTTTGGGGATTGGCCATGAGTTTATATTTTAGTGAGCCGGTGTGTAATTGAAATGATCTTTCTCGGTTTTATCTGATAAATTCAGTCTTATCCAGGCACTTAATGAAAATAATCAATAGAAAGATCTACAGCCTTGAGTAAATCCAGTCATTATTCCATAAGCATTTATTGAGCAACTGTATGAAAGTGGCAGCTGTGTGTGAAGGTGCAGAAGTACTGTGGTGGATGATTCAGACTTTGTAAATTTAAGGTGCAGTTCTAATTTCAAGCAACTTGGCACTATGGTATTTGCATGATACATTAAGAGCCTTGGAAAGGAAAAACATTCACTTCATCATGCTTGTGTTATTCCAGGCTCTTGACAGGTGGGGAAAGTTGTAGGCTGGTAAGCTTTTTTCTCTGTTACTCATAATGTGATGACTGTATTGGTCAATTGCAGGCTTTGAGGTTTGCCTGTCTTCAAGAGCTCGAATTTTACATGTCTTTTCCTTTTGCCTTTTGGCAATCCAGTCACAAGAGTTTGTTTAATAAACTGCATTTAGAAGTGGGTCCATGCGGTTTGGGTTTTAGATTTCTAAAGTAAACGTGCCTTCTGGTTTCCTCAAGCCATCACAAAGGAGCATTTAGTTCATTGGTTTAAGTCTTCCCATTTTAGAATAGCAGGAATCAGGAAGTGTAGTAAGCCAGGTACTTTTGCTTTGAAGATACTTAAAAATAGGACACAGCTCTGAGGTGGTTATTTCTGCTTCCCTGTTGAATTCTGACTGCTAGTCCATTAAGAAAAAAGGCCCCTCAATTTTCCTTTTGTCCTCAGCCATCATTCAGATGTTTTTTCTCTACTAAGATTCTAATAATTAAATCACAAATATAAGTTTAATGAAAACATTGCCCATAAACGGAGGCTTTTGAAAGTGTAATACATGCTAACATAGTCAATACACTTCAGAGTCAAATAGGGTTTCAGTAGTAACGTCACAAGATCATTTTTTGAAGAAGGAATTTATGCTATATTGTTCTTTCAATTGGTTGTTGCTTTGAGATTTGAAGAGTTCAGTCTCTTTGTTAAAGAGTTCCGCACATGCAGGTGTGCAGTTTTGAAAACTTATTCCACAAACTGAAGTCATTCCTAAGCATTTTCTTTAAAATATTTCTCTTAATAATGTATAAGTAAAAGACATAGCTGTCAATTGTCTTTTACTTAGTAGGGGAACTTTACCCTAAAGTTGTTAGTTGTAACGTGCTTTATGCTAAAAGCAAACACAGTGTAGCTGTTGAACTTTAGCGTTTTCCTTTTTAGTGTCTGGAATTGACACTGAATATAAGAGAGACTGCCCAGGCCAAAGATATTTGCTCTCTCCTTTGTTTCAGAGCAAAGTTTTATTTGTATATGTGTGTGAAAGAGAAATTTCCCAGGGCCGGGTAAGTAGCTGGCTTCCAGCCTGCAGTACAGTCTTGGTGTATTTGCATCTTCACGTAGAGGACAGTTGTTACCTGTCTCTCCAGTGCCAACTTCGGTTTTACCATGTCAAAACTTATTTCCACACAGGCCAGCTGCATGTTTTAATGATAGCCACTGTTTGGGTCACAATCCACTAGCAAAACCTTGGGGAAATCACACTAATTTTCCTTTTTCCTTTTCGTATAGAATTGGATCTTATATTTTAGTAACTGGTAGAGTAATTTTTATAACCCGTTTTGAACATTCCAGCTGAATAAGAAATTCTAGTTGTTCTCTCTCTTTCACTCTCACTCTCTCACTTAAAACACCTTTAAAGCTATGGGGGAAAAAAATCACTGGCAGTAGTTCTTTAAATAAGGCTGCGGAGTGCCTGTTTCACCTCTTAAATTAATTTTCTGTTCTGAGTACAGCTGAACTCTGAATACTGGAATGAATATAATTGACCCATAATAATTCCTGCTTATTACTTCACCTTGTCTAACAGCATGGAGCACAGTTCAGCACTCTTTTTGAACCTGGGTTTGAATCAAAGGGAGAATAGTTTTTCACTTAACCAAATGGAAGCACTCAGCAATGTTCATTACCTGTTCCTTTTCAGTACTAGAAAAGGCAGGGCTAGAATAGCAAGCCTTTGAAAGAAATGCCTTGCAAGAAATAGATACTTTCATCAACTAGTCAACGTGTTTCTCTCTATATTTTGACCCCAGAAACCCTGGAATCTCCTTAAAATAGCTTTTGGAGACAGGCAGCTAAAATTATATTTGTACATGATTCTTTAGAAGTCCCAACAGTTACCTGAATTATACCTTGATCCGTGGCACACCACAGTCTTGGAGAAAACATAAAATATTCCACATGCCTAAAATTGCCTGTTTTTCCAGAGGTTTTTGATCACTGGCTTTGGAAGTTTGAGAGCTCTGAAAATGGGAGACCTGGAGTAACATATTTTATGTACTAGGGAAGTTACAACTAGTAATTCTAGGGGCTTTGTGGATCCCAGCCATCTTTATAGAGCCCAGAGTTTATAGGTCCACCTCTAACTACACAACAGAGTCACCTTCAGAATTCTTGATGCCCATTCAGGTACCCAAGAGACAGTGGTGCAGATGGGCAAAACCCTTCCCTTTGGAGGACAGTGTGCTCAAAGCCAGCTTCTGGGAACCACTGCCTTAGACTGATGACTTAGGGGGCAAAGGACAGGGACTAATGTTAGTCAAGACAACTGTCTTCACCGAAACATATAAGGTGAAAAAGGACTTGTGGGATTCTTTTTTTTTTTTTTACGTCTTTTGATCAAGATTGCATAAAATCAGGATAAACTAATCAGTTTACAGCTTCACTCTTAAATGTCCTTAAATGCACGAGGACACTTTGAACATCTTCAAAATATAATTTTCTGAAAATCTCTGTAGTCGTAGACAAAATAGTTCATGCCTAAGTTGTCAGAATATTTTTGGATAGTCCCCAAATAAACCTTGCTTATATAACTTAGGTTAAAAGAGTTGTCCCATTTCCCTATGTGCCCAATTATGTCGTATCACCTTAGCTCATTAGTTAATTCCTCTGTGACTGTGGCTCGCTTATACCTCTGCTGTGTTCTCAAGAGAGGGTTTATTAATGCAGTGAGTTGACTGACAACGTAGAGAGGTCCATTGAATTCTCTGGCAAAGAGGGCCTTTTTTAGGGGTGGTAGTTGTGTAAAATCCTTAATCTACTTTAACACCCCCTCTCCCCAGAGACTCATTCCTTTGGGGCCCAACCCACCTAGATTAATTGCACTATGTGAATCTTCAGTTCTGAAAACTGCAATTATTCTTTATTCTGTTAAACATTATTTTATGTTGCCTTAGGAGCAAAAAACCCCAGTAAACCTGTTTTTCCCCATCCCTATTTTTCCTTTAGGTCAATAGTGGGGCGCAGATTCTTTTTTATCATTGGAACTTTGTACCTGTATCGCTGTATCACGATGTACGTTACTACTCTCCCTGTGCCTGGAATGCATTTCCAGTGTGCTCCAAAGGTAAGCGCCTCTGAATTACCATTTAGAGGACATTAAGCAAACAGTGATTGAACACCTGCTCTCTGTTACACATTCTCCTAGACACGTTCATATATGTTAACTGAAATCTAGCATGTTTTGTTTTGCTTTAGATCTTGGGGGGAAACCTTAAAATGTGTTCATAAAACTGATATGTTTTCTGCATAAAAAATTCATTTTCTGCTAACTGGAAGTTACTATTGGGTCTTTGACTCTGCATTTTTGCCTTCTCATTTGCTCATTCATGAATTCATTTTGAAAGTATTAAGTTCCTGTTATATACCAGGCACTGTGTAACAGCAATGACCAAAACAAAGTTCTGCTCCTCCGAGAACGTATATTCTTATTGAAGGATGGTGACAGTTAAATGAAGTCATAACTTGTTACACGGTGGTAAGTCAGGTGGCTATCAGATGGAGAACGGTAAAGCTGAGTAAGGGTGAAAGGGACTGTGAGGGTAGGTACTAATTTATAGACTGGTCAGGAAAAGCTTCTTCAATAAGAAAGCTTTTGGGCAGCCAAGATGAGGGAGTGAGCCATGTGAATGGGGTGAGAACTCCAGGACAAGGAAATAACTTAATCATAGTGCATTCAGGGAAGAGCAGGGAGACACGTGTGGCTGCATAGAGTTATGAAGAGTTGAGATGATGCAGCCACAGATCTCACAGGGCCTCTGTGCCCATTGTAGGAACTTGAACCTTGGTGGTGGCAGTGGAAATGAGGAGAAGCCGTTTGACTCGGGATGTATTTTGAAGGTAGAGCCAACAGGATGTGCTAATAAGTTGGATATGGGTTTAAGAGAAAGAAGTCAAGGATGACCTCAAAGCTTTTAGCAGCTGGAAGGATCGAGTGGCCTTTCACTGAGATAGAGTGTGAGAATGGATACTGAAACTGTTGTAAGCAGGATTTATAGTTTCTCCAGGTAGAGTCATTTCTCAAGAGAGCTGTTAATCATCTTAGACCCCAGTGTGCCCTGGTTTAAAAAGGAAACTTACAAATCATGTGCTTTCTGGGCAAGAGAATGAAGACTATCATATTTAACTGAACACTAAGCAGATGTCCAAGGTGGAAGGAAAAATAGAGTTGTTCTGAAGAAGTCAACAGTCTCCATCACCAAATATAGGTGCGGTTTGGAGAAGCTATAATTTTCCAAAGCCATCAAAGCAGAAAGTGTCTGTAATGAAAAGTGTACATATTGAATTTAAACATTGACTGATTTTTAGTGAAACTAATTTAAGTCATGGGAGAAGTTCAGAAGCATAATAAACACTTCTAAGGGGTTATTGCAATGGGTTAAATGAAGAAATGGCCACAGGAAAGAAGGCAAGCCCATCCTAGTAACGGGTGAGGTTTGCAGGGATGAAGTGCTATGATTACAGAAAGCATGTAAAGATTATCTTCTGTGGAAAAGTTGCAATTTTCAGAAGCCACAAGAGCAAATGTACTGCTGGGTAACCAAGCTACAAATGTTCACAGTGGAAGCTCTGGGAACAGCCCCTGTGTTCAGATGTCAAGACCTAAGACCCTTTCCTGAAGCATCAGCAGGCTATTGGTGCCTGGATTGTGGTTCAGTAAAACAAACACAAATCAATTTGTTTCAGTAGAGGTGATGTGGTCTTATAGAGCAAGAGGCAGAATTGCATTCTATTTGTGGTTCAGCCGCTGGCTTTGAGTGCTCCTTAGATTTTTGTGGTTACAAAACTATTAGATAATCTACCTGTCTCCTTTGTTGCTGACTCTATAGAATGCCCTTAGTGACTGAGAGCAATGACAGAACTGTGTATACTGAAGCCACTTGCTATGGAAGGTTATCTGACTAGTCACTGATGCCTCACATCACTTGTTACTTAGTGGATGTGATCACAGAAGCCATCACAGTGATAGGCCCTTAGTGAAATCCTTGGCTCTCACAGTTTTCCAATTGCCTTCCCCCTTCTCCATCCTATGGTTTACTTTAAGTCCTTGGCTTAATGATTTGCTTCTTCCCACACACCCAAGTCTTAGTTTGAAGTTGCAAAATTTGAGTTCTGAAAATTGTGTTTAAATAGATATTGACCTAGTTATTGGAACTCACATGAAATGATTTAGCTTCTCAAACCCCTTTTGCCACAGGAATGTTGGGCTGGCACTGCTACATTCCTTTCCCTGAGAAAGCTTCCCTCTCATCCTGGCCATAGAGGTCCAAAGGACTTCTCTTCTAAATTGAAGGGATGGTGTGTGGATGGTAAGGTTTCTGGTTTGGCAGCAGCCAAGTTGGGCTCTCTTGTACCTAATTTATTTTTGTGGGAAATGTTGTGTGGAGGTCATAGTTTGAGGAACCCTTGAGAACACTGAGCTCTGTCTGTTTTGGCTATTATGATCAATGCTTCTCTTCCTGGTTTTCCACATCTTCAGTTTCATATCCAGCAATGGCATAGAATGGGTCTGAAAACTGAGGAAATTACGAGGAACTAGAGTCTTTAGTGGTGTGTGATAGAGGGCCTCAATGAAATAGAACAGAACTAGAAAATAATCTGTTAATCCCAGCTCTCACTATTACCCTCCCCCTTCCCAGTTTTCTTTCAGCCCTCTTTTAAAATTTCCTTTCTTGAAGTTCTGTTTAACATTTATGCTGGGGCTTCCCTGGTGGTGTAGTGGTTGAGAGTCCGCCTGCCGATGCAGGGGACAAGAGTTTGTGCCCTGGTCTGGGAAGATCCCACATGCCGTGGAGCGGCTGGGCCCGTGAGCCATGGTTGCCGGGCCTGCGCATCCAGAGCCTGTGCTCCGCAAAGGGAGAGGCCACAACAGTGAGAGGCCCGCGTACCGCAAAAAAAAAAAAAAAAAAACACATTTATGCTGAGCATGGTCTGACATCTTAAGATATCAGTGACAGGACTGAGGAATTAAGAACTTAGAAAGTACAGAAAAAGCAAGAAGAGAGTCCTTCCTCTGTTCTGTGAAGGCATTTGGAATCAGATGCTATCGGAAATCTCAATACACCAACATTGCTGAAAGAAAGGGGAGAGAAGAGAAAGTGTGGCAGTATTTTAGCTCCTGGTTTAATTATGCCTTTTGATCCATCTACATATCTTTCTAGTAAAGAAATTTAAGTGTTTCTGCCCTTAGAAAATTCGAGTATTGAGTTGGGGTGGGTCAGTGGATAAAAAAATATTATTATAGTTTTGAAATGAATAATGTGTTCTTTAAACTGGGAACACAATGGTCAGGCGGAGTGTACGTACCTTTCTATTTGATCTCATTGTTGACAGTTGTTTGTACCAACCGCACCACCAGAAATTCCTGAAGGTCTGTGGCTGATCTGATAAAGCGCATGCTAGATTCTATCCTCCACATCAAGGGCTTTCACGTCATTTTATGTGGTTTGCAGTACGCCTTTCCTGAGGGGCACCTGAAATGAGTCCTGCAACTCTGTCAACAGTCCTTATCTTCTCCGGGTAGAGATCCTTTACTGCCTTCTAGACCCTGTCTTTTCAAGGCAGGGTCACCTGTTACTTGGCCTGTTTGGTTTAAGGACTGTCAATTCTTGATAAAATGCACATGTTCTCTTGGTTTTGCCAGCTGGGCTCGGCCTAAGCAAACTCTTGAAGAAAGTTGAGTTTCTTTGAAACCTCCAGTTTCGCACGCTGCACTCTAATCCTGTTTCATGTCATTTTCTGCTGCAGAGCCTTATTCTCAACTATCACCCGATCACGGTGTGTTTGCCTTTTTACAAGGGTCACCTGAATACCAGAAAGCTTTCCAGATCCATAAGATTTTTTTTTTTTTTTTTTGCGGTACGCGGGCCTCTCACTGTTGTAGCCTCTCCTGCTGTGGAGCACAGGCTCCGGACGCGCAGGCTCAGCGGCCATGGCTCACAGGCCCAGCCGCTCCGCGGCATGTGGGATCTTCCCAGACCGGGGCACGAACCCGTGTCCCCTGCATTGGCAGGCGGACTCTCAACCACTGTGCCACCAGGGAAGCCCCATAAGATATTTTTAATCAGGAAAGTTTTAGGCAAGGAATCCTGCCCTAATTCCCATTTTACCATATAGGATGGTTTCCCACCTGCTTTGGAGACTCAATTTCTCTACTCCTAGACTGTCTTCTCCATCTGTACACATCTTACCCTCCTTCACCACTACACATCTACTTGGACTAGACACTACCTGTCTA
Organism: Mesoplodon densirostris; assembly: GCF_025265405.1. NCBI lineage: Eukaryota > Metazoa > Chordata > Mammalia > Artiodactyla > Ziphiidae > Mesoplodon > Mesoplodon densirostris. The sequence continues at coordinate 75,245,632 of NC_082661.1, forward strand.
CACCACCAAACAGTTTGCCACCATCATGACTGGCCTGGCCATGCTTCAGGGGCCAGTTGCCCAGAAGGATCATCACTGAGTATGAAAAGCACCGTATCTTACAACTGTGCCCCCGGTCCCAAGTGAAAATAGTCATTAATGGTCTTCCTATATTTCTCTTCTTGTGTATACTCTGACTCCATTTTATTTCTGAGTGTCATTCTTTGATTTTCTGAACCTATTCACTTGCTATTAGACTGATCGGAAACCCTCCATCCGGCCCTACAGTGTTTCAGTATTCCATTTTCCCGTGCATTCCATCTCAGTCCACTACTCCTTCCTGTATGCTTAAGGTTTGGGTTTGGGGGGGCGGTTTTTTTTGGGGGGGTTTAATACAATTTTTAAAGGTTACACTCCATTTACAGTTATTGCCAAATTATTGGCTCTATTCCCCGTGTTGTACAATGCATCCTTGAGCCGATCTTACACACAGTAGTTTGTATCTCCCACTCCCTCACCCCTATATTACCCCTCTCCCTTCCCTCCCCACTGGTAGCCACTAGTTTGTTCCCTATATCTGTGAGTCTGCTTCCTTTTTTGTTCTTTTACTAGTTTGTTGTATTTTTCAGATTCCACATGTAAGTGATACCCGTATGCTTACGTTTTAACGGGGTATGAACTTTTGACTGTTGCCTCAAACTCCTGCCCTAACCCATGATTGTTCCCCATGTCATCACGACAGCTTCTCGGGGCTTCTCCACCCTTGCCCAGGGAGCTCTCTCCTGACCTCCTGCCACAGCACACAGGTTATTGCTTTGGAGGATGTTTTTCCTGATCGAGCTACTCATTTTAAAGCTGCCAGTACATCCCTCATCCGTCATTTTCAAGCCTATTTAAATTAGTTAATGTATTGCAGTGCTTTTTAACTGTAAATGTTTTGATCAGATGTTAATACAGCTATATGCACACTTTAGGTTGCCCACCTAACACAAGGTACGAATACACTGTAGAGTATTAGTGATGTGGAGTGCAGCCCAATCAAGTATTAGCCATCTGAAACCCCAACCTCCCCCTGCAAAGAGGAAAGAAAGGAGCTTTGATCTTTTTAGTCCATAACTGTGGTGAAGTCATTGGTTATTAGTATTTTTAAAAGCTTTGCCCAAGGACACACCACCACTAAAATGTATTATTAGTAACATACTGAATAATTTAAAACGTATCACTAAAACTGGCCAGTACAATGAATAAAATTCAGTTTGAGTAGCTTCCCCCTTGGATTCTTTTTGACTGAAGTTAAAAAGAAAAAAAATCACAACCTGGTGGCCTTTCTAAATATCACATTAATTAGGCTAAAACATGATTTTATCAGCTTATAAATTTTTTTCCTGATCTTCTTGTGTCATTCAGCTCAACGGAGACTCTCAGGCAAAAGTACAGCGGATTCTACGGTTGATTTCTGGTGGCGGATTGTCCATAACTGGGTCTCATATCTTGTGTGGAGACTTCCTCTTCAGCGGTCACACAGTTGTGCTGACACTTACTTATTTGTTCATCAAAGAATGTAAGTAATAACTCATTCCTGCTTTATTGATTGTTGTAGTGGGCGGGATCCCTAAGCCCTGAAACTGATAAGAGTCCTTATTCTATTGGAATTGATAGCTATGGAAAGAGGGATATGTGTGTGTGTGTGTGACGTGTGTGTGTGTGTGTGTGTGTGTGTGTTTAAATCATTTCAACCAGTCGTATGTGATTTGAACACTGAAGGAAGGCTTAAAGCTTGGCCCTGTTTTGTTTTGTTTTTTTGCTGTATGTGGGCCTCTCACTGCTGTGGCCTCTCCCGTTGCGGAGCACAGGCTCCGGACGCGCAGGCTCAGCGGCCATGGCTCACGGGCCCAGCCGCTCCGCGGCATGTGGGATCCTCCTGGACCGAGGCACGAACCCGTGTCCCCTGCATTGGCAGGTGGACACTCAACCACTGCGCCACCAGGGAAGCCCGGCCCTGGCTTCTTGCTAACATTTAGCATGCCTCCAAAATGTCTCCCTCCTTGGTTAGTAGTTCTTAAGGTATGAAAAGCTATTTTAATGTTGAAACAAAGAAGAATTATTGTTAAGGTTACTGCAAAAAAGAATCAGTATGTTCCAGAGCCAAATGGAAAGGACTTTTGAATGAAATTTCCATTGTATGGAACATCCATTCCATCATCCCAAATACTTTGGTTAATATTTTCCCCTTTTTAAACCTTTTTTAACGTGTCCTTATCCCACTTTATTCTAGTTTCGTCACTTCCAGTAGCTTTCTGTGCTTTAATATGCATCTTCATGAAACAGTTTGCCAATGCTAACCATTTTCTTCTTAGAAAGCAACATGGAGATGAGAATGTGAAATATCTCCCCATATTTATATACTTAATTCCCATTATACAAAATTCTTGTGTATTCCAGTGGCTTTTTTTTTTGGCTGGAATAACGTCTTGTTCATTGTGAAGGAGGTTGTATTTGGTTTTAGCTGCCTAGCAGATTTCTGAGGCTTTGTATATTTGGACCCATTCTCTCAAAATCCTTTTGAAGTAGTGATGCTTCTCCCTCCATTTTTTCCAATCTGGTCGGTATTAACCTTCATCTTCAGTTCCAAGATACCCTATCCCCATGCCATTGTTCTTTTAGAGGCTTATCTCAATTGTCTTCACTTGCAGAGCATATCATGGAGGTCTTTGGGCAGAGACCAGGGGAAGGAGGCTCCTTGGTTAGTCCCCTTCTCTCCTTTCTTCTCTTAGTCTGTCATGGATCCAAACAGGTTTAGACCCATCAAAGTTTATCTTCCAGTGGTGCAGAAGTGAGTTCTTGCCCCATAGACTGCCCAGGGTTATAGGTTTTAATTCTGCTTTGAGGGCAATATGACAAAGAGAGGAGAGTCTCTGTAGTAGATGAAGTCTTTTTTTTTTTTTTTTTTTTGGTGACAATTGTATATCTTCTGAATTGTTTTCTTTCTGAATGCTACACACAAGCTTTGAGTTAGAAGAGCAGCATGTTAAGTGTTCGGCCTTTGTCATACTGTCTGACTGGAAGGCAGAGGGCCTTCTGCACCTTGTCCCATAGTTCTGTTCTTACACGGTTGGAGAGGGGTGGTGGAGGGGAGGAACCTAGCTCTGTCTGTGCGCCAATAACTCCCCCTTAAATTTCAATCTTCTGAAATTTCTAATTTCTAATACCTAGTTACAGGTTCTGGGTGGTGGGCAGAGCGATTTATGTTGTTTATAGGGCTCAGTCTTTTGCTGTGGAAAGTTCAGCAAAAACTGATCTGTGTAAGATCAGTCATTTTCCAGTCCAGAGGTTCATTTGGGTTGTAGGATCTTCTCTCTAATCTACAGATCATAAAAGCTTATAGAAGAAGAGGAGGAGGATGGGCTTCCCTGGTGGCGCAGTGGTTGAGAGTCCGCCTGCCGATGCAGGGGACATGGGTTCGTGCCCCGGTCCGGGAAGATCCCACAAGCCGCGGAGCGGCTAGGCCTGTGAGCCATGGCCGCTGAGCCTGCGCGTCCAGAGCCTGTGCTCCTCAACGGGAGAGGCCACAACAGTGAGAGGCCCGCGTACAGCAAAAGAAAAAAAAAAGGAGGAGAAGGATGAGGGCCGGGAGGAGTTACATGTTAGAGTGTTAGAGTGAAGCTACTGTGGGTGGAAAACATAAGGTAATGAAGAGAAAACATCCCAGGAAACTGAGAGTCAGTTTTATAAAATAATTGAAGACCAAGTGATATTACCAATAACAGCAAATAGACATAGTACTATTTTTCTGTGCCAGGCACTATTTCAAGGCCTTGATGCAAATTAACTCGTTTAATTCTTGTAGCTACCTCATGAGGGAAACACTGTTTTTCCCCATTTTTCAGAGGAAACTTAAGCATAAAGAAAGTGAATGAATTAAGCCACAGTCCACAGTTAGTAATTGGAGGATGGGGTATTCAACCTCAAGCAGGCTGACTCCAGAGGGTACACTACCAATTTCTTGGCTCTGTTTAGAATTTTTGGAAACCCAAGCTGTCTGATCTTATAGAATTGCTAAGAAATAGCCTGGATGTATTGCTTATTGTTGTACTTTCACCTCAGAGCAATAGCAGGGCAACTTTGTGTTTATTTCTATGCTTTAATAAAGGTTGATGCAGTATGTAGAGACATTTTCTTCCCCACATATGATTTGAGCTTGAGCTTGTTTAAATTGTATAAGTCTACATACAGCAAGGAAAGAATTACATTCTGCTTTTTCCTTTCTATTTCTTTTAAAATAGATCTTTATTGGAGTATAATTGCTTTACAATGGTGTGTTAGTTTCTGCTTTATAACAAAGTAAATCAGTTATACATATACATATGTTCCCATATCTCCTCCCTCTTGCGTCTCCCTCCCACCCTCCCTATCCCACTCCTCTAGGTGGTCACAAAGCACTGAGCTGATCTCCCTGTGCTATGCAGCTGCTTCCCACTAGCTAGCTATTTTACATTTGGTAGTGTATATATGTCAATGCTACTCTCGCTTTCTCCAAGTTTTGGTGAGAAACCAAAGGGCAAATCTGTAATGCTTGATACAAACCCAACTTTAGAATCAGTTCTGTACATAAACTGGGCATTCCATGTTTACGCCCGTTTCCTATGCAATTAGGAAAAACAGTTACCTTCTAAATTATACCATGTGTTGCTGTTCTGAGTAAGCATCGGTTCCAGTGGTTTCTTTGAACATTCTGCTTCTAGAATTAGATGCATCATTTGTATATTTTTTGCTTTCCTGCCTTTTGATCATTTTGGACTCTCCCTGTTTACTCCGTTGTTACGAGCAGATTTGAATTTAGTCATGAGAGTAGTTGAAAACGTGGGACCAGCATCATTTTGTGGATTAATGAGAGAGGGTCTTACCCAGGTGTGCAAATATTATCTTTGGGACTTAGGTTCCCTATAAAATTAGCCTGGAAAAATCAATGTAGCTCTTAAAACCAAATGTCTTGCTAGTCGAGGAAACTACTTTTTTTTTTCTTTTTTTTTTTTTTTACCTTGCTACTACACAAAGTCTATTGTCTCTATTATTCATTGACAACTAGGGCTAGGATCCCACACAGACAGTGGAGTTCATTAATAATTGTATCATCACCTCTCAACTCAAGGTTATCCCTGTGGGTAGAATGAGAGAACAGAGAGGATTACCATTTTGCCATTTCTATTTCAAAATAGTTCATATTAAATCTTTTCTTTGGGCCAGCCAGTGTGCTCAGTTAATGAGCAGTGATCCCAGTGTGGTAGCTCATAGAGAATACATTTTTATGTGCCAGGAGAGCAGTGCTAGGGCATCTAGCCATTCCTGAAACCTCATTTTCAGTTCCACGAGTAGTAAAGTGGGCCACCTCTTTACTCCCTACCTACTTCAGCTTTGCTTCTTGTGGATAAACAAATACAGCATAGTTCTGCTTTGCTCAGACATTTTGGACTTTTAAGGTAAATACCAGATGACCTGTTAGGAAGGGAAGTAGGGCTGATGGGAGGCTTCAGGGAGGGGTGAGGTCTGTGGTGCTGGAGAATGCATATTTAGTGAAATCTCCAGATTTCTGAATGTTACTTCAATTTGTAACATTCAGATCCCACCAGAACAGTTATGGGGACTGGATCTGGCCCCCCAGGCTACAGAAGTAAGGCCTCTCCTAGCTATAGAATTCTCAGATTTCCTGAGTTATCTGCTAGAACCTCATGGCAGAATGAACCAAGCAAGAGTTGGAAATAATGAGCTGCATGTTCAGAAATAGAAAATCAGACTTTCAAATGCAAATACAGGTTTATCATCTTACTGTTCCACGTAGGACTAAAAGAGCAACAGCTATTTAATTTTTATTTGAACCATGTTTGATTTGATGTGTCATGTCAAGTTCGGGAAACGGATCTTTTTGCTCTTCAACCATTCTTCCACACTTGAAAGTAAATATCACTATAAATATAAACACAGTTAAATATGAAATAAATTTTAGTTTATTCGATTATTATCTTTGTGAGCTAATAAAGCTTTAAAATAGAAAAAAGGAAACAGTTATTCAAAGAAAAGAGAAGTTACTAGAGATGAGCACTGGTTCCAGTTACACCTGTGTCATTACCACCTGTGTGGGAAGGCTGGGGGGCGTGCGATCATATTTAACCTCCCCAGTGCTTTAGTTCTCTCTTATAGCTGATCAGTGTCATGAACTTAGTGCCCTCTTTAGGTAAGGCTCAAACCCATAAGTGAATAGGCAAGAATCCCAAGCTTTACATAGGGAGTGTCTTATAGTTGCTATTGGCAATAACAGTATAAAATTGCTGAGAAACAGGCTTCCCTGGTGGCGCAGTGGAGGGGACATGGGTTCGTGCCCCGGTCCGGGAAGATCCCACATGCCGTGGAGCGGCTGGGCCCGTGAGCCATGGCCGCTGGGCCTGCGCGTCTGGAGCCTGTGCTCTGCAACGGGAGAGGCCACAACAGTGACAAGCCCGCGTACCGCAAAAAAAAAAAAAAAAAAAAAAAATATTGCCGAGAATCAAAATATTGCTAGCCACAAATACCATTTTTCTCTCCCTATAGAAATCAAAGTAAGTTTATATATAAGGCCTAAAATTACTCTTGCTTTCTCATTCCCTCCTCCACCCCACCGCCCCATTTTCATAGACAACGACCCTTTCGTTTTCTTTGTTTGGCCACACAGCATGGCTCATGGGATCTGAGTTCCCTGACCAGGGATTAAACCCAGCCACAGCAGTGCAAGTGCTGAGTCCTAACCACTGGACCATCAGGGAGTTCCTGACAACTATCCTTTCTTTTCACTCTACTGTTTCTCTTTCCAGTGGGGTCCCTACAGGAGCCAGCATGAGCCGATTCAAACCTAATGTGAAATATTTCTGTTCTCTTCCTAATTATTAAACACTGTGGGTAAGACCTAGAGTACATAGTGTTACCAACCGCCCCGGGGAATTACTAATAGACCTGTTAACCAACAGCACCCCGTCTCCCCCTGGCAACCGGAGCAAATCCCAGCCAGTTCACAGGGACTCATTTTGGGTTATCCATTCTCTCCTTCAGTGACTTCCTGGCCTTAGACTTTTCTCAGGTCATTAGGATAGACTGTCATCATTCAGTCCACCTCTGGGAGTCCTATTAACTATTACTTTTTCTGCTGTCCAGATTCGCCTCGTCACTTCTGGTGGTATCATTTATTCTGCTGGCTGCTGAGCGCTGCTGGGATCATCTGCATTCTTGTAGCACACGAACACTATACTGTCGATGTGATCGTTGCTTATTATATCACAACACGGCTCTTTTGGTGGTACCATTCCATGGCCAATGAAAAGGTGAGAGCAGTGACATTATCCTTGGATAATTTCTTTTCTTTAAATGCAGTGGACCCCTTTTCACACAGTGGCATTTCCAGTAGCTTAATGGGAATAACTGCCGTCGCTGCCTAAACGTGTGGTTTAGGTCAATTCACTTAAACTTATAGTAATGACTGCCTCTTAAAATAAAGAATGTCACAACTATAAATGATGTTCGAGGGTAAAAATGCTGTATAATTATAAAGCACGGTGTTTTACTAATTTCAGCTAATTTATAGGAGAATTAAAATTGAATAAAAGTTTAGGAACCTTCTCTGTGGAAGCATTGTTGTGCAGCTAGGTGAAACATGCCCTGCTCTTTTGAGGAAAAGACAGCAACTATTTTAAAAGTCAGGCAAAATGAGTAACTAATGAAGAGCTGGACTTTGTACATCTCTTGGTGATACTGTGCTCTCTGGCTTCCCTTCTTTTTTTTTTTTTGCGTTACACGGGCCTCTCACTGTTGTGGCCTCTCTCGTTGCGGAGCACAGGCTCTGGACGCGCAGGCTCAGCGGCCATGGCTCACAGGCCCAGCCACCCCGCGGCATGTGGGATCTTCCCGGACCGGGGCACGAACCCGTGTCCCCCGCACCGGCAGGCGGACTCTCAACCACTGCGCCACCAGGGAAGCCCTGGCTTCCCTTGTTATCCTTCCGTATTTGTTTCTGCAGCCTCCTGTTCCTAGATGACTTTTTTTTCTTCTCCCATTCATTCTGAAAGAGCTGGTTCAGATGCCATCTCTTCTGAGAAGCCTTTCCTAACTCCTGCTCTCTGCCTCTAGTCCCAAGATGGAATGATCCCTTCTCTGTGTCTTCCTAGCCTTAGTGTATGTCCTTGGTGTTAATAGAGTTAGTCTGCGGGCCATGACTCACTTATCTTGGGATAGTCCTGCCATATTGTCTGATGCATATAATGTTGGGAGAATTTGTGAGCAACTGAAATATGTAGTTTCCCCAAGGATCTAAATCCAGTTCACAGTTAGTGGTGTCCACTAATAAATGCCCCTCCTATGGATTACTTTACTTGTCTCCGTGGCTCTGTTTCCTATTTTGTCATCTCCTATTTCCATCTTCCTTCTTCCATTTCCATCTAGATGTCTACTGAAACCAATGAACCAAAATCTTCATTTTTCCCCTTGAATATGCTCAACCTTATGAGCTCTCCTTTCACTCTTCCATCTTCCTTGACCCACAGATCTGATCACTGACATATCCTGAAAATTTTTCCTCCTGGAGAGCTAGCTCTCCCACCCATTCTTGAGTCTCCAGTCTTACTGGAATTGCAGGCAGAAGATTTTCCTGAGAACTTCTCTGGTGGTCCAGTGGTTAAGACTCCGTGCTTCCAACACAGGGGGTGCAGGCTCGATCTCTGGTTGGGGAACTAAGATCACACATGCCACAGGGCACGGCCAAAAAGTAAAAAAAAAAAAAAAAAAAGAAAAGAAAAAAGATTTGCTTGAGCCACAGAGAGGGAAAGAGTGGAGGGGGTTGGAAGTGTGGCCAGAGTCCTGTCATAGTTAGGGGAAAGGAGCAAAGACAAGCATTGCCTTGCGATCCGGATTCTGCTGCTTTCCCTGTTCAGTTACAGCAAATGACAGTTTAATTAAGAAACAAATTAGGATGCAAATTGTGAAAAATATGTCTCATTTTACTTTTTTTCTATCTTTTACAGAACTTGAAGGTCTCTTCACAGACTAATTTCTTGTCTCGAGCATGGTGGTTCCCCATCTTTTATTTTTTTGAGAAAAACGTACAAGGCTCAATTCCTTGCTGCTTCTCCTGGCCACTGTCCTGCCCTCCAGGCTGCTTTAAATGGTCTTGCAAGAAGTATTCACGGGTTCAGAAGATTGGTGAAGATAATGAAAAATCTACCTGAGGAGCAAAACAAAGGCATCAGCTCTTAGACCAAAAGAGTTATCGCTATAACCAAAGGTATAGTGTTTTTTTTTTTGTTTTTTTTTTTTGTGCTGTACGCGGGCCTCTCACTGTTGTGGCCTCTCCCGTTGCGAAGCACAGGCTCCGGACGCGCAGGCTCAGCGGCCATGGCTCACGGGCCTAGCTGCTCCACGGCATGTGGGATCTTCCCAGACCGGGGCACGAACCCATGTCCCCTGCATCAGCAGGCGGACTGTCAACCACTGCGCCACCAGGGAAGCCCTGTTTTTGTTTTTATTTTAGGAGAACTGATTGCTAAATGAAGCAGACCAAATTTTGTGCAAATGATTAGGAAGATGAACGAAGTATTACCCTTTGACTGGTTTTTTATTCATCCTGAGAAAGTTATATTCTCCTGCAGGTATTCATTCGTTGGTCACAAGTCCTCAAACTGGGATTTTACTAATGAGCTTGTTTAAAGAGGTGCCAGAGAACATACTACTCCTTCCCTCATTCTTTCTCCACTAAAGCTCTCTACTTCAGAACTTTTTCAGGAATTTTTTTCCCTCCAAGGTCAAAAGAATTTGTTAATGTTTTAAATAAAAATCTGATATATACGGCCACTGTGTAAATAGAATCACCTAATGTTGAGAGTGATTTTTTTTTTTTTTTTTTTTTTTTTTTGCGGTACGCGGGCCTTGCACTGTTGTGGCCTCTCCCGTGGCGGAGCACAGGCTCCGGACGTGCAGGCTCAGCGGCCATGGCTCATGGGCCCAGCCGCTCCGCGGCATGTGGTCTTCCCCGGATCGGGGCACGAACCCGTATCCTCTGCATCGGCAGGCAGACTCTCAACCACTGCACCACCAGGGAAGCCCGGGAGTGATTTTTAGCATTTAGGCTTATCAGTGAGGGGGAGATCCATGGGTTGTGAGTGAACTTCAGGTAAACTTTGTTTCTGCTCTGTCAAGGGGAAGGTCAGGGTCAGGTCTGGGAATATGCGCTGCTGCTACCACCCAATGTACTATATCACTTTCACTTTATTATTTTTTTTAACTGATAATTTTATAACTTAAAAAAATGAACTAAGTAAATATAGTATTTGACACACCCACAGATTTTTACATGTGTGTAAATATTTCATTTTAAGATCTCTGTTGCAGACATACAGGAGACATGGGGCTATTTATGCTAATGAGGAGTCCTTCTGCTGTCCACCTGGTAACTTTGCACCTGTGCCCCCAGAGCAGTCAACAGTGTAGCACAGGCTGAACACACATAGCTGCATGAACTGATGCTCATGCCCTTGTGGGGAACAAGCCTGTGTTTCTCTCCCAGGTCACGCCCTGTGTGAGGTCTGTTTTAGAGCTGCAAATTGGAACTCAGAAATACAGTTGGTCACATTTCACTGAAACCCATTTCTTCCTAGTGACATTGTGCTTTATGGAAAAACCAAGATGGAATCCAAAAGTTTAATGCATCCTTGCCTTTTAGCAAGAGACTCCGTTTCTTATGTACTGGTCCTAAGGACACATACCACAATTGAGTAATTTTACTTTGACCCTAAAATTATACCACGGTGCTGCACTATAATCTATGGTTGGAATTGGTGTGTTAGTCGGTTACAGCTACTCAATAAAGGGGAATAATAGTTTCTAAAGTTCCTTCAGGTGATGCAAAAAAAAAGAAAAGATGGATTTTTAAAAATCTGACCAGATGTAGTGCATTATTTAATGCTGTTGAATCTTTTGGATAATTCTTGGCTTAATTTCTTTAGACTTCTAGTAACCGTAGGAAAAAATTTAAGGTCACAAAGTCATCAACACTAGTCAGAGAGTGGAGAGGCCAGGGGGGCTGGTAGGAGGCAGTTACATTTATACTGAAGGTGAAAATTTCTCCCCACTTAGAATGAAAAACATCCCTAAATTTGTCATTGTAAACAAGTCGGCCTTGATTCGGTACACAAAATTGACCTTTAAATTGTTGGAGAGAAGCACAATACAGATCTGTTCAGAAGGGTCATCATCCTTTGGTGCTAAAATTCTGTATATGTTTTCAGTATGGCTCTTTCTCTGTGTAAAAAAGAAACACTAAAGGTTGAATTCAAAGGCAGAAAGACAGACTAATCTGGTTATTTACAACAAGAATTGAAACCCTAAACATCCTTGGCAGGCTTTGGAATGCAAGAAGTTTTTCTGGTATTTATTATTAAGTAAGTCAGTAAGAAACATGTGTAGCTTACCTGCTGTGTTTAGCTATAATTCTACATAATTTTCACTTATTTTCATTTGTTAAATATTGACATCTGCGATAAGACAATGTGTTCTACTTGAAAACACTGATTTTAAATTTCTTTTGTCTAATTGTGAGGAAAAGTATCTGATACGGAAGCCTGGGTTTTGCTCTCCTAACATTGGTGTATTCCTTGAGCCTCGAATTCAAATAAAACAACCTGCTATACCTTAGAGCCTTATTCAGCTGCATCTTAGATAACCCAGTCTTCTTCAAATTAAGTAAGGAAAGGTGTTTAACCTTTAAAAATCATGGAGATCCTTGATTGTTGGAGATCCTTGAAAACAGTATAAACCTTGCATTTTAGTCAAATAATCCTGTTTTGTTTTTTTTTCACATAATACCATCACCTTTTAAAGAACTTTAAAAACATCTATGACCCCATTTGTGGACACTACTGCTCCCGTGTTCTTTACATGTATATGTCATAGCTCTCTAATAAATGCTGTGGAAGCATGTGCTATGAAAATAAGGGGGGGTGGGGAATATCAAAGTTTCAAGATGGGAAAATAAAAAACCCACTTACATTTAGAAAAGCAAACTTCAGTTTCAACCCAACATGCCACTTTGGGATATAAAACATAAACAATTACTAGACTTACTGTGGTGATCATTTCACAATATATACAAGTAAATCATTATGTTGTATACCTAAAATTAATATAATGTTATATGTCAATTATACCTTGATTAAAAAATCATAATTATGAGCTTGCCTTTTGAAACAATAAATTTTTGGAACTCCTTTTCCTTGCTAATCAATCTATAAGATCTTATTCGTTATCCTTGTTTTTGTAAGCCAGTACTCCTGTTTGAAGCTTTTTCTGTGATTAAGTCCTCGGTGCAGTATTTCTATAATAATTTCTGTAAATGATGCCACATTTTTTTCTAAATTCTTTCAAATGAAAATAAATTCCTTTCAGATTCTATTTTTTTTTTATCTCCTCCACTAGCTCTGAAAATAAAGCCTTCTTACCTACTCGGTTCCACCCAAAGTAATTTAGAATTTGTTATTTAATTTACTGGCATCTTGGGAAACAAGTTTTGCTGTGGAAGGAAAGTGGTAGTGAACTAGCCCGAGTTTCTAGTCTTGGTTGATGGATGACATCGCAAAGGTTCTTTGCTGTATAGCAGTGCCCCCTTGTGGAAATACCTTATATGACTTGGAACACAAATGCCACTTTTTAAAGTGTATTTTCGAGTTTTGAAAGGCATTTTAAAAATTATTTTTGTCAATAATCTGAAAGCATCATGCAAAAGGATAATTATTTTAAAGGCATTTTAAACCTTTCCCAAAGGGAAAATGTGCTTAGGTCACAGGGGGTTGCGATTCTAATCTTTTATAAGTTTGATCAAAGAAAACTTGCGGACAGTTTTTACCTCTCACCATCACAATCATTAATGTCTCCCTTTATAACTGCCTATACTTTGTTTACTTTGAAACACCAGGTTGGCTGTCTTTCTTGTGTGTGTGTGTGTGTGTTTTTTTTACGTGCTAGAACTCATGCAGTTTCTTTTTCAGTCGAGAGTTCACATCTTGTTCCTTGAATATTTTGAACATTTCTTTTAAAATTCTTTTATAAAATTTTTTTGTTTTGCACTGTAAAACTGATTAAAAGTTTAAGCTGGTCTTAACACACTCACTTCTGTAGTGTAAGGAAGTATGAGAAGGAATTTCTTAATAACTGAGTTTACATGGTTAAATCAAGCATATTATAGTTAATATGCCCTGTGTTAAAGGCTTTTCTATTTGTATGTATAGAGTCCTTTTTATTAATGTCATTGTGTTGCAATAATTTAACTCCTTTGACTTACTTGCTAAAAATATTTCTTCTATTAAGAAGTGCTCTTGACTTCAATACCTAAACACTGAAAATCATGTCAAAAGGTACCCAAAGATAAGTTTTTATATAGATACACATCTTGTAAGTTGTGATTTATTTTATGATTCATTTATCTAAATATGTTGTGTTCTGAATGAATCATGAATGAGAATAGTTCTTTATTGTGGAATTATTTATAACTGTCCTTTAAAAGAAAAAGAAGAAACTATAAACATATAAGTTAATCTAGTTGCCAAGTTGGAATTCATTATTTAATTTACCTCCTATGCAATGATTAATGCTGCAAAATGTATGGTTATGTTAGAGTATATTCACAAAAGAAATATTATTACAAGGTTTGAGAGGTAGCCAATTGCATCTTTTGGAAATTTACTGTACTGTTTCAATGTGTTAAGTGCCTTGTTGTAAAGTAAAATTTTAAGTCTAGAATTCATTATTTTCCTGACATATATTTTTCATTATCATATATACTGTATATTATTGTAATAGTTTTATTAAATGCTTAAGTTTTAATTAAATATGTAAATTTCAGAAGCTCTTTTCCCCTACCCACCAGTACCTTAATCATTGGTCTATCATATGGGATTTGAATTCAGGTTCTTTTTTTAAAAAGGGGAAATTATCTTAGTTTAGAAATATGTTTTCCATGCTTGTGCATTTGTGTTTATAAAAACATTTCAGGAGGAATTTAAGAGTGTAACTATAGTTTGTACTTCAAAATGCCATTTTACATTTACATTTTAAGTGCCTAATTGTTAGTTAAAACTAATTTATGTTTCTATTCTAAAGAGAATATGTCTACTTGGTTTCTAATCTCTTTGGCTTTGCTTAAAAAAATAAAAGAGCAAGGGCCTATACTTTGTATTTACCCAATAAACCACCATGACATCGACAGTCTTTTCAAAATCAGTATTGCTGTTTTTTTAATTAATAAAATTGTTTTCTTTAAAGATTTGTAAAAAACATTTAGTTTTAAGTAGTTATTAAAACCACAAGAGGGTTATTTTCTTCAAGCACTGTTTTTTTGGGGGGGTTTTTTGTGGGGTTTTTTTGCCCTACGCGGGCCTCTCACTGTTGTGGCCTCTCCCGTTGCGGAGCACAGGCTCCGGACGTGCAGACTCAGCAGCCATGGCTCACGGGCCCAGCCGCTCCGCGACATGTGGGATCCTCCCGGACCGGGGCACGAACCCATGTCCCCTGCATCGGCAGGCAGACTCCCAACCACTGCGCCACCAGGGAAGCCCCAAGCACAGTTTTTTAAATAAGCTGATAACCTTCAATTAATGGCACACTAAATAAACTGGAGTGTGTTATTTTACTCACCCTTGGATTTAAGGTGAGAAATAATTCACAACAATATAAGGTCATTCATGGAGAAAGATAAAGTCAGTTACCAGTTCCATGATTCTCATTCTCTTTGTTCACAGAGGGGCAAATATCATTAATTCTTCAAGGAAAGCATTCTCTGTGTCACTCAGTTTTGAAAGAAATGTCATCTTCTTCCTTCACAAAGGGGCACCAGGGTATGGCCTCAACCAGACCTTAGTAGTCATTGCAGCAGTAGATCACTGTAAGTTGTTTTTGGACCCACTGAGTAAAAATGAAAGCATGACCCTCAAAGACAAATTTACTAAAAGAAACTCAGTGGGATGAGGGGACAAGGATAAGATAATATGGTTCAAAGATCAAGTTGTTGGATAATCCAGGTTTATTTGGATTATCTGGAAAAGATAGAGGATAAATCACAATAGTCTTTCTGCCACCTCCACCCAGGTCTTGGATGAAAAGGTTATCCCATCCTCCTGTTTGAAACAATGGCTTGCTGATTTTTCTGGCCAGAGCCTCAAAGACTGCCCTTATTATCTCCAATGTATTATACAAGGAACTAATGTGATGCCTCACAAACCTTGACACCTAACATTTCATTTCTTCTAATAAAATTTGTAAGAATATCAGGAGCATAAACTAGATTACTCACCGACATGTTAGAACAATAGTGGATTATGTACTACTGTGTGTCTATACAATGCATATTCAATTCATACATGGCAGGTTGTAATGAGACATCACATTTTACTGTTTTTATGCTTGACATACATTCTTGAATCTTCACAAAACCCCACGAGGTAGGCAAGGAAAGAGTTGGTGACCCCATTTTGTGAGATGAAGGAACTCGGAAGTATTAGGGCTGGAACCTGAATTTTGTTTTCTCTGTTTTGCTACCTTCCTGTGATAATTACTGTGGTCACCATCACTGTTCAGAGGTTTTGTTGTTGTCACTGTTGTTGCTTGTTTTGGGGGGGAGTTTATTCCCTTATCAGCCAGTTAGTTTGTTGAGAGGGCAGCTGGTCGTTGGAACAGGTTCTTTGTCAAATGCTACCGATTTTTCCTGTAGTTGGAATTTACTACATTTCAGAGGGGAGAAAAGTCAATTCTTCTAGTGCAAAATGGCCTTGAAAGCAAAAGAATCCCCAAGTGTTTGAGCTTTCAACTTTGTTAGAATAAAGCTAACTCGTTGCAAGTATCACTTATAGGATAGTAGGTAATCATGTACCTTAGCCTTACACAAGTTGGGGTGGGGGGAGAACCAAAGTGCATAAGGTTTTATCTCTAAATGTGACTCTCAGGGATTATTCCCAAGGGAATGTCAAAAGGCAGGAGAGATACAATGATCTGTTTTCAAAGGATAGCAAAGTTCTGAGGAAATGGAACGGAGTCTTGGGACACACTGTAGTCTGGATTGATGCTGGGCTCCCCAAGGGACCAAAGTGAAGCTATAGGATTGTTTGGTCCTGGTGTGAACTGGTGAGTTCTCTGTGCTAAAAATCTGTCCAACCTGTGCCCTTGCTTCTGATCAAGTTTCTGGGCATGCTTTACTTCAGTTCTTATATCCAAGAAGTTATCTCTTTTTCTTCCTAAGTTCCTTAAATCATGTGTTTATTTGGATAAAGAAAAAAGAAGCCACTACTCTTGAGAAGCTGCCATGGATCAGGCACTGTTCCTTGGTTTCCTCTTGTTTAAAGCCAGGTGAATCTCATTATGCTCTTTTTTGCACTTGAGGGAACTCCAGACTCAGAGAGCTAAATATAGTACAAGGAGCCCCACTGGCTGATTGGCACACAATTGCCCAAAGCCCATAATTTTCCCACCATATTAATGGGATGGAAGAATCACCTGCCATGGGAGGAATGCAGGAGAGGAAGAATTGCCTCTTCCAGAAATCTTTTGACAACCAAGTTTTGTGCTGTTGAGAGCAAAGTTATGGAGGGCTTGAGCTTGAGCCCTGTAAGATTCTTTGACCCACATTCAGAAGATTTCCTGTCTCCACCTTAACTCTAGTCCTTTCGTCTATAGATATGCTCTTTCCTCTTTATATCCTCATGCCCTATTACTGACGTGTGATGAAGGGGGCAAAACCCAGTTGCCCCGTCATTCCTCTCCTGTCATCACACACCTGCCTCTGGCCAATGGCAGGGGCTCTGGGTCTGTGAGGAGACTGAGCCCCCAGAGCACACATCCCAGGTCCCCAAGCACACAGGGTTTTGCAGGGAGGAAGTGATACTTTTGAACATATTTTGTATTACATCTGGTCAGTTTCCCAGTCCATGGGTTGAAGGGAATGTTTACATTTGACACCAGGGGAAAGACGTTTCCCTGCTGTCTGCGTGGGTTTAAGCCGTTTTAACAGAATACCATAAACTGGGTGGCTTAAACGAAAACGTTTAATTTCTCACAGTTCTGTAGGTCGGGAAGTCCGAGGCCAGGGTGCCAGCATGGTCGGGTTCTGGTGAGGGCCCTCTTCCTGGTTTCCTCCCCTGTGGGACCCATGGAGGAGTGAGAGCTCTAGTGCCTTTCTCTTCTTCTAAGGACACTAATCTCATCACCCTCCTGACCTCCTCTAAACCCAGTTACCTCCCAAAGACAACTTCGCATACAATCCCCTATGGGCTAGGGTTTCAACATAATGGATTTTCACGGGGACACAAACATCATGTAGTCCACAACACCTGGGTTTCTTGATTTTATACAAATACATCTTTTAAAAGCAAAGTGCACTTTTTTGTGCAAGATCTTAAGCTCTTTGGGTCCCGTGGCTTTTGGCAATCTGTGAGCCTGTCTCTGCAAGGCACTTTCCCATTGCTTCGGTGAACAGTGCCCTCTGTCCTGGTCAGGCTGCTCTCATCCCGGTCCTCTGTGCTGCAGCTCCCAGTCCAACCACGTGAGGTGCTTCCCCCAACCAGACTGTCACCTGTGTACCCAGGAAGGCAGTGTGACATGGTGGCCCTGTGCTCTCTGGGTCTGAATCTCGGTTCTTCCAGTGCTGGCTGGATGTGGAACACGTCAAACAAGTTGCCTAACCTCTGTGCCTCGGTTTCTTTATCAGTGGGATGGAAATAATAATAGTCCATGTCTCACAGAATTGTTGGGAAGACTAAAGATGTTGTTATAAGATACACATTCGGTTAAGTGTTAGCCAAATTCAGTTAAATATTTTAGGTACCATAGTTCTAGCTCTGAAATTATTCACATATCAATATATCCAGATCTTGCTTGTCCTGAAAGTTCAGCTGAAGTCTCATCTCCTGAAAACTTTACCTTGCTTCACTGAATCTGAGTTCCTCCCTAAAAGATACATACAAACTAATTGTCAAAATGTGAGATACACTCACTGATATAAGATTTTAAAAAATATGTCCTGTTAACATACCAAATTTCCTTAAGAGAAGGAATTGTCTTAGTATTCATTCCAGTGTCTAATAAAGTTCTTATCACATACAGCAAATATTTGTTGAATGAGTTTTTTTAAATATCATCATTTGTGTTTGGAATATTAACAGAATTTATGAGGCTTTGATGAAAAGGAAATTGCCCGTCATGCCTCTAAATAATTTGCTTTAAAATAATTGAAGCACTTATCAAATCATCAGATGTTTATAACTTAAATGTTTCAGTAGCCATCATATTATATGTATTTTGTGAGATTTTAGCCAAAAATATGGATTGAAAAATAAAGGCTGAAGTGAAAAATCCAAAGACTTTGGACTCAGCCCCTAGGTTTAATTCCTAAGCAAGTTACTTTACCTTTCTGAATCATCATGTCCATCCCTTCTGTAAAATGAGAGTGAAGAAACCTACCTCCCAATGTCATGGTGAGGATTGTAGATAATGTTTAGTAAAGCACTTGATACTACCTGACTCATTAATATATATTCAAGTCTAATCAGAAAATAAATTCATGGGATTTTAAAACTTTTAAATTTTATTGGAAGGAATTTTAGAATTTTTAAATTGCAAGGATTTAGAATTTTCTACTTAATACAAGACACATATGTTTGTCACACTATACAAGCTTTTGGATTTCAGTTGGGAACAATGTCAGGTGTTCAAGCTTATGTTTCCAAAGCCTCCACTCTGCCTCTTCCCCACATTTTGTACACTAATCAGATACATGAATTGTTTTGCTGTATCTCTCCAGAAACATCCAGAAAAATGAGTGATGAACTGCTAGTGTGGAAACAGTTTTTTCTAATGCAAAAGGACAGTTCATTCAAAGAGGTAAACTGTGGCTTGCCCTTGACCATTGAATTAAGGGTGATTATCCCGGTCATAAGTAGCTACAGCTGGTCCATCACAGTGGGGTTATATGTCTGGTACAATGTTGAACTACCAACAAAGTTACTAGATTTCACCAGAAACTCATCTAGTGACCTGACTTTTGAATGACCTGTCTATATATTGGGGGAACACCAGAGTTTGGGCAAGTGCCAAAAGGTCTTAAGATTAAAGAGAGTTAAGCTCAAAAGCAGAAAAAGTTGTTAAAGGCTCTTTTGCTATACGACAGCCTTTCCAAGAGGAGTGTTGAGAAATCTGCTTCTGGAGCTATTTAAAATGAATTGTCCAAACAGAAAAATTCACAAAAATATGAGAATTAGGCAATATACTCTTTTAAAATTTTTTTATTTAATTTATTTATTTTTGGCTGCATTGGGTCTTTGTTGCTGTGCGGGCTTTCTCTAGTTGCGGCAAACGGGGGCTACTCTTTGTTGCAGTACGCGGGCTTCTCATCACGGTGGCTTCTCTTGTTGTGGAGCACGGCCTCTAGTCGCTAGGGCTTCAGTAGCTGTGACACTCAGGCTCTAGAGCGGAGGCTCAGTAGTGGTGGTGTACGGGCTCCAGAGTGCAGGCTCAGTAGTTGTGGTGCACAGGCTTAGTTGCTCCGCGGCATGTGGGATCTTCCGAGACCAGGGCTCGAACCTGTGTCCCCTGCATTGGCAGGCAGATTCTTTTTTTTTTTTTTTTTTTTTGCGTTGCGCGGGCCTCTCACTGTTGTGGCCTCTCCCGCTGCGGAGCACAGGCTCCGGACGCGCAGGCCCAGCGGCCATGGCCCATGGGCCCAGCCGCTCCGCAGCATGTGGGATCCTCCCGAACCAGGGCATGAACCCGTGTCCCCTGCATCGGCAGGCGGACTCTCAACCACTGCGCCACCAGGGAAGCCCGGCAGGCAGATTCTTAACCACTGCACCGCCAGGGAAGCCCAACCAATACACTCTTAACTAACGGGTCAAGGAAGAAGTCACAAGGGAGATTTGAAAATACTTTGAGACAAATGACAATGAAAAAAAAAACACCATCAAAATGTATGGGATGCAGTGAAAGTGGTGCTGAGAGGGAAATTTATAATTACAAATACATACATTACAAAGAAAGATTTCAAATCAATAACCTACCTGTAGTTCTTAAGGAACTGGAGAAAGAGAAGCAAACCTACACCCAAAGTTAGCAGACGGAAAGAAATAAAAGTTAAAGTAGATATAGGGAATAGAAAAACAACAGAGAAATCAATGAAGCCAAAAGTTGCTTCTTTGAAAAGACCAACAGAATTGACAAATATTTAGCTAGACTGACTAAGGAAAAAGAGAAAGAAGGCTCAAATTACTGAAGTCAAAATGGAAGTGGGGACATTACTACTTGATTTTATAGAAATAAAACATTTGTAAAAGACTATGAATAATTGTAAGCAGACAGATTGGATAACTTAGATGAAATGGACAAATTTCTAGAAGCATGAAGCCAGCCAATACTGAATCATGAAGAAACAGAAAATCTAAATAAACCTTTAATAATGAGAATTGAATTAGCAATCAAAAATCTCCCAACAAAGAATAGCCCTGGACCAGATGGCTACACTGGTGAATTCTACCAAATATTTAAAGAATCAACACCAGTCTTTCTCAGTCTCTTCCAGAAAATTGAAGAGAATACTTCCTAACTCATTCTGTGAGGCCAGAATTACCCTGACACCAAAGCCAAACAAAGGCACTATGAGAAAAGAAAACTTCACACCAATATACCTTATGAATATTGACATAAAAAGAAACAAAATATTAGCAAAACCAAATTCAGCAGAATATTAAAAGGATTATACACCATGACCAAGTGGGATTAATTCCTAGAATGCAAGGATGATTCAATACACGAAAATCAATCAATATAATACACTACTTTAACAGAATGAAGGGGGAAAATAACATGATCATTTCAATTGATACAGAAAAAGCATTTGGCAAAATTTAACACCCTTTCATGATAAAAAAAAGAAAACCTCAATAAACTAGGAATAAAAGGAAACGACTTCAACATAATAAATGGTATATATGAAAAACCCACTGCTAACATCACACAATGCTTTTCCTCTAAGATCAGGTAAAAGACAAGGATGTCTGCTTTCATCACTTCAGCATAGTATTGGAAGTTCTAGCCAGAATAATAAGGCAAGAAAAAGAAAGAAAGAGCATCCAAATTGAAAAGGAAGAAGTAAAATTAACTCTGTTCAAAGATGATACAATCTTATATGTAGAAAACCCCCACACATAAACTATATTTAGCTCAAATAAATGACTTCAGTGAAGTTGCAGGATATAAAGTCAAAAGACAAAAATCAGTCACACTTCTGTATACTAACAATAAACAATCTAAAAAGGAAATTTAGAAAACAATAGCATTTGATTTACAATAGCATCATTTGATTTACAATAGCATCAAAAAGAAAAAATAGGAATAAATTTATCCAAGGAGGTGAAAGATTTGTATACTAAAAAGTATAAAACATTACTGAAAGAAATTAAAGAATACCTAAATAAATGGGAAGACATTCCATGCTCATGGATTGGAAGACTTAATATTAAGATGATAATACTACACAAAGCAGTCTACAGATTCGATGTAATCTATATTAAAATTTCAATGGTGTTTTTTACAGAAAAAGAAAAGCCCATCCATAGGTTTATATGAAGTCCCGAGGGACCAAAACAATAACAAAACTGTAGCCAAATGGTTCGTCCATATAGCCAAATTTGCCAGAATGGCCAAAACAATCTTGAAAGGAGAAATAGTTGGAAACCTCAAACTTTCTAATTTTGAAACTTACTATAAAGTACAATAGTCAAAACACTGGTACTGGCAAAAGGATGAACACACAGACCAATGGAACAGAATGGAGACCCCCAAAAATAAACCCATGCATTTTTGGTCAATTTTTGGCAGAGGTTCCAAGAGCATTCAGTGGGGGAAAAGACAAGCGTTAATAGTCCTAGAAAAACTGGATATCCACATGCAGAAGAATGAAGCTGGACCTTTAGCATATACCACACACAAAAATTAACTTGAAAAGTGAATCAAGACCTAAATTTAAGAGCTAAAACTATAAAAATCTTAGAACAAAACAGTTCTAAGTGAAAATCTTCAGGACCTTGGATTAGACTTTTCTTAAGTATGACACCAAAAGCACAGGCAATGAAAGAAAAAAATTACATAAATTGGACTTAATCAAAATTAAAAACCTTTGTGCATCGAAGAACAATGTCAAGAGAGTGAAAAGACAATCACAAAATGGGAGAAAGTATTTGCAAATCATACATCTGATAAGGGATAAGCATCCAGAATGTATAAAGAACGCCTACAACTCAAAAATGACAAAACACCCCAATTCAAAAATAGGCAAAGGATTTGAATAGACATTTCTTTAAAGAATATATACAAATGGCACATAAATATATACAATGAAAGCACATGAAAGGAATCTCAGCTTCATTAGTCATTAGAAAAATATAAATCAAAGCCACAATGGGATACCACTTCATACTCATTAGGATGGCTATTATGAAAAAATAAAAAGAACAGCAAAATAACAAGTGTTGGTAAGGATATAGAGAAATTGGAGCCCTCATCATTTCTGGTAGGAAAGTTAAAACTGGTACAGCTACTGTAGAAAAAGCTTGGTGATTCCTCAAAAAGTTGAACATGGGGTTACTATATGATTCAGCAATTCCATCCCTAGATATATACCTGAAAGAACTGAAAGCAGGGGCTCAATCAGATATTCATATACCAATGTTCATCACAGCATTATTCACACGAGCCAAAAGTGGAAACAACCCAAATGTCCATCGATGGATGAATGGATAAACAAAAGGTAGTATGTGCATACAGATGGCCCCTAACTTATGATGGTTCAATTTAAGATTTTTTGACTTTACAATGGTGCGAAAGTGATATGCCTTCAGCAGAAACCATACACTGAATTTTGGATTTTGATCTTTTCCTGGGCTAGCGACATGTTATAGTACTCTCTGGGGACACTGGGCAGCAGCAAGCAGCTGCAGCTCTCAGGCAGCCATGCAATCGCAGGGGTAAGCAACCGATAAATGTACAACCATTCAGTATCAGACACCTTTCTGCTTTTCACTTTCAGTAGAGTAATCCAAAAATTACATGATTTTGCCCAACTGTAGGCTAATGTAAGTGTTCTGAGCATGTTCAATGTAGGTTAGGCTAAGCTATGATGTTTGGTAGGTTAAGTGTATTAAATGCACTTTCGACTTAGTGTTTTCAACTTAGGATGGGTTTATGGTTTATCAAGATGTAACCCCATCATAAGGAGAGGAAGATCTGTACAATGGAATATTATTCAGCCATAAAAAGGAATGTAATTCTGAGATGTGCTACAACATGGATGAATCTTTAAAACATTATGCTAAGCAAAATAAGCCAGACACAAAAGAACAAATATTGTATGATTCCACGTATATGAGGTATCTAGAATAGGCACTTCAGAGAGACAGAAAGTAGAATAGAAGTTACCAGGGGCTGGGGGAGATAGGGAGTTATTGTTTAATGGGTACAGAGTTTCTGTTTGGGATTATGAAAAAGTTCTGGAAATAGATAGTGATGGTAGTTATACATCACTGTGAATGTCCTTAATGCCACCGAATTGTAAACTAAAAATGGTTAAAATGGTAAATTTTGTTATGTAAATTTTACCACAATAAATAAAAACAAGCCCCTCCATATTTATTCCAGCATAATTTTAATAGAAATTAGAAATAACCTAGATATTTGTTAACAGAGGATTGGGCTAACATTGTGACATACCTGTATGGGTTTCTTGATAGTCTTGCTTTCACCTCTGCCCCTTTACAGAGCAGCCAAAATGATTCTATTAAAACATCAGTGTTAAATGAGAAGAGCAGGTTAGCGAACTAAATGCATAGTATGATGCCATTTATGGGGCGGCGGGGGAAATCTATATAAGCATAAAAGAAATCTGAGAGGAGATATATCATACTTTTTTTGTTGGTTTTTTTTTGCGGTATGTGGGCCTCTCACTGTCGTGGCCTCTCCTGTTGCGGAGCACAGGCTCCGGATGCACAGGCTCAGCGGCCATGGCTCACGGGCCCAGACGCTCCGCGGCATGTGGGATCCTCCTAGACCAGGGCACGAACCCGCGTCCCCTGCATCGGCAGGCGGACTCTCAACCACTGCGCCACCTGGGAAGCCCCATATCATACTTTTAACAGAGGTTATCTCCAGGTGGTAGAAAGGCAAAGTGCATGCGTGTGTGTGTGTGTGTGTGTGTGTGTGTACTTTGTTCTATGTAGCAACAGCCTTAGTACCAGTTCTGCTTCTTGGTATTTATCTTACTGAAATAATCCAAAATGTATATATCACATTATTGTTCATAATAGCATAAAAACTGAAAATAGCCTGTGGTGACAATAGGATATCTGTCAGATAAATTTTGAAATATTCCTAAACACTGAACTAGACTTTTAAAAGTCCAGAAGTCAACAAATAATGGCCTGCAGAATAAGTCCAGCTGTTGTCTTTTTTTTTTATAAATAAAGTTTTACTGAAATATGGCCATGACCATTTATTTACATATTGTCTATGACTACTTTCCTGCTTCCATGGCTCAACTGTACTGTTGTGACAGACCAAATTGCTGGCAAACCTAAAATATTTACTATTTGGCCCTTTTTGGAAAAAGTTGCTGAATCCTTGGACTAGAATATAGTAATTAAAAATGATCTGTGGGGGGGCTTCCCTGGTGGTGCAGTGGTTGAGAATCTGCCTGCTAATGCAGGGGACACGGGTTCGAGCCCTGGTCTGGGAAGATCCCACATGCTGCGGGGCAACTAGGCCTGTGAGCCACAACTACTGAGCCTGCGCGTCTGGAGCCTGTGCTCTGCAACAAGAGAGGCCGCGATAGTGAGAGGCCCGCGCACCGCGATGAAGAGTGGCCCCCGCTTGCCACAACTAGAGAAAGCCCTCACACAGAAATTAAGACCCAACACAGACATAAATAAATAAATAAATAAATAAATAAATAAGCCAAAAAAAAAAATGATCTGTGGGAGAAAAACATGGAAAATGTTAATGATACATATACATAATATACATATCCATGGTTATAAATTAAACTATTTATAAAGATTAAAGATACCATAGATATATGTGTAAAAAGGCTGGAAGGACACATACAGAAATGTTATAAATTACTTCTGGGTGGAAAAAAATAAAAAGGTGATTATTATTTCCTCTTTTACAGTTTCTTGCATTTTCAAATTTTCTACAAAAACTATGTATTGCTATTTTTTGAAGCAGAATAAAAAATCAACTTTCAAATATCTGGTTTGCTTTCCTAAAGGAAAGAGTAGGTCATCTTTCACAGTCTTTCCTAAAACGTGATTCTTTGTGAGACTTGGAAATGAGACTTCATTATTAGGCAAAGGGCCAAGCATGCTTACCGCCACCAGGAAGTAAAAACCCTATGCTTTGCTGAGGCAAACAGGTTATACTTTACCTTGTAAATGCACTTTATTTTTTCAGATTGTATTGACTAAGTATTTTATTAATCCAAGGGTCCAAGTTCAAGGTCCTGACAATCTACTTAAGAAGGTGAATCTTAGGGACTGGAGGTATTTTAGAATCCTTGTGTTAAGCTCCCTCATTTTACTATGAAGAAAAAGTCAAGTTGGAAAGGTTAACAACCTGTCCCTGTTAGATCTGGGCAGACTCCTGTTTGGTTTCCACGCTGAGTTCTGCAAAATAAATGGAAGTAAATGAGGGAGAAGAAAGGAACATGGATTCCAGCAATGCTTCGGCTTACATAAAAATCAAAGTCAGGAGTCCGTAACCATTATGGCCAGGCTAATTAAAGTAAGTGTATGTTTATTTTTTTAGAGGAATGTTACTCTAACCATTTCCCCTTCTATCCCTCTTTATTTACATACTAAACTACTAGTCACTGTTGTTATAATAACAGTATATCACATAACTGTTACTGTGGGCATACATTTCACAATAGGTAGCTAAGTCTTCTTACTTCACCATGTCTTTTCCTTCTAAGATATTGGATTTTATTTTTTTAATTTGTTCTACTGAGATAAAATTTACCTTGAGTGAAATGCACAGTTCAGTTTTGACAAATGCCTATGCTCAAGTAACTAACACCCCAATCAAGACATAAAACATTCCCACCACCTGGGAAAAATGTCTCATGTCCCTTCCGAGTCAATCCTGCCCTCTGTCCTGATATATATCACTATGAGTTAGTTGTGCCTTTCTAGAACTTCTTATAAATGCAATTCTTCAGTATGTAGTCTTTTGGGTCTGGCTTTTTTACTCAGTATAATGTTTTTTTTGAGAATCATCATGCTGTGGGGTGTATGATAACATTCCTTTTCATTGCTGACCAGTCATCTAGTTTACAAATATATCACAGTTTCCTCCCTCCTCCTCTTTTGTTGAAGGACACCTGGATAGTTTCCAGTTTGGTCATTAAACAAAAAATTTCTTCTGATCCTGGAACCTCTTTGTCCAAATAAAAAGTTTTGAAAATTGGATTTTGTTACTTTGGAGATTCTGCCTTCCACCGATACATTTCAGGGTCCTTCCTCCCTTCATCTCCTCTCCAGGAAAATCATAATACATTCAACTAGAGAAGAATGATATGGGTAATATTGAAGATAGGCAAGTTTATTTGTTCATCATACAAGTCCTAAAGGCTGAATATAGAAAACAAATTAATATCCTGGCCAGTCTCACAATCTAATTTTGGAAAGGGCAGGTAAAGCTGCAAGGGGTGAAAAAGTGAGACAATACGGCCAACCCGTAGAGTTAAAAGCATTGTCAGGGCCCAAAAGTAATTATTACAATTACAGCTTGTACTTAGCGAGCCTGAGCTAAATGCTAGACATTGTGCTAATTACTCCATCCAATCTTTACGCTTGATGTAGGCACATTTGTTATCCCAATTTCATGTAGGGTACATGGACGCTCAGAGCGTACATGAGGAAGTACCTAACACTATATGTAGAAGACACTCAAAGGAGTATATATGGAGCAAATCATAGGAATTTAAAGGAAATTAAGGGATTAATTTTTAAATGGCTAGTGGAGTTGTGCCACTAAATAAATAATTAGCATTTCAACTTTCTCTTCTCATTAGCATTTTGCAAACTCTTCTTAAGCCATAAGCCCTCTCTGTTCATGCTCACTGACTCTAGATGGGTATACTGTGTAGCATTCACCTCCCAGGGAATTACCAGCCGGCTGGACAATTGTAGTTTTACAGAGTAATTTAACACCTCTCTCTTTTAACACCACTCTTTTTTAAAAAAATTTTTAATGTATTTTTTCTTGGCTGCGTTGGGTCTTCATTGCTGCGCACAGGCTTTCTCTAGTTGCGGCAAGCGAGGGCTACTCTTCGTTGCGGTGCGCGGGCTTATCATTGTGGTGGCTTCTCTTGTTGCGGAGCACGGGCTCTAGCCGTGCGGGCTTTTGTAGTTGTGGCATGCGGGTTCAGTAGTTATGGCTCACAGGCTTAGTTGCTCTGTGGCATGTGGGATCTTCCTGGACCAGGGATGGAACCCGCGTTCCCTGCATTGGCAGGAGGATTCTTAACCACTGCGCCACCAGGGAAGCCCAACACCACTCTTGATAACAAAATAATAGTACAGATATTTTGGATATCTGTACTATCTGTACTGTTACCAACAATTCTGGCTGAAATCCACGTACAGCAAGAAGGATTCCAGTGAGAAAGCAAGTGGTTTAAAATTATCTTTGGGGATTCAATTTTAAAATGTTTTCCTTAATGCCCTTGTCTTCCTTTCCCTCTCTCCCCAGCCCAAAGATCTTTTAGTATTCTCTTCCTTTACTGCTACTGATTATTATATTATTCATCTATTTAAAATAGGAAGGGGCTTCCCTGGTGGCGCAGTGGTTGAGAGTCCGCCTGCCGATGCAGAGGACGCAGGTTCGTGCCCCGGTCCGGGAAGATCCCAAGTGCCGCGGAGCGGCTGGGCCCGTGGGCTATGGCCGCTGAGCCTGTGCGTCTGGAGCCTGTGCTCCGCAACGGGAGAGGCCGCAACAGTGAGAGGCCCGCATACCGCAAAAAATAAAATAATAATAATAATAATAATAATAAAATAAAATAGGAAGGATGGAGCAGAAAGTATTCCTTTTTCTGGCAAGAAAGCCCTGAATAGCATTTGGGGAAATTCATCCCTAAGAAGCACTGGATGAGCTATGTGGTTTCATGTTTAAAATAGTTTATCCATAGTATGTATTATGAACAATATAGCTTCCTCTATTAGTTTGCAAGGGCTGCCATTACAAAGTACTACAGACTTATTTCCTCACAGTTCTGGAGGCTAGAACTCTTAAGATCAAGGTGCTGGTGGGGCTGATCTCTTCTGAGGACTCTCTCCCTGTCTTGTAGATGGCCATCTCCTCCCTGTGTTTTCATGTTGGCTTCCCTCTGTGTCTGTCCATGTCCTAATCTCTTCTTCTTAAAAAGACACCAGTGATATTGGATTACAGTCCACTTATATGACCTCATTTTACTTTACCTTACTTGACCCTATCTCCAAACAGTCTCATTCTGAGGTACTGGGGGTTAGGACTTCAACATATGAATTTTGGAGGAACACAACTCAGCCTATAATACTTCCTATCTGCATCACAGAGCTGTTAGCCTAAATAAGAGAATTACTTAGGAAAACAATGTGAATGTAATTATATTCTGTATAAGAGGGTGTCTGTTAAGGTCGTTAAATTAGTCACATGGTCAACTATTTTAAAATCATTTGTGAATTTAAGTTGCTTGTAAGGAAAGATGTTAGTGTCTACTATTTTGGAGAACAGGCTATGAAGAGAATCAGATGACATATTGAAGATCATCTGTGCAAACAAGTGGTAAGATTTTTTTAATTCTCTAAATTGAAAAAATGAGAAAACTAATCTAACAATGGTTACTTATAGAAGTTAAGAGGTGTGTTTTGGGGGGAAGCTTAACATAATTTATGAAGAGCATGGCAAAAATAGTTTAGAACAGAGTAGATGTGAAATAAAGAATAAAAAGGATCAGAAAATGGGAAACATTTGTTCATTATCACCAGTTGATTTATATGAGACTGGCCTTTTAGTAGACAGAAAACGGTCTAGTATTGACAATTCTTGTGTCAACCTAACATAAGAGAAACCAGAGGATTTAGCCTGTAGAAGACAGAAAAGGGAAGTGCCTACGAGCCATAATTACGGAAAATTAAAGGACTTTGTACTGAAAGCATTACACAATTCTCACTTAAAATCTCAACCTCAGCATAGTTATAATGATATTGTGATCCACTCCTCACCCGATTGATTTTCTTTTTATATTATTAGCTACTTAAATCCTCCAAGCAAATTTCTGGATTAGGTCTTCGGCTTTACCCAGGCCACACGCTGAAACGGACGCTTAACTTTCACTCTCCACATAAAAGGGATATTCCCGTGTATGGCAAGTTTTAAGAGCTTTACTCCATCACCCCACCCACCCCACTATTCCCCACCCATCCTTTCTCCGGAGCGTTGGCCACCTACATCTGCAAATTCTACACACTGCATTTCCATCATCCTGCTGTCAGTGGGTGGAGGAAAGGGTCATTTCTTCCTCCGAATCCCGATTTGGATAAAGCAGTAACCCTGTCTTTTTTTTTTTTTTAACCCTGTCTTTTTGCTACCAGGAGATAGGGCGGGGACCCCCCTCGCCCAGCTCAGGGTAGAAGCGCTGGTGTTGAGGCTGAGTCATACGAGGGGCCTGTTGACCCGGCACGTTTGAAGCACTCAACTGACAAATAACACAGGAAATCCGGTAACCAATGAGAGCGTAAGGATGTGGTGCGAGCATCTTTTTTTTCAGGGGCGGTCACAGCCAAGTCCGACGCAGCGGAGGGGCGCGACCCGGATTGGGCGGCCAACTTCCAGACAGCTTGCCCAGCCTGGTCCGGGGACCGCCACAGTCTGGTTGCGAGCGCGTCCCCGTTTCTTCTCGGGCGTCGCTGATTGGAGGGGCTGGGGAGGAAGCGGTGGGCGCAGCCAATCCGGAGCGGCCTCCGCCGCTCTCCTCCCCGCCCCCGGGCTTCCAGCGGGGTTGGCCTTGGGGCCAAGCACCGGTGTCTGCGTGTGCTCTCCTGGTGTTAGTGGCAGGAGCCCGGGGCTGAGGACTCCGGCTCACAGGCCATGGCCTCCGCCGGGCTGCCCCAGGCCCCCGCCGAGGACTCCCCCTGGCCTCTGCGCCTCCTGCACGCGCCCCCGGGGCTGCTGCGGCTGGACCCCACGGGCGGCGCGCTGTTGCTTCTCGTTGTCGCCGCGCTGCTGGGCTGGAGCTGGCTGTGGCGGCGCCCGAAGCGGGGCATACCCCCCGGGCCCACGCCCTGGCCCGTGGTGGGCAACTTCGGCTTCGTGCTGCTGCCGCCTTTCCTCCGACGGAAGAGCTGGCCGTACCGGCGGGCAAGGACCGGAGAATTGAATACCTCGGGCCTGGGCGTGCAGTTGCTCCTGGCAGACCTGGCCCGTGTGTACGGCAACATCTACAGCTTCTTCATCGGCCACTACCTGGTGGTGGTCCTCAACGACTTCCACAGCGTGCGCGAGGCGCTGGTGCAGCAGGCCGAGGTCTTCAGCGACCGCCCACGGATGCCGCTCAACTACATCCTGACCAAGGGGAAGGGTGAGCTGGGCCGCGGCCGCGGGGGCCTTGGGAGTCACGGGCCGTGTGAGCGCGCGGATGGGGCTGCAGGTGCGCCGGGGCTGGGGGGTTCTGTGCCCCCTGCGGCCGCGCGCACCCAACCTGCCTCACACCTGCACCCAGCGCCGGAGGGGGAGGGCGGCGCTGCCTCCCACTCCCGGTGCCTTTGATATCCCCTGCAGCTGTGATAGGTTCCATCTTTCCAGGAGTATTCGCTCCTTCCCAGAATAAGGCCTCACTCTTCAGGCTGTGTTCCCGACGAGAAACTTGGGCCGTGTTAGAAAGAGAGAGGGATATTTACACCTTTTGCGTTTTGGGTGCAAGAGTTGAAGAAGATTATTTCCCTATAAGATAGGAAGTCCAGAAAACACGATAGGAGCCAATTGGCAAACCTAATATACAATAGGTTTATAGTTTCTGTGATTCCTACTTTTGGAAGTCTAAGTTGGGCAGTTTTGAGCGTTGGTAAACATGTTATCCGCTGCAATAGAATATCACATTTGCCCTTTTTGTTTATCAGTGTTCCCCTTTGTCTTATTGGCCGGCACGGGTCCCAGACTGTGTTTCCGTCTGTGTCAATCCTACCCTTTGGTCAGGTGTTAATTTTTTTTTTACATCTTTATTGGAGTATAATTGCTTTACAATGGTGTGTTATAGTTTCTGCTTTATAACAAAGTAAATCAGTTATACATATACATATGTTCCCAGTTCCCATATCTCTTCCCTCTTGCGTCTCCCTCCCTCCCACCCTCCCTATCCCATCCCTCTAGGTGGTCACAAAGCACCGAGCTGATCTCCCTGTGCTGTGCGGCTGCTTCCCACTAGCCATCTGTTTTACATTTGGTAGTGTATATATGTCCATGCCACTCTCTCGCTTCGTCACAGCTTACCCTTTCCCCGTCCCCATATCCTCAAGTCCATTCTCTAGTAGGTCTGTGTCTTTATTCCCGTCTTACCCCTAGGTTCTTCATGACCTTTTTTTTCTTAAATTCCATATATATGTGTTAGCATACGGTGTTTGTCTTTCTCTTTCTGACTTACTTCACTCTGTATGACAGACTCTAAATGTCTTTCCCTCAGGGAGTTTTTTTCCTCACTTCCGTTCCAGGTAAGTTAGTCTCCCTTGTTAGAACCAGTTTCATGGCACAAGTACTTTTCCTTCACTGCACTTATCAATACTGAGGCGTCATAATTCTGTAACCTTGGCCTGAATGTGAGTCTTCACCACTAGACTGACATCTGGGAAGACAGAGTTATTCCTTGTCCTGCCTGGCACATACAAGAGTCAATAGCTATTTATTAAGTAAATGAACTACTACTTCCTCTTCCTGGCATGTGGTATAAAGAGATCCAGACTTTTCAGAATCTGATTAAGCCAGAATATTGCATCAGGATTTTAAATGAATAGTAATGATGATCTTAATATTCTAAATGTCCCACTGAAAAACAAATCATAAATGTCACAGTTCATACCTCACCCTCTCCATGTCTTCACACATGCTGCTTCTTCTACCTGGAATTCTCTTCTGTTCTCATGGCTGCCTGGAGAACTCCCACCTGCTTTTCTTTTCCTCTCTCTGTTTAAAAAAATTGTGGTGAAATACAGATAGCATAAAATTTACCATCTTAATCATTTTTAAGTGTACAGTTTAGTGGCATTAAGTCATTCACATTGTTGTGAAACCATCACCACTGTCTCCAGAACTCTTTTCATCTTGCAGAACTGAAAGTTTATACCCATTAAATGAACACTAAAAACCCATTAAACATTTAAAAACTCTCTAACCCCTGGCAACCACCATTCTGTTTTCCATCTCTGTGAATTTGACTATCCTAGGTACTTTATACAAGTGGAATCATACAATATTTATCCTTTTGTGACTGATGTATTTCACTTAGTATAATGTTTTAAGGTTCATCCATATTGTAGCATGTGTGAGAATTGCTTTCCTTTTTAAGACTGAATACTATTCCATGGAATGTATGTACCACATTTTGTTTATCCATTCGTCCCCTGATGGATACTTGCCTGCTTCCATCTTTAGACTATTGTGAAAAATGCTGCTGTGAACATGGTATGTCTACAAATATCTGTTTTAAGTCCTTGCTTTCAGTTCTTTTGGGTGTAAATCCAGAAGTGGAATTGCTTAATCATCTGATAATTATATGTTTAATATTTTTGAGTAACTACCATACCATTTTCCATAGCAGCCGCACCATTTTACACTCCTGCCAGCAACAACCAATGTTGCAGCTTCTCAACATCCTCACCAACACTTGTGTTGTATTTTTTCATACCTGCTTAAATGTCACCTCTCTGAGAATGTGTTCTGTGACATATTTCTCTATCCTCCCAGGTACAGGTGAGCTACTCTTTTCTCTGTGATACCACTGTTTTTGTTTAAACCCTCATCCCATTCCCTACCAATCAGTAAGTCTTGTCAACCTGCTGCAGATATATCCATGTTCTGTATCCATTCACTTCTCTCCATCTCCATCTCATTCAAGCTACCATCATTTTTCATTTCTTACTCCAGAAGCCTCTTAACTAGCCTGCTTGCTTCTGCTCTGATCTTTTATCCATACAGCAGCCAAAGGGATTTCTTTAAAAAAAAAAAAATGTGAATCAGAACAAATCATGTCGCTTCCCACACTGAAACCAGTTGTTTCCGACTCCATACTAGACCTACTGTGCCCCAAAGGATCTGGCCTCTGCCTGCCTTTCTCACGTTATCTCTTTCCACTCTCCCTTTATTGTACATTTCAAGTACAGTGTCTGCTCTGGACACACTAAGCTGATTCCTGGAAAGTTGGTGACTGCCTCAGGCTACTGGGTTTTGTCGTCCTTAGGCCTGGGATAACTTAAACAAATTTTTTTAAATATTTATTTATTTATTTGGTTGCACTGGGTCTTAGTTGCGGCAGGCGGGCTCCTTAGTTGTGGCACGCATGTAGGATCTAGTTCCCTGACCAGGGATCGAACCCGGGCCCCCTGCATTGGGAGCTCAGAGTCCTATCCACTGCGCCACCAGGGAAGTCCCCTGGGATAACTTTTTACTTGGTTTATTCCTTATCATCTCTCAGGCCAGTTGTCACCTTTCACTACTACTTTAGACACTGCCCAATATCACAACTTATTTTATCTCATTTATATTTCACTAACCTCATTCATTAAAAACTTTGAAAGCATTTAGCCTATTACCAACCCCACCTACCATTAGAATGTGAACTCTGTGAGGGCAAAGATCTGGCTCATCTTGTTAACCACTGTATGCCTTCTAATCGGCACAGAGCAGGTAATCAAGAAATGAATGGATGCATGCATACATCTGTTGATACATACATACATCTAACATCTGTTGATGCACTTACCACATTATATTGTCACTTTTGATGCTCATCTGTCTTTTCCTCCTGATTTTTAAAGGTAGGAATTAGATTTTCTTCTTCGAGGTCCTTCATGGTGGGTGTATAGTTTGGTTAAGAATCTATAAGGCAGTTTCTAAGTATTAGTTGGATCCCAGTTTATTATTGGATCCCTCCTTATTTTGTAAAGTCCTGGAAGCCTGGGGTAATTTGGTGCTTCAGCATCTCAACTAAAGCATTAATTCCTTCAAGAGACAGTTAGGACTTTTTAGGTGATGCTGCTCTTGTATTCTGGTGGATATGTGTTGGGCAAATGTGCTGTAAGAAATTTATGTTGCTGGTGAAAGTGATTGACAGGAGAAAGTAAAGCAAGAACCATATGTCACAAGGAAAATGCTTGTTGATTTAACTTGGAATAAAGAACAGGCCATTTGAATAGGAAAATGTAGATAGTCAAGGAATCTTTTTTTTCCCCCCCCCCGGTACGCGGGCCTCTCACTGTTGTGGTCTCTCCCGTTGCGGAGCACAGGCTCCGGACGCGCAGGCTCAGCGGCCATGGCTCAGGGGCCCAGCCGCACTGCGGCATGTAGGATCTTCTCGGACCGGGGCATGAACCCGTGTCCCCTGCATCGGCAGGCGGACTCTCAACCACTGCGCCACCAGGGAAGCCCTCCACCACCCTTTTGTATCCATTAACTGTGGTTGGAACGGGAGATGCCATATCTTTACATGAATTCCCCTCTCTGACCACAGTGATTACTCAGGGGATAGACCCCTGGTCAAAGGTGATTTGATCAGAATATCTCACCTCTTTGTGATGGTAGTGAGTCTGTGGGCTGGACACAACTCAAAAGTTCATAGCTACAGATCGATCCACACATAGTTTTAGGGTAAGAATTGATACTTGTGGCATAGTTTGGACACCTCAAGCCAAATAATAAACGTAAAGTATTCCAAATTGGTATCACCATGGAATACCTGACTGAAACATCTGAGTCCTTCCCCAGCGTTTTTCAGGTTAGAACTAGAGAGTAGAGGGCTTTAGAGGGCTTTTCTCTCCAGCGGTGAAAATGGGAGAATAGGCATCTCAAGATAGCTCCCAGTTCTTGGAAAAGCTGGTTCACAGTAGGAAAGAATGAAGTCAGTCAGGAAGAAAGAAGTGAAAAATAGGTGCAGAGAGGAGTTCTGTGGCATTTAGTCTTCTCCAAGGTGGTGACACCCAGCTCTTCCTGCTTTTTGGTTCCATCCACAGCCTAACTGGCCTTTTTGCCAGACTAGCTTGAGGGTATGTTTTTGTCATTCCCAAACAATAGTCCTGGTTTTTGCTTTGGAGCCATGTTTATTTTTCAGTGTTATTATCCTCCTGGAGATGAAGTCTTTGTATACATCCATTGTATACATTCAGGGCTAAGAATGGCGATGTCAGCAACTACAGGGTATGCCTGAACCTCTTCCTAACACTCTCTAAGACTCTAAGCCAGCGGTCCCCAACCTTTTTCGCACCAGGGACCAGTTTCGTGGAAGACAATTTTTCCACAGATGGGGGTGGTGGTATGGTTTCGGGATGATTCAAGCACATTACATTTATTGTGCACTTTATTTCTATTATTATTACATTGTAATATATAATGAAATAATTATACAACTCACCAGGAGGCGGAGCTCAGGTGGTAATGTGAGCGATGGGGAGCAGCTGTAAATACAGATGAAGCTTTGCTCACTCACCCACCACTCATCTCCTGCTGTGCAGCCCGCTTCCTAACAGGCCACGGACCGGTATCGGTCTGTGGCCCAGGGGTTGGGGACCCCTGCTTTTAGCCATTCTGGCTTCATGACATGGGTATTTTGTAACATTTGAAACCCTGAGGCCATTAATTCTTTCCCTGCCTCTCGTCCCTGGCATTCTCTCAGGCAGTGTCTCCTTGGTCACCTCTTATCTTGCACTTCATACCTGTCAGATTGTTGTCAAATACCTAATGCCCAGGTATTAGTCTCTTTTGGGAAGGTTCCCTCCATTTCCTTGCCTTATCTAAACCTGAATTTTTCCCTGAAGATAATTCAGCTCTCTTAAAATACTGTACCCTCTTTAACTTCCCCCAAGTTCTTCATTTTTCTAAAATGTGCCTTCATACACATCCTTATTTACAAATGAAGTATCGCTCAGATGTCCTCTCTGAGAAGTACTGCTTTCCGTCAGCTGACATGGTGCTTTTTCCTTTGTCTACATTGCAACTTCAATACACCTCCAACATACAACATTTAATACAATGCATTCCAACAATGCAACATTCAATATAGTCCAACATAACAACATTTGATACTGTACATCCCAACAGTGCAACTTCAGTACAATCCAACATACAACATTCAATACCATACAGTCCAACAATGCAGCATTCAATACCATACATTCCAACTGTGCAACTTTAGTGCAATCCACCATACAACATTCAATACAATATGCAACTTCAATACATTCTAACGTACAACAGCGTATTAGAGTTGTTGGTTTATCCAGTTCCTCACAAAACTGGAAGCATCTTGAGAACAAAGACTGTCTTTTAAATCTGTATGCCCTTAGTATCTGGCATGTAGGGGACTGTAAATATTGGAAAAACTAATAGAAAGAGGGCATTTATTTCTAAATTTGAGTGTACCTAACAATGTTGTCTAGCATACATATGTACCTAACAATGTAGATATATACAATTTTTTAATACATTTTAATTTTATATATTTATATATCTTAATTTTAAAATATTTTATATATTATATATAAATATCTATATAGCCATGATATGTGTCTACAAGTAACAAAAACTTACAGAACTGAAAAAAGGAATTGACAAACGTACCATTAGTGCAAATTATTTTAACTTAAGTATTTGAATCGTTGATAGATCAGGCAGATAAAACTTTGGCAGGGATAAAGAAGATTTGATCCTGACAGTTATGTAGTTTTCTCTGTTGGAAAGAGGACCCTATACCCAACAATTGCTTGTATAAAAATTCTTCTCAATTTTATTTGGAAATTTATTAAAATTGATCACAGACTAAAAAGCTAGCCTCTTTAATATCAAAAATCATCATAAGCCAAATTAATCTAGGTGGTAAAAGAGAATCATCATCGAAAAAAATGTTTATACTTTTTAAAAAAAGATTTATTTTATTATTTACTTATTTTATTTATTTTTGGCCATGTCGGTTCTTAGTTGCAGCATTCAGGCTCTTGGCATGTGGGCTCTCGTTGTGACGTGTGGGCTTCCCTCTAGTCGTGGCGTGCAGGTTTTCTCTCTCTAGTTGTGGTGCACAGGCTCCAGGGCACATGGGCTCTGTAGTTGTGGCGCGAGGGTTCCAGAGCGCGTGGGCTCTGTGGTTTGCAGCACGCAGGCTCTCTGAGGCGCGCGAGCTCAGTAGTCGTGGCGCGCGTGCTGCGTGCTTGGTTGCCCCGCGGCATGTGGGAGCTTAGTTCCCTAACCAGGAATCAAACCAGCATCCCCTGCATTGTAAGGCGGATTCTTTACCACTGGACCACTAGGGAAGTCCCCAAATTTTTATACTTAAAATGCATTGAAAAGACATGCACACAATACTGGTGGACTGCAGCTAAAGTGGTACCCAAAGGCAATTGTACAGCCTTAACTATCCTTTATTAGGATAAAGTTCTGAAAATTAGTTAGATAGCTAATTTTATATAACTGAAAAAGAACAAAAGAATAAACGTAAGGAAAAAAGAAGAACGTGCCATTATAATTATAGACAAATTCTTCCAGAGAGAAAGAATACACCATGGCTCATTTTAGGAGGTGAGTATATCCAGACAAATACATTATGAGAAAGGAAATTTATAGTCCATTTTCATGTACGAATATGAATTTTTAAAAACTTAACATATTAGGAAACCAAATCCAACAATATCTTTAAAAAAGCATAAAAATATCATAACCAAAGTTGGATTTATTCTTGGATTGCAGGTAAGTCCAATTATCATAAAGAGGGCAATTTTCAAATTAATCTGTAAGTTAAATGCAATTCCCATCGAAATCTCAAAGGTGTTTTTTTAAAAATAGAACTTGACAATCTGATTAAAGTTTGATAAATATGAGTAGAGAGCCAAGAGTAATCAAAAAACAATTTTGAAAAAGAACAAGGTGGTGGTGGTGGGGACTTCCCTATTAAATATTAAGACTTATTATAAAGTCTATTTAGATCTTATTATAGAGTAACAATAGTTAAGACAGTGTGCTTTAAGCACAATCATAAATAAATAGACCAATATGCAATATAGCAGACTAGAAAACCTATAAACTGAGTTGCCTGTGTACAGCAAATGTTGTACATCAGTAGGGAAAAGGAGAGGCTGTTTCATAAGTGGTGCTTGAACAATAGGTTATCAAAACAGGGGGAAAAGTGCATTCCTTCTTCACAATAAGTAGGAATACCTAACATAAATATAAATTCCAGGTAGGTTATAGAGACTTAAATGTGAAAAAGCAAAATTTTAAAATTTTACAAGAAAGTAGAGAATGTATTTATAAACCTGTGGTAGGAAAAGATTTCTAAAATAAGACATGCAGCACAAATCACTAAGAAAAAGATTGAGAAATGGAACTACCTTTAAAACATGTTTATCAAGTAATAGCATTAAAACATGAAAAAGCAATTCACATGATGGGAGACAATGTCTGCTATGCATGCAGAATATATAAGAAGAAGAAAATTGCACAGTTATTAAGTACAAATCACAGAATAGGAAACCTGGCCAATAACCATATGAGAAGCTGCTCCAACCCACTGTAACAATCAGGGAAATGCAAATAAAAATCAGATGAGATGCATTTCAGCCCTCTGATTGGCAAAAATAAAATGTTGATGACTACAAAGTGATGGTAACTATTTGACAAGAGATCATTTATTTACTTCTGGTGTTCTCTCCACTTTGGAGAAGAATTTGATAATGTCTAGTCACATTGAAGGTGTACATATTTTATGATGCATCAATGCACTCTTAGCAATGTCTTCAAAATTCTGATGGAAGGGGAAAGGTACCATAAATACATTTTCTAAAAATGTTTAGAAATTTGCCTCTGATGCATCCTTTCCCAGGAAGCTATTAGAGGATGGGCTTCAGCAAAATACAGGAGTGAAATAAGGTAAAGACATAGAATCCAGGAGATGGGTTCAATACAGGAGGGTCAAAAAAATTTTCTAAATGATGTCAAATGGAAGTCACAAAACACCTGAACAAAAGGCCTAGAAAGCAACATCATATTTGAGCAGATGTGTGGAATATTCCAGGCAGGAAAATGGAAGTGACAAGTCATCCAATACATTTGACCATGTGGCTATTTATATTGAGAGTCATTTTATATAGGTATCAAAGATTGTGAGAAGACATAACCACTGAGAGAGGTCTTTATTTCATTCTCAGCTGTATTCACAGCATCCCAGTGTCTAGCACATAGTAGGCATTCAGAAATATTTGTTAAATGAATGAAGCATGTCCTTGAAGGTAGCAGGAATGAAGTGGATGAAAAACGGAAGGAGGAGAGCTGGCTGAAACAATAAAGCACACCATGGAAAAGAGAATGAAGTAAGTGACAGGAAACAAGGAAAATTTGAGAACAATCTGATACAACATCTGGGAGCAATTCTTTTGGGTTTGATGGTGGAAGATGTATAACATGAGTGAGAATCAAATAAGATGTAGTTGTGAATGCCCTTGAGTTCAGATGTTTTTAAATTAGGGCTGTTTGCAACTACAGACATTTTGGATTACCTGCCAGTTATTTGATCCAAACTTTGATGGCCGATGGGCTGTTGATTTATTCAGCTCATATTCAACAATCTACTCCTTTGTACACAGCACTATGCCAGAAGTTTGGATTTTAATGATGAGCAAAATCAGATATTGTCCCTGCCCTCATGTGCAATCTGTTAACCATGCTTATCCTTCTGTTCACATTTATCTAGCCTGAAATATTTTCTTAGTCTGTATTCACTCTTACGAAAATAAGATTTTGAAATTTACACTAACTCTAGAAATTGAAACTCGTTTCATGTCACCAGGAGTTAGTATATATAATAATAAGCTTTACAGAAAATTTTCCTAATCAAATTGGATATGACTTTTGTTATTATAAACATACACTATCTTGATAACTCACTTTTGCTAGTCATTCTTCTTGGTGGGTGATCTTTATCTGTTCGTATATGAACTTTGCACAAGTGACTTGAGAAGTACAAATACCCTTCGTGGTTGGTCCTGTTCAGTATTAATTATCAAGCATTGCTCTTTCTTACCTTCTTTCCTTGGTGTCCTTTTTGCAGGGATTGTATTCGCACACTATGGTCCAGTCTGGAGACAACAGAGGAAGTTCTCTCATTCAACTCTTCGTCATTTTGGCTTGGGAAAGCTTAGCTTGGAGCCCAAGATTATTGAGGAGTTCAAATATGTGAAAGAGGAAATGCAAAAGAACGGAGAAGTCCTCTTCAATCCTTTCCCCATTGTCAACAACGCTGTTTCTAACATAATTTGCTCTTTGTGCTTTGGCCAGCGCTTTGATTACACCAATAGTGAGTTTAAGAAAATGCTTAATTTTATGTCACGAGCGTTAGAAATCTGTCTGAACACCCAGCTCCTCTTGGTCAACATATGCTCCTGGCTTTATTACCTTCCCTTTGGACCATTTAAGGAATTAAGACAGATTGAAAAGGATTTAACTATTTTCCTTAAAAAAATCATCGAAGACCATCGAGAGTCTCTGGATGTAGAGAACCCTCAGGACTTCATAGACATGTATCTTCTCCATGTGGAGGAGGAGAGGAAAAATAATAGCAATAGTAGTTTTGATGAAGATTACTTATTTTATATCATTGGCGATCTCTTCATTGCTGGCACTGATACCACAACTAACTCTTTGCTTTGGTGCCTCCTGTATATGTCACTGAACCCCGACATACAAGGTAATAAACAGATGTTTCCTTTATTCATGGCAAAACCAGGATATATATTTTTTCATTTCCATTTAAATCAGCAACCTTTGTGATCCTGTGGCTCCTGTCAGTAAGCAATGTCTTCAGGCTGGAAAACAAAATGGAAATACTTGCATCTCATAGGGAATTGGTAAGGTGTTAACAACGAAACTCCAAGTTTCTAGACAGTGGCACTAAGGTCACAGCTTGCTTGAATCTGCTTTAAATCTCTACAGGTCTGATTCTGTGTGAAATCTATGGTGAAGAAAGAACTTTAGAGAAGACTATTTTAGAGTTGAAGAGAATCATAGTGATCATCTGTACCCATTCATCTTTTTTGAAGATGAGACCAGAGGCCCAGAGAAGTTCTGTGATTTTCACAAGGTCACAGAGCTAGTTCCACCACATCAATACCAATAGGTAGTGAACTTCAGTGGAAGTTCATAGTGGAAGGATACAGGGGAGAATAGTGTATTCATTTTCCGTTGCTCCTACAACAAATAACCACACAGTTGGTGACAACATAGATTTGTTATATTACAGTTCTATACATTAGACGTCTGACACATGTCTCAGTGAACCAAAATCAAGATGTTGGCAGGGCTGCGTTCTTTTCTGGAGGCTCTGGAGGAGAATCCATCTCCTTACCATTTGCAGCTTCCTTGGCTCATGGCCCCCTTGCTCCATCTTTGAAACCTGCAATGTTGCATCTCTCTGACCATTCTTTCATAGTCATATCTCCCTCTGACTCTGAACTCAACTGGGAGAAGTTTCCAATTTTTTTTTTTTGGCTGCATCAGGTCTTCGTTGCTGCGCGCAGGCTTTCTCTAGGTGCGGTGAGCGGGGGCTACCCTTCGTTGCGGTGCGCGGGCTTCTCATTGCGGTGGCTTCTCTTGTTGCGGAGCACAGGCTCTAGTGCGTGGGCTTCAGTAGTTGCAGCACGCGGGCTCGGCAGTTGCTGTGCACAGGCTCTAAGGCGCGTGGGCTTCAGTAGTTGTGGCTCGTGGCTGTAGAGCACAGGCTCAGTAGTTGTGGTGCACAGGCTTAGTTGCTCTGCAGCATATGGAATCTTCCCGGACCAGTGCTCGAACCCATGTCCCCTGCATTGGCAGGTGGATTCTTAACCACTGTGCCACCAGGGAAGTCCCAGTCCTCCAATTTTAAAACCCATGTAATTAGGCTGGACACACCCAGAAAATCCAGCATAATCTCCCCATCACAAGGTCCTTAATTTAATCACATCTGCAAAGTCCCTTTTTACCATATACGGTAGCATATTCACAGGTTCCAGGGGATTATGGCATGGACATCTTTTAGGGACCATTTCCTGCCTACTATAGATGGGATTGTGCCTACCTGTATTTATTAACTATTGATGAGTAACAAATTATCCCAAAATTTAGCATCTTAAAACAACCACCATTTATTATTTCACACAGTTTCTGAGGATCAGGAATCTAGGAGCAGCTTAGCCTGGATGGTCTGGCTTAGGATGATTTCTCGTGAAGTTGTA
Organism: Mesoplodon densirostris; assembly: GCF_025265405.1. Taxonomy (NCBI): domain Eukaryota; kingdom Metazoa; phylum Chordata; class Mammalia; order Artiodactyla; family Ziphiidae; genus Mesoplodon; species Mesoplodon densirostris. The sequence goes on from NC_082661.1 coordinate 75,288,192, forward strand.
ATCAAGATGTTAGCCTGGGGCTACAAACATCTATAGACTTGACCGGGACTGAAGGATCCACTTGCAAGATGACTCATCCACATGGCAGCTGGCTGCAGGCCTTGCCACTTGGAACTTTCCATAGGGCTGCTTTACTGGCAGCTGCCTTCCCCCAGAATGAATGACCCTAGAGAGTAAGTGGCCGAGACAAAAGCCATAGTGTCTTTTATAATCTAAGCTCAGAATGGTCATGCCATTGCTTCTCCTTTATTCTGTTGGTCACATAGACCAATTTGGAACAAAGTGGGAGGGGGTGGCACGAAGTTGTGAACACCAAGAAATGGGGGTCACTTGGGGGGGGTCATGTTGGGCTACCACACGTTGTCACAGGTAAAAGCTTAGAGTCAATCAGATGTTGATACGAGAGAATAATTCAGAGTGCTCCTGAATCCAGGGTGCTTTCCCCTTTGCCACTCTGTCTGTTCTGCCATTCTCCTTCAGAGTCCCAGGCTGGTACAGGGCCCCTGGGACCAGCTGCCTCCACTGGAGTATCTGACCAGTGCTTCACTTCACTGAGGCCAAGTCAGGCCTGTGCTGCCGACTTATCAGCTGTGTGGATATGGTGATGGGAAGGGTGTATGGGAGGGCAGTCTCTCCTGGCTTATCCTTTGGATTATGCTTTCTTTTTTTTTTTTTCTGTATAGAAAAGGTTCATGAAGAAATTGAAAGGGTCATTGGTGGTGACCGTGCCCCTTCTCTCACTGACAAGGCCCAGATGCCCTACACAGAAGCCACCATCATGGAGGTGCAGAGGCTGAGCGTGGTGGTGCCACTCTCCATCCCTCACATGACCTCAGAGAAAACAGGCAAGTCCAGGGCCTTCCTCCTTGGAACGCCCTCGAGGGAAGCCCGTCCCCTTCATCCAGAGGACTTGAGGTGAGGCTGTGGCAAAGGTTTGTTGTCATGGATAATCAAATGACCAGAGGATGCTTCCGCCTCAGCTGTCCCTTATTTGCTCTACCGGCTGCACCGGCTGGCGTTCCAGCCCCGCCTGTTTGGTAAATAGCTCTCTAGCCTTCAGAGCGTGCACACTTACACTGGTCGAATCATGCTGCCGTTTAAGGTGGTTGTACTGGCAGAAAAAAACTCCAGAATTAACAAAGGCCCCTCTCTGTGCTCCTGTTCTTGGAGGTCCGAAGAGCTAGCCTAATTATGAAACTAGGGAGTTTAACTGGGAATTATTCTACTTCATTTTTTACGGCTCTGCATCTGAAGCACAAGTGTTAAAGAATTAGAAGAGCCCATCCGATTCTGAAGGCACATGTTTCAGCCTTTCACCTACAGTGTCCTTGACATTTAGGCACTCAGACTCACTGTAAGCATCCCTCATAACAAGGAGTTTTCGTCCTCTGGAGACAGCCCATGATGAAATGGGCTTAAATCTAGTTATAAGACGGTTGTAGGAGGCAATCACTTATAAATGACATTGGATCACTTAACAGTTTCTTTGGTGTAAATTAGATATAAGGTGTGTGCAGTATCCTTGGGACGTTGTTTAAAGTGCATATGAACTTGTCAGCTGGTATGAACCAGCATTGACTTCCCTGTAAATCCCTTTACCTTAGTTTACCTTCTTCATTGTGTTGTGTGACATAAAAGACTGGGAACTGTAAAATTGTATGCAAGTATTAGGAATTTGTAATTCTTTGGGAAAGTTCACCTGAAATGCCCTATGATCTCCGTTTGAATGTTTTCTCTTAATTGTAATGTTTTTATCATTTGATTTAATTGATTAACTCAGCATCCATCAGAGCAACTCCTGCGCCCTGTCTCAGGCTGGGCCCTGGCAGGGTGTGGAGAGGATGCCAGTTGATAAGGTTTTGCGTCTGCCCTCAAGTACCTCACAGTTTACTCTCAGCAAATGAAGAAGCTAGATATGTAACTAGTTTTTGTTTGTTTGTTTTTTTAGAGAGTGATGTTTACTAAGAGTTATTAGTAAAAGCATGTTGAATGATACTGTGGTTTCCTTTTGTTTTGTTTTAGTGCTCCAAGGGTATACCATTCCTAAAGGCACGATAATATTACCCAACTTGTGGTCAATACACAGAGACCCAGCCATTTGGGAGAAACCAAATGATTTCTACCCTAATCGATTTCTGGATGATCAAGGACAACTTATTAAAAAGGAAACATTTATTCCTTTTGGGATAGGTCAGTTAAATTTTTATTTTCTTAATGGCATAATTTAAAAAAGAAATAGAACGAAAAGAATCTTTTATTATTTCATGATACTCTTTTAAAAATGTTTCTTTCTTGGCAAGCTGATATAAGAGAGAAATAATTTAGATAATGCATCTCCACTATGTTTATTTCAGATTTTAAAAACAAAGTGAAAGCAATTGGTTTTAAATCTTTAAATATGACTAGAAATCTTCCTTTTTGAGTTGTCCAGGTGATTGTTTGAGTCCCAGGGAACTGTTGGAGTTAAGAGCAGCTTTGACCTGCCTGAATGGTGGGTGAGAGGGTGGGCTCTCTAATCTCACCAGTCCCTCTTTTAGGTTCCTAGATTAGGGCATGTAGGCTTCTTTCTATAGAAAAGGAATGCTCCAGAGATTCTTATTTGATGTCTTTTCTCCTTAATCTTCCAGGTAAGAGCAAGGAAAGAGATAAGTAAGTATGGAGGAGACAAGGTAGCCCGCCTCATTGGCTCCGTCTCTAGTTCCTATCTAGGATGTGGATAGATTTTTATGAGTAGGAGTTAAAATGTGAACTTGGTATGCAAAAATTCTGATCAGCATAGACTGTGGGAAGCCATGGGGTATATGTGGCAATTTTATTTCAAAACTCTCTGTGTCTGCCTTTAAAACACTCAATTTAGAAGTTTCATAAATTTATCCCTTTTGAGGTAGGAAAAGGGCTGGTATTATAATCCTTACCTTTTTTCCTGATCTCATTTTTAGGGAAGCGGGTATGTATGGGAGAGCAGCTGGCAAAGATGGAATTATTCCTGATGTTCGTGAGCCTAATGCAGAGTTTCACATTTGCTTTGCCTAAGGACTCAGAGCCGATCCTGACTGGGAAATATGGTCTAACTTTAGCCCCACATCCGTTTAATATAATCATTTCAAAGAGATAAAGAACAGCTCCAGGAAGAGATGGTGCAGAGAATGTAAACACATGTCCTTCTCAACAGATTCTTCCTTCTGTAATTGACAGCGGATCCAGCAACTCTGCAGGTCTAGGTTAGGCTTGGATTAGAGAGAGATTGGAAAGAGGGTAGAGCACGTGGGGCCTTTCATCTTGGAGGGTTCCTCAGAAGGAAACTTCAGCCATTTTAGCAATGCACGTGACTTGGGGGATGGCAACGAAAGTACTGGATTCGGAAGTGGGGATCCGGATTTTATTCCCAGCAGCCTCCACCAATGAACATTTCTTCTCATCCCTCAGTGCCTCAGTCATTCCACGTGGAAAATGACGGTAACAAAATTTGACTTCTCTCTCTATCTTGGCATGAATGCTGGTCAAATGCTCCATCTTTTCTGACATCACCAAAGCACTGTTAAGCTCTGGAGAACAAATTCAGGAGGAGAAGGAAGACCTACCTGTTTAAGACCCATGACAACATGACAGTGGTGTTCAGACTTGAATACTTCATCAGAGAAGGACGTGGGTTTAGGGGACAATGAATTAGAGCTTTTCTTATTTATTTATTTATTTTTACTTAATTTCTTTTTGGCTGCGTTACGTCTTTGTCGCTGCATGGGCTTTCTCTAGTTGCGGTGAGCAGGGGCTACTCTTCATTGCCGTGCGTGGGTTCTCATTGCGGTGACTTCTCTTGTTGCGGGGCACAGGCTCTAGGGCACATGCAGGCTCAGTAGTTGTGGCGCACGGGCTTAGTTGCTCCACAACATGTGGGATCTTCCTGGACCAGGGCTCAAACCCGTGTCCCCTGCATTGGCAGGCAGATTCTTTTTTTTTTTTTTTTTTCAATTTATTCATTTATTTTTGGCTGTGTTGGGTACTCGTTGCTGCACGCAGGCTCTCTCTAGTTGCGGCGACTGGGGGCTACTCTTTGTTGAGGTGCACAGGCTTCTTGCTGCGGTAGCTTCTCTTGTTGCGGAGCATGGGCTTTAAGCGCGCAGGCTTCAGTAGTTGTGGCACGTGGGCTCAGTAGTTGTGGCTCACGGGCTCTAGAGTTCAGGCTCAGTAGTTGTGGCGCACGGGCTTAGTTGCTCCGCGGCATGTGGGATCTTCCCAGACCAGGGCTTGAACCCGTGTCCCCTGCATTGGCAGGCGGATTCTTAACCACTGCGCCGCCACCAGGGAAGCCCTAGAGCTTTTCTTGACACAGACCTTATGTCGGTTTTGGAGGCCTTGTTTTGTTATTATCTTTTTGTTTATGATTTTAGTTTTTACTTTTTGTAGACATGCGATGAAGTGGACCCTTGTTTAGTATGTTGAGGAAAGGTTATTGTCTGAATGTATACGTCTGCCTTCTATTTCACCTACATGAACAGTGGGCCTAGCTGAAGAAGTGGCTTCATGGCAGAATTCCTGTCTGCTGTGTTTACTCACAAGGTTGTAGCTCTAGCTTTTGACTTGAGCCCTGAATAGTGAGCTCTGGAATTTTAATACTGGGATTTATGAGAAAAGGATTCAAACTGTACTGAACATTCCTTAACTGTTCTTCCTGCCACCAGGCCTAATGTATCTCATCCTTGAAGACTTGCAAAGACAGAAAGGCATTCCTATTCTTTTTAAGATAACTAAATTGTTTCTTAATAAATAAACTCCCTCTAAAAGAACAGTTCTCAAAAAAGGTAATGACTTCTTTCAGGGGATATTTGGAAATGTGTGGGTGTGTTTTCAGTTATCACAGTGATGGGGGTGCTAATGGCTTTTTTGTTGCCATGAGGCCAGGATGCTAAATGTCTGAGCAGTCCTAGACAATGAAGAACTGACCTGCCCAAAGAGAACATGCTCCAAAAGCCCTTTTCTTTATTCTCCCATTATACTCCTTATATAGAAAGAATCGTGATAATAATATAAGCAGCTGTACTTTTGAGCCTTTCCTCATGCTGGCACCATACTTTATGCTTTACTTGTATGCTTACATAATTCTTAAAGAATGTTTAGTAAGAGGATGCCGTTCTGTAGCTGATGAAGCTCAGGCTTAGAGAAGTTACGGCCTACATGTAGTTAAAAAGTACTGCTGTGCATTTCAAACCTACCAGTCTTTGTAACTGGAGAGTTCTTCCTGTACCACTTCTCTATACTGCTCCTCTGCATTGATCTCATACCAGTCTGCCCCTCTGCATTTTCAATACGGATAAATGAAATACAGGCCAATCTTTAGGTGCCTTGAGGATTTTTGTTAATTAAAAAAGAAAAACTAAGAAACGAAATGCATAGGCACTGTGAGTGAATGGAGAGGTTGTTATAGAGACTTTATTTTTTATTAATTAATTAATTAATTTTTATTTTTGGCTGCATTGGGTCTTTGTTGCTGCGCGCAGGCTTACTCTAGTTGCGGTGAGTGGGGGCTACTCCTCATTGCAGTGCACGGGCTTCTCATTGCGGTGGCTTCTCTTGTTGTGGAGCATGGGCTTCAGTAGTTGTGGCACGTGGGCTCAGTAGTTGTGGCACACAGGCTTAGTTGCTCCTTGGCATGTGGGATCTTCCTGGACCAGGGCTTGAACCCATGTCCTCTGCATTGGCAGGCGGATTCTTAACCACTGTGCCACCATGGAAGCCCCTAGAGACTTTAGATGGATGATGCATGTGTGGATTACCCTGTACCATGAGCAGGGCAGTTTGTTCTGATCTGGAATTTCATATGCTGCGGAATTGCACTAATAACTTTGCATTAGCAAGTTTATTACTCTTCGATTTATACATGCATTTTCAGTACCCCTTAACCAAACAGTTTGTAGCTAACTTGAGAAAAAAACTCTTCTGTGAGATTATGTTGAAATCAGATGTTTATTAAACTTTAAAATATAATGCCTTAAACTGTAACACTTTTAAAACATCTGTTTATGGCAAATCACTGAAAGGACTGTTAATGCTTCCCTTGCACATGTTGATATTTTACAATTTTTTACTTTATGATTTATTTGAAGTGTAAAAATAATAGTACTTTGTTTTATAAGTTTGCCTAATACCTACTTTTTAGTCCTCATCATTAGCATGCTTTTTGATGCTTATATTAAACTTTTAATTTTAACTGAGATAGTGTCATGTCTAGTTTGGGGGGTTTTGTTTTCTTTAAATTGCTAAACAAAATTCTCTTTTACCAGATGTCAAGTTAAGAAAAGGAAGAGGGAATAGACTTCCAAAAAGAGGGAGATGGCCACATATAATAGAAGCATGATCTCTAGACAGGAGGATAATTCTTTTAAAATATCCTCTCAGAGCACAGTTACTCTCAGGACTGTAGCACAGCCCAAGCTTCTTATTTCCCATGTCAAAGTCCAGCATTATTTGAGAGAGGGATGAATCTACATAAGCCCATTGTGGCAAAATATCGAGTGCTTGTCTCTATTACACTCCTTAGCTCAGGAAGAAGAGTTTTCTAAAATACCCGAACCTATGGATTTTTCCTATAGATGAGCCCACTGCCGGCTTTTTCCACGGCCCAGTCTTCCTCCTGAGGTCACAGTGCAGAGGTCACCTCCTGACGGACGGCTTCCGCTAAAGCCCTATCTAAAGTGGCCTTTCCTGAGAACACCCTGCTATAGACTGAAAGTTTGTGTGCCCCAAGAGTTCATTAACTGAAACCCGATCCCAATGTGATAGTATTTGGAGGTGGGACCTTTGGGAAGTGATTGTGTCATGAGAGTGGAGCCCTCATGCATGGGATTAGGATCCTTATAAGAACCCAGAGAGCTCCCTGTCCCCTTCTGCCATATGAGACTGCAGTGCAGAGACAGCCATCCATGAACCAGGAAGCAGGCTCTCACCAGACACTGAATCTGCAGATGCCTTGATTTTGGACTTCTGGTCTCCAGACCTGTGAGAAGTAAGCTTCTGTTATTTGTAAGATACTCAGTCTATGGTATTTTTGTTATAACAGCCTAAATGGACTAAAATATGCCCTGATTCATCACCCAGCTTATTTCCTTCAGAGCCCTCCTCACTATCTACAGTTACCCTGTTTATTTAAATCCTCAGTTTCCACCATTTCTTCCACCTCTGGCCAGAGGTGCCCTTTGTTGCACAAGTTTTCAATTTTGATGAAGTCCAATTTGTTTATTTTTTCTTTTGTTGCCTGTGTTTTTGGTGTCACATCCAAGAAATCATTGCCAAATCCAATGTCGTGAAGCTTTTTGCCTGTTTTCTTCTAAGAGTTTTATAGTCTTAGCTTTTACGTGTAGGTCTCTGATCCATTTTGAATTAATTTTTATATATGGTGTAAGGTAAGGGTCTAACTTTACTTCTGTGCATATGGATAACAATTTTCCCAACACTATTTGTTGAAAAGACTGTCTTTTTCCCATTGAATGGTCTGTACTCTTGTCGAAATTGTTTGACCATATATATGAGGATTTATTTCTGGGTGGATACTATCTTTTTTTTTTTTTTTTTTTTTTTTTTGCGGTATGCGGGCTTCTCACTGTTGTGGCCTCTCCCACCACGGAGCACAGGCTCCAGACGCACAGGCCCAGCGGCCATGGCTCACGGGCCCAGCCGCTCCGCGACATGTGGAATCCTCCCGGCCCGGGGCACGAACCCGTGTCCCCTGCATCGGCAGGCAGACTCCCAACCACCGCGCCACCAGGGAAGCCCTGGATACTATCTTTTAAAGTAATGTATCACTAAACAGTTTTGTAGTAACACTGGGATATTCAGATGAATCAATGAAACAAAATGGAGAGTGTATTCTGTAGTGTATAAAAGTGGCATCACATTATGAAAGAACAGGAATAATATATTTTTAAAAGTTCTAGGACAGTTGGTTAATTACTTAGAAAACTAAAGTAACATCTTTTCTCCAATTAACTTCTTTTTCCTAGTTAATCCCAAAAGGATGAATTTCCCAAATTAATCCAAGTTAATCCCAAAAGATCTAAAAAGTAAAAATAATACATCTGTACGTGTCTCTGAAACATTTGATATTTTCTAAGCATAAAAATGTTATGGACATTTTGAAACACATACAGAAGTTATGGGCAAATCTTGTTTCATCTACATTATCCCACTTCCCTCTAGCCCCATTCTGCACTGATTTATTGTGAAGCAAATATTAGACATATCACATGAACGTATTCATAACGTAGAATATGACTTGCAAGGATGGCTAATCTCTAGTCATAGTTACATTTCAAAGAAATATTGACAAGGGGTACAAATATATTGACAAAATAGCCTAAGAAAATACTTCAGAATGTCAAATCAGACAGACCAGAAGAACATGGTTAAGCTATTTTTCTCAAACATGTTTACAATTAAATTACTAATGGAACAACTGATAAGAATGCTACTAAATGACCTATATCTTATAGTTCCTTCTTAGGTTTACGACTCACAGTTTTCTTTCTTTAGCTTGTGCCTCATTTAAAAGAAAATTTTCCACAAGGAATCTACCAATTTGGCATTTCTAATTCTAAAACATGACACTAAAGAGGGAAATTCCACCAGTGAAAACTCTTTTCTCCCATCATACTCTGCTCGGCAGCATTTGTCCTCATTGTATTATTTTTTTAAATCTGAGCTTGTTTAGCAACCCTCTTCCCACCTGGTATGCAAAGGCATGTAGTGAATTGTCAATTATTGTAGTTTTGAAAGATATCTTCCAAGGATATTTAAGTCCTTTATATGGTTTTCTTGTACACAAACTAATGTTCATGAAAAAGCTAGTGCCTAAAGATAAAAATAAAAACAAATTAACTAAAACCTCAGTAAAGCTGTTGTTTTAAAAAAGGGAGGGAGAGAGAGAGAGATGGCAACTAAATGCCATACCTGACTCTAGAGTGGATTTAATACTAGAAGGAAAAAAAAACTATAAAGGACATTATTAGGTCAGTTAACTAAATTGGAATACAGTTGATCAGTTAGATAGAAATGTATCAATGTTAAATTTACTAAAGTTGATTACTATCGTTATGTCAGAGAATCACCCTATTCCTAGGAAATATGCATCGAAATATTATAAAGGACCGTGATGTGTGTAATCTTTTTTATTTGTGTAACTTACTCTCAGATGGTTCAGAGATTATTCATAATGTATATAATATCTGTCTTATCTGTTATAGATAAATAGATCTAGACAATTGATAAGATAAAGCAAATGTGATAAAATGTTAGCAATAGGTAAATATGGGTAAGAGATATATGGGTTCCTTTGTACTATTTTTACAATTTTTCTATGTGCAGTTCTAAATAAATTGAAAAAAATTAAATATGATTGAGATCATGATTCTCATAAAAAGGTCCACCCTCATCTGGCCCCTGCCTACCTTTGCAGTCTCATCTTCATTCACCCAAAAGTACTCTGTGCTTTTGTTATCCTATGTTAATCTCTAATCTCGGTTCCTTCACAGACTACAGATACATTTTTCTGTCTGGAATGTCCTCAAAACATTTTCTCTGCTCCAAAACCTTCTAATCATCCTCACTACTCTGCTGTAATATATCCATCATGATGAAATAGGTTAGGACACTGGTTATGAGCAACAACTTTGCACTCAGGTAGACTGGGGCTCAAGACCTGCCTCTTATTCTTCCCGCCTATCACACCTCAGGCAAGTTATTTTCCTCTCTAAGCTTCCAGTTTTCCCATATGCAAAAAGAGAATAAAAATAGTGACATCAGACTGATGGGAGTGGATGAGAAGTTATGTATTATATGCTTAGCACAGAGCCTGGCAAATTAAGCATTCATTAAATGCTAGTCTTCCCCTTGCTTCCCCTGTCCCCCTCACTACCCACCTCCCACAGCCCCTTGCATTCCCTTCTGGAAAGCACAACATTTTGTTCCATATTTATTTCTCCTACTACTTTATGAGCCCTTGAATGGCAAAGACTACATTCTAGTCACCCCTGATTTTTCCAGCATCTAGAGTGATGTTTCTTGCTCACATACAGCAGTGAAGAACTTGCTATTTCCAAAATCAATGATTTTACTTTGAAAACTAAAACAAGGAATCACTATCAGCTTTTTTTAAATACCTGGCTCTGTAAGACATGGAGACAACCTAAATGTCCATCGACAGATGAATGGATAAAGAAGATGTGTTACATATATACAGTGGAATACTACTCAGCCATAAAAAGAACGAAATAATTCATTTGCAGCAACATGGATGCAACTAGAGATTATCATACTAAGGGAAGTAAGTCAGAAAGAGAAAGACAAATACCATATGATATCACTTATATGTGGAATCTAAAATATGGCACAAATGAACCTATCTATGAAACAGAATCACGGACATAGACAACAGACTGGTGGTTGTCAAGGGGGAGGGGGTTGGAGGAGGGATGGAGTGGGAGGTTGGGGTTAGCAGATGTCAGCTATTATATATGGAATGCATAAACAACAAGGTCCTACTGTATAGCCCAGAGAACTATATTTAATATTCTATGATAAACCATCATGGAAAAGAATATTTTAAAAATGTGTGTGTGTATATATATATATATATATATATGTATGTATGTATAACTGAATCACTTCACTGTATAGCAGTAATTAACACTGTAAGTCAACTATACTTCAATAAAAAAATAATAAATAGATAAATACCTGGCTCTGAAAATGTCTGAGAATTACAGTTAGTCAAAATATATTTTAGCCTTCAACTAATTTATAAATACTAGGATCTTTACAAAAGATGATTTCTAATTTATAAGTTAGGAAATCAACTTGGTTCTTTGTGGCTAGGATTTAAGGTACTTGAGAAGGAGTAGAAGGAAATAGGTGAGTTTAAAGTGTTGGCACCAGGACTTAGAAGTTTGGTCTTCATCCTGTGAATAAATATTTAAAAGGAGAGTGCAGTGACCCAGTTTATAACTTGAGAAATCAGTCTGAGAAGAATGTGAGGTATGAACTGGGTCAAAGAGAAATTAGTTACAGTAAGGCATTTCAGGAATGGGCTCATTCTCTACACAGGAGACAAGGGCTTGGATAAAATGCCGATAAATAGAGATAGAGATAAGAGGGGGAAACGAAGGAGGAAGCCTCTATGCTCCTAAGGTGGCATCAATGACATCTGACCAACTGAACGGGGATATGGTGGTGAGGGGGAAGGAAAATGCCCTTGGTCATGTGTCATCGTGAACTGACAATGAATGCAAGAGGAGGTGAAAGGTATTGTGGGAAGTGAGAAATAATAGGTTCAAATTTTGATAAGTTACATTTGAAGTAGCTGAGGGATTTCCAAATAGAGGTGATCAGTAGACAATTATAAATGGATGTTTGTGTTTGAGAAGCATGAGTCCACATGCTAGAAATCAGGAAGGAATAAAACACATGTTTCTATAAAGTCTTCAGGTGTAAGTATTGGGACTCACTCTATGAAACTTAGCAGTTCTGGGGCTTATTGGTAGGAATGTCTAAATACATTAATCTACTTAACCTTAATGATAACCTTAGTAGGACAGTTAAAGCTCCAAATCTAGACATGTATGTTTACTGGAGACCACTCCCCAATTTTTTTTTTCCCTCTAGCAACAGCAGCACTTTCTAAAGAGTATGAAATTATGAAAGGAATGGGAGCCTTGAGGTCAGAATGGATTCAGATCTGAGCTTGGTCAGTTATTGGGTGAGTTACATTTAATAAATGACTTAATCACTCAGCCTCAGTTTCTTCACCTTTAAAGGAAGATAGCAGTGGTAACCTTAGGGTTGCTATAAAGAGAGGCAAAACAGCATAGTGGCCAAGAACATGAGCCCTGAAAACAGACTGTCCTGAGTTTGAATTCTGCCTGTGCTATTCATTAGCTGTGTGACCTTGGCTAAGTTTCTGAACTTCTCTGGGCCTCAGTTTCCTTACCTGTGAAAAAGGGGTACCCTTTCCTTTGCTGTTTTTGAGTTGGTCAGTGACCAGTGTCATGCTTCCCAGTGCACCACTCCTGCAGAGAGAAACGAAGCACCTCCCCAAGAACAGGGTGAAGGTGCAAGTCGGGGACCACAGAAATTGTTACTGGGTGCCTGAAAGTTCAAGGCCACACTTGGAAAAAGACTTGCAGTTCTGGCAAAAGAAGAATGATTCAATTGTAACTGTCATCTGATCAGGACTGGGCAGGAATAGAGGCCAGGGTGGCCTTCCTGGTTCAGAAGAGTGTAAATGAGGGTTAGACTCTCAGTATGAAACAGCTGGAAAGGTACCTGTCCAGCCCTTTTTTTTTTTTTAACATCTTTATTGGAGTATAGTTGCTTTACAGTGGTGTGTTAGTTTCTGCTGTATAACAAAGTGAATCAGCTATACATATACATGTATCCCCTTATCTCCTCCCTCTTGCGTCTCCCTCCCTCCCACCCTCCCTATCCCACCCCTCTAGGTGGATACAAAGCACGGAGCTGATCTCCCTGTGCTATGCGGCTGCTTGCCACTAGCTATCTCTTTTACATTTTACATTTGGTAAAACATGCCACTCTCTCACTTCGTCCCAGCTTACCCTTCCCAGCCCTTTCTTTTGAAAGACAAGGATCCTGGAGCCCAGGGAGGTTGTCTGCAGACCATCATACTGCACACCAGTGACTGAGACAGGACTCCTGACTCTCACTTCAGTGCTCCTTTCTTCACATCACACCTTTACATAATACAGATGGCCTCAGATCTGAGAACTGCTAAAAAATACTGCAGTGGTTATTCTTTCTGTTCTGAGGAAAACAAATCAGAGATCTGAAAACATACCAAATACTCAGGCATTATGTTTTACATTATACACATTTAAAAAATACATATTGTGACGACACTATAATCAGAATGTTTGGCCTTGCATTAAACACAACTTTTAAATGAGAATGAAAAGTTAAAATCCACCGAAAGAATCATCTGTGCATCTTCCTAATATACTTTCCTAGCTTCACCTCTAACAATACCTAATTCCTCACCCTTTTCCTGTGGCAATATTTTTTTACGTTTCTACCTTTGCATGTGCTGCTTCCTGTGCCTAGAAGCCTATTTTCTTCATAAACTGACTCATTTGTTCAAGTTACTAGGTTCTCCGTGTAATCTTCCTATTCCAATTCTAGTCCTATTGGTTTTTGCATTTGGTACATTCTAGCACTTAATGGACCTTAATTATTTGTATGTGACAGTGTCTTCAGCCAGTAACGATCTCCTCAGAAACGTCCCAAGCCTTAAGGAGTGCTCAACACCAGCACTTCTCCCACACTTTTACAGAATTAGAAATAAAAATGAGATCTAAGCAAAGCAACGGTGAACACGGGATTCACTATGTAAGTTACTTGCAATAGGAGGAGGCGGACTTTGGATGGTGAGTCTGTGGGTCCTTATTACATATTTAAAAATAAAAATTCTGTTTAACTAAGGTACAGTAACTAGAAATTATTTACACGAGGGAGAAGATTGGCCTTTCTATATTACCGGTTACTCCACAAAGGTTCCTCTTTGACTTTAAACTGTCCACATGTTCCCTGCATTAATAAACATGTAAAGTCTAAATGGGCAATTAAAGGTTAAATCTCTCTTTCCCTTAGTGGGCCTGATTTTTGCATTAGAATTCACGGGTCACTAGACATTTGCTTTGGGTGTGAGCAGTTTGTTTCCTTCCGTTTTTAGCAGGAACAATATGCACCGGGTTAAAATAATCCCTAGGCTTGGTTTTTGGTGACACGAACGGAAGGTGCGCATTTTGGGCTCCCTCATCACCACAGCCAAATAACACGTATTTATCCGGCGCCGAGTTATACACAAGGATCAAAAGCGAGGAGTTAACAAGGCAACACCACGGACTTCCCCTTACAAGGGGCCCGTGGCTTTTGCGAGGAAAGGCTTGCACTGGGTCCGGTACGGGAACGCTAACCTCTTGAGCACACAACCAGCTACGTCGACAGCCTGGGTAGACCTGCTGTGCAGAGGAGGGCTGCGGCCCGCCCCAGTCCACGTGGGCTTGGACGCCGCGCTCGGACGTTCGAACGCCGTCCCTGCGGCCTCCGCCAATGGGGAAAGCGGGCCTCGAGGCTCCGCCCCCCGCCGTCGAAGACGTCACGGCGTCGCCCTGGGCGCGCGGGCCGCGGGGCTCCTGGGCTTCCGCCCCCAGAGGTCTGCTCGCTGTTGGGTGTTCCGTGAGGGTGTCTTCTCCGCCAGGTGTTGTCACTGTCGCCGCCTTCGCCGTCTGCACCATGGCTTTCGTAACCAGGCAGTTCGTGCGCTCCATGTCCTCCTCGTCCACCGCCGCGGCCTCAGCGAAGAAAATCCTCATCAAGCACGTGACGGTCATCGGCGGCGGGCTGATGGGCGCCGGCATCGCCCAGGTGGGCAGTCCTCGGGCAGCGCTCCCCGCTCGCTTTCCTGCCCCCACCCCGACAGGAAAGCGCTGGCGGTCCGCGACCCGGCGGGGGTTGTCAGGCCCGGAGACCAGCGTTCACGCGAGCCCCGGGGAGTTTCCACCCCGACCCTCCCCCGTGTAGTTGAAATGTCTGGGCTTCTTAGTCTGCAGTCCCCCAAAGATCTAGTGTTCTTGCGCCGAGCCTCAGTTTACGGGGGTTGGCTTCCAGAGACCCGCACTGCGATCAGTTTTAATTTTATTAGTTTTTTATAATTCTGCAGCCGTTGTCAGAGCAGTTTTCTGCTCTCTAGATGGTCTTTTCTCCTTTCCCAGTGTTTGCTTGCTGAGTTACAAAGGATAATAGTAGTCAGCACTTTTGTAGCATTTGGTAACGTTACCTAATCGGCGCTTGTGAGGCCCTGGGACTCCACCAAGTGCTGCGCAAGAAGTCTTTGACCTAGTGCCCTCTGGCGCTGGGTGGAGTGGGAGGGGAAGGCAGAGCGGTTGAGGGCTCTGAAGGAGTCGCTAATCTCAGTGTGCATCTTCAGGACTCTGCCCGGTTCCAACTAAGCTGTTGATTCAGGGTCAGTTGTGCAGCTGTTACATAGGTACTGTGATCCTTGTGTTTTTACTGATTGAGTTTTAGCGGTTATATTCCAGCTCGTATTGGGGAACCGTGATTTTCATAGCCTACCTGATTATATGCTTAGCATGTCGGCCGGCCCTTTGTTACTTGTACTGTTGGACTGGGGGAGGAGGCATTTATCTAATTTTTCTAAGGGGAGAACTCAAGTTCAGTGGCTATGATCATGAAGGAGTTTAATTCTTGTAGTGTCTGTTTCCAGCCAAGTCCATGCTTCTATGCTTGCTTTGTAGAAGAATCTTTGCTTATTATTATATATCTTAAAACTTCCCAGACTGCAAGTTTTTTGCAACATATTAATTGGATTGCATTTTCTTCTAAAATGTGTATTTCATTAATTTTTTTATACTTCTGACTCCCATTTCTTCTCAGATCATGTTTTTGGACATATATTGCCCTTTTTATTGTGTACATGCCCTGGCTGCTGGGTTATGGTGTCCCCTTAATCTTTATTATACGTGAGATGGGAGGAGTAGGTCCCTTTAACATGAAAGTTTATTATACTACGTGATACTTAAAAGAAAGTTTAGGTTGAGTGCATTTGTATCTCCCTGCTCCACCCAAATCTCCCTATGCTGTGAGAGTGAGATTTGTTGTGGGCAGGTATAAAGTAATGTATTTGTTTAAAAACATCTAAACAACATCTTAGTGACAAGATATTAGGCCTTAAGCCCCCAATAACAATATAGGAAATGGGTCCAGAAACTATTGTTGATGGTCCCTTGAAGACATCAGTGGAAGAGGATTAGAAACTAAGTAGAAAGCATCACTTCAGCTTTTGTACAAATTCAGGTTGCTCAGTTCTTGGAGTACTGTATCCACTACTGGCCAAAAAAATGTTATGTTGCACAAAAAGGCACACACGTAACACCTAAAATTATGGGTGTGGTGTTGGAGCTTTCATCTGAGAAAGGAGGGAGGAGACTGACAATGATGGGCATTCAGACTTGTGGATCAAATCCTTGAGTAGTTGGACCAGGGTGGCGTGCCTTTTGAAACCTAAGGGGTAAAAAGGAAAGCTATTTACCCCACACATTGGAAATATAATGGAATTATCATTCAAGAAGTTGATAAGGACCAAAGATTTAAATAGTGGACAGTCCTAGGGAACAGTAGTTCTGTCCTTACATAACAAGGTTTAAAAGAGCCTCAGCCACTGTAGGTGACAGCTTTAACCCTGTGGAGGGGAACCGCACTTCCCTGCATTATATCTCTGTGTGCCACTTTCAGCCAGTTGGTTGCTTTCGGCCGTTTAGCTGATCCATTTTTGCACTCTATCCTGCAGCATGCTGTTCGAGGCAGTTTTGCCTCATTCTTCATGCTCCTTGACCTACAGCTTTTGTCACAGGGTAAATCTGTTTTGCTTATTTAGTGCCACAGCTATTAGTTGGTGTGGTTTGACTGTAGATTGGATCCAGTTCACTGTGGGGAATTGGGATGGCCTATGCTGGCTCTGTGCTAACATGGAAAAGTTACTTCTGTGCCTTGCTTTACTAATCTCTGAGGTAGGAGTAGCCTCCTAGGAGTATGGAGAGGATTGAATGAAGCAGCACACGTCAAGCACTTAGCACAGTGGCATCTAGTAAGAGCTCACAGAATGTTAGCTGCCTTCAGGGTTATTACCATCATGGTGTTATCCTTGTCCTTTTGTCATTGTCCCCTCATGCCACGCCCATCTCTGAACCTTGCTGCTGTGGTAGGCCTGTAATGTTAAGATGGAGAGCACTGGTTGTGATTCTGTTCCATCTTGCTTAATCTTGAAGGCAAATGCCAGTTGTTGACTGCAGTTTGTTCAGGGACCTCTGAAAAGAGGGAAGGCACTTTTTATACTCCTCAGTAAAGCCTTAAAAACACAAGCACAAACTAACGTCTAAGTTTATGCTACTAATTCACACTTAGCTTCACTCTCCAGAACTCTTTCTGAAGTAGTTTTTTTTTTAATTAAAAAAAAATTTTTTTTTGGTGGCACCAGGTCTTAGTTGCGGCAGGCGGGCTCCTTAGTTGCAGCTCACGGGCTCCTTAGTTGTGGCATGCATGTGGGATCTAGTTCCCTGACCAGGGATCAAACCCGCGTCCCCTGCATTGGAAGGCGGATTCTTAACCACTGCACCACCAGGGAAGTCCTGTGAAGTAGTTTTAATTTTAATCAAGGTGTAATTCTGTTTACATTTTTAACTTTTAAAAAAATTTATCATTTTTTGCCATATGTTCCAGTTCATGCTGAGTAGGATAAAAAAAAAAACTGAGTAGATTTTGTGGGAGCCTGACACATTTCTCAGGCAATTAAGCAATTTAAGACGAGTGAGGCCTGTGTTTAATTATACGTAGTTGATCAGAGCACAGGCCATTTGTATATTTGTATTCTCTAAGAGTATCTACTTTGCCTGTCATTACTTTTGCTTGTTTTAATTTAAAAAAAACAAAACAAAAGCTGTGGGTTAATATTTAAGTAAGGTTAACTTGTTTTGTGTGTTTGCCCATTATTCTGACTTGGGTTTGATTGCCAGTTTATCTTCAGCTGGATACTTAGGCCAGCAAAGAAGCTTCCAGCAGTAATTGACCCTTGAGTGGGAGACAGGTTGATTTTTGCTTTGTAAAGAAGGGAAAAAAAGGAAAAAAGTTATTAGCTGTGCATCTCTTCAATTTATAGAATGAGTCAGAGCTTTGCTTCTTGCATTGCCTTTTTTTATATGAGGAGCCCAGAGAGCTTATAGCTTTTGTTAATTTACTAGTGAGAAGCCAGTGGGCTTTCTGGGAATGGCATTTTAGGGGCTGGATTTCTTGGCTCTCTGGTACAACCTTCCTTTCAGTGCACTACACTTCTTTGAGGAAGTGAGAGTTCGCATCTTGAAGGAGGCTGGAGCTGAGTTCACACCGAAAGCTTTTTTATTTATTCCTCTTAAAGAGCAAAAAGTGCACATTTTTTCTGGGGAGAGCTCCTTAGGCTATTAAAACAAGGGGAGGGGTATTCTAAGCTACAAGTACACGTTTCCCTGACATTTGTAGTACTCTGCGATGCTTGATGAGGACTCAAGTGGATAGGAAGTCTTCTCCCCAGCCTCTGCATTTGTTTGCCCATCTCCTTTTTCCTGCCCCCAACTTTGAATTTTCTGATGCTGAGTAGAAGAATGATCAGAGTTGCTTTGTGTTGTTTAGCTTTATTCTTTTCTGTCGCTACAGTGAGTATGCCTCTGTTGAGGTTTGTTTGAAAACAGCAGTGGCCTAGGAGAAGTTTTAGGAGCACAGGAGGCTGGCACAGTCACTTGGCTGTAAGCTCTCATTTTGACTCAAAGTCCTCTATGGAGGGAATAGTTGTTTTTGGTTTTGTTTTGTTTTGTTTCTTTTATTTTTGGCTGCGTTGGGTCTTCATTGCTGTGCGCAGGCTTTCTCTAGTTGCGGCGAGCGGGGGCTTCTCTTGTTGACAAGCACAGGCTCTAGGCATGTGGGCTTCAGTAGTGTGGCACGCATGCTCTAGAGTGCAGGCTCAGTAGTTATTGTGCACGGGCTTAGCTGCTCCACAGCATGTGGGATCTTCACGGACCAGGGCTTGAACCCATGTCCCCTGCATTGGCAGGCGGATTTTTAACCACTGTGCCACCAGGGAAGTCCCATGGAGGGAATAGTTTTATTCCCAGGTGTTAACTTTGTCCTCAAGGGTATGGGCTGTGTGTTTGTCATGAAGTTCTTCCCTCATTTACTTCCCTCATTTACAATGTTGTTGCCCATTTCTTTATTGGGCTGTTCTCTGATACCCACGATGTACTAGGACAGTAAAATCAGCTTCTGTCAGCGTATTAGTCTTTGGACTTGGGGTGTGGCTGGAGATACTGTAGAAGAGGTAGGGCTGACAGGCAGAAAAATGAATGCCGTAGAATATGTTTGGGTATTGTAGAGCAGAAATGGTACCTCAGTCAGGTTTTGGGTTTTCTCTGCCGTGTCCTAGATCCACCTCACTGTTATCTGCCCCTTTCTTTTTTTTTTTTTTTTTTTTTTTTTCCTTTTTGCGTTATGTGGGCCTCTCACTGTTGTGGCCTCTCCCGTTGCGGAGCACAGGCTCCGGATGCGCAGGCCCAGCGGCCATGGCTCATGGGCCCAGCCGCTCCGCGGCATATGGGATCCTCCCAGACCGGGGCACGAACCCGTATCCCCTGCATCGGCAGGCGGACTCTCAACCACTGCGCCACCAGGGAGGCCCTATCTGCCCCTTTCTTGAGTTTCTCATTTCCTTTCCTCCTCCTTCTCTCTTCTCCCCATATCTGCCTTAGGCACATACCTCACTGCCTAGCTCTCCTGGGACCACAGGAAGATAATGCTGCTGCTTTCTGTTCTATATCTCCCTCTAGGTTATGCTGACTATGTGATAGTTTCCGCTCAGCGGTGGTCTAATGCCTGGAAGTGAGCAGGCTGTAAGGTGCCTGCTGGAGTTTGGATCCCAGCCCTTCCTCTCCTGGCTGTGGGAATCTTGGGCGAGTCTCTTAACCCCTCTCTGCTTCTTCCCTTATCTACGAATAATGATACTTGTCTCAGTGTTCTGAGAGTTCTATGAGCTAAGTGCTTAGACTGTACTAGTGTTTTCAATGGTAACTGTTGAGTAAATGTTAGCTGCCTTTATGTAGATCCATCAGCTGTAATCTGGTGATGACTTCTCTTATTTTAGATTCTCTTAACTGTCTTTGAAGATATGATAGGGAGCTATGGAGAGTTTAAACAATTCTAAAGATTTTAAGACTAATTGTGTGGGCTGTTGAGAGAGATAATCTTAGTGCTTTGTTCACTTGTATTTGGGCATTACAGTAAGTTCATAGTCATAAAGCATTTGCAACAGAGCCTGACACTTAAACAACACTACAGATGTGGCATTTTTTTCTGTTCCAAGCACTTTAATGTCTCTGTCATTTCGTGTGACTATTATGATATTCATCCCTGCAGAGATGGCACTTGGAGTCGAGGGTCAGAGGCAGAGCAGGGCCTGGAACTCAGGTCTCTCAACTACTCTTCTGCTCGCTGGAGATCCCTGTGGCTGCAGTGACCACAGTTCTACCTGCACCTTTGGCCTCTGCTGTCTTGTGGGGAGAAGTATGGCTTCCATGGGCAAGGGGATTTTTTGTGGGTATCTGGAATCAGCAGTTATCAGCTTGACCTCTCTTCAGCTCTAGATTCAAAGTTAGAGTCACCTGCTGGTCATCTCCATCCTCTGCTACTATCTTTCTGCCCATAATAGACTCAAATTCACCTGGCAAGACTTCTTGGTTCTCTCCAGCTTTCCCGAAGAGTTTCCTCCCTCTGTGATTGCCGTTGTTGATCTTCTGGCCACTTCATGCCCTGCAAAGACAGGATTGCTGTCAGAGTGTCCACCATACAGCAGAAGGCTCTGAGGCTTTCCTCCGAGGAGAGCTGTTTCCCCTGTTCTTTCCTTTGTAATTCCTAGACCAGGCATTGATACCTGAATTGTTGAGGAAACATCTTAATTGGTTCATTTCAGCAGAATCTAATAGGAAAGAAACACTCATCCTAATAACTATTGCCATATTAATCTTCTGAGAGAGCAGTTTGGAATTGCAGCTCTCTCCTCTACTCAGAAAGTCTGCATCCTGGCAACATCCTTCAGAGATTCTTAAATATAACTAAGAGTTGGTTGATGCCACTGACATGCCCAGCTATCCCATCTCCTTTCCAGAATTTGTGGGAGATGGGAGTGGAGGGTCCAGGGAGAGAATTTATTTTCTCTACATTACCAAACCCAGATGCTTACTGAATTTTTAAAAAAAATTGTGTATTTAACAGGCTCACTTAAAAATTGAGGCACATTTCCTTGGCTTTTTAGAAATGCTATTTAAAATACAAAAATCTCAGTTTAAAAAAGAGGCCAGCCAATGAACTTAACTGTTTTAAGTACAAACCAGCTATCTGTGGTGGTGGTCGAAAGCCTCAGTGGAATGCCTTTTTCTGATTGTTGAAGTTTGTGAAGACAGCTTGTGTTGATGGCAGAGTTCACGGCATTGCACAGAGACAATCATACACCCCGACTTGCCAGCTCTGAGAGATGCAACTGATTTATGACTTTTTTCCTCCCTGGATCAAATCATGAGAACCCAAGGGCAGGCCTAGATGCAAAGGCACAGCAGCCTCTGGGGCGCAGCAGCCTCATGGGGAGCAGCGACTCTGTGTACTTATTCTGGGCCAGACACTTACTTACTCTGGGGATCGAGAAGTCAGAATTTGCATTTGGCAGATGGTACATACAACTTTGCCGTTTTTCAGAGAGAATGTAATGTTGATGAAATGCAGCCCTCCTGTAGTGTAGGGACACATGGAACATCTCACCGGACCAGTTGATGTAATTCTCACAAATTCTCCACTCAAATTATACTTCAGAGAAGGGGCTTCAAATCTGGTGGTATGTTTGCAAAAATAGAGAAATCCAGCAAGCTTCTGCTTGGCATGTTTCCTTGGTCCTGTGGCTGGAGTACTCAGGGGCTTTGACAAGTGTGCTGTTCACTGGGCCTATTTTTACAGCTCTGAGCACCCTTGTCCAAAAATATTTCTCTCTGGCTAAGCCTGCTTTCCACCAAGGCTAGAGAAGTCATAGAGCTGAGGACATAGCCTTCAAATAAATTTTTTTCCATTGCAGACTGCTTGTCCTCGAGGTCTTACAGTGTAGGTCACTATCACATAAAACAGGAGTTCTCAGTGGGTTGATTCAGATTATTGGCACTCAGGTTAAAGTGCCAGGGAGAGCCCTCCTTATTTATTGAAAAAATAACATGTCTATTGGAGGAGGGAAAAAGACCTCTTTATTTTTGTGATCCCCTCTTCCGCTACCGTCTCCTCAGAAAGCTGGGGATAATTTATCACTGAAAATTTGAGAAGAGTGAGTGTGACTGATTTCCTTGTATCCAAGACACATGAAATTCTTTTCTAAGTAAGAGAAAATTCAGTAATGTAATTAAAAAAATCAAATCAGGTGTGAATCATCAATATCACTCTTGTCAACAAACAATGCTGATAAGCTGGTGCAAACCACCCCAAAACTTTAGACTTAAGTTTACAAAGCAACACTATAAATCAGTAGGTTTCATGCCTTGAGCAGGGGTCATTGTGGTGCAGGAACTTTAGCAAAACAACTCAGGCTAATTCTAGACCTGCTGGAATTAACCGTCAGAGCACTGTTGCTGTGAAGAGTCATGGTCCTGTCTTCTGACATACATGTGTGCACATATCTCTTGGGTGAAATTACAATTTCAATTACAGTCTTGCTGGATTACGAGATATGAATATATTTGACTTCAGTAGATAATGCCAAACATTTTTCCAAAGTGGTTATACCAGTTTACAGTTCTGCCTTCAGGGTATGAAGATTCTCTTTGCTCTATAGGATTATATTGTTGCTTTAAAGTTTAGTCATTCTGGTGGGTGTAGTGACATTTCATTGTATTTTTATTAGAATTTCCCTGCTTACAATACTAGTGAGGTGAACCCCTTTTCACATGTTTATTGGCCATATAGATATATTCTTGTGTAATATGCTATTAAATTTCATTCCTGTTTAGCTCTCATGTTGTCCTTTTTTTCCCTAATGGATTTTTAGGAAATGTTTATAGATTCTGATTATGAATTCTTATATTCATATTTCAGATATCTTCAGTTCCCTGCATTGACTTTTAATTTTCTTTGTGGTTACCATGAGGCTTACATACAGCAACTTGTACAGTCTATTTTAATTTAATAACGACTTGAGTTTGATCCCATTCTAAAGCTCAACATTAGTACCCTCCCCGCCATTTAATGTTTTGTTTTTTTGTTTTTTTGGGTTTTTTAAAATGTTGAGCCTTCTTTTAATTTATTTATTTTTATTTTTGGCTGTGTTGGGTCTTCGTTTCTGTGCGAGGGCTTTCTCTAGTTGTGGCGAGCGGGGGCCACTCTTCATCGTGGTGCGCGGGCCTCTCACTGTCACGGCCTCTCTTGTTGTGGAGCACGGGCTCCAGATATGCAGGCTCAGTCGTTGTGGCTCACGGGCCTAGTTGCTTCGCGGCATGCGGGATCTTCCCAGACCAGGGCTCGAACCCGTGTCCCCTGCATTAGCAGGCAGATTCTCAACCACTGCACCACGAGGGAAGCCCATTTAATGTTTTTGATGTCACATTTTACACCTTTTTATCTTGTATATCCCTTAACTAATTATTATAATCATAGTTATTTTTACGACTTTTGTGTTTTAATATTCATGCTAGCTTATAAATGATTAATCTACCTTTACTATATATTTACCTTTCCAGTGAGATTTGTTCTTTCATATGTGTTCTTGTTACTAATTAGCGCCCTTTCTTTTCAGCTTAAAGTCCCTTTAACATTTCTTGTAAGGCTGGTTTAGTAGTGATGAACTCTTTCACTCTGAGCAATAACTTTGCCAGGTAGAGTATTCTTGGTTGGAAGTTTTTTCTTTCAGCACTCGGAATGTATTGTGCCACTCCCTTCTGACCTACAGAGTTTCTGCTGTTGGTCTTACTGTGGCTTCCCTTGTGTGTAGCAAGTTGTTTTTCTCTTGATGCTTTTAATATTTTCTCCTTGTCTTTTTTTTTTAATTCAACACCCATTTATTCTTTAATTCTGCCCACATGGAGACACCCTCCTTGAAAAGGTGTTAAATCTTTCGTTCACTTTAGCACCTTATGCTGAAAACACGTGTTCCAAGGTTTTAACTATGAGATCCACATTCTTAAAGCATTAATTCTTAAACCTCATCTAGATTTCTCCCCCTTGGTTGGGGGGAGATGACCCAAACACAGCGAAGAACAGCTCAGGACTGTGGGCTCTGCTTGCCCAGAAGACCTTGCAGCTCCCCTGACCACCCAGCTGGAGCCAGGATTAGGGCCCTGAGACGAGGGGTGCCTGCCGGGCTGCCGCCACCACCACGGGCCCCAACTCCTGTCCTCTTCACTGGCTTGCTGTCACCTCTAGTTTCCCTGGAGCTGGGGGATTCCAGACCGTCTCTGCTCACACTTCTGTGTCACGCCTGCTGCCTCAGCACTGCTGATCCACACCAAGGGGGAAAAGCACACAGAACTGCTTTTCAACACACCAACGTTCCACACAAAAGTTATTTGATAAGCCTGCAAGTTCTTTTTCATCAGAGGACATTCCCAAGGCCATGACTTCCCCGGCTCTCCACTGCCCTTGCCCGCAGACTGGACGTGCGTGGCCTCCGTGCTGTGAGTCAGGCACACACCCCCGGCTCCACTCCGGTGCACTGTCCTGCAGAACTGAGGACGGTGCCCTGGGCTCATCAGCAGGATCTGTCCTGAAGCCAGTCCTAGAGTGACAAGAGCCACACCTGCAGGTCTATTCCACTGACCAGCCGCACAGGACCGAGCTGGGCCCACGGACCTGAGAAATGGAATCCAATCCATGAATCCCCCCGCAAACCATATTTTCTGTAGCAGGGTCTGTCAGCCTTGGCCCTATCAGAATTTGGGACCCTGTAGCTTTACTGTGGAGCCGTCTTGGGCACCACAGGACATGTAGCCACAGCCCTGGCCCCCACCAACTAGACGCCAGCAGCACCGCTACCCCTTTCCTGCCCTGCGCATTGCCACGTGCCCTGGGAGGGGGACAAACTGCACCTAGTCGAGAGCCACTGACCTGCAGCTTTTGTTCAGCCCTCCAACTTAAACATTTTAGGAAATAGCAAAATGCACTCTCCACCTGCAAGGAGACCAGGACGCCCCTGGTTTGGGTGATCATTTTTTAGGGTTACATTTGGCCCATCGAGGGGCTCCACACAGGGGCCCGACTTCTGCCTCATCAACAGGACAAATGCCAGGAGCGAACCTCTGGCCTTCCTTCCAGAGTGATATGTCTCAGGGTCCTCAGAGCACGAGTGCTTGTGGACCAGGTGGCTCTGGGCCCCCCTCGTCCCCACCTAGGACCCTGCTCTGAACAGGGCCTGGAGGCCCTACAGGGCCTTGATACCAGCTCAGCGGCCCTCAGCCAGGGATGCGTGTCACACTTGCCCAAGGATTCCTAAAAAGTCCTCGCCAGACAGACCAACAGAACAATCATTTCCAGTAAGGAGACCCTCTCCTGGTCAATCCCCTTGTGCCCAAAGCTTGCCATGTGGTTGTACACATATCTCATTTAATTCTCGCAGTGAGCCTTATTTTATAAAGAAAAAGAATATCAAAGTGTTCAAGGGCCTGCGCACAGCTCCCATTGCAAGTGCATGTGGAAGCAAGGTGCTTCCTCACGCAGCTTTTGGTGATGTCCAGCTACAAACCATCCTAAGCGCCCACTGTTCTGAGCACTGAGCGTAGAAGTAGCCGCTTCCTCTCTGCCCCATCGTCTCAGGTGCAGCAGGGCAGCCGCACCCGTGGTGCCGGCAAGTCCGGCATCTGCAGGGCAGCTCTCCTTGTCTTTCACTTTTGACATTTTAATTATAATATGTCTTGGTGTGGGTCTCTTGGGTTCTTCTTATTTGAAACTCTTTGGGCTTACTGGATCTGGATGTCTGTTTCTTTCCCCAGGTTAGGGAATTTTTCTGCCATTATTTCTTCGAATAAGTTTTCTCCTTTCTCCCTCTCTTCTCCTTCTAGGACACAGTAACGTGAATGTTAGTATACTTGATGTTGTACAATAAGTCTCTTAAGCTATCTTCACTTTTTTCCATTCTTTTTCCTTTGTGCTGCTCTGATTGGTTGAGTTTTATGCTTTGTCTTCTCGTTGACGTGATTCTTCTGCTTTATCTAGTCTGCTGTTTAACTTCTATGGCTTTTTTTTTTTTTCAGTTCAGTTATTGTATTCTTTATCTCTGTGACTTCTGTTTGGTACTTTCTTTATTTTCCATGTCTTTGTTGAATTTCTCCCTGTGTTCATCTATTCTCCTACACAATTTGGTGAACATCTTTATGACCACTACTTTGTACTCTATCAGGTACATTACTTATCTCTGCTTTGTTACGGTTTTTTCCTGAGGTTTTATCTTGTTCTTTCATTTGGAACATATTCCTCTGTTTCTTCAGTTTGCTTGACTCTAAACGGTAGATGGAACAATCACCTCTCCCAGCCCTGAAGGAGTGACCTCGTGTAGAAGGTGAACCCAGTTGTTCATCCCTGCCGCAGCTCCTGGTTTTCTCCAACTTGTGTGCTTATCCAAGTACCCTGTTATGTTTTTAACAGCTCTTAGTAGTTGAGGATGTGCCAAGTCCTGTTAATGTCCCAAAGGGAAGAATCTCAGCATCTAGATTCAGGGCACCTGGAAGCCAGGCCCTCAGGCATCAGCTTTTAAAAGTAATTAGATACATACAGTCCTGTGGAACCTTAGGCATTAAGCGCCTCTGGCCACCAGAGCCAGGTGATCTGGAAGTGTTCCCTGAGTGGCAGCCACAGAAATTAGGGCACCAGATGAGTGTATAAGCTCTTTTCTGGTAGCCCTTTAAGAACTCTTTCTCTGTTGGTTACAGTCCTGTGGGAACCACGAACATAAACCCCACTGACCACCAGAGCCAGGCGATGTAGAGGTGTCCCCTGTCAGCAGTAGCAAAAATCAGGGTGCCAGACGGGTATGAGCTCCTTTCTGGGTGACAACAATTATTACAGTCCTATGGGGCCAGGAATGCAAACTCACCTAGCCTCCAGAGGCAGGCAATCAAGAGACACTGCTTAGCAGCAGCTGCAAAAATTGGGGCACCAGACACGTGCAGAAGCTTCCCACCAGAAGACACTGGTGCTCTGGAGACTGGCACAGGGAGAGCGCAGAGGTGGTGCCTACCGCTCTCCGTACCTGGAGAGTGTTACAGCCGGCTTCTAGATGTGTGTGTGAACTTAGATGCCTGCCCTTCAGGCTGACACTTGAATATAAGCAGGTCAGCTTCCTTTATTTTAAGTCTGGTGTGATCAGCTGCCTCTGAGCTGGGCCCTGGGGTGTGTGAACCTGAGCATGTGAGCCCTTTAAGAGTGGCTTCTCAGATTGCTAGAGTCTTGTGGGTCTTGGGACATGAGCCTTGTTGGTTTTCAAAGCCAGAAGTTTTGGAGGGTCATCTCAAGTGTGTGACCCAAAAGTTGGGATGCCTGATGTGGATGCAAGCCCCTTGCTCTTCAGGGAGAAGCTCCAGGTTCCAAGGTCCCTCCCTGCATGGGGTTTATGATGAGATTGTATCCCAGCCTCTCCTACCCACCTTGTGGTTTTCTTCTCTTTTGCCTGACGTATAGTCGTCACTCAGCCCCTCTTTAGGTTTTTTTAAAGAGGAAATTGTTCCATGTGTAGCTGTAGACTCAGTGTGTCTATGGGAGGACGTGAGTTCAGGATCCTCCTACTGTACTGTCTTGAACTGGAACTCCAATATAGTTATATTCACATTATGAGGGGAGGCCCTAAGCAACCCTATGAAGAGAGCCTTGGGCCTTCAGGAGACCTAATCTCATCTTGGCTTTTCCCACCAGATGTATTTGTTCAGTCAACATTTCCTGAGGGCCCACCCCAGCCAGGCAGGGTCTGTTCAGCCGACAAAGATAGAATGAGGTTTAGTCAGAATCCAGGAGTAGGGGAGACAGCACTTCAACGGACGATCATCACACAGCGTGGTGGGTGGCGTGGTAAGGGCATGCAGGTACCCCGTACTGGAACACAGATGCCGTGCCTGGGACGAAGAGGATCTTGGGGTGGGGATGCTTAGTATCTGGAAGTGATACTCAGGCTGAGTTAATGAGGGGAAGCTGGGGAGAAGGCACGGGCAGGACGAAGTCCTGGAGGAGAGAGGCAGTAGTAGCAGATGTGGGCAACTGCGAGCCTTGTGGTGGTATTAGAGTCTCAGGCGGTGGAGAACAGCCTGTCTGCAGAGGAGGTGCGTCCCTGTCCTGGAGGGCCTTGCATGCCACGTGTAAGAGCTTTTATTCTGTGGTCATGGGAGCCACTGAAAAGCTTAATGGAGTTAGTAATGTAGACAGAAGTGCCTTTTACAGAATTATGTTTTGGATAGAACACTTTAGTTCCTGTATGTAATCTTAGGTGAATGATTTTTTTGCTTTAGTTAGTGTTTCTTTTCTCAGTAAAATGAAGGTGTTGTGTTGGATTAAAGGTTTTGTGTGTGTGTGGTAAAAAATACATAAAGTAATATATCATTTTGACCATTTAAAAATGTACAGTTCATGGGCCTCCCTGGTGGCGCAGCGGTTGAGAGTCCGCCTGCCGATGCAGGGGATACAGGTTTGTGCCCCGGTCTGGGAGGATCCCATATGCCGCGGAGCGGCTGGGCCCGTGAGCCATGGCCGCTGGGCCTGCGCATCCGGAGCCTGTGCTCCGCAACGGGAGAGGCCACAACAGTGAGAGGCCCGCATACCGCAAAAAAAAAAAAAAAAAAAATGTACAGTTCAGGGCTTCCCTGGTGGCGCAGTGGTTGACAGTCCGCCTGCCGATGCAGGGGACACGGGTTCGTGCCCTGGTCCAGGAAGATCCCACGTGCCGCAGAGCGTATAGGCCCATGAGCCATGGCTGCTAGGCCTGCGCGTCTGGAGCCTGTGCTCCGCAACGGGAGAGGCCACATCAGGGAGAGGCCCGCGTACCGCAAAAAAAAAAAAAAAAAAAAAAAAAGTACAGTTCAGTGGCATTTAAGTGCATGCCTGTTAAGTAATAACTCCCCATCTCCCCTTCCCCCAGCCCCCGGCAGCCATTGCTTTACTTTGGGTCTCTGAATTTGCCTGTGTTCTAGATACTACCTATAGGAGGAATCCTACAGTATTTGTCCTTTTGTGACTGCCTTATTTCACCTAAAAATCTTTTTTTTGCGGTACGTGGGCCTCTCACTGTTGTGGCCTCTCCCGTTGTGGAGCACAGGCTCCGGACGCGCAGGCTCAGTGGCCACGGCTCACAGGCCCAGTCCCTCCACGGCATGTGGGATCTTCCCGGACCGGGGCACGAACCCGTGTCCTCTGCATCGGCAGGCGGACTCTCAACCAGTGCGCCACCAGGGAAGCCCTCACCTAAAAATCTTAAAGGTTCATTTGTGTTGTAGCATGTGTCAGAATTTCTTTCCTTTTTAAGGAATAATATTGGATTGGAATTATTTTTAATGGCATCATATTCCATTGCATGTCCACACTACCTTTTGTTTTTCCATTCATCCATTGGTGGACACTTGGGCTGCTTCCACCTTTTGGTTATTGTGAATAATGCTGCTGTGAACATGGTCTACAACTGTGTTACTGTTGTAACTGTGTTACAGTCTTGCTTCAGTTCTTTTGGGTATATACCCAGAAGTGGAATTGCTGGATAATATGGTAATTATTTTTAATTTTTTGAGGAACTGCCATACCATATTCTGCAGTGGCTGCACTGTTTTAGCCGTCAGCAGTGTGCAAGGGTTCCAATTTCTCCATATCCTTACTAACACTTATTTTATGGTTTTGTTTTTGTTTTTTTAATAATAGCCATCCTAACAGATGTGAATAGATCAGAGGTTTTTACACTGTGCTCTGATAGACTTTAGGGTTAGGAGTTAAGTGAATCTCCTTGGTGGTTCCCAAACCCCTCTTCCCTGACCCATGCTTTATGTATTGCTCTTCTGTATACATTCTTATGAGGAAGGATTTCATGGCTAAAAAGTGTGAAAGCCACCACACTGATCTTCCTGCTCTAAAAATAGATGATCTTGATCATCTGTAGCTAATAAAGCTGAACAGTAAATACTTTTGCCAATCTCTGACCTTGCAGTAGTTGAGAAATTAAGGTGCCTCACTTTCTCCCTACTATGATAGAGAAGAAACATACGTTGAAGAGAAACCTGAAGAGGAACCTATGCCACATGTCTGTGGTCATCCTTGACCTGGCTCACACACGTGTCCCTCACAGGATGGACGGACACATCCTGTCCGTCAAAGGGGCTGTGTGTGTCTTTGCCCACAGCCCCTTTGAAAAAAGGTACAGGACACGTTGACATGCTGGAGGAAATTAAGCATAAATCTAGTTTTGAAATTACAGAGGTGGTCATATTACACAGTGGTTGCCCTCCAGTTCCCCTTTTGCCTGGCATCTCCACCAGTGCCAGAAAACAGTTGGACTGCTCACAAAATAACAGGCATTTTTGTGGCATTTTTTTCACTTGGTAATTGACTAAAGGCTCCAGTTATTAACTCTTTTTTTCTTCCTATCCTTTTCAAACTAAGAGTGTGATTTTTCATAATTCTAAAATAACTTGGTTTATAAAATTTGTTATAAAGAGTTTCTAGTAGCAAAACCAGTCATGATTTCTTGAGAGCTTATTCCTAAGATAATTTACAAATTGACGCTTTTAAAAGATAGAGCTATTATTCATGCCTTCTTTTCATGAATATTGTGTCCCTTTGTGCTAGGCATTGGGGCAGTTGAAGGTAACATGTGGTTGCTGCTCTTGAATTGCTCACTGTCCAGAGGAAGAAGTACAAGTATGAACAATTAATTGTCATAAAGGCACAGATCACCTGCTTATCATATCTGGGATGTCACCTGATACAGATGAAAGTTTTAGTGGTTTAAATACCTTAAGATATGGCTTTTAGACACTTAAGATATGACATTACATACAAGATATATCTTAGGGTGAGGGAAAAGGAACATTAAAAAAGTACATGTTAAAAAAAGGCATATGTATACATTGCATCACATATATGTATATGAAATTTATATTTACTGGAAGTTTTGGTTGGATTGTAGTTAGGCGTGTGCCAGAACTACCCTGTGTTGGGATCTGTGGCAACAGCTACTTCAGACTCTGAAGAAGTGGATGATACGGCAGCTCTTTTGAAAAGGTCTCTAGGTATTATTTTGAGTCATCATCAAGAGTTGGTGTTGGTCAGCTTTTTCATGTCTGATTTATCTTTTACATCTGGAATTTCTCCTACATACTTATTGGTTTATGACCTTTATTCTGAAATTTGTGAGATTTTTACAGCATGAAATCGTTTATGACCATTTGTTTTTGATTTCTCTGTTGTATTCACATCCTGGGGTTCTGGCTACCGTTACATAACTGAGTGGCCGTTGGTAGCTGGTGGCTCTCACCAGCTCTGCACTCTATTTTCTTTCTGTATTTGGAGTCCTGCAGGAAAGACCTGCTGTATCTGTAAATCAGTAGAGGCACAAAGGAGTGACCACCTCTGCTAGAGGTTGGGAGAGCTTTCATTAAAGGAGAGAGAGCCTCTCTTGGATCATGAAGGACGAGTTGGAGTCCCCCAGGCAACAGTGAGGGAGAGGTGCTTTCTGGTGGAGGGGACCTAAGGGCAGGGTCGTGGAGCCATGAAGCAGCGTGAGGGAGAAGTGTGTGGCTGGAGGAGAGCACGGGCTCAGGTCACTGCGCTCTAGGCACCTGGTATTGAGCAGTTATTTATTGGACAACCACCGTGTGCAAGTGATGAGTGCTAAGGGACACAGGGACCAGATCAATGTCTGCTATCAAGGGATTCAGATCTAAGAGCAGAGATCGTTAGACAAAGATCCACATGACACAGCTGAGTTTGGTGTGAAGCAGCATAACAACAGCAGTAAAAGTCTAGGTCTAAGGTTTCAAAACAGAGGAAAGAAGACATTCATTTGGAAAAAGGCTTCATGGAGAGGGTAGCTTTTGAAATGGGCCTTGAATAGTGGATATAATTTCTTTGGATGTAATTAAGGGTTGAGGTTAAGAAAAAAGTGTTGTCCAGCAAATTGTGACCCTCAGGATAGTGGTAGTATTAATGAAGGTCAAGGAGAATTGGTTTTTAGGGTCAAGGTGTTGACTGTAGCTTAGGACAGAATATGCTGGTTTCATACGTAGCTGGAAGTATGCGAATGATTAAGATGCCAGAAAGAAAGGATATAAAGACAGAGAAAAAGAATACTGACAGCAGAACCTTGAAGGATACCTTTGTTTAAAGGCTGAGAAGATGGAGAGAATTAATATGGCTAAAAGGAACAGATAAGAAATAGAGATAAGAAATTGGAGAGTTTCAAAAAGGATGGTTTAGTTGGCAGTGTGTAGGGCTGTGGAAAAGTAGAATATGGAGCCAAAGAGCAGGCATTGGCTTTAGCACTTAGAAGACCATTGATAAGTTATCTCTACATTCATACCACAGTAGTGGTGGAAGAAGCCTCATCGCTAAGGTTTAGGAATTGCATGGCTCAGGGGGAAAGTGAGAGTGCAAAGTGTAGTGACGAGAGTGACATCTAACAAGCATTGTGCACCTTCTTTGTGCTTGGCATTGGTCTATACACTTTAAATGCTTTAACTTCTTTAATTTTCACAACAATCTTATGAAATGGGCACTGTTGTTTTCCTTATCACAGATCAGGAAATCATAAAGAGGCTGTATAACTTGTCCAAAGTTATGCAGTAAGTGGCTAAGCCAGGGTTTAAACCTAGGAAATCCAGTTCTAGAACTTGCGCTCCACATACCACCGTGCCCCCCCCAGTGATTGAAAGACTTCTGTGGTGAAGCGAAGGCCAGCTTCAGGTGGCTAAGGAAGCTTGTGGGTATCCCCCCTGCTTTTTAAACATTCTTTTTATT
Organism: Mesoplodon densirostris; assembly: GCF_025265405.1. Lineage (NCBI taxonomy): Eukaryota > Metazoa > Chordata > Mammalia > Artiodactyla > Ziphiidae > Mesoplodon > Mesoplodon densirostris. The sequence continues at coordinate 75,320,781 of NC_082661.1, forward strand.
TTTTTAATTAATTAATTAATTAATTGGGTTGTGTTGGGTCTTCATTGCTGCACACGGGCTTTCTCTAGTTGCGTTGAGTGGGGGCTCCTCTTCGTTGCGGTGCTCAGGTTTCTCATTGCAGTGGTTTCTCTTGTTGCGGAGCTTGGGCTTTATGCACGCGGGCTTCAGTAGTTGTGGCTCGCGGGCTTTAGAGCACAGGCTCAGTAGTTGTGGCACACGGGCTTAGTTGCTCTGCGGCATGTGGGATCTTCTCGGACTAGGAATCGAACCCGTGTCCCCTGCATTGGCAGGCAGATTCCTAACCACTGCGCCACCAGGGAAGTCCCTAAACATTCTTTTTAAATGGAGAGAGATCCTAGCCTGTTTGTAAAAATGGAAGGACACAGAAGAGAAAACCTGAAAATGAAAACCAAAAAGGGAACAAGTCGTGAGATCAGAAGATGTAATTTTAAAAGCAAAATAAAGTAATTTACCTTTGGAGTCTGTACCTGGATCCAGCATTAGGCCTTGGACCCTTGCAGAAGGAGGAAGGGGCCTGCCTAGAGTAAAATCGTTAAGCTGTTGTGATATGCTAGGCACAGTCCCTAGTGTATATTAACTCTTTTAATCCTCTCAACAGCTCTGCTGCCCATTTTTATGGGTGAGGAGACAGCCTCTGGGGGTTAAGGAATTTTTCTGTCTCACAGTTGGCAGACCGGCTGTGGAGTCTGGCCCTTGCCCAGCCAAGATAATATGTACATGCCCTGTCTCAGACTGTTCCCCTCAGACCCAGCCATGCCTTTCGGGGTCAGGAACAGCCAGCACGTGAGCTCTGGATACAGGCAGCCCTAGCGTCAAAGCCCCATCACATCCAGACTTTGCTTACTGTTACAGTGCCTCCCCCAAAGGCTGTTGTGCAGACCAAACGGGGTAATTTATGAGCAGTGAAAGTTCTCTGAGAGCAGGGCATTTGTTTTGTTCCTCACCTTGTCTCAGGGCCTGGAGCAGCCGCGACACGGTGTTGAGCCACGAGGAGGCAATAGTACTAAAGGGAACGCACGTAGAGCCCTGCTCAGCATGGGACTCTAAACCGTGCTTGCCCTTCCCCCCAGGGGAGCAAAAGTGCTCACCTCTGAGAGGCCAGAGTTCTTGTCTGTGACCTCTGGTCGTTTGGTGGAAAGCATTTCCTAATAATCTGCATTTTTTCATCCAAACTATTTGACAGCTTCCCCACTGTCCAGATTGTTTGTATACCCCAGTACAGTTACTTGGCTTCCAAGAAAAACAGCACTTCTTGTTCTATTTTTTCTGGTTTTTGCCTTCAAACCCGCGTGTAGCTCAAGCCATGAATGAAGATCTGACTGCTGGCCATGCTTAAGGTTGCATCAGCTTATTGAGCCAGTCTGGGATGAGAGTCATGCAGCTTTCAGGTTGGACATGGATTGCAGGGGGGCAAGGGACAGGCTACCTGCATCCTAACTCTATCCCGGTGGTAGCCTGTTTAGACACACAGCAGTAGGAGAGGAATGTCAACCCCACTTGGAGTAGATGAATAGAATCAAAGAACATTAGACTCATCCTGTGGAAATGTTATCAGGCATCTAATACATACCAGGCAGTGGGCTAGATGTAGTTTGATCATTTACTTATTCAACAAATATACATTGAATGCCCACCATGGACCAGGCACTGGGGTTTGCAAAGATGAATAGGACAGTAAGTTGCCCTCAAGATACTGCCAACCTTGTGTCTCTTGGGTATGTCTGCAAGAAATGATTGCAAGGAACTTGAGCATTAGGTTGGGTTACTCTCTGCAAGTGGGTAGGGTGAAAATAACTGCTTTCTTTGAAATCAGTTGAAGCTGTGCTGTAACGGTAGTTTACTGCTATGCAACCAAGAGCTTCACCATGAGATGGAAAACATTTCAAGAATATAAATTTCTCTTTTTCACTCGTATTTTCTCTACTCAGTCCTAACCGAATCCACTTTGGGTTTTTTTTTGTTTTTTGTTTTTTTGGCTGTGCCACGCAGCTTGCAGGATCTTAGTTTCCTGACCAGGGATTGAACCCAGGCTACGGCAGTGAAAGTGTCAAGTCCTAACCACTGGACCGCCAGGGAACTCCCCACTAACCATATCCACTTTGGGTTTAAACCAGAATCTCCTTCTCTAACTATATTTGTGGAATGACTCTACCATAATATTTCCTTCGTATTTTCTTGAAGCTTTATGAGTTAACCAAGGTAAGAAAAGCTGAAGTAGAAATTATTTAAAGGGATAACCATTTAGAGTATACAATTGTTGCTTTCTTACTACACCAGAAATACCAGTTTAGGCATTTTGGAGAGCCCAAAACTGTAGAAAATTCTCCAGTCAGTTGAGGTAGGGGAAAAAAATGAGCTAAGTTTCTACAAGAGCAGCCTCTTTCAGACCACTGAGGCCCTGTGGGGCTGAAGGAAATTTTGCAGAGTGAGGATGTCATCAGTGACACTGGGAAGATCTGTCTGTCTTCTTTCTCTCTGAGGCTCGGCCCCTCCTTGCACATCCTGTATCTTCTGGTTGAGATGAGAAAGTAAACAGAGGTTTTACACCCTCAGTAACTTTGACATGGGTCATTTGACACGTGCACTTTGCTCTTCTGGAGCATTGCCTAGAGAGCCTTGATTTAATAGCTGGTTTTGGCTCGTGTCTACATACTGTATCATCTCTAGTGTGCTCATTTAGACGCCAGGATGAGCAAGGCAGTGACTGAATTGCCCAGTGTCTCCTTATGGCTGGGGCGGGGGACTGGGAGGGGGAGTGTGGGTGGGCAGCTGGCGGTGTTTATCAGAGGACTTTGGATAGGAGTGGAAAGTCAGCATTTAGGCTGAAAATGCTTTTTGGCCAGGGTTTTTCCCAGTTGAATTTTAGTGTTTTTGTAAGTCTCTCTTGGTTCACTTGAATTTTTGAGGGTTGCTTCCTCTCTAGGTTTGGTTCTGCTTGCAATTTAAAAAAAGTAATCATAAGGATAGCGTTATGGCTTATCTGCCACATAACCAAAAATGCCCTGTGACTGTCACAAACACGATTATAATAACCCTGAAAGAGGCTTTCTAGAGAGATGGCATGATACCACCTCCTTCACTTATTCTGCTCCACCTCTTTAAGGTTAATACCTTGTTCCTTGGGAAGATGGCTCATTCCAGGTGTACTCTTCTTACCCAGCTTTCTGAGATCTGTTGCCTGACAGAATTCTTCACCATGTGGTTTTTATTTTCTTTGACATCCTACATATGGAACTTTGTATTGTTGAGTGGTTTTTTTTCCTTCATGTTTTCTCAGTGGGATTATAAAGTTTTAAAGCAGAAAGACACTGCCTTTGCTGTCTTCTTTTTTTTTTTTTTTTTGGTCACCAATTGCAGCTTCCGGGATATTAGTTCCCCGACCAGGGATCAAACCAGTGTCCCCTGCAGTGGAAGCGTGGAGTCCTAACCACTGAACCACTAGGGAAGCCCCTTGCTGTCTTTCTTTGTCTCTGTTCCCTTCAGCTTTGGCACTGTCTTCTTCCAAATGTACTTCAATTTTCCTCCCCAACCCCTTGAGGAGCAGAAAAGCCCGAGTGATGCTGGAGGTGAAGTGCGGGAGAGTGGACTGGGACCTGGGCAAAAGGGGGAACCTGAGGAATCCTGTCTGGCCTATTGAAAGGATGACCTAGGTCAGAGGTTAAGAGGAACAAGGTGAAAACCACTTGTGTTATTCCAGAGGAACTGTCAGACAGAGGAACCAGGACAAAAAGGGAAGGTCCCCAAGCCAGCACCTCTGCTTGCCCCACCTTGCAGACGAGGTGCCCGACCAGTGGCCATCACACCTCCCTTCAGCTGTTGCTCCCCAGTGCTGCCTGCCTCAAAGCAGTTCAGTTTCATCACCAGCTGCATCTGGAATTTGAGATTTATTTTCTTAGTTTTCTGTGTCAGGGTTCCTCACCAAATTCCCCCCACTTCTCCAGGTTTGGTGATTTACTTACAGGACCAGCATAGAGTCATCACCGTGGCTATAACTTATTACAGGAAAAGGATATAGAACAGAATCAGCAAAAGGAAAAGGCGTGTGGGGCAAAGTCTAGAGGAAATCAGGTGCCAGCTTCTCAAGTCCTCTCCCAGTGAAGTCACACAGGACACACTTAATGCCTCTAGCAGCAAGTTGTGACAGCACATGTGAAATGTTGTCTACTAGGGATGCTCATTAGAGACCCAGAGCCCAGGATTTTTATTGGGGCTGGTCACATAGGCACCCTCTTCCTGGCAAGCACCAGAATTTCAGACTCTCAGAAGGAAAGCAGTTGTGAGTGTAAACCATATTGCACAGTTTAGATACTACGAGCAGGAACCTCTCCAAATGTACGTTTCCAGACACCAGCCAAGAGCCTTTCTAAAGATAACAGTCTCACAGTGTGGTCTTTCCTGCACAGTTTCTAAATTTGCTCTTGCTTTTTTAGTTTGAATTTATTGAATTGGAGGTTCAGATTTGTGTCCAGTGATTTGAGGTGTTGGCAAGATGGGCCTTGGTCTGTTGTTACTTAGGGAGAAACCTGGTCTGGACTGATGGGTGTTTAGCTTTCGGGGTGTTATTTTATTTTGACCTGCTGCTGCCTGCAGCCTGTGTTTGTGCCGACAGAGCAAGTTTGCTTCTTTCCTCTGTTTTTTTATCAAGATAACCCATTCCGTTACCCCCATTGCCCTGCTGTGGTTGTCAGACCTTCCGGTCCTGGCAGTGTTTCCTTTTCTCGGTTCCAGTCTCTGGGGCGTTGGCGGTGCTTATGCGGCCTACAGGCCCCACAGGTTCAGACTCGCAGTCCTAAGTGCAGCGTTCTCAGGGAGACGCTGTTTTTTTTTTTTTTTTTTTTTTTTTTTTTTTTTTTTTTTTTGCTGTATGCGGGCCTCTCACTGCTGTGGCCTCTCCCGTTGCGGAGCACAGGCTCCGGACACATAGGCCCCGCGGCCATGGCTCGCGGGCCCAGCCGCTCCGCGGCATGTGGGATCCTCCGGGATCGGGGCACGAACCCGTGTCCCCTGCACCGGCAGGCGGACTCCCAACCACTGCGCCACCAGGGAGGCCCGAGACGCTGTTTTTAATTAACGTCCATCTAAAACCTGTCCTGTCGTTTTTAGAAGTGTTCCTTGGAAATCTTTCTTTGGGATATGAACCTTTTTTTCTTTGTGTTTTGCTCTTCTGTTTCTGTTTCTTTTGCTCTTTGGTTTTCAACTTTGAGTTTTTAGTTGCCTGGTTTCCAGAATCACATCATGACGGTGGTTTAGAACTACTCTTTACTGTCATCTCTGGGCAGGTTTGTTTCTGCTAACCTACCCCTCTTTCACGTACCACTGGTCCACAGACGTTCCAAAGCCAGTGGTTCTGTGGGGTCTCTCCAGACCCTGAGAGGCATCTCAGTTGTGCTGTTATCTTGCATCACTGATGTTTGTTTTAGGCCATGTGTGTCCTATTACTTATGGCTTGAACTGAGCATAACACCTACCTGTAATATGAAATAAAAAATGTATCTACCTTTTCCACAGTTTTTGCCAGAGCTATTGGCAAACTGTGATGAAGTAGGTAGGGCTTGACTTGTCATTGATTGTGACTAAACTAGGCTGGCTCCATGCGAACTTGGGGCAGCTTCACTAAACGTACCCTCAGGATTTAACCAAGATGGGCAAGGGGACGGGAGGGGAATTTTCCTTTTAAATTGGTTGATGACAAGACGTAGTTTCCTAGGAGTCTTGTCACTAATTAGCCCTTGGGGACATGAGTCTTTTTGCCACCATTGTTAAAATCTTACCCATTGTTGACTTAAGGACTGCAGTGGAGATGAGCCACGGGTCAATCTGCACAAGCTGGGCCAGCTCTAAGGAAGCAAGGTGGTTGGGGAGGGAGTAGGTGCTCTGTGAATGGGCTGTTGAACACTTGGGATAGGACTGATGCAACTGAGGAGCTGAGTTTTTAATTTTACTTAATTTCAGTTAATTTAAATAGTCCTGTGTGGCTAGTGGCTTCTGTGTTGGACAGCGCAGCCCGGGGTAGTGGTTACAGTGTGGCCTTCAGAACCTTGATTCAGATCCCAGCTCTGCGGCCTACCTATTGTGTGACTGTGGGCATATTTTTTAACCGTGTAAGGTTGTTTGGAGAATTGTCATCGTGTTAAGGGTTTAGAGCAGTGCCTGGGAAGAAGTAAGAAGTGTGTGTTTAATTACTGTTGGCTTATGTTTATTCGATATTTTGAGTAGAATGGTGTTAGAGTTCATGTAGAATATGAAACTTTACTGTTTCTTTTTTTTTGTTTGTTTTGAGCCACACCACATGGCTTGCAGGATCTTAGTTCCCCAACCAGGGATTGAACTTGCACCCCAGTGGTGAAAGCGCCAAGTACTAACCACTGGACCGCCAGGGAATTCCCATCTACTGTTTTTTTTTTTTTTTAACTTTTATGTTTTCTTGCTTTTTTTTTTTTTGCTCCAGGTTGCTGCAGCAACTGGCCACACAGTAGTGTTGGTGGACCAAACAGAGGACATCCTGGCAAAATCTAGAAAGGGAATTGAGGAAAGCCTTCGGAAAGTGGCCAAGAAGAAGTTTGCAGAAAACCCCAAGGTAATTTCTTGTCATCAGCGTCCTCAAGACCAGTCCTCTGACCACTTCACATTTGTGAGGGGGTTCTGGCCTTTGCTTGCTTTTTCAATTTGTTGGAATTGAAACTTTAGGCCAGTATAATAACATAATCACTAAATATTCCATGAGAAATATTGGGGTTAAATAAAATTAATTTTACCTGTTTCCTTTTGCTTGTTAAAATGCAACCAGTAGAAATTTTAAATCACCTATCATCTTGCATTATATTTCTGTTGAACAGCTCTGATAGTTGTTTATTTCTTGATGACTTTGGATGCCTTTAGCTGATTGTGACCATTTTGAATCCTCATGGGCAAATTACATTTTGAAGTAAAATGGCAGCTGATAGGGGCGCTGTCTGTTTCTGCCCTAACTGAGGTCTCTTTGTGGAAACCTGGAGGCACAAATGAGGAAAAGACAGGACTGTGAGCTCTTTCAGAGCAGAGACTGTGTCTGGCGTGCTTTTGAACCACCCGTTGCCGGCACGTGATGGGCGATCATTATTTGACGAGCGACTGCTGAGTTCAGCTTTCTTACTCCTTGCTCCTGCCCTTACTCAGCTCTTCCCTGCCTCCTACTAGAGGGATATAGTCAGCACCACCTCTCAGACTCATGGATGGGGCTGAGCTCAGCCTTTACCCTTTTCTGGAAGACAAATTACAGGCTTCCAAGAAGCCCGTCATGGAACAGTACATGGCTGGCTGGCTTTTCTCTCGGAACAAATAGAACAGGTCAACACAGGTGCTGTGAACAAACAGTTTAGTAACTGGAGCAGAGCCGACTAAGAGCTTGAAAGATTATGACTGACACACGACAGTGTGCTGACCCGCAGTTGGGATTGTTCCCAGGCTGATTCTTGCCCTGGTGTCCAGAAGTATACTGAGATGCTGTCTGCCCTAAGAAGAAACGTAGGGAGTTTTATTTCTCAGAATTTCAGGACACATTCAAGTTGTGTCTGGGGTATCCTCGCCCTCCTCTCTCCTCTCGCCTTAGCAGCAAGTCACACACCATTTTCCAGTGAGCCCAGTGACTGTTCTCTTCTTACTCCACTGCATTAGGCTGGCGATGAGTTCATGGAGAAGACCCTGAGCAGCATACTGACCAGCATGGACGCAGCATCCGTGGTCCACAGCACAGACCTGGTGGTGGAGGCCATCGTAGAGAATCTGAAGGTGAAGAGCGAGCTCTTCAAGAGGCTGGACAAGTTTGCTGCCGAGTACGTGATCTCTGGGAGATCTTGTAGGGTCTGGGGGCTTCCTCCTGGGCGCTTGGGCTTTTCTCCTGGGAAGGAGTCTTCTGGCACTAAGACTTTTTATTACCCTACAGCTGTTTCCAGAAGATCTGACACTGTTTCCTTTGTTCTCCATCCTCCACCCCCAATTTGCTTCCCGAGGCTTGGGCTGCCCTGATCTGATCCTTGTCCCCAAATTAGAGTGGAATTTCCCATGTGAAATGGAGGGTCCATCCAGGGACAGGCCTTCATCTCTTGCAGCATCTTTGTCATGGGCCCTCCTCCAGGCCAGAGGATGGAGGCACTCGGACATGTCCTTAAATGTCTGCTGAGCCACCTCAGAGCAATTTGGTGTGTCCCCTCTTTTGGGTGGAACCAACAGAATGATGTAATTGAAGGGAATGCTTCTCTGTCTACACAGTTTTCTAGGACCCTCCTGCTTTGAGCTTTCTGTGGGTTAAATCACAACACTCTTGGGAGCCTTTAAGGAGCACTGAGTTCTTACCCAGCTTCCTGGCAAAGGGTGGGAGAGGAGAGCCAGCCTCATGCAGGTCAGGCACAGGGCTGCTGGGCTCAGGACTGTCTGTGCAGTGTCAGCAAGCTGTACACATGTGCAGCTCTAGTTCTGCATGTGGCTCTTGGTGATAGTGACACCTGATGTATTCATTCATGCTCTTCTTGTGGTTTGCCTGGGCACGCTTCACCCTTCTTGGTTGGGACTCAAAGTCAAATAAGATTATATGACAACAGTAATTCTTAGGCAGCTACCATTGAGCACTGGCTAAAGAGAAACACTTGCATACCAGCCTGCTGGGTTGTCAGCCCTTAGAGCTCTATGGTCTGGTGGCCAGAGAGGCCCTGCCCTGACAAAGAGAAGAGGCCTGTCTTTCTGTCACCTGTGTGTCACGCTGCTGACCAGTATGCTCATGTGCTTTACACGGGCATTTAGGGGCTGCAGCACCATCTACAGAAGCAGAAGGCTGTCTTGGTAGGGGTGTTGACTCGCAGGTCAGCGGGGAGCCCTCTGAGTCAGTAAAACACCCACCCCCAGAAAAGGGAGTATTGTCAAGCAGTTTGGTCTTTATTGGAATGTTGGTCATTCCCTCGTGACAGTGACGGGTCTGACTGCCCTCTTTTGTCAGCGTCCAGTAAGGGAAGGACTGTTAGGGGAAAGTCAGGTGGCCTGGGGCCTCGTGCCAGGCCCCCCCCCCGCCACTTCCCTCTCTGACCTTGGACAGTCATGAACCCCCTCTGGCCCTCAGTTTTATCGTCTGTAATTTGAGTTCAGGAGTTAGGGGTAAATAATTTCCAAGACCTTCCCAGTTCTAACTCTAAGACTAGTTGCCCTGTCCGTGAAATAGGGGTAGTGGTACCTATTGCACAGGGTTGTTTGGGAAACTCGTGTAACTCAGCTCACATTTCCGGAGAGCTGCCGTATGTCAGGCACTGTACTAGCCTCTTTCACCTAAGTTTATGTCATAAAACAGATGTGACACATGACAGGACCCGTAGTAGGCACACCATAGATGTGACTTTGCTTCTGGCCCCAGCCATCCTTCTCCACACTCTCGTTTTCATTTTAGATCACTGCCTTTATTGAATGTTTGCTGAATTGTTGTTGTTGTGTTTTTTTTTATTGATAAAACAGCTTGATTGAGATACTTTACTGCTTAGTTTTGCAGTTAGATATTTAAAATGGGAGACGAAAATATATTCTAGTGATAAAGTTCCACTTGGAAGCCCTGATAAAACAGTTGCATCCTGGAAGAGAACACAAATTCCCTAGCTGCAGTATAAGACGTGCAGATGAAAAGCTTCCCTAAGGCCCATGGCCCACCCCAGCTGAGTCCTGGCTCCCCACTTTTGACAAAGCATGGGCTCTCCTCCACCACATTCCACCACCCCCTCTAGGCTTCTTCACACCTGGCGGTGTTTCCAGTGACCATCATGCTTGTGCTGTTGATTTTCTGTTAGTGCATTTAAGAGGAAAGGTTTTTGGTACGTGAATATCAGAAAGGGAAAAACAAAAGATGGTCCTAGAGAGTCAAGTGTTTCAAGGAAAATGTGAGAGTGCGCTTTTTTGTGGAAGATAATAAGTACATACATCGTGTTTGTGTTGAATGAAGGCAGTGTGAGACACTGTTAGTAGCAGAGCCAGCCTGGCCGATTGGGAGAGGTGGCGGTGGAGGTCTGTGGGCAGGAGACATCTTTCTCCTTCTGGTAATATGTCTGCTGGGAGTGTCCTGGGTTGGAGACACTCGGCACTGGGCCCTGATGTACAGTCTTCCTTCTGTATCTGTCGGGGTTGGTTCCAGGACCCCCTGTGAATACCAAAATCTGAGGATGCTCGAGTCCCTTACATAAAGTGGTGTAGTATTTGCATGTAATCTACGCAATCCCCCATATACTTTAAATCATCTCTAGATTACTTATAATATCTAATACAATGTAAATGCTATGTAGACTTCCCTGGCAGTCCAGTGGTTAAGACTTTGCCTTCCAGTACAGGGGGTGCAGGTTCAATCCCTGGTCAGGGAGCTAAGATCCCACATGCCTCGCGGACCAAAAAAAACATGAACAGCAGAAGCAATATTGTAATAAATTCAGTAAAGACTTTAAAAAAGAATGGTCCACATCAATGTAAATGCTATGTAAATCACATAGCAAGTCCAAGTTTTGCTTTTTGGAATTTTTTTTTTGGGGGAATATTTTTCCGGGTTGGCGGAACCTGTGGATCCTGAGGGCCGAATGTAACTTCATTGTTTGACGAAACGTGCTCTCCAGTCAGTGTGCCTTTGTTTCCCCTTTTTGCAGATGAGTTGCCCTTCATATGTCCTATAAAAAGATGCCACACTCATCAAAGATGAGTGTGTAACCCTCACCTTTGAGATAGCCCTTTCTTTTCTTAAGGGGGGTGTGGAACCCCTGCTAGCACAGCCTTGGGTTGTGGAGACCCTGCGGCTGTGCTTCAGGGCATGTCAGCCACTCCTTGTTACTGCAGAGGGTCTCTTTGCCTTCTGTGATGGGGGATGGTTTATATTATGTGACAGGATAATTTATATTATTTTCCCCAGACCAAAAAGCAAGAAACTTTGAAAACTAGAATTTTAAACCTTAAAAAAAGTCTTTTTTTTTTAAAGGACAAGCCCCTCTAGCTGGCCTTTAAGTTGGCCACTTAGAAGTTGTTTGAGAAAGGTCAGTGTTCTTGTGCCGTAAAAGTGAAATGCTGTTTATGTCAGAGAGTGTTCTGCCTATGCTTTCCTCTAAGAGTTTTATAGTGTCCAGTCTTACATTTAGGTCTTTAATCCATTTTGAGTTTATTTTTGTGTATGGTGTTAGGGTGTATTCTAATTTCATTGTTTTTTTTTTTTTTGCAGTCATTTTTGTGTGCTTTTATTTATTTATTTTTAATGGAATAGATTGAGAATCTGCTTTTTTTGTGGTTTTTTTATATACAGCAGGTTCTTATTATCTATTTTTTTAATAGCATCTTGCTTTATATTGATTTCTTTATAATTTTCTTTTTTTTAATTTTATTTATTTTTTTACAGCAGGTTCTTATTAGTCATCCGTTTTATACACATCAGTGTATACATGTCAATCCCAATCTCCCAATTCATCACACCACCACCACCACCACCCCGCCACTTTCCCCACTTGGTGTCCCTACGTTTGTTCTCTACATCTGTGTCTCTATTTCTGCCTTGCAAACCGGTTCATCTGTACCATTTTTCTAGATTCCACATATACGTGTTAATATACAATATTTGTTTTTCTCTTTCTGACTCACTTCACTCTATATGACAGTCTCTGGGTCCATCCACGTCTCTACAGATGACCCAGTTTCATTCCTTTTTACGGCTGAGTAATATGCCATTGTATGTACCACATCATCTTTATCCATTTGTCTGTCGATGGGCATATAGGTTGCTTCCATGACTTGGCTATTGTAAATAGTGCTGCAGTGAACATTGGGGTGCATGTGTCTTTTTGAATTATGGTTTTCTCTGGGTATATATATGCCCAGTAGTGGGATTGCTGGGGTGTGGTCTAATTTCATTCTTTTACATGTAGCTGTCCAGTTTTCCCAGCACCACTTATTAAAGAGACTGTCTTTTCTCCATTGTATATTCTTGCATCCTTTGTCATAGATTACGTGACCACAGATACATGAGTTTATCTTTGGACTTTCTATCCTGTTCCGTTGGTCTGTAAATCACAGCAACATCTTTTTCAATCCACCTACTAGAGTAATGAAAATAAAAATGAAAATAAACAAATGGGACCCGATTAAACTTAAAAGCTTTTTTTTTACACAGCAAAGGAAACCGTAAACAAAATGAAAAGACAACCCTCAGAATGGGAAAAAATATTTGCAAATGAAGCAACCGACAAGGGATTAATCTCCAAAATATACAAACAGCTCATGCAGCTCAATATCAAAAAAAAGCCAACCCAGTCAAAAAATGGGTGGAAGATCTAAGTAGACATTTCTCCAAAGAAGACGTAGATGGTTAAAAAGCACATGAAAAGATGCTCAACATCACTAATTATTAGAGAATTGCAAATCAAAACTACAATGAGGTATCACCTCACACAGGTCAGAAGGACCATCATCAAAAAAATCCACAAACAACAAATGCTCAAGAGGGTGTGGGGAAAAGGGAACCCTCCTACATTGTTGGTGGGAATGTACACTGGTACAGCCACTATGGAGAAGAGTATGGAGGTTCCTTAAAAAACTAAAAATAGAACTACCATATGATCCAGCAATCCCACTCCTGGCCATATATCCAGAGAAAACCTTAATTCAAAAAGATACATGCACCCCAGTGTTCATTGCAGCACTATTTACAATAGCCAGCACATGGAAGCAACCTGAATGCCCATCAACAGAGGAATGGATAAAGAAGATGTGGTACATATATACAATGGAATATTACTGCCATAAAAAAGGATGAAATAATGCCATTTGCAACAACATGGATGGACCTAGAAATTGTCATACTGAGTGAAGTCAGACGGAGAAAGACAAATATGATATCACTTATATGTGGAATCTAAAAAAAGGCTACAAATGAACTTATCTACAAAACAGAAATAGAGTTACAGATGTAGAAAATACACTTATGGTTATGGGGTGGGGGAGTAAGGGGTGGGGAGGGATAAATTGGAAGATTGGGACTGACACATACACACTGCTATATATAAAATAGATAACTAATAAGGACCTACTGTGTAGCACTGGGAACTCTACTCAGTACTCTGTAATGGCCTATATGGGAAAAGAATCTAAAAGAGTGGGTATACATATATGTATGACTGATTTACTTTGCTGTGCACCTGAAACTAGCACAACATTGTAAACTAACTATACCACAACAAAAATTAAAAAAAAAAAAAGTGAAGTGCTTTCCTGGGCTGAGCACACGAAGGGTCTTCCTTCAGCCTCTGGTAGCCACCACCTAGCACACCAGCTGCTTTCACCTCACTCTTCTCTCCTCTTCCCAAATTACTAGTTTCTTCTCCCTTCCCTTCTCCTTCCCACTTGCCCCTAATTTCAGGCAGATTGTAGTATTGCCTTTTGAGCAAGCAGGAACCCCCCAATCTGGTCGTAAGGAACCACTCCCCTTCCTGCGCCGTGACCAGGCCCTGTGGTTGTAGTTAGCATTAGGCCATTTTGTGTACATTTATCCACGAGGTGGTGCTGTAGGAAAGCTGGTAAGTCTTGCCCGTCTCTTTAAATATTTGCCTGTCATGCCTTTGGCACCCCACTTCCCTGAGGTCTTAAAAATTAAATTGGGTTTGTCAGTATGGATTTTTTAAATGAATAATTTAATATTTTATATACTCAAAAGAAGATGGTACTGCTTTTTTAAGGAGATTTTATAATAATAAGAATGCCTTGAACTACATTTATCATGTGTATACGTGTATCCTTCCTTCCCCAAGTCTACTAGTGTAACCTTAAAACTTCTTCTGGACCATGTTGGTTTTTTTCTGTTTTCATTTTAATTCCCAGTCAATGGAAAAGTAAAGCTTTTCACTTGAGGGGAAAAGATCGTAGTTCATATTTATGTCAGATGTTTCTTGTTAAGGATTCAGGTGCTTCTTCACAGTTTTTTTGCTTATTTTGAGTGTCTCATGCATCCTGTTTCTCCTTAGTCTTTTTGTTCACTTGGAGTTTCATCTTGTGACTGACGTTGCCTCCTTTTGTTTCTCACATGCTGTGTGAATTAAATAATGCAAGTAGCCAGGAGAAATTTTGCTCCCTAAAATTAAGGAAGCATTGGTAAAGACTAAGTAGGCTTTTGGAACAGGTAGCTTTTGAATTTAAAATGTCAAAATTTAAATGAAACAGGTCACTTGATTTCAGCCTCTTGTGTGAAGCTGTGTCTTTTCCCTGACTTCCTCTAGGGTCAGGAAAGGACAGGACCTGGGCAGTAAGCAGTCACCTTGTGTGTTGCACCTGAGAGGAGTCCTGACTGTTTCCAAAGATGGGACTCATTCCAATACTCCACTGTCTTTCTCTCCACAGACACACAATCTTTGCCAGCAACACTTCCTCTTTGCAGATCACAAGCATAGCCAATGCCACCACCAGACAGGACCGATTTGCCGGGCTCCATTTCTTCAACCCAGTGCCCCTGATGAAACTTGTGGAGGTCAGTGGGTGTCTACTTGTGCGTGCGTGCTTTTGCTCTGCCAGCCCTCAGGCCTGCTTCTGTGAGTCGCACCCTCCCTGCCACTGGGGATTGCACTGGATAGATTTTAGTGGCAGGGTGGAGGGTTGTCCTTCTGCTTGGATTCCTCTGGCCAGACTCTCCTTTCAGAGCCAAAGGAAGAAACGGCACCTAATATCTAGGAAGGCCCCTGTGCTTTGTTTCTTTGCAGCCCTGTGTTCTGACCAGTGATGTCCAGGAGGGCTGTTAACTTTGTGGAATGTCACTTACTTGTTTGTGCCATAGCTGATGGGAGGTGTAGAGAGAGGCATCAGAGTGGGAAGGCAGCACTAAAGACCACTAGCTTGATGAGACCACGGAGGGGAGAGCCACCCATGTTCATATTGTCTTGTCCAGGTCAGTTTGTCTATGCTGGATGTGGAATTCTGTTAGAAGCCTGGTTTCCCACAGGAGCCGCTGTAATATGCCCTGACCACTGTTCCCGGGGTGAATTCTGCTCCAGGTAACAGGGCCTTGATATTGTCACCAGGGGAGGCACAGCTCCCGTGTGTTGTGATCAGAGCTATTAAAGCAGCTAGTGGGAAGCAGCCGCATTGCACAGGGAGATCAGCTCGGTGCTCTGTGACCTCCTAGAGGGGTGGAATAGGGAGGGTGGGAGGGAGGGGCTATGGGGATATATGTATATGTATAGCTGATTCACCTTGTTATAAAGCAGAAACTAGCACACCCTTGTAAAGCAATTACACTCCAATAAAGGTGTTGAAAAAAAATTAAAAAGCAGCTTCCAGTAGCCTTGAACCTCCCGACCTCAAACCTGGGAGGTGGAGGAAAGTGGCCAGGGAGGGCTGCCAGCGATCCTGTTTGGGCTGCTTCTACTTGCTTGCTTGGAGTCTTAGGTACCAGGGAGGTGGAGTCACTGTAGATAATTTGCACCTGAAATGTGGCAACTTGCCATTAATAGGGGGGCTCATTACAGGGTCTGAGGAGCAGCTGCTATTAAAGTAGCATTTGTGCTGAGGCTGCGGAGCGTGGGGCTGTGGATCCAGGCAGGCCTCCGGAGACGGCCGGCGCTCCCGGGGCACGCGGCTGAGTCTTCTTCTCCACTGCTGCCTTCTCCTCCAGGCCCCTTCGCCTCCCGTGTCCCCTCCCCCCACAATATAAGCATTAGCGTGTAGTTTAAGGGTGACTACGTTTTGTTACAGTTCTCTTTCTTCTTTCAAGGACAACTCTGACCCATCTTTTGATAGGGATTATCTGTTCCACTAACATTGCTTCTTAGTTTCTTCCAGTTTACTGCCAACCCCTAAGGTTGTTTTTGAAGAAGTTAAGGAATGAAAGGGAGGGGCACAGGAAATAGAAGAAACAGCATTTCTCCTTATGCAGAAAAGAGCAAGGAAGTGGAATGGAATTTTCAGCATTTCAGTACTTAGGGACTAATTACTTCTTTGTTTACCATATCATGCACATAATGTGTTTCGAAGATACAGACAAATTTTGTAGATTTACTTCAAACTCTAATACTGTTTACAACTGCATTTATCTGATAATGTCCATCTGTGTCTTTGGAAATATGGCACCTTGATTGTTAACAGTTAATGCTTGGCAAGTGTTAACATTTTCTAGAAAGTGTTTTCCAAAAGTGCTCTTCTTTATGCAACTTTTATTCTTTAACTTGAGCATTCATGTATGTGTTGCTGGTGGTAAGCACCACAATGGACCATAAGTTGAGTGGCTCTTCTTTATTTGGGGCTGGGCTCAATTTATGTGTGTTTATGTGTATTTTTTCAGACCCTGTGTTGGAACAGAATATATGTAGCATATTGCTATTTGTTGAACGAATGAGTAAATATGCATCCCTCCTGTTAAAAAAAAAAAAAAACTATAGTATTGACTCCTTTAAGCCAACAAATTATTTTTTAAAACTCCATAATTAGCAGCCCATGTCCCAGCTCAGTCTATATGGTTCTGATGGAGGTGGTTTTATACCTCCTCTTGAATAATTCTCTTATTGCTGTTTGATTTGTGATGGCTGCAGAGCAGTTTCTGGCCCATCTCATCCCATTCGTCAACCCCATCTTCCTGGTGCTTTTTTCTGTTTCCACTCATTTACTTCCCTTAGTGCCATAACGTAGCCCCACACCCCAAGCTGTGATCACGTTAAAACATGAATGATAATGATTCTCTTCATTTATATAGAGCTTTTCATCCTGCACAGACACTAGCTCATTACACCATATAGCCCTCTTAGAAGAGGGAGGATGTGTCAGATATCATCATCCCAATTTCATATAAGAAAGGTGAGGCACAGAGGGTTGATTTGACTTGCCTAGGCTCAAATAAAGGGTCTGATGTAGGAGCCACGCCTGTTTGCTTTGACTCTGGTTGAAGGCCCTTAACTGGCATTTAAATTGTATATTTAATTTATATATATTTTTACGTTTAAATTCATCTGGGTCTCTCTCCATTTGCTGAAATCTAATTGCTGACAACGCCTGAGAGTTGACTGCCAGGTGTGGCCCTTGGTGCTGACTTCTGTAGAGCCCAGCAGCCACTGTGAGCAGGGTAGCAGTCAAACTCTGGCAGCGCACCTCATAGAGAAGGTCAGGAAGACGGCCAGGAGCCTTCCTGAGGCGCCTGGCAGGTGGCAGGTGGCAGGCCCCAGCCATTGGCTGGTGTTTGCTGGTTATGAAAGCCTTCCTCTGGGATGTGCCTGTTCTGAGGCAAAGGGAGCTGTTGGGCTTGGGGGCATCTGTGTGGGAGAGGGCGCAGTAATGGGGGGATTACTCCTCTCAGAGTCCACGGGACCTGGGTGGCCTGAGTGCACCTCTCTTTTCCTGAGGCTCCTTCTCATCTGTATGCTACGAGAAGGTGTGACTTCATGCAGAGTACTTTAAGGGCAGTTGTTACACTCTAGTAGACTTCCAGTTACCTCCCTGAAATAATTAACAGTAGCAAGTAAAACCCTAATAAAAGCCAGCATTTACTGAGCACTTGAGCCCTTGTAGGAGCTGCCCTTAATGCTTTACTTCCTAATCTAATTCCATTCTCACCTTAATTCCTTGAGGCAGGTAGAGTGATTTCAATGTCATTTCAATTTCAAGAAACATTCCCAGGGTCACAGAGCCAGTAAGTGGTGTGATTGGTATTTGAACCCAGGTCTGTCTCAGTGACAAAGCCTGTAGAACTCTCCTGCGTGTGCATGCACACACACACACACACACACACACCTATATATATTTTTTAATTAATTTATTTTGTTTATTTATTTATTATTTTTGGCTGCGTTGGGTCTTCATTGCTGCGCGCAGGCTTTCTCTAGTTCGGAGAGCAGGGGCTACTCTTTGTTGTGGTGCGCAGGCTTCTCATTGCGGTGGCTTCTCTTGTTGCGGAGCACGGGCTCTAGGCCTGTGGGCTTCAGCAGTTGCAGCACGCGGGCTCAGTCGTTGTGGCTCACGGGCTCTAGAGTGCAGGCTCAGTAGTTGCGGTGCACGGGCTTAATTGCTCTGCGGCATGTGGGATCTTCCCAGACCAGGGCTCGAACCCGTGTCCCCTATATTGGCAGGCGATTCTTAACCACTGCACCACCAGGGAAGTCCCCACATTTATGTTTTAAGCCTTGATTTTGTGTGTTCTGCAGTAGTCCACTATCTTAAAGTGGACGTTTTGTTTCTGGCTTGAAATCCTTCTAATCTGAAACTAAAATTATTTTTGCCACCTGTGTGGCAATATTTGATCAGTGTTTCCTTGAACTGTTCTATTGAGATTGTTTGCTGACTTTCTGGTTATAACTCTTCTCTGCTTTACATTTCCAGGTCATTAAAACACCAATGACCAGCCAGAAGACCTTTGAATCTCTGGTAGACTTCAGCAAAACGCTGGGAAAGCATCCTGTTGCTTGCAAGGTAAGAGTATGGATAGCTTGGTAAGGGGGGGTGATTTTTCTCAGAACCTGACTTATTCCAGGTAGTATTCTTCCATAGTAGGATGATGTGGGACATGGGCCACTTTTGCTGCAGGCCTGTCCGCAGGCTGTAAAGAGCACGTTGCATCTAGCAGGGAAACCGGACTCCTAAGCTGTGCTCAAGGCCATCAGGTGAATAGTCTGCGATCCAAATGGAGCCACGGCTTCAGCTAAATTGAAAACTCGGATTTCTCTCTGGGTCTTGACTTTTGTCTCTTGATGAGTGCTTGTGTTTCCATCAGTGGTTTTTGTTACCCCATCAGCTTCTGGGCCCTGAGGAACCAGAACCCTGTGTGTCAGGCACAGCCTGGTGGCACATGAATCCCAAACAGAAATCTAGGGCTTCCCTTTTGGAAAGAACACTGCAGGTGATTAGGGAAATGGTGTGAGAGAGGTAGAGCCCACCTCAACCAAGGTAGCAAAAAACGAAGCTGTTTCTCAGTGGAATGTTGCTTATGATTTTGTTTGTGTTGTTTTGTTTTTAAGTAAGAAGTGTGGTGGGTGGAAAGCTTGCCTCAGGCCTTTTTCCCCTTTCTTGAGATACCTGGTATTATATGTACAAGTATCCCCAGGTGCTGTCACCTACTTTGGTTTGATTACCTTCAGTCTCTCCATTTGCTGTAGTTCCTCTTTAGTCCCCCCCAGATTTAGGGACTGCACTTCTTCATGACTTGGCTGTTTTTCTGAAAGGACAATTGTGTCACAGAATTTCCATTACAAATTTTTATAAATATGTTATCTACTTTTTTGACCATAATCTTTTTTATTAAAAAAATTTTTTTAACAATTTTAAAAGGTTACTTTCCATTTACAGTTACTACAAAATATTGGCTATATTCCCCGTATTGTACAGTACATCCTTGAGCCTACCTGATACCCAGTAGTTTGTTTCTCCCATTCTCCCACCCCTGTATTTCCCTGTCCCTACCCCATGGTAACCACTAGTTTGTTCTCTATTACTGTGAGTCTGCTTCTTTTTTGTTCTATTTACTAGTTTGTTGTATTTTTTAGATTCCACATACACGTGATATCATACAGTATTTGTCTTTCTCTGTCTGACTTTGCGTAGCATAATGCCCTCCAAGTTCATCCATGTTGCTGCACATGGCAAAATTTCATTCTTTTTCATGGCTGAGCAGTATTGCATTGTATATATATCACGTCTGCTTAAGCCATTTGTCGTTGATGGGCACTTGGGTTGTTTCCATGTCATGGTTATTGTAAATAGTGCTGCTCTGAATATTGGGGTGCATGTATCTTTTTGAATTAGTGTTTTTGTTTTTTCGGATATATATCCAGGAGTGGAATTGCTGGTTGACTGTAACCTTTTAAATACCATTGTGGTTCTTCTCATACCATAGTTTTGCTTTCTAAAATAGTCTCAAGTTTGAACTCAAACTTCAAATATTGTATTATGTATTAACCCATGAAAACTCAAATTGTTCATGAATCATCTGAATCAGTCATCTGTCGTTGTGGACCCCAATAGTCTTCCACATGCCAGTCCCCCCAGTGGAGGTCTGTAGTGTTCGATTAGGGAATCTCATTTTTTAACACTCATTTTTTTGGTTTAGTTTTATGGTTTTAAATATTTTGGATTAAAAAAAAATCACATTAATAACCAGAGGGTATGGTTGCACTTTTTCGTACCAGTTGATGCTTTGTTTGTGGCAGAAAGTAGTCATTGTGTTAGAAAGGGCATCAGCCTGCAGCAGATGAAAAGCCAGGTATGAAAATGGAGGTGTGGGAACAAGCCAGGGATGGTCTTCAGCAGCACAGTCATTAATTCATGGAGAGTGATGATTCGTTCTTCCATCAGACTGGCCATGGCAGATGCAGGCCTGGGAACTCTGGTCTCATAAAATTGCCCTTGTTACATCTCTTTTTAGGTGATACCTTAGGGCTTTTGGAGAGTCTTTCAGGGTCAGTTATTCAAGCTCTTGCTGAGGCACCCAGACGACAGAAGGCAATCACATAGAACAAGGGTCAGCAAACTTTTCTGTCAAGGGCCAGATAGTAATATTTTAGGGCTTATGGTCTCTGTTGCAACTACTCGATTCTGCTGCATGGACCATACCAGCAGAGAAGTGTGGCTGTGTTCCACTAAAACTTTATTTACAACTGGATTTGGCCTGCAGGATTGTAGCTTACCAACACCCGACACAGAAAAATGGCATGAACATGCCTGAAATGTGTCTTTCTTCCTAGTAAGACTTCACAGGGGAAGTGTGGTGTGAAAAGGTTAAGGCCATGGACTCTGGAGCCAGCCTGCCTGGGTTCACATCCTGGCTTTGGCACTTATTAGATGTGTAACCTTGGGCAAGTCACTTAACCTCTCTGTGCCTCAGTATCCTCTGCCTCACGTAGAGGTAATAATAGTACTTGTCTCACAGGGTTATTATGAGGAATAAATGAATTAATATTTGTAAAGTACTTAGAACAAACAATACCTGGTATATAATAAGTACAGTAAAGTATATTTAATAAATATTTGTGTATGAAAAATGTAAGGTGTATGATTATATAAAATTAAATTGCTTAATTAAAGGACTGTGTCTCTTTACATTCTACCAATATTATGAGAGTATCACTGCATCCTCAACAGCATTGAATATTATAATGGGGAAAAAACCTCTTGCCAGTAATCTTACCGGCAACATGCTATTTTGTTCTAATGAATATTTCTTTAAATATTTTGTGAGTTTTAGCATGTTTTCCTTATTGAGTTCTGGGAGCTCTTTATGTAAATGATTTTAAAACTCCATATATTATATATGGAGAAAATATTTTTCCCAGGCTGCTTTCTGATTTCTAACCTTGTATATGGTGTGCTTCATGTATTCAGGTACCCTGCCCCATTCTGGATTTCTACAATAAACTTTTTGAAATTGAAAAACATTTTTGCCCTAGTTTTTTTTTTTTTTTTTTTGCGCTGCGGTACACGGGCCTCTCACTGTTGTGGCCTCTCCCGCTGCAGAGCACAGGCTCCGGACGCTCAGGCTTAGCGGCCATGGCTCACGGGCCTAGCCTCTCCGCGGCCTGTGGGATCTTCCCGAACCGGGGCATGAACCCGTGTCCCCTGCATCGGCGTGTGGACTCTCAACCACTGTGCCACCAGGGAAGCTCCCTAGTTATTTAAAAAAATTTTTTTTATTAGAGTCTAGTTGATTTACAACGTTGCATTAGTTTCCACTGTACAGCAAAGTGTATCAGTTATACCTATATCCACTTTTTTAGATTTTTTTTCCCATATAGGTCATTACAGAGTATTGAGAAGAGTTCCCTGTGCTATACAGTAGGTCCTTATTAATTACCTATTTTATATATAGTAGTGTGTATTTGTCAGTCCCAGTCTCCCAATTTATCCCCCCACAATTTTCCCCTGGTAACCACAAGTTTGTTTTTTACACTTGTGACTATTTCTGTTTTGTAAATAAGTTCATTTGTACCACTTTTTTAGATTTCACATATAAGCGATATCATGATATTTGTCTTTCTCTGTCTGACTTATTTCACTTGGTATGAGATTCTCTAGGTCCATCCATGGTGCTGCAAATGGCATTATTCTTTTCTTTTTTTCTAGCTGAGTAATATCCCATTGTATTTATGTACCACATCTTCTTTATCCATTCATCCGTCGATGGGCATTTAAGTGCTTCCATGCCCTAGTTATTAAATCGACATGGTTATATTAATATAGTCTTGGTTAAACTGATAAAGCTCTTTTGTGCATCTCTGTATTCCTGGGAGATGGGGTAGGTGTGGTTTCAGCTTGTCCAGAGTGAAAGGAGCTACAAATCCTGTGGCTACGGTGTGCAGTCAGGTGAGTTGGAAGAGTAATGCAGGAGGCTGGGCGTCTTTAATTCAGATGTTTATGGAGTGTCCAGTGTGTGCTTGAAACGGGACACAAGGCCTGGGGCCAGGGTGCAGATTTCTTCCTGCAGGAGGATCACAGCCTTTTGTTAAAAGAGCGGGCTCCATTTACTTAGTGGAAATCAACTTCACATAAATACCACCAAAAAGTTAACCAACCCAGCCTGCCCCACAAGCTTCCCAAAGAGATCAGTAGGTAGAATCCAGACCCCATACTAGGCCTCCAGGAGAGATGGTTAAGCATTTTAATGAGGGGGAAATGAAGAAAGGGTGTGCAGTACAAGGAGTCATCAGGGTAGAGGGTCTTGGGTAGTGAGCTGTGAAAGGCCATCGGTCTGTTAGCATCTGCTTGTTTGCCCCGGCACCTGCCCCCAGCTCCACCTTCCTGTGCTGTGCGCTGGAGCCTGAGAAAATCCTGAGCAGCTGGGAGGTCATGCTCCTACGAGGAGTGTTCAAGATGGACTGTTACTTTCTCTAGACTCCTGAAAGGGATGTGGGAGAGAAGAGGAGTAAGAGGACTACCATTTGAGGGGAGGGCTATATGCACAGCATTTTATGTGTTCTGATTTATCTTCACAACCTGTGAGGTGGAAGTTACTGTTCCCATTTCACAGATGATGAAACTGAGATTCAGAATGATGCAAGGTCAGAGAATATTAGAATTCGAGCCCAGATCTGCCTGCCCCCAAAGCCATGCTCTTTCTAGTGACCCCTCTGCCTTATCTTCCTTTATTTCAGGGTCCGTGCAGTAGGGGCTTCTGGGGTACTATAATTGTTGGATAAATTGTCATGTGAGATAGAAGTGAGACTGTCTTGGTACCTTAAAACATTTTGAAAATGTATAGCTTGATAAATGTGGGTAACAGTCCAGGGTGAGAAGGAGTGATCTGGTGACTTTACAAAAGATAAAATTGATGGAAAATTCATTTGTCTACTGTTTTTCTCTCTCCTCTGACAGGATACTCCTGGGTTTATTGTGAACCGTCTCCTGGTGCCATACCTCATGGAAGCAGTCAGGCTGTATGAACGAGGTAGCTGTCCCGACCCAGGCTGGGTGCAGCGAGTCTGGGAGTTCTCCCGCAGGGTCTGTGGGAAGGGATGGGCCATGAGGAGTAGGGGAGGAGCTTATGTTTTCTGGCTCTGTGGATCAGCCTGCCCCTGGGCCCCCGTGCCTCTGTCACTGTGTTCCCAGGCCCCCCTGGATTCCCTCTGAGGTGGCCCTGGGACAGACCCCCCTCTACAGTCCCAGCCAGAGCAATCATAGGCCAACACAGATTTATATCCTGGATCTCTGGTTAAAGGGTTTATTGCTTAAAATAATAATCATGATGATGATGATGATGTAGATATAAAAATCACAGGGCTAGGAAACCCTTAAAATTCCCTAAGGTTCTAAAATTGTGACAGAAGGGAGATGAGTAACAAGGCTGTTGTGTGACAAGGAATGTTTCTAACAGCCTTGTCCATCCTTACTGAGTGATGTTATGATGCATTTTTTTTAACCTTAAGAATGGTCTGAAATGTTTTTTTCTCAATACTTTGTTGATTGACAAAGAATAATTTTCCCTGTTGCAGAAGTAGACTTGGGACATGGTCCAAGGTTATAAAAATGTCATGTATCCTCCTGCCTACCTTACCTACCGCATTTCTGGAAAGGTAACTATCATGTCTGCTTCAAAGGCAAACAGGCCTTAATAGGACTGGATGAAAAGCAAGTGTAATTGTTTTCAATTACTTCATTTACAAATGCTTGCTCCTGGGAATGTCATTTTTGAAACAAAACATTTATACTAGCTCTTCCAGAGAGATGAAAGCATATTTTCTTCCTCAAAATCTGCTTTAAATATTAAAACTTTTCTCTGTGTTTTATGGAGGCATTTGCCTCACTTTTGCTCCAAGATCAAACCAACACTTCTGTGTTTATCTATCAACAAATATGCCTAATTACACCTCAAAGACAGCATGAAGCATTTTGCCCTACTTTGAAAGGCAGAGGTTTTTTTTGTAATGTGGTGTTTTAGCATATAGCATGTGGGTGATCCACCTCGTAATGGTGTCTTTCTCACTGAATCATGCTGTCACTTTGATATATTTTCAACTGAACCATGTATCTGGTTGTAAGTTGAAAGTCATTTTCTTATCCTCTACTTTCCTCTTACCAGCAGTGGTCCTTTTCTAAACAGATGGAGTCCCTTTAACCTTCACCGTCACTAGCCACCTGGGAGGTGAAATTTGGAGGGGAATCTGACCCCACAGGGGAAGTACCCTTACTTTGCCCTTGGTGGCGCCCTCAGTACCCTGGAGGTGCTGGGGGTCATGTCTGGGTGCTGTTTCCCAGGAAGCCACACTGTGGTCTGGACTCCTCACACCTCAGGCTTCTTACCATGTCCCTTCTGCCACCTCAAGGTTCTGCCCTCATTCAGCCAGCGCAGGGGGTGCTCACATGCACGCCTGCCACCCCGCCTCTGTTAGCCTGCTCTGAGTGGCTGGCGGAACTGCTTCCGTTCTTCTTTGAAACCTGAAGGCATTCTGGATTATCCTCTCTCGCTGCCATGTCTTTTCATTTGTCACTTTGTATTCCTCCCTGTCATCCCAGTCTCCCTGTGCCAGTCAGCCTGCCTTTAGTGAGGCTCCCCCAGGCAGCAAAGGATTTCCCGTTACCTCGGGTCTTTTCCAAACTGGTCTCAAGTATTGTGTCATCCAAGAGGGTGAGGAGACAGTGCATGCAGTGCTGGGCCCTGGGCAGCAGAGTCAAGCCACGAAGGCAGTTCAGCCCAGCCTTTTCCGAACTCATTGTGGAGAATTTCTCTGGATGACCCTGTCTTGGTCAGCTTGGGCTGCTATAAAAAATACAGCAATATAGATTGGGTGGCATATAAACGACAGAAATTTAATTCTCACAGTTCTGGAGGCTAAAGTCCAAATTCAGGGTGCCAGCGTGATTGGGTATCTGGTGCGAGCCCTCTTCTGGTTGTAGACTGCCTCCCATGGCAGAGAGCAGAGAGAGGAAACAGGCTCTCTTATGACTCTGAGAAGAGCTCTGATCCCCTTCATGGGAGCTCTACCCTTGTGACTCTTCTAATCCTAATTCCTACAAGACCCCACCTCCTTATACCATCGCATTGGGGGGTAGTATTTCAACATGAATTTTGGGTCCATTACAAACACTTTTGGTATTCCCGAGGTAAGTGTGCCGCTCAGACAGGTTGGCAGAATGCTGCTTTGAGCGGTAGAGGGTCATCAGAAGGATGTGTGGGGCGTTAGAACAGAGAATCAGCCCCGTCGTTGTCCACTCGGGCCTCCTGGGCAGCTGAGCATCTTTCAGTGCACAGACCCCCAGCAGCGCTTCCGTCAACTGCCTGTGGAGTCTAGCTGCGCTTCACCGCCCCCATCCCTGCTCTCTGGTGCTGTGAGCCTCCTTGCTTCTGTGCCGTGCCTTCCTCCCCAGTGCCCTGCAGCTTCTGTCCTCTCTCCTTCTGTTGCTCTCATCATTCCCACTGTAACTGAGGCCTGATTGGTGAGTTCGGTCACCCTTGCCCCTGGGGGTCCGGGCTCTCTCTGCAGACCTTTGAGCAGGCTGGTGCTTCTAGCAGACAGCTGCCCCCGTCAGATGCCACTGTGACAGGTCAGGGTCCGCTCTGGCAGCGCGGTGGGGCTGCATGGTTAGCTCTTCTCCGGTGACGCCCTGGGAGTGTCCTGAGCCTGTTCCCCAGGCACTTTGTGACATCCTGCTCACACTGTCCCTCCCCCGCCCAAGATGTGTTCAGCGGTTCCATTGTAGCCTACCAAATACGGTGCCCTCGCCAGGGGGTCTTCTTTCTCCTCACCCTCTGCGTTCCTGTCATCACCCCACACCTTACTCCCACCTTCTCACAAGGCCCCACTGGACTGTCCCCAGCGCTCCAGGCTGGATGTGATCTGTGTTGTCGTAACTCTCTGTACACTTTGCTTCTCCTTCGAGGCATGTGCTACTCTCTTCCCTGCCGCACGGCATGTGTCTCTCTTCTCCTACTGTACTCTTGTTTTCTGCGGCAGTATTTGGGTCCCCATCTTCATACCCCGCGAAGTGCTTGTGTAGGACAGGCTTTAGGTAGCTGCTGATGAATAAAGGAATGGTGGCTGCACTGCGGTTCTGATCTCTTTGCTGTGACTCTGGTTTGTTGTTAATGCCAAGAATGGTCGGTAGGTGGTGCTGATGAGCCGGCAGAAGAAGCCTGTTGGGGCAGGTCCCAGGTTCTCAGGCCTGCAGAAGAGCTGGGAGTTCACTGAGGACACCCTTCTTTGCTGTTCAGAGTTGGGGGCTCTTAGCTGGGGGTGGGGGTGGGTCCCATGAGCCTCCTAAGGTTGATGCATAATTTTGTGTATATGTGCATTTTCTTTGGAGAAGGTGTCAGGTTCCGAGTGAAGTGCTTGATTCTAAAGCGTAGGAATTATTGGTCTAAAATTACTATTGGTAAAAATTATTATTGGTTAAAATTATTGGTCTGTACCACGTGTTGTTAACTCCCACTTGGCACACCGGTCTGTATTTTATTTCTCTCTCTTTTCTTTTTGCCTCTTTCACCCTGTGTTACTCAGAACAGAATTTTTAGAATTATACTGACTTTGTAAAGCTTTTTAGATTTTTTTCCATGATGGGCTGTGTCTTCATATTATTTTAGTCAAGTGAGTTTCTGAATCTGGAATTACAGTTTTGACTCTAGGGTTTATTGTCTGTCTTGAATACTGATTTGATTAAATGGCTTTAGGTAAGTTGGAACCATTATGCTATGAGATTTCTGTCCCCAGGGAGCCTATATTCTAATAAGGGGAGACAGCCTGTAGCGAATGGACCAATAGATAACATGTTAGGTTGTGACCAGTAATCCCCGAGAAAGATACAGTCTAGGGGATGGCCGGAGTCCTATCCTGGAGTCCTTGCAGTTGCTAATTTATATGCAGGGAGGAGGGGGAGGCTTTGATGCGGTGACACCTGAGCAGAGGTTCTGCGGATGGTGAGGACAGGCTACAAGTACAGGGAGCATCCTGGGCTGTCGTTCCAGCATTCTGGCCCTGACACCACGGAAACCTCGAAGTCTAATGAAATCCTCTCGGCATAGTCCGCTTATCAGCTGCCGGGTTCTTTCTCACGCCTGCCTTTGCACATGCTGTTCCCGCCCCCTGGAATGCCCTTCCCTGCCCCTCCCAGGACCGCCAGGACCGGGCCTGGGTGGCAGTTGTGGTGAAGTCGTGGCGGTATGAGTAAATCTTTCCGTGTTTGCCCACGCGGCCGTGTGAGTCTTCACGCATCCTCAGCACTTGTTAAGATGAAATGTGTGCTTTACACATCTGAATCCTCCCTGTACTGGGAACACTGGAGTGCTCGTCTTGTTTTTCTTTGTCTCATTCCAAGTCTCTGGTGCCTGATACATAACAGATATAGACAAAAGTTGAATGAATGAATGAGGCTGCCTGATAAAGCTAATGTGTATGTGATCATTTTTGCTCTCTTATGGCCTGAATCTCAAATCATGGTTCTCAGGATCCTCTGGTTGACTCATCAGTGGAGTACTGATAATGTCTCCCCTAAGAAATAATTGGTTGGTATTTTAATCATCTTGAACTGCCTTGAAATCCTTTGGCATTACCTTAGTACTTCATACGCTTTTAAAAATAGAGTCTTTATGCATGTTAAGTAGTTCTTGTTCCTCATGCCTAAAAATCTGAAATATTCAGGTTGTGAAATCTCTCAAGTCTTTTATAACTTTTTAATTTTATTTAGCTTTGGTATAATTGACCATTTCTTTATGCTTTGGAACAAAATTCTAGATGGACACTTGTTACAGGCTAGTCCTGATTTTGGAGAAAGGGACCAGGTTGTTCTCTGTAAAGACCTCTGTGACCCAAGGACATTATTTGAAGGATAAAAATTCCAAGAAAAAAGCACTTGGCCCTTGACTCCTCAGCACACTTGCACACTTGCATGGCAGTGCTCAATCGGGTTTGGGCTTTCCTTTAAACATTATCGTGACTAAAGAGTTTGTGTGCATGTGATTCCAGAGGGATACTCATTACTTATAAAACCAGGAAAGCTGGAAAAGAAAAATATACATACAATACATAGAAAAACAAAAAAAAAAGCCCATTTATCAATCAAAAACATGTCCTCGCTTTAAAGGATATTTTAGTAAGTTATTCCAGAGAAGGTGATTCCCAATCCATTAGAAAGTAACTAATGTTTCCAGGCCACTGGGGCCTTCTCTCTCCATGAACACGGTTGCAGTGCTCTAGAATTCACCTCACAGAGTAACTTTGTGGAGTAGCTTTGAAAATCTTGTGAGCTATTTGGCATTTACCTCTAAGAAAAATCTTACCTAAGCCAGAGTTCCTGATTCCAGATGTTTTTTGAATGTGCAAATATGTAAAATGCTAGTAATTCAGGGACTCAGCATGTGACCAGGAGGATTGTGGGAAGGATGGTGGTGACTCAGCACTGCCCTCTTCTGCGTAGGTGATGCGTCCAAGGAAGACATCGATACTGCTATGAAGCTGGGCGCTGGGTACCCCATGGGCCCATTCGAGCTTCTCGATTATGTTGGGCTGGATACTACGAAGTTCATCATGGACGGTAAGAATTGGAATTCTCTGTTGTCTGTCTTTAATTGAGTTGAGGTAGTCTCTCTCAACTATGAATTAAAGTATAATGCCTATTTAAACAGATAGGGAGTCTTAGGAGACCTTCCAGAGTCCTGCCCCACCAGCTTAGAGATTAAAGTGAAATGGCAGAAGGAAAAATGTGATTGCCTCTTCTCATAAGGCAACTTTTTTTTTTAACTTTTCATTTTGAAATAATTATAGATTCACAAGAAGTCTCAAATACAGCACAGACAGGGCTTGTGTACCCCTTTGTATAGTTTCCCCCTGTGGTTCCATCTTATATCGTAACCACAGTACAGTATCAAAGCCAGGAAATTGACATTGGTACACAGTCATTCTATCACATATGCTGATATGTGTAACCACTGCATTCAAGATGCACAACCATTTAAAAAAGTGTATTCATTTTACTGTAGTGGCTCTGAAGACAGGTTTAAAATAGTAACCAAAATTGGGCTACCAAAGTTGAATGTACCTCGTAATACCAAGTTGCACAAAGAATACTTGTGGGAGGAGCAGGGAGGGCTCTGGTTTAAGCATGAACTTTTGAATTTTATGAGGGTACAAAATGCCAGTGGCAGCAAATTCAGATTTGCTGAAAAGTCATTTCACTGTGTCACTGAGGGGTCCAGCCACCAGGTGCATGGGTTCTGTTTGTGACCCTGGACCTTTGGCATTAGCGATTCCCAGGAAGGGGTCGGATGAACAGGACGGCCATTGGTAGAGCTGGGCCTTGAGCGGCGCGGCCTGGTGGCCGCACACCCGCTTTAGGGCTCATGCTCAGCCTTCCTTCTGCCTCTGCCGTTTTGGCCCGAGTGACACCGGGCCCGTGGGGCTCTCCCACATCAGAGTAGGGACCCTTCTCCCCACGCTCTGCCTCCAGACTTGCCCTGGAACGCCGAGACTTAAACCCAGCACTTCATCCGAAGCTCTTTTCCCTTCTCTCAATAGGATGGCATGAAATGGATACAAAGAACCCCTTGTTTCAGTCCAGCCCATCCATGAATAAACTGGTAGCAGAGAATAAGCTTGGCAAGAAGACTGGAGAAGGATATTACAAATACAAGTGATGCGCAGCTTCTCTGGCTCTGGGAAGAAGCCCCGTAAGCACATACCAACAGCTCCCCAAGTGCCCAGGGGAATGCTCTTTGGTCAGACGTTCCCTCACACAGCACAGTCTGTTCGATGTGCATTTTGATTGTAATCCATCTGAACTAAAATTATTTACAGTAGTTACAGCAATAGCCGATTCCTCCATTGAGAACTAATTCCTTTTTTTAGTCTGTTTGTTCATTTCTGTGTATTTTCTAAAAAGCTTTACACCTTAGGTGCCTTGGAGTAAACATTTATTTCGAACCTTGTCGTTTTTGTAAAGAGTGTCCTGAACCTGAACTCATTCACTTGTAACGAGAGCACCCTGTGTCCGTCGTTGCCACACGGGAGAGCCGCGAGCCGTTGACTCATCGTGGTGTGTCTGTGGAGGGCTGCGTGAGCAGCACCTGCATCTCGCCTTTACCAGAACATTTGCTGCCTGCGGCCTCAAGCCTTACCCTACTTTGGCCATGACATCAGGTGTCATGCCTTGATTCAACACATCATCGAGATGATGCTTCTGGATTGGTGGGAATACCTCCATGTGTTTTGTTTTTGCAGGAAGAGATTTCATTCACCTCTGAAATCTGAGTGATTATTGTTTTTTTTTTTCATGAGAAATAATTGCTGCAGATTGACTCTAATGAAATGCAGTCTTTTATTCTGTGAAAATTTGAATTGAAATAAACATGTAAAATTTAAAATCATAATATGCTTAAATGGTTATAAAAGTAAAGGTTGGTAATTTAGGCGGAAGCTGTGCCATCTTCTTTGGCCTGTAGTCACTTTTTTGAGTGGTAATGGAGGGAAAGGAGTGGCAGGAGAGGGTGTTCATGTACAACCTGCCTGCAGCTGTCACTCCAGATTTCTTACCTGCAGAGCAAGAATAAGGGCACAGAAAACACTTTTTAAGGAACATCTGTTTCTTCTTTGCCAACAAAAAGAAACAGTGTAACATAAGCTTCTTTTAATCATTGGCTTGAGAAAGTGTCTTCCAAGATAGAATTTTGAAGCTGGAAAGAAATCAGAAACCCCGAGGTCCAGTGGCCTCATTAACAGAGAGCTGAAGTGATGTGCCCAAGGTCACCAGAAATTTTGTGGCGGAGCCAGGATTAGAACTACATTTCAATGATAAAAAAATACATATACAAAATAGCAAATTTGAAAATTTCAAACAGGACCGTCCCCAAAATGGGCATCCTTCTTTGGTATCCTGGGTCACAGTGCCAGTCAGTGGTTGAGAGATTTCCACCCCCCTCCATTTCATGGTGGGTAAAGGAGAGCTTATTCATTTTTTTTACTTGAATCTAACTATAGCATAATGGAAAAATTAATATGTACTTACATTTCTACCACACATAGATTAGAACCTGGTTTAGGAAACCTGTAGGTTATTCTTATAAAACATTTCCTAACGATAAAAGGCAGCACCTGTGACACCATCACCATTTCCATTACTTAAGGTTACCCTGTGGTCAGACAGCCCCCTGCTTATTCTCAGGCTGGCTCCTGACCTTTGTTTGACAGGAGCCCCGGGCTTAGGAGGGGCCTTTCTTTCTTTCTATTCTCTGACTGGAGTGCCCGCAGGATGTGGGCCCTTGTCTTGGAAATGGCAGGGCTCTTTCTTGACCACTGAATTCCAGAAAAGAGAGAACTCAGTAGGGTGACTGTCAGCCTGCCGGGGTGAGGGTGGAGGTCACAGCCACCTTTCTCTGGCTGCGGTTTTCAGCTCACTCAGGCTGCCAGAAAGTCAGAACACCTGGCCTCTGAAGATTCCTTTATCATTTTCAAAAATCCTGTTCCACGTGCCATGTTTGAGTCCGGGAAGGAAATTTTGAACATCTTCTTACAGGAGCAGAGAGCGGCTTTCTCGGCCCCATCTCTGCATTCTTGGGTGAGCCCAGCTGCTGCCTGCCGAGGGCTCCGTGGGAAGAAGGGTCTCCGTGGTCAGTCAGGTCCTCTGCTTTCAAATCAGGACGGCTGCTGCTGTTTGCCGCGGTATGTGTTGCAAACTGAGCCTCAGCAGGAACCGTAGGGGCTTGGGTTGGCCTCCACTGTGTTTGGCTGCACTTGTCCAGGAGGGAGGGCAAGTCCAGGTGGGGCTGTGGGCCTGGCTTCCCCGATGCTGTTCCTCCTCTCTTCCCTGAACTCTCCTCCAGTCAGCAACCCAGGGATGTTTGGTCACATCTTGAACGTAATTACTAGATTTTTAGATCAAGAGGATACTCTCCCCTCTTCTCTCCTGTACTCCCTTCTTAGTGATATTTTTATTCCTATAATAGGAATGAAAATTTGAGATTAAAAAGAAAGCTGTACGATGGATGAAATAGCTTGTCAAAAAAGACTGTGAGCCTCTGAGCATAGCCATCACCTGCACTTCAATTATGTTTAGCCAGATGGCGTTCTCTGAAGGATAGTTTTAGTGCTTCTGAAGATGTCTTTGTAAAGTAAAAATTGTGGCCCTTTAATGTCCATAAGCTTCACTGTTAGTAGTTTCTCAGGGGGCAATGGTTGGCTACTTCTCTTTTTAAAAAAAAAATTAATTTATGGCTGTGTGGGTTTTCGTTGCTGCGTGCGGGCTTTCTCTAGTTGTGGCGAGCGGGGGCTACTCTTCGTTGCGGTGCGCGGGCTTCTTATTGTGGTGGCTTCTCGTTGCGGAGCATGGCCTCTAGGCACGCGGGCTTCAGTAGTTGTGGCTCACAGGCTTAGTTGCTCCGCAGCATGTGGGATCTAACTGGACCAGGACTCGAACCCGTGTCCTCAGCATTAGCAGGCGGATTCTTAACCACTGTGCCACCAGGGAAGTCCTGGCTAACTTCTCTTGGCGTCAGTTGTAAGGTCTGTTTCCAGTTTGGGGACTGTTAACTGATGCAGTATGGGGGTAAGGCAGGAACAGATCTTGAAACTACAGTATAAAATCTGGCGGTACAAAATGATTCCCCACTGGGTTCTGTTCTATGGTAAGTTTTCTGACTCTAACATGTCAGCTTTTAAAAGCTCATTTGAGACCCAGCCATTAATTGTTGGAGGAGGTAAAACTAATATGTTAGTCACCGCTTATACAACATGCACAAATTACACTTTCTCTCATAGTTTTCAAGTTATAGTTGTCACACATTTGAAACAAGCTTTTGTCTTGATTTTAATCCCTTTAACATTTCAACCTAAGTAACTAATTAAGTCTTAGCAGAAATACAAGGTGTGGCTGTAATTTTGTGGAACTAATTTTCCTGTAAACAGGCATTGATGGTACGTAAATAGTAATCAAAAAATGCTTTGAACAATGGAAGCATTGCTGCGTTTTCAACCCAATTTGATTGTGTAAATTCTATTTTTAAGATCACTCGATTTCATAATCACAGTTTTTATTTCTATGACAGAACAAATTTTAACTCCTGAAAGACAGAAAAAACCCATCATGGATACTAATTCTATTCAGTGTTTTATTTAAAATGACCAAATGTAGTAGCTGTTCCAGAATTAATCGGTATAAGTGATTAATACCGTGGGCTTTGGAATTAAACACACTTGGGTTCTAGTGCTCAGCTGCACTCTCTTTACCTATGTAGCCTAGCCTGGGCGGGGGGAGGCGGCGGTGGTGCTGCGGGCGGTTACTTGTCTTCTGGAGAAATCTAGCAGAATGAGCACAGTGATGGGCCTACCCCACAGAGCTTCTGAGAACCAAATGAGATGATGGACGTCCGGTGTTGAGCTCATTGCCTGGCTCAATAGGCTGATCGTGACTGCCTCCCTCCTCTGTGCCCCATTGGAAGGAAGCCACGGTTCCCCAG